>NC_137737.1:20759320-21391885 GCF_963264785.1 Psittacula echo | reverse complement strand
ACTGCCTGCTTTTTAGAGAAAAGTGCATGGATTTGTGGTCAGGAGTTGTAAGAAAATTGGCACCTTTGAATAAAAATTAGATAAAATTCAGAGAAAAATAATTTGAAATTTTAACTTTGCATTTTTGTGCATTATAGCTGACTTCGTTAGTTATAATCCTTCAGGTAATGAACAGAGATGATTTGTGTGTCTGATTAAGACCAATGTGACTGGAATTTCAAATTGAAGAACAATTTTTTTTTCCTCGCAGAGTCCGTAATACAAGAATTGTTTGTTTTATATTTTTTTTCTTTTTTCTTAATATTTTGAACTAATAATTAAAGAATACAATAATCTCCTTGGGGAGAAAAAAAAAAAAGCTTAATGCACTACCCTATTTCAGATTGTTTGACCTATTTAGGAAACTAAGAACTTTGATCTTCTGGACTTTATTCTGTCAGTATTTGGCATCTACCAAGGACTGCATCAATTATTACCAGTAAATATGAAACCCCTATGAGCTACAATGAGGTCATTGAGGAGAAACCAAAGAATTACAGATTCAGTTTGCTGTCATTTAAAATGTGAACCCTAAAGTAAATCAGACATTAGCAACTGCCATTGTTTTTCAGGATCATGAGGTAGAAATCACTGCTTTTTGCTTTCCTGTTGTACATGACGTGATTTGCATGTTCATGACACAGTCTAACTGAGAGGAAAACAAAGTTAGTATTTGAGAATGTCTGAAATGAACTAATGTTGTGATTTGTGCCAGATGGGTGCCTAAAGTAATTACAGTGTCAGTGCTTCCTAAGTAGGGTAACGATATGGACCTAAATCTGGTCAGTCTGGAGAAATCTATTTTGATGAACTTTCAAGTCTGTTTAGCTCAGACATATGTTGAAAGATAACCTAACGGGATGTTACTGCAATCTGTTTGTATTTCTCCAAGCTATTGAATACGCTATTGCTATAATTATACTGACAATGGTCTGCACAAGTACTGAGACAAAAAGGCTAACGCCTATTGTTTTTCTGCTTAGTATGAAGCCTAAAGAAAAAATCACTTTTACCTTGGTATTGCATTATATTAAAAGCTAAACTTTCTTGGGAATCTTTGTTGAATTTTTTTTTTTGTTCCCGTTAACAGAAACTTCTGATCATGGATTTGGGCATTGAAGGGGGAATAAAAGGAAACGACATAAACAGTGAAACAAGTCAACTCCTTTCCTTCCCATTCCCCTGGCTCAGCTTAACCCAGATGCGTATCCTTAACCCTTCCTAGTCTCAGCTTCCCTTATTTTCACTGCAGGTTAGGTTCAGTATTCCCTAGATCTTTTGGTGAGATGAAGTATGGGAGGTAGGGTCCCATACCATAATGGTATATTTCTGCCCTTCTCTGTTTTACTTTTTTCTCTGCCATTCTCTTTTTTAATGTCCTTGCTCTAGAGTGGCATCCACAGGCCAAAGTTCCCTTGGGGGTGTCCCTGCCCTGATATAGCTCCCTCACAACTGCAGTCCCTCAGGGAATCTCCCTTTGGCATGGAGAACCTCCTGCCCAGGCCAAATCTCACTTGCATTTACAGCGCCATGTCTCTCATCCCTCGTGGCTGCTGCTGGCTCTCTTAAACCTCTCATAAATCTGCACAGCATTTTGGGCACAATGGGCTGTTTATGCTGGTTTCAGAGCTGTCTGGAACTGGATGTCACCAGCTCAGGGCTGCCTTCCACACAGGGCACTGCTGCAGCCCCATGTTACCAAAACCCTGCCCTTAGTGCCCAGTACACAGCTGTAGCACAGATTTTCCTAATCTTGTTTTCAAGTTTTACTCTACAAAAACCAGTGCACAGACAGACTTGAACCTACAGTACTGAATTAGGTTAGCGTTTGGAGGAAATGGTTACCTTCAAGGAAGGGCTGTTCGATGAATAGCACATAAAGAAACAAGACTTTGTAAAGAATCATTTTCTTAATTCTTGGTTTTGTGTCTTAGTCCTTGTGTTTCATTAACATCGAAGTCATCTTTCATTTTAAATAAGAAGAGACAGCTGTATTTCCTCATGGACTCCTTCAAGATTACTTTTTAGAGATAAGCAGCATACTCATTTACCTTAAGCTGCAGAATGCTTCATGCCCTTATTCCTCCTTCGCTGCCTTTTAATATGTTGTTTGCCATGCTGCTGAAATAGTCATTTAGCTCTTTTGGATAAAATGATTTTTCAGTAAGCGGAGGCAACAGAAAGACTCAGTGCCTGGGAGCAGGTACTGTCTTACCTTTATGCTCATACCTCCAGCAGCTGATGGTCATCTCCTGGTCTCTGTAATCTGGCATTTCAGCAAGGGTACGTGTCTGGTTTGCTGACTCAAGATACACAGCTCTTCCTTAGTGTCCCACCTGAATCTTGACAGATGTATCCCAGCTGTGTCATCTAAAGAGCTCAGGACTCAACTGACTGATGCTGGGATTTATAGTTCATCTGTGTGAGCCCAGTAGTGTTGGTTCAAGCTGGGGTCTGAAGGCTGAGAAGTGGAGCCTTGGTTAACACTTCCTGCATGATTAAAAAGCTGTTTGAGTTTGTTTTCTAAGTGATCATATTCTAAATTTATCTTCACTTTAAGGAGAAAAACTGGGATTTGCTAGGATTTGAATGTCTTTTTGGATCCCACATATTGAGTTGAATGCTTCTAGACTGCAGGTTTTCTAACAGACGTATCCTATTCATCTGAACAGATCAGTTTATTATATAAATTGTCCAAGACCTGTTTTACTCAAAATGAGCTAGCATTCAGGCTTTACATAAGCTGAAGAAAATATCCCTTTGCAAAGCTGACTGCAAGTCAGTAGACCAAATTGTGTAAAAAGAGTTTGGTATTTCAATTTAGAATTATATTGAGGATGGAGGGGAAAAGGAGAGATCATTTTGTGCTGAAAGTTATGATTAGGACAAAAATAATTCTAGCATAATAGTCTCCCTTTGGAAAATGGGGTTTCATTAAAATCACCCTTCAGCTGAACCTATCAGAGCTGTCAGTCACAAGAAGAGGCCATTAGACATGAAACTGTCCAGAAAGATTGTAGGTGCGCAGCCTGTCTGTCTGTATCTTCCATGCAATAAATACCAGCACACGTTTTGATTTGAGAAATATGAGAACAGTTTAGTCAGAAATGCTGAAGCAATGAATTTCTGAGGTAAGATTCTTGCGTGTGGAGGGAGTGGTGGTGAGTGTGCTACTTGTTCTGAATTCTGTGAAGAGCTTAGATGATACAATTTTTTCTGCCTTGTAACTCATCTGTAGTGTTGTTGAGTTTGGTTTCAGATGTGATGCATATGTCTGATATTGGACATTGCATACTACTTACATGTTTTGGAGAATCTGTGACTTGGCAAGACATCTGCTTTATTGAGGTTAGGAGGTTAACTGCATGTTTTACCCGGAGAGTTTTTCAGCAATGAAACACTAGGGTCATCTTCATGAAAATAATTATAAATAATGCCAAAACACTCGTATCTATTATTGGAGTAGTATATATCCCAAGGTGATATTTTAAAAAGAGAAATCTCTTTCATATGTGTAATATTTTCTGCACTAATTGACTTGGAAGCCTTTATAGTGTTAATTGAAAATGCCAAAAATCTAAATAATAGTATTAATGTACAATAGTTCTCTTTTTCTGTTTTACTACTATTTCTAAATTGCTGTCTTTCTGAATCTTTCTGAATGAAATGGTACTGAAATTGCAATTCCTATTTAGAGAGAGTGAAAAAAGCCAAGCTCAGAATATTTTTGTTGTCTGTGATGGATGCTTGACATCCAGTATTTTTGATATATATAAATAGATGGCAATTGCCACTTACCCATCCTATTTTATGTGACATGCTATCAAACTTGTTCTGGCTGCATGTAGCACAATTTCCACAGGATATGGTGATAGCTTTTGGATTTAGCTTTGAGGGCTTTTGTATCAGTTGCATTTTCTGATTTATTTTAGTACATATGTTCAAGCCATTAGAAAGCGAAGGCTCTCTGATTTATATGTATGTGATCTAAGGAGAAATAACACTTGTCAGTCTAAGGGTGGCCCTCAGCCAACAAAGACTCTTCCTTCAAAAGAGTAACTTGACCGATGTATGTACTTTGGTTACAAGAAAGAAGCAACCAAGTATGAGTAGCTGTGTTTTGGTGTGGGTTTCTTGTTGTGGTGTTTTGGGTTTTTTTTGTTAGTTTTTCCCTAGCTATTGTTACATTCTGTATTGCATATACAATATATCATAGGCAACTTTGACTTTTACAAAGACAGATGGTCTCTTCTGAGAAGTTTCCCAACTTCCTTTCTTTACTTTCCCTCACTTTTATTTCCATCAGTCTTCTGTCAGCCTCCCGTTCCCAAACATGTACAAACTCATCATACGATGAAGACTCTCTTTGGACTAACAGCCATAATATATCTTTGTATCTGCAGTCTGGCATGGACTGATTGGTTTTTGACAATTAGATATGTGCAAATTTCAGCAGCTGGTATGTTTTATCCAGTACATTGAGTGCTATTGAAGTGGGGAAAATCAAATAGAGCTAGCACTATACCAGAATAAACTTACACAGGCAATGAGTAGTGGACAAAATAACTAAGAAAATCAATATTTTCTTAAAAAAAAAAAAAAATTCCTGATGTCATTGTCTTGATCTTCAAGATAAACTGCAAAAAAAACCCCCACTATTAAAAATGAACATCAGTGCTAAAAATAAAATTTCATTAGATATGAAGTGTAACAGCGACATTGGTATTATGGCAGATTATCGTTTTTCCTGAGTAACGCTTCCTAACTCCCAGCTATTCTCTTAGTGCTAAGTATTTGCTCCTCATGCTTGGGTAATGTACTATGAGTTAATTGTTTCTAGCCCTGCTAAGTTTTTTTTCTGCTCAGTAAGAGTCTAGCTCCCCTTTTCTACTGATTGTCTAATTGCTCTGGAGCTGAGCTAATTATATAAACCAAGTGTTTCCAGAGTTTTACTTAGCTTGATGTTCCTCTATTTTTCAAGTCTGGTCAAAAAGCTTTTGTTTCCTTCAATATCTCTGTTTCTGCTGATGTAAGACAAAGATAGTATCTCTGCAAATGCTACTTCAGCTGTTCTTAACGCCCTCTTCTTGCTTGTCCTTGTCTCACCTGGTCAGTAGTTGGAGGTTGTAAAGGTTTTTGAAGGCTGTAAAGACAGATGAGTTGGGGAGAGATTAATTTC
The DNA here is from genome assembly GCF_963264785.1 of Psittacula echo. Lineage (NCBI taxonomy): Eukaryota > Metazoa > Chordata > Aves > Psittaciformes > Psittacidae > Psittacula > Psittacula echo. The sequence continues at coordinate 21,386,667 of NC_137737.1, read as the reverse complement.
ATTCACCCTTGAGGCACTTAAAACTTCATCATGGGGGTCAAACTAACCAACTAGGCTTCCTCTGCAATAGAGAGAAATAGGCACAAGCAAAAGCTGATTTTGTTCTTTTATTAAATGGGGGAGATAAAACAAAGTTTTAACCTTGAAAAGGTCCATCTAGTTCATGTTTCTACTTTTCCCTTTAAAAATGACTGATTCTGGAGCAGTGTTTCTGCCCAGATCTCCAGGATACAGTCTGGACCTGATGGCTTACCAAAACCAAGATGGAGGGAAGGCCCACTGATTTCTGTGATACCGTTCAGATGAGTGCATTTAAGTATAGGAAAGCAGTGACTAGATAACTAATTACTCTTAGGGATTTAGGAATAGGATGCTGGTATTTGTTGGTTTGCATGCAGAACAAAATGTCATTAAAATAGTAATTTTAATGTCTGCATTAGATGCACTTTGTATCTGACTCTTTAATGTTCTATTACAGTGGACTTTGCCTACCAATATTGTTTGCTTTAGTGGCTGACATGTAATTTTGGGTGAAAAATGCTGCACTTAACCTCCTATTATTAATCTTTGAGACTTTTGTATGCTTTCCAAAACTGAATTACATTTGAATTCTGTAGTAAAGTGTTTTAACTAACCTCTTCCTCATCTGACATTTCAATGTGGCAGGTTTTTTTCTCTGCCTTGAAAAAAAAAAAAAAACAAACCCAAAAGTTTTATGCTAACGTTAGTAATTATCATTATCCTAAAATGAAGATCAAAGAACTTACACACAACTTGGAATATTTTTGTAATTACTGTGGTAGACAGTGTTTGTTGGTTTGTTTTTTTTTTTTTTTTTTCAAAACCAGTACTCCAGGGGTGTCTCCAATTTCTAAACTCAATTAAATGGACTACAGCTCTGTTTTAATAGGTTTCAAAGAGATACCTGTTCATTCCTCTCTGCATACGATATTTTGACCTGGAGCCTCAAGAAGACACTTGTGGAGATTAAAATTTGGGCAAGTTAATTTTCAAAGGGAAAGAAAGAATATACTAGAATGTGTCTGTGAAGATTTACTAAAGGTTGCTGAACTTTCTATATTATATATTAATATTTGTTTTCAAGTGCTGTGCATTTAAGCTGTGTAATGTTCTAGGGGAAAAAAAAACCCTCCTTTTTTCCTGGTTATGGTTGGAATGCATTTTCTTGTACTACCAAAGCAAAAACTAAAGGTGTAGTAGGTAAGTACGATCACAGAAGGAGAAAGAGACAGGCAAATATGATGTACTTTGGAAATGTTGCAGAGATTTGAGATGTTTTAATTATAAATTATTCAATTTCTAGGCTTGCTTTCCTAGTAATGCAAGTTCATCCATAGAGTAGATCGTAAGAGGCAGTAGCAATTACAAGTATTTTTAGCGAATAAGTATTAGAAGTTCTAAGAGAGCCATAAAACTAATTATGCATTTTTTAAAACATTATGTTTGAGCTACAAATAATTCTGAAATAGTTTTGAATACCTTTAAGTTCATATACTTTTCAAGTATAGAAATTAAATGTTTTGGCCTCCAAACACACATCCTATATGCATATACACTGTGCAATTTGTACATAGTACAGATCTGATTAATGGTGTAAGTTGATCAGCAAATTTAGTCCCAAACAGAAATAAGTGTAATCTAGATGGAAAGTTGCAAATTTTCTTGTATCCTTGGTAAGAAGTAGAAAGGATTTAAGTGGTAAATTTGTGTATCTGCTTTTAGCTGATAACCATTTGGAAACTTCAGTGAATTTAATCTACCAGAGCTATTGTATTTGGAAGTTTATAGAATGCAAGAACAAAAATTCTATTTCCTGTGACTTTACAATTTAATATAGGATTATTAATGCTGTCTTTGTTCAGCATATTATTTTTTTTCCTCTGCTTTACAAGGACATTATTTTGTGCTTGCATATTTTTCTTATATGGAAAACTGTTGGTTTTAGTTTCATATCTGATTTGGGAGATGGGAAGATCTTTTCACAAAAGTGTTTGTTTATCCACTTTTCCTACGTGCCAATCTAATAGGTGGTACAGTTTGAATTACTGTTATTTTATAGAAGGTCTTTAGAGAGAAGGATTTAAATCTTATGGTTTCATATTCACTTTTTCATTGAAATAAAGAGTAAATGGGTTTGATGGTCTGTTAGTTAGCATAACATTTAGATTAAGTGAACTAGAAAATAATCATGCTCGAGATAGAGTGTCCATAGACAGCATAGCATGTCATTCTTTACAACTGTCTTCCCATTTATATTTGTTATTTATTCACCTTCCCCAGCAAGGTCAAGCAAGATGAACTATATTTGAGTCAGTAAACACACTGGAAAGGGGTTAGTTCAGTGACAGTGCCTCTCTGTTCAACATAGCTGGATTTAAATTTATTAAAATTCCACATCCTGCATAAAAGCATTTCATGGAAACTGGACAGTTGGACATGGATTTGTTTTGAAATTCAGTTAGTTCTGCAGTGACCAAGGATGCACTCAGAGATCCACAGTAAGATTTTCCATGTGTATTCCTTGGCAGTTGGTTAACAAAGTGAAGATAACCTAGTCTGTTGGGACAACTGCAAGGACCATGGAACTTACGATTAAAAGCCAAGTCATTGTTTGGGCCTACAAATTGATGCTTTCATTACCTCTTTGTGAGCAAAGGTTTCATTATGTTTGTAGATTAGTACTGTTTGCCACTGACCTGTAAAAATAATACTATAAAGGAAATAATATAGACCAAATAGCTCTATAACAATAGAATTAATAAATTATTAGATTGCAGAGAATTAAGCAAAGATGCCTTGTTGGCAGTCAAGTCAGATGATCTCTGTAGCCTTTTAACTGCATATGACTGAACAGTGAAAAGTAAACAGATCTAAAGATCACTGAAGTCAAAATAAAAATTCCCATTGTATAATGGGCTTTGAATGAGCACTGAAGAGAAAAAGCTGGAAGTAATGCAGTACTTGCTCACTTCTCTTGAAATATTTTCCAAGTCAACTATCAGGGCAACTTGTGTGGCTCCCAATTCCAGTGTCGTGTGATGTTCTGTTGTACTCTTATTCCCTATTTGCATTTTGTTAGCATTTGTGCAAAGCATAAAAATAGAAACATTTAAAAAAAGCACTCAGGTCCATTGTCACAGCTTAGACTAATTATATTCACTCATTTAACGTGGCTTTGAATTAATAGCCAGGTTTTACTTGGGTTATTAAATCAGGGACTTTCTTATAAAACATTTGCAAATTTTAACAGTTATTTTGAAATGATGTGTAAGATGGACAACTATTAACATTGCTAATGTCCCTGTGCCACTACTGTGGACCAGAGAAAAGGAGAACATGCCTTTCATGTTCAGGCACAGAGAAGACTACATATATGTCAAATTTCTGCTGTAGGTAACTGAGGGCCAGATATTTACATACATGTACACAGAGCGTTACTTCTCTGTGACACGTGGCCCCCTGAAAGTGTGTGGCATGAACGTCACTGCTTATTTTCTCTTCCCACAGTACTACTCTGATCTCACCACATCCTATGATATTTCAAAGGCTTAGAGAGGTTTGCCTGGTGCTGTTTCATTTATCATAACTGATTATTTAATCTTCTCATTTTCTCTTGGAACAGTGAACATTTTTCCCAACTTTATTTTTTTTAATATGAAGAGTTCAGAGCACTTTCTCCATTCTCTTCTGTGTTTTGTTCTCGTTGCGTCTTTCTTGTCTCAAACTGGTTTTACTGGCAGCCTGCTCCAGTATAGTGAGGCTGCACTGTGGGTTTCCATGCAGATGCTTGCTGAAATCATTGGAAAGTTGCAGCCCTCTGAGGCTGTCACATAGCTATTTCTGCTGCTGTGGCTTGCAGGCTTTTGCTTCTGGATGACATCCCTGTGTGCATTTCTGCCAGTGGGTACACGGACGTCCTCTGCTACTCAGTGTGCGTTAGTGTTTTGGAGCTTACTCTACTGGAAGGTTTTGGCAGTAGTGTCACTCGTGAGGTTGAGTGAATGCATCCATGACACTTGGGCATGACAGTTACTTGAGGAAGAAGAAAACAGTAATGTCTTTCATTCTCAAGTGCTTTTTACAATTAATAACATCTTGATAAACTTTATTGCACTCCTTATGCAATGACATTTGGGCATGACAGTTACTTGGGGATGACAGTTACTTGAGGAAGAAGAAAACAGTAATGTCTTTCATTCTCAAGTGCTTTTTACAATTAATAACATCTTAATAAACTTTATTGCACTCCTTAACTTGAAAATAACCAAATTTCAGTAACATGTTGTGAAGCAGATAAACTATAAACCCTAGCCATTTTCTTGGGTAATATGAGATGAGACCTTTGCTGTTCGATTCAAACTTCAAGCTTTGTGAACAAGGGCTACCCCTGTAATTGTAATGAGGTGACCTGAGAATCTTTAAGTTACCCAAAAGCTGCAGATTCCAGTGATCTTCAGAAAACATGATGAAAATCAGATTTTAAGTTAATATTAAATATTGCAGAACTCTTGATGGAGTCAGAATTTTCATAATTCACAACAGTTCCATTTCCAGTGAATGGACAGATTGATGCCAACTCTATCTTTGAGTGTCATTTATTTTTGTTGTGTTTTGTTTGTTTGTGGGGGCTTTTGTTTGATTTTTGTTTCCGTTTGAGTTAATACAATAAAAAGGACTGAGGATTCTTTATGATCTATTTTTAAGTAGATACAGTTCATTTTATTGTGTGCCAAATATGATGTTTTCCTTTTCTTTTAGCATTATTGAAGCCCATCGATAAATGGTCAGATTCAAACCTGAAATGAAGCTGGTAGTTGAGCAGGAGTTAGAGTTTATTCTCCAGCTGAAGTCCCTTGGACCTTTCCTCTGCCTCACTGTCTTTTCTCTCAGCTCTCCAGGCTTTGGGATGACAGCTTATCACATGGAGAGACTAACTACTTGAGCTTTCTCTGTCATGAACATTGTAGTTTCAAGCTGAGTGACACTTAAGACAGAATTTGAAGGTTTTTCAGTGCCAGAAACTGGTAGGTGCATATATTTATAATTTTGCTGGTGGTAAACAAGGATATATGGACACAAAGAAGTACTATTATAACTTCTGTTGGAAGGCGTAGGTGATATATCCTTAGATTATATAGTATGAGAAAATACCAGTAAAACCTTAATTAGGTGTGGAGTATCACAGTATCACAGTATCACAGTATGTTAGAGATTGGAAGGGACCTCAAAAGATCATCTAGTCCAATCCCCCTGCCAGAGCAGGAACACCTAGATAAGGTTACATAGGAATGTGTCCAGGCGGGTTTTGAATGTCTCCAGAGAAGGAGACTCCACAACCTCCCTGGGCAGCCTGTTCCAGTGTTCTGTCACCCTCACTGAGAAGAAGTTTCTTCTCAAGTTTAAGTGGAACCTCTTGTGTTCCAGTTTATACCCATTACCCCTTGTCCTATCGTTGTTTGCCATTGAGAAGAGCCTGGCTCCATCCTCATGACACTCCCCCTTTATATATTTATATACACTAATAAGGTCCCCCTGCAGTCTTCTCTTCTCCAAACTATAGAGACCCAGCTCCCTCAGCCTCTCCTCATAAGGGAGATGTTCCACTCCCTTAATCATCTTTGTCGCCCTGCGCTGGACTCTGTCCAGCAGGTCCCTGTCCTTCTTGAACTGAGGGGCCCAGAACTGGACACAATATTCCAGGTGCGGTCTCACCAGGGCAGAGTAGAGGGGAAGGAGGACCTCTCTCGACCTACTGACCACCCCCCTTCTAATACTCCCCAGGATGCCATTGGCCTTCTTGGCCACAAGGGCACAGTGTTGGCTCATGGTCATCCTGCCATCCACTAGGACCCCCAGGTCCCTCTCCCCTACACTACTCTCTAACAGGTCATTCCCCAACCTATATTGGAACCTGGAGTCTGCTGTTACTCCTGTAAACACACAAATAAAGCCATATTTCTGTTCCATAGTGTAGCTGTGATGATAACATATGGCCTCCAAGCTTTTATTTTTTTTTTTTTTTCTGGAAACGTTTATGAATCAATACTTAGCCCTTCTGGTAGGGAATAAAACAGCAATTAGGAGCATTCCCTTACCCGTTGCCTTTTCTTTCTGTCTCAGCATGTAGGCATGTTATTGTTCTAGGTGGGATGAAAAGCGAGCAAGAGCTATTTAGAAAACCTGTTTCAAATACTGGACACCTACCCTATTATGTATTTTTCCTAATATAAGATGTCATTTGCATTAGACGTTTTTATGATATTCTGACACTCAGTAAATATGAGTTTGAAATTAACTAGACTTTTCCCAGCACAGTGATCCTGATGTATCCATATTCTTCAGTATTACATAGTATCTGAATTTTGGAATCCTGATGCATCTAAACACATGTATCTGTACCTAGAGGAAAAGATATTTTGTAGGTGCATGTAAATAAAGTGCCAGTATCTGAATATGAGTAATTCCATATCTTGCACTCGCAAGTAGGATGCTTTAGAAGAAATATTTTTCCCTGAAAACTCTGCTTGCACAGATAATTAAGGGGGGAAAAAAGCATCATGGCTGCAGAAACTGTGGAAGGATTTATGTTTGTTCTCAGGTGTTCTTTTGTATTTGAGAACCTCACTTGCCAGGCTTTTCTTCATGCTGGGGAAGGTGTGGTTGGGATGGGGATAGGTGGAGATTCCAGGTGAGGCTGTTCAGGGCAATTACTGCCTGTGCAGGTGCACTTGGCATCCTGGCAGTCACACCAGTAAGAGCAGACAGTAGTTGAGATTAGTCTGCAGCCTTTGACTCAGCAGAGTCTCCAACTGGATCTTTCTCTTCCATCCAGGTATTAATTTTCTTGTTAAATTATATTAAAAATAAAATGCTTTGGTAATTTTGTATTTTAGTTGTCTTGGTGTACCTGAAATTTTATGAAGGTGAGTGATGTGGATCTAACGTATATGACAAAATGTGGCTGTGCAGCATGCTGTTTGCAGAGTGGACATTCTGTTGCAGAGGTTTGATTTATTTGTCTTAATTTGTAGGCTTTTAATTAAACAAGCAAAATTAGAATAAAGCCAGGCACTAATGCTCTTACCTATTTTGATATTGAATCCTATTTCAGGTTCCCTGTTCATTTTCAGGCTTTGAGTTGTTGAAGGTTTTTCTGTTGATAATAACCTGAATGCATCCTAGACACTAACAGGAGTAAACTTGGAGCTTTTGATAGAAAACAGAGTTTCTGACACATAGGAAGTTTTGGAAACAGGTTGTGAGTGTTAGAATAAGTCTCTTAGCTGGATATTTCTGCAGAAATGATCAATACTTAAAAGTCAACAGTGCTAAGATTTACATTGTTATCTGTAGGCGTTAGACTGCCTAAGGTACTGTAATGGTTGAAGCAGTTTATACTATGTTGCAGGCTGTCCCAGTGCTCTGAAGACCGAGTTGCCTTGCGCTGCACTGATTTTACGTCCAAGCATAGGGGTTAGAAGCCTAGCTCTGTTTTTCTAGGAAATAAATAAATGAATAAAAAGGTAGGAGAGTAGTGAGGTTGGTGTAGCAAAGCAAAATCTAGGTCGCAAAGTAACAGGAGAATGGTTATGGGAATGACACCTGCTTGTGTTTCTCTGAATGAAATGGATTTTGCAAGGCAGGAAAATGGGGTTCCCATTGTTCCTCTTGTGCAAAGAATTAATGATGTTTTAATGAGTTTTAGGTTTTTTCCTTAGTGTCACCTGCAACTCCTTGTTAAGTATTTTGGAAGATGATCTGAGGTTGTGTGGCTGACTGTAAATGTACCCTGGTGCTTGTAGGGTTGCTTCTTGTAAGCTCCAGCAGGTTTCCAGACTGGCTGTTGGACCTGCTGTAAGTTTAACAATTTTTGTTTATTAGAGTTGAAAAATGAGGCAGTAGGAGGTTGCATCTCCTCCCTACAGGTGTGCTGCTTTATCCACTGGCACAGAGGGAGTGGGGGGAAAATTGTACCTTAAATCTGGTGTTCAAGATTACTAGACAGAAGCTCTAAAAAGTTAAAATTGCTATCCGGAGGCATGCTAATTGTCTTCTATTCTCCTATTGAAATGTTCTCGCAGTAGCTTAAAATAACATTAAGCGAGGCTCCTGAAAGACTTTTAAATGCGTAGTAGTAATTGTTTGAACTCCAAAAAAACTAGGGGGAGATTACAGCAAAAGTCTGCTTTTTATAGCACAGTTGGATACCAAGGCTTTACTCTTGTATGTCTGCTCTGGTCTTTCCATTTGTTCATAGAGTTAAGGTATTTACACAGCTGTGAAATAATTTTGAGGTGTATTTATTTAAGATCTTCTCTAAGAAGTAGCCTCCTGAGGTGGGAAACTTGTTTTCTTGAGAGCCCCAGTGGGATACCAGTTATCACGTGTTCCTTGAGCATCTTTCATCTAGACACAGTGCAGGCTATATAATACATTGAAGACTGTTCAAATGCAGAAAAAGACACTGTTTTGAGTGGGAACCACATTTGGGCTACTTTACACAGCAGGGGTAGCTGTTTGAAGGATGCTGAAGTTCACAGTTCTTAACATGACATCTGGGAGGTACTGCATCTAAGCTAGGCCAAGTACTTCAAGTGTTCGGGGAAGTATCAGTAAGTGTGCAACCTGCTGTGGACCCTTTTAGAGAGTGCAGTGTATTTTCTGCTCTGCAGCACTAACTGAAGATGTCCTTGTGTTTTATGAGTGCAGATACTGAAATTCTATTTGAGTGTTGTGTAATAGCACAAAGATAGTGGAGAAATCTTGCATTTGTTGCTTCCTGTGAACTTTTTTAAGGCCTCCAATCAATCTGAGTTTCAATATCTCACCAACTGTTCCAGCTTGCTTCAGAATTGTTATGTTCAGCACTTCCACAGCATTTTGTTTTAGGAATGAAACTAAAACTAATAAAACCCAGGCAAATTTCATAATGCAAAAGCTGTTACAACCTCGTTATATACCACAGCAATAGTTCTGACAACAACTATATTTGAAGAGTTCCAGATTTGTATTCCAATCTAGTAGTGTATTTTCTATGATAAATCTACTAATTACATGTATGCATTCTTGTTCTTCACTAAGGATGATCTATTTATTCTGTCCTAGTAGTAAAGACTTCTGTATTTTGATACTGAAAATTGTGGATTCTTTTCCTTGAGTCACCACTGAGGCTGTATAGCTAGCTGTAGATTTTGATATCACATATGTAATATGTTTAAAAACTGATAAACACCATTTAGATGGCACTGACTTTTTTCTGTCTCTCTCTCTCAGCTTCCAAATATATGTTTCTCTTTCAAAAGCAAAATATAATGATTTGGTGCCTAAAGAAACACCAAAGGCAATGTAAAAGTTTGGTGTTCTGATATTTGATGGTGATGTTGACTGAAATTTTTCATACCCCTCATGTATAAAATTGTATATGAAGCATAATTTGGAACCCTATATATTATATCATTTGCAAGACAAAAGATTTGTGATCAATTATGGATGTTACTGTAACAGTTGAATACAAAGATGGTGATTTTTTTGTTATGATACTAGGTGAACATTTCCTGCTTCCCCTGCCTTTCTTCTCTCCCTCCTCCCCAAGATGGAAAAGATTGTACCACCCAATTTAATAGAGTCTGGTTAAGATACATTTTATAAAGAGTCTCACAGTAATGCTTTGAGCCCTTAGGAAACAAATGTGTATATGACAGTATGGGAAAATTGATGAGTGATCGCATTTTAATGGGTGTGGGCTTTCCTAGCATATAGAGGAAAGAATAGAGAAATTGGAAAAGAAAGTGGTGTAATGACATAGATTGTGATATTGGTGGTAACTGGCAAGTTTGAGGAAGCATTTGTTTTCTTGAATAGCTCTGCTCATTAAGTTGGGCCTGAATGGACTCCTTTGGATCTCTTTGGCAGGAGAGTTACAACAGGTTAATGCATGAATCTGTTTTATCCAATAGCTGATGCAGGGGATAATAAAGCTGGTTGAAATATATTTGCTGGTTGTAGGCAGAGAAGAATTAATTACAAATTTTAATTCTTATCTGAGAACTTATACCTTGGAATTTATAGCATGGCTAAAGTTAACTGCAATTTGTTTGAAAAATCATATGACAAGCAGGAAACTATTAAGTATGCTCACTTGGAAGCATTTAAGAACCAAAATGTCAAATTTTTCTCTTATAGTTTTCTAACTATAGTGCAGAAATACAAAGGTTTAATGTAGACAGATACCGATTTCTCAAATTTAAATTTAAAAAACCCAAACCAACAAACAAGCCAACAACCCAAACCCCAAAACACTCGGGTGTACACAGTCTAGCCTTGCAATGGGATCATTCTGGGTACAATGTATTTTAAGTTTGTTATTGATATATCTAGCTCATAAACCAGCTTGAAGTAATTCCCAGTGACTGTGATGACTCTTTAATTATGAGAGCATAGCTAATCATCTGAAAGCTGTCCTCTTGCTGATTTCTGCCAAGAATTTGTCTTGACACCATCAAATGCTTTTTTTCCTTTCTGTTTTTTTCAATATGTATTTTAAGCCAGCAAAAACCTTATGAACCATCTTCTGTCATCTGTCGAAGAAACTCAGTTGGTATGATGCTGTGAGTGACTTGTTTACACCAGTAACAGTAGAACAGTTGGCAGCTGTTGGAATGCAATTCTGTAGTAGTAGGTCATCTTATGGAAGAGAGGGTATTAGCTAGTTGGGGAAGCAGTGAGGGAAGGGTCTTTATTGAGCAGAAATGTATCAGGCCTGCTTTGTTAACTGCAGCATGTATTTTCAAAGATTTATTGTATAATTACCTTGATTAGATAAGAAAAAAAGTGCCTGGAACTAATCAAAGAGCTACAATTCATTGGTTTTGTAATATTTTCTTTTTCTCCTTGTGGCATGCAGGTGCTTGGTTTGAGTGTGAGGATGGTGGTGCTTATCTTCTATGAAGTTTGATTAATATCTAACTTTTTGCATCATGGAAGGAGCTAATCAGTTATTCAATTGGCTAATTTGCTTCTCAATTTGATTAGGAATATACTAATCACTTAAAATCAATGTGAAATATGTTTAAGGTTTTTGACTTAAAGTTACAACCATCTTTAAGGTGGGGAGGTGGGAGGATCTGCTTACTACTACCAGTTTGATGCAGCATTAAGTCTGAGGCAGCTGCAACCTTTCCAAGAGTACCAGAGAGAAGGGAGAAAGCTCAGAAGCAGATGCTGCAGGACTTGCTGTTACAGGCTGCACTTGAACTTGTGTCCCTGGTGCCTGCTGCTTTTCCTAGTCAAGGGCTCATTTACCGAGTCAAGAGTAAAAGTGAGAAAGCAATATCCCCCTTGCTCAGCTGATTACTTCTGTTCTCACTCTTGGGATTTCAGTGGGATTTCCATTTTGTAGGTGTGATGTTTGCTTTTTTTTTTTTTTTTTTTTTTTTTTTGTTTGGTTGTTGTTTTTGTTGTTGTTGGTTTTTTTTTTTACATATCCTGACTGTGGAAAATCTTAATTTTACTATTTAATTTTGCTTCATGACAGGTGTCACTGAGAAGGTGGCAATATGTGAAATACTGTCACCAGTGGTGTTGGGCTTTTTCTTCACACTGTTGACAGGTACTGCTACTTGGGGAAATGGGGCTGTTTCTCTTCATAGGAGAAGCCTTTGCTGGCCATCCTGTGTTTCCTTTTTCTGTTGATGGTAAAAATGCTCTCTCAAATTAAATTATCAAATTAAAAATAAAATTAATTATCAAATTAATTATCAAATTAAAACTTGCTTCCTCTGTTGTTTTTTCGCTTCACTTGATGAGAATTGGACAATGCTTGGCCGCTGCTTTTGTTATACATAGGTTTTCACTATGTTTGCTCATTTACTGATGCTCAGAGTGCGTTACGGAGCCTGGACTCTGTTAAAATGAATAGCAAGAGGAGATGGACTTGAGCCCTTGTAAACATAATAAAAGTCAGAGTTAGCTGCAGATATGCAGCTTTATTTATTAATAATGCTTTCTGCTGTTACAAATCTGTAGGGACATCTCTGCTATGGCACAAAGGCTGTATTTAAATCCAGATAGGGAAGTAAACTAGAAATTAAGCTATTAAGTCTATATGCTTCCCATTTATGTTGTTGTGTAAATTAATGAAACCAAAGTCAGATGAGCCATCTACTGAGGACATAAGAGACCAAACTGCTTACCTCTGTCAGACAACTTGTTAAAATAAGAATGTAATGGACATTATTACATTAATTGCTTTTTGGTTCAACTTTAAAAACATAAACCAGCATTTTAATTATTATTTAATTGATATTTAATTTCCACTTAAACAATTTTGTGCCTTCTGCTCTTAGATGGCTCATCTGTTCACTTGTCCGTTGCCTGGCCATGTTTGCAGTGGTAATTGGCTGAATGTTGGTTCCAATAAGAATAAGGCATTTGTAGTTGGAGGCTGAAGGTGTAATCAGGATGGCAATGATATCTGTGAATGTGTTCTCTTTGTTTGTCTTTATATAATGAGTAGGGGAATTGATGTATCCCCATCTGCTTCAAGTAGATTTAACATCAGCAGTACCAAAAGTTTTCTTTAAAAGTGTTTGACTAAAAGCCAACACATGCTGGCCATGTGTTTATTAAAATAGTAAAAAGCCTGCGAGCTGAATGATAAATATTGTGATCATTGTTTTTTGTATGTCACCTTCTAAAAGGCAATATGAATTTGGCTTGTGGGTGATGGAAGAAAGTAATCTTAAAATGTAGGAACATGAATTCTGAAGTAATGGTAGTCTTCAGCTGTCTCTGCCTGAAGTAGTTCAAGTTAAATATTATTTGCAGGCCTTCTCTAGGGAGTGGGCATGCAGAATACAAGGATACATTTTAATATTTGATGATCATTGAACAACCCTAATTTTTTTCCACCTTTTGTCTAGATAGAAGGGTGAGTCCAAATTTTACCTTGAACCTGAGATTCAGAAAGTCTGAGAGTGTTTGTATTTCATTTTCTGTTTTAGTCAGATGACCCTCCTAAGTTGAATAGGGCAGACATAGAAAAGCATCACTTTTCCTAGTCAAGAGCTCCTTGACTTTACCTCCACAAAAGTCTAATGACATTTCCAGAAGGAACCTGATCTTGTTCTGCTCTGTAACTGCAGAAGACTTTGCTAAGTTGATGTTCATGACCTTTGATTATTTTTTGGCACAATATCCATGAGGGATTACATTCTTAAGTTAGAGCAAAGTTTGGATGCTTTGGTTTTATGACAGGCCAAAGGGGTTTTTGGGATCAGTGTGTCAAGACAAACCTAGAGAAAGAGAGAGAAAGAGAGACTATGGCTAAGCCAAGGCTGCTTCAAGGGCTGGCTGAGCAGTGCTTTGCTTACAGAAAAAGTATATTGCCAAACACTGAATGTGAACACCCCCCCCCCCCGCTATGAATACATAAGATGATATTCCTCTGGGAATATTTGTTTGACTTAATGAATATTTAGTTTGCAATGTGTTTTGAATGCATTGTTACCATATTTCCATTTTAAATACTGCCATTAACAAAAGAGAAAAGAGGATGGCATAATAAGGCAGGAGAGTGTGTGTCTTTATGTATGCTCAATTAGCCTTAGAAGCTACTACTTTATGCCCAGATTGTGGCATTAATACTCACAGATGGAGTAGGATATTGTGGAAAGATTCTGCCCAAATGGCTGAGGCTGCAGGCACTCTCTCATTGGAAGGAAAGACGAAGACAGGATATTCCCAGTGTGATTTGGTAGTGCCTACAGTGTGGCAAGTCCCGTACCTTTTAACTGCAGTGTTACTAACCATGAAAAACAAATAATTCTCTGGTTCAGACCTTATATTTCTTCAGCCTGTTCTGCCTGTCAGTAGGGGTGCAGGGTGCTGATGATTCTGGTCTTTCCAAAGAGTATAACAGCTGGGAATCAGACTTGTGCTGTCTCTTGTTACTCTTTCCATGGTATTTCTACAGGAAAAAAAAAAAAAAAAAAAAGGAATTAAAAACTCCACAACCCTTAAAACCAGATCTGGGCACATCACATGACTTTCTGGCAAACACTCAAAAGAGTACTCTGCTTTCTGGCATTTCTTTCACAGTAAATATGCACAGTTGCCTACTGGTGCTCAAATGGCATGTGATAATGAATTTTCCTAGAGAAATGGCAATGTCATCGCAGCCTTCTTAATAAAGGGGTAGCTTTACATAACCAGGAGTATATTACTATTATGTAGAATTAAAAATATATTTCCTATGGTGTTAGGCTCAAAGAAATGTGAGACTTTCATTAGGTTGTTAATAAATCTGCCTGTTCCTTCTGAAGAGCCAGATACTGCGGTAATGGCATTCAAAATGATGCTGACATCAGCCCAGTGGTTCTTGCCACGACTGAAAGAGCAAATAGTTGCCATTTAATCCTAATGTAGTGAGATAGCCTGGAGCTAAATAATACATTTTTGCTTGTAATTATTTAGCACAATCCCAAAGTGAAAAATAAATTTACATATGACTTGTCTGTTGTCGAGTATCTTTCTTAAAGGGTATATGGGAAAACAGAAGGGAAAATAACTCCCAAGAGGATGGTCTGTTTGCATTACTTCAACTGTTAACATTATTATAAGCCTTTAAATAAAAATGAAATCTAAATAAGCCACAAGTTTTAAACATTAAGGACTCCTACATGCAATATTTAACAATATTCCATCAAAGATACTACCTGTTCATGTGAATGTATGAAGACAAAACCACTTTCCTAGGTTCTTAGGTGCAGAACTCCTGTGGTGGTTTTCATTAATATTCAAGTAATTGAACATATGCATTGAAGGCTGTGTGAAATTCCTCCTTTTCTCATTCAGTAAATTGAAAAAAAAAAAAGAAAAAAAATACTTACTAATCTTTGTGAATTGATTTTTACATAACTTTAAAATGCAGCACTGGTTGTGTGGAACTGAAGGTAAAATGCAGCGAAGGTTTGTTCGCAGGTGATGTGAGCCCTGCTTTGTGCTTTTGTGAGCCACCACTTCCAGTGTTAGCATGCTGGAGACCTGTATTCAGTGTGACTCTGGAAAATCCTGAAAACAACTGTACTGATGAGTAAATAGCATTTATCTTTAACAGACTTCTTCAGTGGAAAGTGCTGTTCCTGATTTTTTATGCTGTATTGCTCTTCTTTTATTTTATTTTATTTTTGCATCCTTGCGGTTTGGTTACCCCAAGCTGGCACTGGTTGTGCCAGAATTGCGAAGTTTCTACTGTTGTCCCAGTATCGCAGTGCCTCATTGTCAAATGTTGATGCCACAGTATGTATTAAACAGGATAGCACAACATCACTTTTCTCTGACCCTTCTCACACATGGTGTTTCACTGGCTGATAAGCATTTCTTATGAGGAATGGCTGGGAGAGCTGGGACTGTTCATAGAATCATAGAATGGTGTGTGCTGGAAGGGTCCTTAAGGATCATCTAGTTTCAACCCCCCTGCCACTGGCAGGGACAACCTTTCCAGTCTGGGATGAGGCAGCCACAACTTCTCTGTGCAACCTGTTCTAGTGTCTCACCACCCTCATAGTGAAAATTTTATATCTAATCTAAATCTCCCCTCTGTCAGTTTAAAGCCATTCCCCCTTGTCTTGTCACTACATGTCCTTGTAAAAAGTCCCTTTCCAGCTTTCTTGTAGGCCCCCCTTAGGTACTGGAAGGTCTCCCCAGAGCCTTCTCTTCTTCAGGCTGAACAAGCCGTACTCTCTCACAGGACAGGTGCTTCAGCCCTTGGAACATCTCTGTGGCCCTCCTCTGGACTCGCTCCAAAAAGTCTACATCCTTCTTGCACTGGAGGCCCCAGAACTAAACAGAGCTGTTCAGCCTTGAAAAGAGAAGGCTTGAGGGGGTTCTTATCAATACGCATAAATACTTAAAGTGTGTAAAGAAGATGGAGCCAGGTTCTTTTCAGCGATGCCCAGTGATAGGACCAGAGGCAACGGACACAGGAGGCTCCATATCTGAACATCAGGAATCATTTATTTTTCTGTGAAGGACACGAAACACTGGCACGGGTTTCCTCGAGAGGTTGTGGAATCTTTTATCCTTGAAGGTATTCAAAAGCTTCTGGACATGGTCCTGGGCAGCTGACTGTAGGTGGCCCTGCTTCAGCAGAGGGATTGGACCAGATGATCTCCAGAGGTCCCTTCCAGCCTCAGCCATTCTGTGATTCTGTGAAATGCTTGATCTGGTGTGTTACAGCTTTGGCTTTATAGTTGTTTTTCATTCGTGTGTGACTTTCAGGCAAAAAAGAGGAGAAGAAAAAAAGGCAGCATTAAAACAAACCTGGCAGGCCTTGTTTAAACAGATGGATTGAAAGAGAAGAGAAGCATAGTCCTTTGGGTTAGCTGGAGCTGTAGATCTTAGTCCTCTGAGAGTGGGGAAGAAGTTAAATCCAGGGCTTCCAAATGAGCTCATGGCCTAGTTTGTCTGATCTAGGCATATTCAGCAGTCGCTGACTGGTACTGGTGAGGCTGCACAGGGACCTCAGAGTGGGAATACACAGTTGCCAGATCAGGACTGAGAGCTGCTGAAGCTGCAGTTGCCTCCAGCTCTTCCTCGGCACATTGACTGTAGATAAATGGGGAGACTAATTATACCCAGTCAGGGTGGAGGCTGTCAGTCCCACCATCTCCTTCTTCACCTGCAGCCTGCTGTCTGTTACGACTGAGTGGATAGCTCTTGAATTTGAAGGAAGGCTTAGCTGAATGTTTTGTATGCTGCTTAGTTCTAGTGTAAATGAGCTTGTCTTTATAGAGACCTTTTTTGGTTTTGGGTGCCTTAATATGCAGCAATGATTGCTCTGTTTTCCCTTAGGAGAGGTGATGAGGATGCTTTTATCTTTCTGAGGCAATCTAATGTAAAGCAGATGAGAAGAATAACAGCAATTATAAATGCTTCCTTTGATACCTATTAATTTTATTGATGATGCTTAAAATTTACACACAGAATAATGTTTCTGTGACTTTGTGTTAAGACTTTTAAAGTGGAGTTTTCATTGGAAATTTTATATTGGTGAGAAGACCTTTTAATGTGCCTTTGCTAATTTTTTACAAACTGAACTGCAGCATTAAAATAGTCTGTTTACAGTGACAAGTGAGGGTAAATCAGGTTGTAAAGGCTGCCAAGCTGAAGGTTTTGTTTTTAAATATTGATTTGGAGTGGATTATTCTGAGGTGAGTGCGTATGTGGGAGATGGTAGATTCAACCAATTTGAATCTAGCCCTGAACTATGATTCATAGTAATTAGATTATTGACATTTGCTACTAGAATGCATATAATTATATTCAGCTGCATTCATTCTTAAGATTGGCCACTAGCAAGCAGGCAGACCTCAGAATGCTCACGGAGGTTTCTGAAAAGATGTGGCATTTTATTGTAACACTGAGGAAAGAGGAAGCACAGCATGGGTCAGGTACCTGTATGATTATGGCAGTTGATTCTTTCTTTTAATTGGCTTGCCTTGGGATTGACTTGCTTTTCAAGAGAGTCACATTTGGAGAGTAAGGGAGCTAGATTGTCCTCAGGTAGTGGCCCTCAGCATAGAGTTGAAGACCTAGTGCTGTTCTCCACTTCACAGGGACAAGTCAGACATACAGGGAAAAACTAGGACAGCCCGAGGACTGTTTTACTGTTGCTTCACTAGCCAGCCGCAGTACTTGCTAAGTGTGAGGTGAAGGAATTATCTTTGTCCACTAAAACTCCAGAGAACTTAATCTTCCTAGAGAGTAAAGAGGAGAAACAATTCACTTGGGTTTGGTCCTCTGTAGTGAAGCTGCATATTACTGCAGACTTGGAAGTGTGGGTTTGCTGATGGTGTGCAGTCACAGGACTGAAATACATTGGCCTTCTCAGTCTGATCTTTACCAAAGTCTAGGAAGATCTGAAAATGGTTGTTCCTTATCGTGGCTAAATTATATGTTGCACAGAATACCTAAGACTTACTGCTTTAGATATTTTGACTTCTTGACTTGTAATCATTTAACATCTTGAATCTGTTTGTTTTTTTTTTTTTCTGAGTTAGGCTTTAATTCACAGACTAATAAACTTTTTTTAAATGGCATGTTACTGAGTTACCATATAAGGCATGCTTCTCAAGTACATGATTTATGCAGAAGTGTGTTGTTTCTAATTGATTGCATGCCTTTCCGCGTGCTAGTTATGACTTCATAATTAGAGCAAATAAAATACATTAGATTTCAACAAGTAGTAAATAGTGCTGTAGGATTAATGGTGACTTACACTGAAGGTGTTAAATCCTCTAATGAAGTGGAACAAGTAGGTAAATTAGCGATATTGAGTGACATCTAATAACTTGAGAAACTGAATTCTGAAAATAGATTAATATAATTATGAATTTTATCCATGATATGCTGCTAAAAGCCAAGGAGCTATCAAAAAGGATTCTCTTCTGTATAGTGGCATGCTTTCAAGTTATTTCTTTCAGTAGGTCTGACAAGCTTTCTGCAGCTAGGCTGAAGTGGAGACTAACCGTGGAAGCCCTCAGCAGCCAACACCTTCCTCTTGAGGTACAGAAACATGGCATCATTTATCACGGGCTGTACCATGGGTAATGGCTGTAGTGTATGAAGTGGTGACCAGTTGCCTTCTCTAGCTGGAGGGTATCATCTCTTAAGTGTCTCTGTGTGGCGTACTGCATGGAGCTGGGATCATCAAGCTGCATGCAGGTGTATTGATTTTTTCAGATGCTTGACTAGTAGGAAAAGAATTGAAGCACTGGAATTGAGATAAATGGCAAAAAAGGAGTTGTTATTATAAATACCCTTGCTTTTTTATGTATATACTGCCAAACAGTAGAAGCCTGTAGAAACTGAAATATTAATGTTTTATGCCTTATGTGTAAGCTTCCAGTATTCTGCAGTTTTTTGCTGTTGTCATTTGAAGGCTGGTGCTAAAAGGGGAGAGGAATGGAATTATTTATTAGGCTATTTTTTCCTTGAACGTTTTTCCCCCTCTCCCAAATCTACGTAAAGTTTTAGCTATTGTGTTTTGAGATAGTGCAACTGGAATCAAGTCAAGACAGCATTCTTAATGTGCGTGTCAAATCTCCCATCCCACCACAAGAAGAATAATCCTTCAAAATTCTAGGTCCAGAGCTTTGTTTTGGGTGATGTCAAAGTAATTGAGTATAGCTGTATGGATTTGTGTCACTGTTAAATGCAGTAGGTGTATTTGTGATATATTTCAAAGTGTTCACATTGGAAAATACTGGCACATCCAGATGTTTGCTCCAATTTGTTGCCTGTGCCTATGGGAAAATATGATCATGGTTAAATGGCAGATTCTGTTGTTTATCTAGTTCTAACTAGAAAAAAATAAATGCATAGGCCTGCTACAGGGCTTTCTCTCTGTAGAATGGCATTTTCTGGCCATACATCTTGCTTGTGCCAAAGGATTCACTGGTGTCCAGGGCAACCCACAACATGACCTTGCCAATGCAGTTCAACTCCTTAGTTAGGCTCCTTCAGCCTTGGTCAGACAGCGTGGCTCCATTTTTCAGTTGAGGTAAGAGATTGGAAATACAGCAACAGACCTGTCCAGTTATGTCTATGTACGGGGACTGAATGGCTCTTCTGTCTTGCTGGACTCTGCAGTGTCCCATCTGAAGACTCATATCAACCTGGAGAGAGGCTGAGGGAGCTGGGTGCTGCTGGAACTGCTGCCCACTTTCACAGCCATTCACCTAGTACTCACCCTCCCATATCTGCCTTCAGCCGGCTGCTTGCTGTGCTCCACTGCAATACCTTGTTGCAGGAGGTAAATTTAAGAGGTCTGATGGAAACTAGAGACTGAAGATAAGACATGACAGATGATGTGTTCCAGAGTACCCACTGTAGTTGTTGTTTCGGAATGGGAAAGTGTTACTCAAATGTGTTTCCTCTCATATGTTCAAGGGCACCCGAAAAAAAAGAAGGCTGTGATTGTTCTGGAACTATGGCTTGAAGCAGGATTATTGTGGTAAAAAATATACTCTCTCTATTTCAGCTGTTTTCTATTCCAACACCATCTCTGGACAGCTGAGATTTCAATCATTTTTGAATGTATTTCATCAAGATGCCTTTGGGATGCTTCCTGAGATTTCCTGGTAATTTCATTAAGTAACTCTGCTGTTAGTTATGCCCAAATTTTATTTGGATTGACTTTATTAAATGGCCTTTGACTTGATATTTGAGTAGAAAAAGCTGCTGTGACATTTGAAAATGTTCAGGTTTGGTTGTTTTGTTTGTGGGATTTTTTTTTTTAAGTTTGTAATTAAGTTTTATGACAAGACTTGCGGTTATTTCTCCTCTATTTGAGTATGTGTACCTAGAACTGTGTTTTCCTTTTTAGCTCCATTATGTTTGTTTCTGTACTTATAATTCTCTGAAAGTTTTCTCAGGTATCTGGAATATAGCTGTTTTAAAAGATTCATTTCATAAAACTGAATTGTTTTCAAAGTGCGTGTATGGATTTGCATAAGCAGCTCTCTGGAAGGGGTCTAATCTTTAGTGTTATTCATGAATAGCATCTTACACAATTTTGCCTTCTATTCTGATTTAGGGCTTTTAGACAAATGATTTAAATGCCAGATTTACAGTTATTAATGGCCAAGGTTAAGAAAATGAAAATTTTATGTGCCTGACATTTTTGAACTCCCATGTTCTCAGCAAATCCCAAATCTACTGAGCAGCCATGGTGAAAGTGAGAAACCATTACTAATTAGATTCAGAAAAAGTTAGCACGCTTCAGGCAGGCTGATTATATGGGCTATTTTAATGGCTGTTTGATGCTAGGTATGGATTTTATTTATCTGCCAGAAAGTTGCATGTAGCAGAGCCTGGAGTGCTTTTGAGTGTCAGGAGGGAAATGCATACATTTTTTTGTTTGTTTTGTAGTGTATTTGGGGAAATATCCATTAATTTATATTGAATGTTATGGAACAGAATTGAGGGGAAAAAAAATGGAAGTTTTCTGAAACTTCAACTTGTAGTGAAAAATACAGCTAATACACGTTTACGGGAAGCAATAAGTGTGCCTTTTGGTTTTCTGTTTTTTAATAGCTAATCTTTGAGGAAAATGCCATCTTCACAATAAATAGGGAGAAATGGGTGGAAAAAAAATTCTAATTTTGAACTGCCTCTGACCCTTAACTCATTGTGGCAAATATAGCTCCAACCATATAACAGGAGACTAAGATTTAAATTTACATCCTAGCAAAATGTCCTTAACCTTATAGATATTCTTGTGATCTTGTCTTGAAAATTATCTCCCTCATAATTATTTCAGTCTTATTGGAAGATTCCAGACCTTCCTGTGTTTTGTAAAACTAAATTCTTCCAAATGTCCATATAGGACTTTTAAAGTTCCCTAAGGGGAAATGACTTTCTTTTACTTGGGGATTTCTGCCTTGTTTCTCAGCTAGTTTTATCCATATTAATGTAAATAGTAGCTTCCAAAGACAGACTCTTTTCAAAGCCTTGGCCTGTGTATAAAAGCACTAGCACATTCTGAGAAGAATTCCAGAGTTTTCTTATCTTTTTATATACGTATCTACATGTAAAACATGTTTATATATATGTAATCTAACAAATCCTGAAATTATATATGTTTATAATATAAATATGAAATTTGCGCACAATATATATATTTAAGTAATTTATACCTAGACAACAAGGTAGACTTCTAATTACTTTTGATAGCATATAAAATATCAGAGAAATGTTACTATTTGGGCCTTTTTGTCTTGATGTCCAAACAAAATAGACGTG
Source organism: Psittacula echo (assembly GCF_963264785.1). Taxonomy (NCBI): domain Eukaryota; kingdom Metazoa; phylum Chordata; class Aves; order Psittaciformes; family Psittacidae; genus Psittacula; species Psittacula echo. The sequence goes on along the minus strand of NC_137737.1, from coordinate 21,364,842 downwards.
CATTTTGTTTGGACAGCAAACAAAATGTTTTTATGCTTTTCCTCTGTGTGTATTATCATATGGCCTGCTTTCCCCAGGACTGCCCCTATTAAATACATTTTTCTTATCTTTTTTGAGTGCTATATTCAGGAAAAATGCTAGATATTAAATCAGATAAAAGGTGAGACAGTATTTTTGTATTTGTATTTATTTATTAAATATAAATATTTTAATTCCATGAATAGATCTGGAATTGAGAATGGTGCCAGAAATTTGGAGAAGGATAGCAGTGGTGAGAACAGCAGTCTAGAGATAAAATTTGATTTAGGAAATAGGTTTTACTATCCATAACACAGAGCTGAACCTATATTGATTATAGAAACTTGGCACTTTTGAATTTCTACATGGCCTGGTACCGTATTGGAGGCCCTTGGTTGTCTGCCTATTGTTTTGAAGTACTGTCCTTGTATTAAAACCTTGCTCTGCTATCATCTTTACCCCATTTTTCTGTTCTTCACCCTTTTGCTGAAAACATCACTCTGTATAGTGTTAATTCGACTGTTAAGAATAAGCTACATTGCAATATTTTTAGTACTTCGGTAATATATTATTTACATATCACTGACATAAGTACTGCGTGGAACTCCCTTATTGACACCTACACAGCAGCATTCCTTCAGTCTTTTTATGTTCATGCTGTCTGTATATTAGGTAGTGTTATTGGTATGTGAATCAGAGATATTTTATGATGCAATGCATTGTCCCTCTATATTTATACTGCATGTATTTTTTGAGTCTGTCTTCGTATGCCCCTCCGTCCTTTATTCTTACAGAAAAATTTCTTCATTATCTGTCATATCAGTAACTATTACACTTTCCAGGAAAGCATCTTTGGGGTATTCTTGTATTATGCTTGTACAAAGTATATCCTATAACTTGTTCATTAGTGGTCTTTCCTGTATTATTCCATGAAACTCTGCCAGTAAAAATAAATTCTGCATGTCTCAGTCAAGAGTATCATTGTAAAATTAATCAAGATTAATCATATGAATGAGAAAAGAGAATATTTGATCTGCGTTACTCCATAAGTAAGTGAAAATCAGCCAGCTGTCAAATTTTAGTGTCTTCTTTTGGAACCATGAAGGTGTGTTCTTGTGGTGTTGTCTAAAGATGTGTAGTATCTTGCCCTTTAAGAGCTAAATGCCCAATAATCATAGAATCATAGAATAGTTAGGTTTGGAAAGGACCTTAAGATCATCTAGTTCCAACCCCCCTGCCATGGGCAGGGACACCCCACACTAAACCATGTCACCCAAGGCCTCATCCAACCTGGCCTTGAACACTGCCAGGGATGGAGCATTCACAACCTCCCTGGGCAACCCATTCCAGTGCCTTACCACCTTCTCAGTAAAGAATTTCTTCCTTATATCCAATCTAAACTTCCCCTGTTTAAGTTTGAACCCGTTACCCCTTGTCCTGTCACTACAGTCCCTGATGAATGTTGTTTAAAAAAGCCAAGCAATGTCAGGAGTTACTAGGAAGAAGTAGAAAATAAACCAGAACATCATTATGACACCAAATTATTCCATGGTGTACCTGTGTGTTCAGTATTAGGGTCAGTTCTGGTCTCCATCTCTCGAAACACATGCAGTAGAAATGGGGTAGATTCTAAAAAGGCAAGCAAGTATGATCAAGGGTATGCAATGACTTCTGTGCAAGGAGAGACTGAATTGGCTTGGACTCTTTATTCCCTGAAAGAAGGAGCTTATTTTAGAACATTATAAAATTGTAAGTGGCATGGAGAAAATGAATAGGAGAGAAAGAAATATTCACTGTCATGTCTAAGAAAAGAACAAGAAGGAATAAATGAAACTAGCAAGAGCTGGCTTAAAGCAAACAAAAAGAACTACAGTTCAGTGCATAAGCTACTTGCTGCAGGAAGCTGTAGATAGTAACATTTGACATGGGCCTAAGGTATGATTGGAGAGTTTCAAAGAAAAGAAATCCATTAAGTACTCTTTTAAAACAAAAATAAAGCTCACACAAAAACAAACAATGAAGCAAACAAAAAGCACCCTCCAAAGAAACCCCCACAATTTCAACTTTGGAAATCCACAAACTGTTGGAGACTAAGAGGATATTCAAGGTGTATGTGCTAGGTACTTGGTCTGTTTTGAAACTCTTCTATATGTCCAGTCGACTTCTGTTGTTTCAGACATGCTAGATGGACTTGTATTCTCTCTTACACTCTTGTGATCTACAGCAGATTAGCAGATAAAATAAAACCTATGGAAAAACAATTTTCTTCTAAAACAATACTTTGTGAAGTGTTTGTGTATATACATATCCGAAGACACCTAAAAATACGTCCATCACAACCAAGTGTTACTCCGCGCACTTTAGTTTAAAGTCATTTGCCAGGATAGGAATTTGGTTTCCCAAATTCTGCACTTGTAACAGTGATAAAATTCTTTATACTCAAATGAAAATATGCAGAAATCTCTTTGGGACTTTGTGGCATTTGTTTCAAGGCTTTATGATTTAATTTTGTAGAAGTATAATTTGAAGTAAAACCTATATATTTGATGGTATATTTCAAAGACTATGTTCTTTGAAAACACAAGTGATTCCACCTTTTCCATCTGTATAACCCTTGCTTTTAAGTAACACTTGCTGGAAGAGTTTAATAGTAGAATTTTTTATTTTTTTCTATTTCTGGCATGCTCTGTCACTAAACTTTAGCGCTTACATTTCTTGTCTGGAAGACAAGAAGAGCCTTATCTTTCAGATTGCACCAGCAGCGTCATACAGGTATGTAGCAAGGAAACTCTGAAGATCTTACGGTTATATTCTTAAGGGCAGTGCTCAGAAAACCATTTTGGTGGTGCTTGAAATGTGCAGGTGTGAGCAACGCAATTCAGGATGTACTTGAAACTGGCCACTGTGCAGATCTCCAGTGCAAGGACCATTTATCAGGTAGTCAGCCAAGCAGGTTGTGCAAACAACATGATCTCCAAGTCACTTTCTAGTGATAATAAAAGGGCATGAATGCATTGTACTTTTTACATTGTGTAATGTGAAAAGCATTAGGATTCTGCATGATTTATTGAAACAGTTGCATAGAAATCATCATTGCAAATTTTAAAAAAGGAACAGTATCTCATTATATTTTAAGATAAAAATTTGTCAGTGGGTCCTGCTTGTGTGTTTCAGTTATTTATAAATTCCCACTGTCTTGAGCTATGCACATAGAAATCATTTTTTCTATAAAAAGGACCAACCAATTCCTTCCCAAGAGGCTTTTGCATGGTAGAAAGCCAAATAAAAAGAAAAAAAAATCCCTTATAATACACATCTGTGATATTGTGTAAGTTAAATTTCTCTTGCTGCTTGACATTTACTTACCCAGAGTGTATCTCAGAGAATGGTTTGTCATTGTGGTGACATTTTTTTTAATAAACATGAGTGTGTTAAATGCAAATAACTACATTAGTGTGACATTATTACTGGAATTTACACACATAAAGTCAGGAATTTCAGAATAATGATTCCCACAACTATCATAACTTGACTCATTTCTTACATGAGGTGCACTATGTTTCTGTTACCCTCTGTAAGCATTTGTGTCTTGTTAAACACTAAATGTTGTTTCTGTGGTTGGACCACTGCCTTTCCCATATGCAGCTTTGGATTTTGCTAAGGTGGTAGTTGTGTGTTATAATTTTCTCAGCAGTTGTTTAATGTCAGTGAAATAAATACAGTGAGAATCCAATGCCCTTCAGTCTGAAACCTCTCTCTTTCCTCAGAGATTATTTTAACCTGAATGGGACAGTGTCAGGGAGTGAAATAGTGCAGGAGTCCTGGCTAAGGGAGGGTCACTCATCAGACCTTCAGTGCAAACTAAGCAGAATGAAATAATTTTGGCTTTTGTTTGGTTTGTTGGGTTTTGGTGGTTTTTTTTTTTTTTAACCCCAGGGCATGTTTTGACTGGGTATAGTTCACCTTTATGTAAGCATAAAATATCTCTGCTATAACTATTCTGTTAGATTGTTGCAGCTTATTCCAGTAATGCGTTTTCAGTTGGCGCAGTGACATTATTTTCTTAGGTGAGATCAATTAACAAAACATGCAAATGCTCTGGAGTTAATTTAATTGAATCTAAATGAACAGTTACACCAGATTATCTATATTGGCAGGAGGATATGGATCTTTTCCTGAGAAAAGCTGTATCAGAAATCTTTTCAGCCATTGTTACTACTAGATCTTTGAAATAACAGTTTGAGTGTATACATAGCTTGCTTGGGAGGGAACTGCAGGTTTGGGAAGAGAGGTATTGACATATTAAGAACTTTTTCTTAGAACAGTGTGAACTCTTTGGAAATAGGATACAGTCAGCACAAAGTGGGTGACTGCAGGAACAACAGTTTCTTTATGCTTAAGTGTAATGTGTGTTTTTCCTTACTTGGCTAAAGTAAATTAAAAAAATGCATTAAATGTAAGCAACATGGTATATTTGCACTCTTGTAGGGTTTTTCAGAAATAAACATCCTTCTAATTTTCAAAGGACACAGTGTTGCTCTGTAATAAGAATGTCATTTTAAGGGCAGGCCCTACAAGACAAAAAAATCTTTTAATGCTATTATTAGCAAGTCTTGTAGCTAGGAACAGAGGGCAGGATTGTCACGCAGTCAGCAAGTGTCTGCAGGTGAATTGTTACAGTGGATACCTATGAACCTGGCATCAATTGTATAGATTAGCCCTACACCCTGCAGTATTTAGTTTGTTCAAGGTGGCATCTCCACAGGCTTTTCTGCAAGACATCTGGCAAATAAATGTTTTGGTTTCCTGTCTGAAACTAGGCATTCTTCATTGTTCTGCATTTTGCCCTTTTTTAGTTTTAATGTCTATGAATACTGTAGGTTTTTGTGTATGCACTTGAAGTCAGTTTGCTCAGTTAATCAAACGTCTATTCAAATCTAATTGTCCTGGTACTTTGTGTACATGTATTTGTAAAAAATATCCCAGTGCATGGTGAATGATGCTCTTTAATGTGTTTCACGTATGTCGAAAACAAACAAAAGGAACTTTATTAGGCATCCTCCAAGTGAATTAATTCTTGAGCTAAGACATTCTACCCTACGAGTAATTTTTTTTCTTTTAATGATTTATGGCAGTGACTTCTATGGAAGTGACTTATTTGAAAGTTCTTTCACCTTAATGACTTCCGTTGGTGGAACAAAGCTCCAGCGTCATCAGCATTCTGTGCCTAAACCTGCCATCTGCTGAGGAGCTGCAAGGTACATTAACTCTTGTCAACTTAACAGAGATTTGTTGTAAGAGAAGCTGCCTTCTTTTTGAGAAGTTCAGACTGAGCCTTGACACTTAATCTAAATACTGAATCTACAGGGATTTTCCTTGAGGTAATTTTGAGTGGTTATTAGTTGATTAAAGTAGTTCCCTGTGTCAGTTTCAATCATGAATTGGCCTTATATGTGTTGGAGTCAGTTTATCATGCTGATGGATATTAGGGTGCAACTGAGTGTTTTTCATATAAATTGGAAAGAACAGTTTGGTAATCCCCTTTTACAAGCTGTAACAAAATCCCTCAGAGCAGCTCTCCAAACATGTCCATCTAATGCAGTAGTGCTAAGCAGCTAAAGGTTAAATACCCTTTTCACCTTCTGTTTTTAAGGTAGGCTGTCAGCTGTGTCAGATCTGTTGTGTAAGGCAAGCTTATTTAAATATAAATAGACATTCTCAGATAATGAAATTTTAAGTGTGTCAAAAACGTAATGACTTGGATATTCATCTGTTTATTGACTCTAAACAGAAGCACTGATTGTAGCAAATAGTAAGTTATTTTGAATTTGTCATACTGAAATGAGAAGTACGTTTCATTTTTGAAACTATAGTCACAGCAGTGATGAGCTCCTGTGCAGTGTTCCAAGTACATTGTGCTTGGATTTTTAGCAAACAGCAGGTCTGACTACTGCTTTCTGCCACCTTTGCCTCTTTTTGCTGTAAGCTCTTCCACTAGATCATGTGTATGGTTTGCCCTGAAGGACTAGGCTTCAACACTTCACTGAATTTGAGTTTCCTTTCTGAAAAGATAATCTGTTTCACTGGGTTCTAAATAATACTTTACTATTTTAATACACAAGTAGAAAGCGGGTTTACTAGTTTGATATGAGTACAGGAAGGTACCTTCAGCTTGGAAGCAAATAAAAGATATTTTTTTTGTCCTCTGTATACATCTGTAAAATTAGTTACTTTGTGATTAAGTAATTAATTAAAAGAAGAATCTCATTTGAAAATAATGCATGGAAGTTGTGCTAAATTTCTGGACTTGGCATAGAGTGTGAATTTTAATTTCCAGGTGTTTCTCTTCACATTTCTTTAATGAGCAGTTGCCATCAATTTAGAATCTGGAAAACTGACCATGTCATAATCGTGATTTCTTCTGCATTAACTTCATCAATGTGCTTACCTGCCAGTTCTTGTTTAGTTAGATAAATTGACAGTTTCATATAGCTTGATGTGGTTTATCTGACACATAATTTGGATTATTCATGAGTTTTCCTCCTTTTAATCTTGGAAAGCTGGTGATTCCAAACGCACTTGAAAAGGTTTCTTTAGCATATAACTGCTAGATATCTGGCATGTTGATTTGCATTTGTGTGCACATCCAGTGCCATGGTGTATAGAGGGGGATTTCTGGAAAAGCATTGCCGGCTACTTCCCTCTCCTGGAATTTCCTATTTTCTGGCATTTCTGGGGCTTCAGTGTATGTTTTGTCCTTTCACAAGTGCAAGTTCTGATGTGCAGGGTTTAGAATTAGGAAAGGTAACCATCCATATCCTATGCATACTGGCCTTCTTCAGGGAAGCCTTTTTATAATATTTTGGGGGTTTACAGATAAACACAGCATTTCCGTGCCCTCATTTTTCTAATTTCTTGGTTTTGCCATTCTTCAAATTCCTGTTTGGCTTCTGTAAATTTGTGACAACCACATTGGTAACTCCAGAGATACATGATTAAGATTTTGCTTATCATATGAAGATGGAAAATAAAGCTATTTAGTTTTTCCACTGTTCTTGTGGAAAATGCAGAGTTCTTTAATTTTACATAGTATTAAAAGTTGCATTAATTCTGTCTTTTTTTATTTTTTTATCTCTTCTCCGTACATTTTGTGATTTGTACTGTCTGTAGCTCTTAAGTTTTTTTTTTGTTGTTGGTGGTGGTGGTGGTGGTTTTTTTTACTCTGAGGATCCCATGGAAGTTAGTATCAGAAAGGTAATTCAGGTTTTTACTGTCACTTGAATATTGGATATTAGCAAGTTTCATTTTTACCATTTTCATATTATCCATTTATATATTTAAATGTGAATGATCTTTGCCAATTTTGATAGAAGGAAAGGAAAGGTTGAAACTGTTCTGCAGAAAGTTTCAGAAGTAACATTCTTAGATTTGAAGCTCTTTATGCATTTCTGAGCAATAATCAAGAAGCAGTAGATAGGAAGTTGATAGGGCAGTGGGGAGCTTTCAGAGGGTATAAAACCTTTTATCAAGAATTTATAATTTTGATAGATTTGCTTAGTAAAAATTAACAAACCAGATCCATGGCATTCATGAAGGTTCCCCATATTTCTGTGCTGACTTGTCCTCCACCCCATATTGTAGACCTGAAACTTCTGCTGACTAAAACTTTAAGTAACTGTATCTTTTTCAGTGAATATTTAGAAAAAATGAGATTTTTTTTTTTAATGCATTTGTTTATAGATATTTGCACAGTGAATTTCCAAATATTAGTTTCATTTCAATGAGAGTTAAATATTCCATCTTTTCTGTATTGCAATACCAGCTACTTAGAAAATCTTCTTTTGTAGAAAATCTTCTTTGTAATGGGCAATACATGGTTTAGACAAAGAAAGGAAATGCAGGCACAGAGACACATTTACTGGTTAAAATTCATAGTGTTTAAAACTTAAATTTTCATGTATACACTCTCACTTTTGTTTTCTTCTCCTTCCCCTCTTATCCCCTGCACAATCCCTGAATTATGAATTTTAATACTGTGCTGTGGAGCTGTTCTGGTGTGTGTGGGATTCTTTGTTTTGTTTGGGTTTTTTTCCTCTTTTATTTTTAATGAGTGTTTATATATTAAGGAAGCAAGTATTCATTTGCAAGTGTTTGCCTTCTTTATTCGCAAATGGTGATGGAGACCTATATATAGACATATTTTAGAGGAAACTGATCCAAGGAGGTGCCTTTGAATCAGCTGCACTTTACATCTATTCCTGTTCCTCTTCGTGCCAGCTTTGGGGTTGCTGACCACAGAAGAATGCCATAGTCGTTCTGAATCTTTGAAATAATGATTATTTGAAATAGGATTAGGAAGAGGAAGAGAAGGGTCAAATTGAGAACTGCATCATTTTCTGTAGCTCGGTTCTTAAGATACTTGAAACGTTTTATCTCTTTCTGTTCTTTTCTGGTGGCATTGCTTTCCCCTCAGATCAGTAATTTGCAGCCATTGCATGACCACACTTGGCAGTTTCATGTGTCAAACAGGATGCAGCCTTCTGCTTAGGCCAAAAGGGGATTTCAGAATTGCCTTGAAAATTCAACCAAATTGAGTAAGTGATTGTATTGGTCAGACAGGTAATAGTGAAGCTGCTTTATTGAACTGGTTCTTATCTGTGTTCTCCCTCCTCTTTCCCCCGTTATCTTTTAGGATAAAAAGACTGAGCGCCATTCAGTTGGTCTGGAATGGTTACAGTTGTGAGATAATATTGGCTGTTCAGTTTGTTTGCTAAGTAAGGCAGTATTATGCTTGGAGATGTGCTTTACCTATCTGTATCACTCAAATGGTGTGTGAGTGAAGAGGCGTGTAATTGATTTAGCAAGGATGCCCTTTCAGGTGCAGCTATATATTTTTCATTAACAATAAATAAATGAAAAGGAATTAATTTTATTCTATATTTTATCATTCTCTTTAGCATTATAAGCTTACTTTCAGGTATTCTTTATTTCTGAGTATGCAGATTTTTTCAGCGAAACAATATACTGGGAACCTACTCAATTTATACGTGCCTCTAAGAAAAACAGGTTTTTGAGACTTTATTTTGAAACAAAACTTTTGTGAGTTTTTTGCCAAGATGTTTAAAGGTTTGATGTGATTCAGTTTGATTTACCAGATTTATTTTTAGAGGTTCCTATTGTTTGCATTCTGCAACTAAATCAGTTTATCACAAAAATCTGTCTTGGTGTTCTCAACATAAGAAAAATAATCTTCCCAATTGCTCTCCTGACTTGTCAATGTGTGCGGTTTGAAAATGTTCTCAGACATGGTATCTGGTGTAATGATATTTTATAGGACAGAAAGTTTGAGTTGTTGGCCAGAGAAAGAGTAATGCTTAACACATGCTATTCATGCAAGCAAGTGACCATCTTGCTGTACTTCTCCTCTCCTTCCCTCCCCCAAGCCCTGAAGAAATGTGCAGAAATAATTGCAAAGTTTAATCCTTCAAAGACTGGGCCCTATTCTTGGATATATTAATGGTACCTTGTTAGAATGTAATTGGTTTGAACATAACAGTAGAGCAATGTACTGTGAACATGGTATTTATTGGCCAAGTCTTTTGCAAAGAATTTTTTTTTTTTTCTTTTTTGGAAAGAAAAAAACCCCAAAACCACAACCCCCCAACCCAACCAAACTCCAAACACATGGATTTTTCATATTTCTTTATGTATACTACTTAGACTTGTAGATCTCGGGGAATTCATAAATATTTTGGCCTTTTTTCTTTACTTGTTTCAACTGAAGGATAGTACATGAGGATGATACCATGGATACTAAATTGGTTTTTATCATAAATCTGTGAAGCCACAGTAACTGTTTTTTCCCAGCTCTTCTGTTATTCTAATTATGAATCACAGAATCCCAAGGGTTGGAAGGGACCTCAAAAGATCATCTAGTCCAACCCCCCTGCAAGAGCAGGGTAACCTAGAGTACATCACACAGGAACTTGTCCAGCCGGGCCTTGAATATCTCCAACATAGGAGACTCCACAACCCCCCTGGGCAACCTGTTCCAGTGCTCTGTCACTCTCACAGTAAAGTTTTTCCTGATGTTCACATGGAACCTCTTATGCTCCAGTTTACACCCATTACCCCTTGTCCTATCACTGGACATCACTGAGAAAAACCTAGCTCCATCATCCTGACACTTACCCTTTACATATTTGTAAACATTGACGAGGTCACCCCTCAGTCTCCTCTTCTCCAAGCTAAAGAGACCCAGCTCCCTCAGCCTCTCCTCGTAAGGGAGATGTTCCACTCCCTTAATCATCTTTGTGGCTCTGCGCTGGACTCTTTCAAGCAATTCACTGTCCTTCTTGAACTGAGGGGCCCAGAACTGGACACAATATTCCAGATGCGGCCTCACCAATGCAGAGTAGAGGGGGAGGAGAACCTCTCTTGACCTATTAACCACACCCTTTCTAATACACCCCAGGATGCCATTGGCCTTCTTGGCCACAAGGCACAGTGTTGGCTCATGGTCATCCTCCTATCCACCAGGACCCTCAGGTCCCTTTCCCCTTCACTACTTTCCAGCAGGTCAATCCCCAACCTGTACTGGTACATGGGGTTGTTCTTCCCCAGATGCAAGACTCTACACTTGCCCTTGTTGAATTTCATCAAGTTTCTCCCTGCTCGACTCTCCAGCCTGTCCAGATCTCACTGAATGGCAACACAGCCTTCTGGTGTGTCAGCTACTCCTCCAAGTTTAGTGTCATCAGCGAACTTGCTGATAGTACACTCAGTTCCCTCATCCAGGTCGTTGATGAAAATACTAAACAGCACTGGTCCCAGCACCAACCCCTGAGGGACTCCACTAGTCACAGACCTCCAGCTAGATTCTGCCTCATTGACCACAACTCTCTGCCTTCTTCCTTTCAACCAGTTCTTGATCCACCTCACTACCTGATCATCAAGCCCACACTTCCTTCGCTTATCTATGGGGATGCTGTGGGAGACAGTATCAAATGCCTTACTGAAATCAAGAAAAACCACATCTACCGCTCTACCATCATCCATCCACCTAGTTACTTCCTCATAGAAGGCTATAAGGTTGGTCAAACATGACTTCCCCTTGGTAAAACCATGTTGGCTACTCTTAATGACCCCCTCATCCTTGATATGTCTAGAGATGGTGTCAAGAATAAGTTGTTCCATCACCTTTCCAGGGATGGAGGTAAGGCTGACTGGTCTATAATTACCCGGGTCCTCCTTCTTGCCCTTCTTATAGACTGGCATGACATTTGCCATCCTCCAATCCTCAGGCACCTCTCCTGTTTCCCGTGACTTACCAAAGATGATGGAGAGTGGCCTAGCAATGACCTCCGCCAGCTCCCTCAGCACCCATGGGTGTATTCCATCTGGACTCATCGATTTATAGATGTCCAGATTGCTTAACTGATCCCTAACCCAATCCTCATCTACCAAAGCAAACTCCTCCTTTATCCTGACTCCTTCTGGGGCTATAGGAATCTGGGGCCCTTGGGAAGAGTCTGCAGGAGTAAAGACAGAGGCAAAGAAGGCATTCAGCACCTCTGCCTTCTTTATATCCTCTGTCTCCAGGGCACCCATCTCGTTCAGCAGTGGGCCTATATTGCCTCTCGTGTTAGTTTTATCCACTATGCATTTGAAGAAGCCCTTTCTATTGTCCTTAACCCGACTTGCAAGATTAAGTTCCAAGGAGGCTTTAGCTGTCCTAATTGCCTCCCTACATCCTCTAACAACTGTCCTATATTCCTCCCAAGTGGCCAGCCCCTCCTTCCATAATCCATAGATTCTCTTTTTCCACATGAGTTTGCCCAGCAGTTCCTTGTTTAACCACACTGGTCTCCTGGCTCCCTTACTTGATTTCCTACCCATTGGGACGCTCTGATCCTGAGCTTGGAAGAAGTGGTCCTTTAATGCTGACCAACTATCTTGAGCCCCTTTACCACCTAGTACCCTTTCCCATGAGACTTCCCTTAGCAATTGATTGAAGAGGCCAAAGTTGGCCCTTCGGAAATCCAGAACTGTGGCCTTGCTAGGTATTCTGTTCCTCCCACACAGGATCCTAAACTCCACCATCTCACAGTCACTGCAGCCAAGGCTGCCATTGATCATCACCACTTCAACCAGACCCTCCTTGTTGGTGAGTACTAGATCCAGCAGTGCTCCTCTCCTAGTTGGTTTTCTGTGAAGATGTTTTCCAAAACCAATTCTTTTGCTCATCCTAGAGGGTTGCTTGGCTTTTTTAAATCTGTATTCACTGCTTTATATAAAGTGAAGATACTTGGTATAGATTTTGATGCTTATCTCCTGCAACAGACCTCATAAGTCAACTGTTCAGACTGACGTTACTTGCCTTGTTCAGCTTGGAGAAGATGACCTCATTGAAATCTAAACTTTCTCATGGTGGCAGTGAAGGTGCTGATATCCTCTCTGGATATCATAGTGACAGGACATAGGGAAATTCAGTCAGACTCTGTCAGGGGAAGTTTAGATGGGACATTAGGAAAAGGTTCTTCACTGAGAAAATGATCGATCACTGGAACAGGCTCCCCAGGGAAGTAGTCATGGCACCAAGCCTGTCAGAGTACAAGAGGTGTCTGGACAATGCCCTTAGTCATATGGTTTAGTTTTAAGTAGTCCTGTGAAGAGCAGGGTGTTGGACTTGATGATCCATATGTGTCCTTTCTAACTTGAGATAGTCTACAATTCTATGATTCTAGTTTGCATAGAAATGGAGGGTGACAGCAGTCATTAACATTCTGCTAATGACAAAGTGACAATACTGAGCATATTCTAATGTAACTTTTGCAAACTGAGAATCTAAGAAAGGACAGATAGGTTCACAACAAAAGAAACTTTAGAAACACTGATCAATATTAGCTTTCTTTAAGAAAACAAGTCTGAAGTGCAAATGTAAAGTAAGGTAAATTAAATATTTTCAATGAATGCTTCTTTGCTCATTAAATCTGGAGAGAATTAATATTTTGGGCATTTTAATTTAAACTGATGTAGCTGCTCAGAGAAACTTTTTGACGGGAATTCTATTGCATGGTTGTTTATCATCCTCATTGTAGAACATCTGCCTTAAATCTACTGTACTTGTCTGTGAAAATGTCACTGCAAATGGATTCTTCTTAATAGCTAGGATACCTGTAATTACTGTATCTAGCTTTAATATAAATGCTTTAGGTACTCCATGTTTCTTCTGCAAAGTAATGTGATTTATTGAAATGTACTAGTGTCTAAAAGCAGGTTTGAAAGTACATTTTACTCCATTTCCAAAATATCTTATTTCCTAGTTATCTTCAGAGTCATTTCTCTGTGATAAGTCCCTCGTAAAAACAGACTAGGAGCAGAATCATAATTTTGAAACACTGGATGGGGTTCAGTTATATTGATGTAAGTCCTGATAAACGAACTGCTATATACCTGCAAGGTGTTCTGCAGTTCAGAGAATCAGAGGATGTCTGAGGTTGGAAGCCTCCGCCTACCCCCTACAATTGGGTATTTATATATATTGATAAGATCAGGGGGGGATCAGGGACGAGCTTTCTCGTCTAGATTTATTTTGTGTTCCCCTATTGTTCATCTGTGGGCACTTTTCATACACTTATGTTTCGGTGCTTTATAGTGGTATGTGGAGATCTTAAGGGTTATTTTTGGAAACTTTCTCATGGGATATATTATGTAAAATCTAAATCCTGAATTGACAGGTAACAACATGTTCAGGTTGCTTTAAGCATAAATTGATGAATAGCGACAATGGATAAATAGTGATATTGGGTAAAAATACTGAAATTGTTCTAACCGAAAAAAAAGCCCAAAGCTTAAAGGAGCTGTCTGGCTGTCAGAGATTGAACTTTAATCCTGAAATCACTTCCAGAAGACTGTTTCTATTGTATTTATAGGAATGATGTGACGCTGAATGAGCCATATAATGGGTTCCTTTTAAATTACCAGATCAGTGGTAGCCCTGCCTACTTCCCACTGAGGTTCATTAGATCACTTTCTAAGTAAGTTAAAAAGTATTGAAGTGAAAAAAATGCCAAAGAGAAAGATCCGTTACTAGTTATTTGAGATGACCAAATGCAGTTCAGGTTTGTACAACTTCTTCATCAAAAGCCCGTTCTGCCAAACTTGGAACTCATTTGTATAGAAAGCATAAGCAATAACAAAAGGGGATTTTAGTTTTTTCCTTTCACTCAAAGGGTGTGTATCTGCCTGCTTTACCAAGAGCATCAGGAGTAGTTTCAAGGTCCCATCTTTAAAAGTACTGGCAGATGTTAAGAGAGTGAGAGTGGAAGAAGAAAGGGCATGGTACATAATGTTGTTAAAAAATGAATAGCAAAATCTAATGAGTATGAATTCTGTAGTGTCCAAGAATTATTATTCTTGCTTCTGCTTTAGATTCATTTGAGCTTCATTGGAAGAGACTTTAACCTTCAGCCATTGTGCTCAACCAGGATGACTCGAGCTTTTTTTTGCAGACAATCTAATTAGTTGAGCAGAAATGTATGAATGCAGTTGTTGCCTTAGAGAATCTGTCAGCAACCAAAATTGTAATTATAACTGCATACTATAGCAAGTACATTCTGAATCTCTAGATAAAGCAAAATATAAAATAGCTTGTATTTTAACTTCACACACTTCTTTAGTACTGCTTCCTTACATAAGTTGATAAGATATGCGTACCCGACAACTAGAATAATTTTTTCAGTATTGTGTATTTTTTATTTTGCAAATAAAATTTCACTTAATAAGTTGACCCTTTGTTCAGGAATACTTGTGCTCATGCACTGATGTGCGCACACTGATAATAGTTGTTGCTGTCTAGAGAAACTCAAGATCAAACCTGTTAGAGCTGGCTTTATGTCCTGTCTCAGTTGAGTCCCACTCATATTGGATTCAACACCCTGATGAGGAGTAGCTGGTTTGATGATGAGTAGCTGGTTTATTCATGTGCTGAAATAAGTTCATCTGCCAGAGGAGCTCACTGTTCTGCTGTGCAGCATGTGCACATTAAGTTCAATGCAACTTCAGCTAGCAGAATTTACAGCATAGGTGCTACATAGGTGATGCATTAAAGTATCTGTATAATCCAGCATGTATATGTATTGTATGCCAGACTCTTACTGATCAAGTTCTGTGAAAATGTTTCATTTGTTTTTGCATAACTTTCCTTTTCAGATTCAGAATGTGAAGTAGTATTTTATAAACACAGCTTTTTTTTCATAGAAATCTGGTCTTGGGTAAACCAAAACCTAAACCAACTTCAGTTTCCAGATTTTTTATTTGCTTGCTAACTATATTTAGAACATTAAAACTTCTGGGCAAATATACAGATAGTCACCAAACAGTGATATGGCCCAGAAAATCTACAAGTATGTACAAAAGAAAAGTGTTAAATTTAAAAAAATAAACTAGTAACTCAGCTGTCAAATTTAACCATAATCCCTGGTTCTCACTTTTCATGTCCTTTGAGATAGTTCAAACATGGTGCTTCACTCACAGAATACTGTAATGCACGGTGGAGAAAAGGGAATTCTCCATGGCTGATGTGCAGCATTCCCACAGTGCCTGTCACTCTTATGTTTTGCATTGATTTTTTTCATTTGTTCTTTTCTCCTCTTTTTTCATCCCATCCTGTTGCTGGAGTTGTCATGCTGAGTTTTTATGCTTTCCAATACCTTTATCACTGCTGAATGCCTGTGTATAGATTTTGTACCCAGCTGTGATGAAAGCATGTGCTATTAAGATGCATAAGAAAGCTGAGGCTTCCTTGCTGAGGCAAACCCTTGGAAAAAAAAAAAGACACTTTGTACAGAAAAAAGAATACATTTTTGCAGTCATTAAAAACATTTCTTTTGGGGGGATTGTGGTTTTTGCTTGCTTATTTGGTTTTTTTTTTTTTGAGGGGGGGTTGTGTTTGACCTTCACTGTCGACTTTACCTTCCTTCAGGAATCTGTTCCAGTGTCACAGTCCTAATTTGAATATGAGTACTGGGAGAGATTTTACTTCCATACACCCTGTGAATGAGTTCTTGTTTTCCAAGTTCTGTCCATGCTTAGTGCAGTACTAAGCTCATTTTTCACAAAAACATAAGGAAATATTAAGGATTTTTAAACAGACTATGAATATTTAGTGAGTGTGACTGAATGCCAAGGCAAAAGGGAGGTAAATCTGTTATGCAAATCTGAAGAATGAATGCACTATCCTAGTGGTATGGCAGGAAGCATTATAAAACCATATGTATTCAAGATACAGCCCACAATACAGTCTATTTCTAGTGATCTCTGACAAAAGTATGAAGAAATGACACTCGAGTGACCCTGAGCTGGAGCAGAAATAGAAGAAAAAAACTCTTACACTGTTATATGAGGAATTCCTACAAATTACTCTGGCCCCAGAGAAGAGCAAAATGCTCTTTCTTAGCAGATGCTGAAAAGATGTTTCTTACTTGACTATGGTTTAGCCTTTCATCTTAGAATGATAGTCTTTCAGACAGTACCATTCATTTATCATGGTAATTATATGTTCAGCTTGTGATTTATTCTAACATTCATACTCTTTAAAGCTTCAACCTAACCAGTTTTTACCCATCTTATATTTGTGTGGGTGATATTTCCATTCCTGTCTTATGGGATCTTCTTTATGGGGCTTCTCTCCACCTTGTCAATTTAATTTTGAATTTAATCTTTGCCTCTGATGTGCCTTCCATTCCTTTGTGCTTGATGTAATCTGTCAGTTTAATAAGTATATACTGCATTCTATCATCCAGATGTTAATGAAACTAATGAATAACATTGGGCAGAGAACATCCCAGCAGAGCCTATTAACACATATTTCTCATTTGGAGAAATGACAGTTACAACTTGGTCATTGTTTTCTCATAACTTTAGCATTGGTCTCGTAGAAGTTTCATTTAGAGTATTTTTTTTCAAAATGGAGAAAAGAATGGGAAAATGGTATCAAGCAACTTCAAGATAAGAGTTAGTGTCTGTTTTTCCTTTCTCTGTAAGGCCACTTACTGCCTAAGAGGTGTTTTTACATGATTGGTTTTGACACTTTCATGTTGGCTGTTATTCAGCTTTTTGACACTTTTGAGGTACCAAGTTTAATTATTCTTTGTTTTTCTGCAAGTTGAAATTAAACTACATTGTATCTCCTTAGTTTTTCATCTTTTCCTTCTTCCTAGTTTTAGAGGCAGACTTTGTATTTGCCTTTTTCTAGGTATCTTACACTTTATCTGTCTTCTTTGAATTCTCAAAATTAACAACTCAGACTGTGTGTGTGTGGGGTCGGGTTTTGGTGTTTTGCTTTTTTGTTTGTTTTGTTTTGTGTTTTTGTTTGTGTTTTTTGGTTTGTTTTTTGGTGTTTTTTTGTTTTGTTTAATTTAACAATTCCAGGTCAATAGACAAGAGTCTTGTGGCATTTCTACCCTAATATTGTTGTGTATCAGTTGAATTATCATGATTCCTCATTTTCCCCTCCTGCTATTATTAATAGGCATAATAATGAAGAATTGAAACAAAATGGCAGACATTTATTTCCTTGTAATTGTTGAAGGGACTAGCAGTGGTGATAAATAGAGTTAATTGAATATGGGCAAGTTGGTTTACTGGAGTGCTCAGCCTCTAACAATTTGTTCATCATTGCTCAGTGAGTGAAGGAGCATTTTGTGCTCTTGCTAACAAGTTCTCAAATCAAGGCACAGACACTAGATTGTTGTAGTGTTATGAACATCACTAATTATATTTTCACTGTATAAATATTCTCTCCATATGGATTGAGGCTGATTAAAAGTTTATTTGTGCCTCCTATGTCATGGCAATGCAAATCACTATGGAGGACTCCTCACAGGTCTGTTTATTTTCTGTCAAGCCTGCCTTGGTTGTTGGTGCAGGTGTGAGCTGAAGACCCTCAGGGTGAAGTGTTGGCTTGGCTCAGCTCCACAGTCCTTTCTGAGTGTTAAGGGCTCAGAGCAAGAGATGTGTTATAAAGAGACTAGTATCAGTATGTAAACTGATCTCAGCACCTCTGCTTTGCATACCTGCAAGTTTTTGCTGCACCCGCACTGGTTTTCTTAGCTGGAAGTGATTCCTTGCTTCAGACAAGAACTTGTTTCACAAAAGTTTGTCTCATTGTAGGCTTTGTAGATTGCTGACTATATGCTCTGGGAACAAGCTCTGCTGTTTCCAAAGGCCTCATTAGAATGTCTCACTGTGGAAAGGACACTTGAAATTCAAGTTGCAAAGTATGTTAGGTTATTCCTTTCTTTCTTGTTGTTAATTTTTCTATGTGAACTAGGTCAATTATTAAACCAAATGAGCAGAGTGTTTAACTAGGGAGACTCATTCAGTGTGTGGTACCATAATTCTTTGCTTTATTTCTGGTGTTTAACTTTTTCAATACTGTTTTTATTAGGTTCCACAAAAGATCGTTTATGTTTATGCTTAGTATGTAAATTTTTCCTTGCCAAGCAAGTTCACAGGAAGCAATTCAATTTCTTGTAAAGTAAATGTGAGCTACTAAGGCGAGTCAAAACTCCATGATTGGTGCAATTTATTAGATAAACTGCACACACTGTGTGAATACAGGAGCATACCATTGCATAAGGCCATGGATTAATACTCTGATGAAACAGGTGCACTATACTGTTTCCTGTATATTGTGACAGGTTGAATGATGCCTATGCTATTTAAAGTTTCCTTTGAACACCTAACTTCTATCAAAAAAAAAAAAATGCATGAATGCAGTATAAGTGTAGATTACTAAAAGCTCCTTTTTTATGATATAAAGAAAAAAAAAACAAATAAAAAGAAAACAACTACAGTAAAATCTTTTACCTGTTTCTTAATGGCACAAACTAACAATCCTCAGTAATAACAAAACTTATTATGAATGTGCCTTTGATTTCTGTGTTTACAAGTGGCATGCATGAGAATGCATATATGAACAATAACTGTTTTGTGTAAAGATCATAAAATCACAGGATGATTTGGGTTGGAAGGGACCTTAGAGGTCATCTAGTTCTAACCCTCTCACCATGGGCAGGGACACCTTCCACTAGACCAGGTTACTCAAAGCATCCTCTAACCTGACCTTGAGCATTGCCAGGGACTGGGACATAGCCTGCCTTTCTTTTCGTGTCATAAACCATTTACTCTGCAGAGGTTAAAAAAGGATTAAGATACTGCATGTAGTCTGAGGTATAAGCCTATTTTATGAGAATATATTATAAAGTGTAGAAAGCTACTCCCAGACACCTCCCTATATTTTAATACAGGCAACTGCATTCTGCCCACATGACTTCTTGCAGTTTTGTTTAGAGACTGCCCACTTAGCTTTCTTTTTTCCATCTTAATAATGGATATGAAAATTTCTCAGTGAGCTGCTTTCAGTAGAACTATGAACATACTGCACTCTGCCTGTTAAGAAATTGTTCTCCACAAATCAAAATGAAAGAAACTAGGAAATTGTAGTAAATTAGAATCACTTTACAGTTAAAAATAGGGCTGAAAAAGAAGCTTCTTTTTCTGATGTAGGACTATCTAACTACCCCTTGGAGGCACTAAGTTATTAACATGGTAATGATTTTTCTTTTAATGATGCTGACCGAGTTGTAGGCAGCACAAAAGTTGCCAGCAGTTGACATTCAAAAGAGTTTTTGAATTACTAAGTGGAAAATTGAAGAGAAATTGCTATTTTACAGTAGAGTGGGTCTTTGATTAAATGTTACATGCAATCACCAGTTTTCCCAAAAAGATGTGAAGTGCAACACACTTCAGAAGGTATTGTGGTAGTACAAATATTATACTCCTTATGTGAATGTATTTTAAGGGAACATGGCTAATATTGTACTCTCCAGGTTGCTATTCCCACTTTAACATCACTTCAGATCCTCTCAAAAAGAGGAAGAGGAGTAAATAATTGCTAGAAGGAGGAACAATGCAACCCAGAATACAGCTCAAGTGACTGTATTGTTTTCAGTAGAATAGGGAACTCGAGAAAGGAAACAACCAAGCAAACTCTTGTTTGCAGGAGGACTCGGCACATAGGTAGGATTATATTGCAACATACAGTTAAATATTCTTGATGTTTAGTAACTTTCTTATTTCTGTAGCTTGCGTTTGTCACAGATTTAATGTGATTTCATCCAGATTTATGATTTTAGGGAAGAACTATTCTTGGTTTTTTTTGATTCGTTGGCAAATAGTAAGTGGAGGTGTCTTCTAAAAAGGCAGATAAGGGCCCCTTGCTCTTTTGGATCTTTAAATCTGTAATGCTAAGGCAGAGGACAAAATGCGTGTCCTTGAAACTTCCTGCTAGAATGCTCTTTGTGTTCAGTAAGATACATAAAACAAGTGTTATGGTTGCTGTTAAATGCTGACATTGAAGAGGTGATGTTTACTGGGATATATTGGATGTCTCTAAAATTTGAACAGTATGATTTAAATTTCTTTTGATCCTTTTTGTCAGCCTCTAGTGTCGATTTAATGTGTTTTAAATCAAATTCCTGGATTCAGAGCAGACTCATTAAAGACTTTTATAATGAAATGTTAGAGCAAGTGAGTTGTGTTTCAACATGAAACAATGCAAGTCTGAGCTAACCAAGATTTGTGAACCTGGGCTGAATTTAATATATTCTCCCTAACTCTTTTTTATTTTCTTTTTATTTGGAAAGAATTTGTAAATCAAATAAACACTGTGAAGTTGTGAACCCGTAGAAAGTAAAGGTAAATGTATGTTGAACCCCAAACTCCTGAGTTTCAGTTTCTGAAGAGGATTGATGTTCACAAGTTCTTGGATTTTCATAAATGTTTTGGAGGTTTTCACATATCCAGTAGAATTTGATTACTGAATTCTAGGTCAAAAATCAAATAAACTTTTGGAGAGTGCCCTTGTGCCTCAGTTGTTGTCTCTGGCCTGTATTTCTGCTGTGAAAAAGCAGGATTTAGGAAGCTGGCATGTCAGATTATTCACTGCTGATGTAAATTCATGTGTCTATCTTCTCACCCTTCCCCAGGAGATTTGGACTTTATGCCTGTTTTGTGAAACCTACGTGTCATCCTCTTCTGTCAAGTGGCTGCATTTGAAACAGCCTCTCTAGAAGCAGAGTTGCTATTTCTGTAGATGATGATATTAAGTGCAGCGGTGGTATTGATTTATGCAGAGTTCAGATAACACGCTCTGGAAATACTGCATACAGATAAATTAAGATGACCCTAATTCAAATTCTTCATTAGAGTAGAAACAATGAAGAATCATTTATAGAAATAATTTTATTTCTGTTGAACACTTAAAGTAATTCAGATTGGGGGAAACTCCTGATTGTGGTGTTATTACTGGGGGGGGAGAGGGGTTAAATGTTTGCTCTGTGTGTCTGTTTGAGTGTGTGTTGGTCTTTGATATTGACAACATTGTGAGTAGAGTTTAGTGTACAATGGGAATGACTGAGAGGAGATTGGGGAATGATTAATCTGCCAACCCATCCACTCTTAGCTGCCTGCCCCCGGGCAGCATGTTGCCCAGTGAGTGAAGAGTGAAATGTATGGGCACAGTAGATTGTGAATCCTTTTGTGTGGCTAATCACCTCTTTGTTCTAGCAGTGGTTTTGTTTAGTCCCTGTGTGTGGTTGTTTTAGTTTTCAAATATTAGGAATGTCCTTTGTAGGGCTGCCTGAGCCTACAAAATCCTGATCTTAACTCTCATCCCTGTAAAGGCCACTTGGGTTTTCTACATTTTCTGTGCTTGCACAAGCAGGATACATTTGTCCCTCAATTGAGAAACAAATGGGTGATTTTTATAAACATTTTCTATTAGCTTTCTAATTTTGTTCCGTAATTGTCTTAGAAAAATATTTCCTGTCGAGTACTTATACTCTCTCTATTACTCACCTACAACTAACTTCTCACTTGTTGGCTAGGTTGATAGAATGATTGGGGTTGGAAGGGACCTTGAAGCTCATCTAGTTCCAGCTCCCCTGCCATGGGCAGGGACATCTTCCTCTAGACCAGGTTACACAAAGCCCATCCAACCTGGCCTTGAACACTGAGAGGGATGGAGCAGCCACAGCTGTTCAGTGCCTCACCACCCTCACAGTAAAGAACTTCTTCCTACTATCTAATCTAAATCTACCCTCTGTCAGTTTAAAGCCATTGCCCCTTGTGCTATCACTACATGCCTTTGTAAAAGGTGCACTTTATGCAGTATAATCCTTAAATATCTGAAAAGATACATTTACCTACAGTCTAAAAAAGTCTGACCCACACTGCTTTGGTAACAGCATTCAGCTGTTTTGGAGAATGTTACGTGTTCAAAGCACTCAACACGTATTAGCAAATTAATCGATTAAATTAAAGAACAAAGTATTCTTCCAGCAATGCAAAAGAATGTGCTTAGCACACATTACAGTACCAATAAATGGATTCCAAATCTCTTTAGCAGATTTAGAGGATGCACTGTACTGTTTTCTGGTGAACACATTTGGGTAAGTGTCTTAATCTGACTCAAAAATTTTGCCACAAAATGGGCAAAACCAAATGTAATTTCTTTTGAAGTCCATGTGACTACTGAGAAGCATTTGTATGTTTCCCTTATGTAATGATGTTCTTATGATTAACTATTTTTTAATTATTACTTAGTGATTGCTTTTTAAGAAATTGGAGAAATATCCATGTAAGTTAGACTAAAGTTAGAGCATACTAATTGCAGGTTTTTTGGTTTGATTTGGTTTTAGGCTCAATTTGGGCATGATTTTGAGGTTCTTATTCCTTAAGAAGAGACGGTACAAAAAATAAACCATCATGTCAAAGATTTGTTAATGGTCTAAAAATTTCACTTCAGCCTTTTGTGTTTAGGGTATACCTAGGATTTGTGCTTCCTATCCTTAAAGCACTAGATTAATATGATCATGAACTTAACTGCTATTTATATAGGATATTTGTGGTATTTTTTTCCAATTGAATTCCCAAATGACATGATATTGCATAATCTTCTAGTGTAATTTTCCTTTAAATAGCAAACAGAAGGGAGCAGGAGGCTATGAAGTATACTGCTGACCTTCTCTCCATGCTAGGCATAGTATCATGCTAACAAAAAATACTCTGACGTTCAAACATAAAAATTTTTTTGTCAGTTTTCCTTAAAAGTACAGTAATAAAGTTGGGTAGACAAGGAAGAACAGCAGAGCAGAGTGGGGGTTCAAGGAAAGGAGGGAAATCATCCATTAGTATTAGTGTTAGAATATGCGCTAGATTAGGAGCTCAGAAAGCATGAATTCAAGTTTCACCTCTCCTACTTCACTTGGCAACTGCATGGTTGACTGAAGTGTTTTTGTCTGGATACAAACAGGAATTGTACAAGATTTACAGATGTGGTAAAAGGCTTTCAACAAAGTCTCTGCTGGCAGGACCGAGTGTTATGTAAGGTATTAAATGTTGTTCTGTACGGTATTTTCCTCAAGCTCCTACAGGTAATGAAGAAAATAAAATAGTGCTTTTATCTAATCTTCCCAACTTCACTGCTATTTCCAGTGCTGAAATATTACAGTACTTCATAATGGTCTTTTATTCTAATAATTCATTTAATTTAAAGACACTTCTGCTATATTTGAGAGTTCAGAAAGTTTTTTGTCTCTGTTGTATCTCTGTAGGTACTTTCTCTTTCTCCATTTTTTTAGATGGTCCATATTTCCTTTAATATACTTTGAGAAAATAATACTTTTTGTAATGGGAGTGAGAGATCTTTGTGCTTCACAATAATGCAGTTCTAGACTGCATGTTCTTTTCTGTGTCTTTCATACTGGTAAAAGATTTAAAAACTTACGAATACATCTTAATAAAACTTTCTTTTTAAAGGAATTATTTGTTCTGTGTGATGAAGTATTTCTGTGATGAAGAGTTCAGTATAATGAGTCTACTTTGAGAAAGAAGGTTGTACCTCGCAGTATGGAAGCAGTTGGGGCTGTTTGAGTAATTGGGTGGAAATGTGGTGGGACAGGACTGTTCTGCAGCCCTAGTAATCGGTAAGCTCCAGATGCAGCTGTTTGATATAAGGAACTAGGAGGAAGCATGAAGTATAAGTGCTCTAGGAATAAAGCTATCTTTGCGGTATTTTGGGGGGAATCTTATGTGGGTGATTAGCAACGTTCTGTTGGGACAAACAAATGAGCTTAGTGAAAGTGATGTAAAAGTAGAGGAACAAATGCGAAAGTGAGCATGGAAACAAAGATGAGAAACTAATGAGGTTTGGTGTGTTGCATAACCTAGGACAAAACATTTGTTAAAGACATGGACTGTACATGTTCTGACCATGGTTAATGCAGAGTTGCTCATAAAGAAGAAATCAGAGTCAAATTGAGTAACTACAGGGAGGCAGCCTGTGGGACTGTGAAGAAAATGAGTTTTGACTTCATGAGTTTCTGGAAGGCCAGCCTTATGGTGTTCTCCTTTCTCTTTGTTCCTTGGCATAATCCTGAAGTGCAGTTCTAAGGTCTGAATGTCCCACAATTTACAGAGTTACTGTTATTAAAATGGACACCAAACCATACCAAGCTAACATCTGCGGTGGCAAAGTGGATTTCCTCTAGTTGCATTTCTTTTTCTATATATGTATATAAATATAATTTTTTTCCTTTGTCTTCACTGGTCAACCATTAGTAGAAAGGGTTCTTGTTTCATGTGGTGAAAACAGAAAATCCTTGCATGCATGCTGAGAAATATGGCTGGTTATGAAGGTAGTTAACGTTATCAAGTGGTTACCTCCAGGATCCTCTGCTTTTCTCACTCCTGCAAATTGGTGGAGCCCAAAAGTTCATCAGAGGGTGAATGTGGCAAAGTCAGTGTGAGAGGAGAGCTCAGGGATGGAATAGCTTTGTTTTGTTATACTCTTTTATGCCAGAATTTACCATGTTCGATCATACATTTTGTCAGGGTTGGTGGTTTTCATGTCTATGGTGAGCAAGAGACTCCTGCAGGCAGAAATAAAAGGATCTTGTGTCATCATTTGTCAGTGCTAATCCCTTTGCTGACAAAATGCTCTCTTGAGTAAAGAACAACCTATGCTGTATTCACAGGTGTGATAAAATATTGTGCCATTGTGAAACTTATATCTAGGGTGTTGGCTGCTTGCTTTCATTTCATACTTTGACACTTGGGCACTTGTTTTTTCTAGTAGGCTTGTTCTCAGAGAAAATCCACCCTCCTTCTGATACCTCTTTCACTGGTTGAAATGGTGACAGCACGAAGAGTGGTAGCTGCTTTATCTCTCACTTTAAACTCATAAGTGTTGAACATGTGTTAGTAGGTGCTGTACCAATTGGCTGTAATAGGAGCACATTCTTGTACAAAGCAAAATTTGAAATACAGTGATTTAATATTGCTTAAGCCAGAAGACCCAGAGGCTTTTGCTCTCCTTTCTCATTAAAATTTAAGTTTGTGCAAGGAAAGTTGAAAAAGTGTTGTCATCTATTTCTGTGTGAAAATGCTGACTTTGGCCAAGCTCTTAGAAAATTTCCAGTCTTTTTGACCCCAGATGATTAGCTCAAATGGCCGTGTTGATAGCTCTTTCAAAAGCCTTGGATATCTAAATCTGGATATATATTTACATGTATATTTTATTTTTGTATACATAAATACATGCAATAAATGATAGTTTCCTGTCCTGTTTGAAGTTATTTATTCCACACAAGGGTTGAAGCTAGTTATTAGGACAGAAATAAGTGTGCTCTGTGGCAGATGATGTTTCAAAAAAGTCCATGTAGACTCCTAAGCGGTTGGTGGCCATTCAGAATGGTTAACTTCCTAAAGCCATGTGGTTAGTTATTTGTGTGTTACAGATTTTTGAATTCTTCAATACTGAAAAATTGTGTCTGTAACAAAATAATAAAGATAGAAGTCATAGTGCGCTACAAGGAGAAAACCAACTGCTCTTTCTGCTTACTTCTGGGTACATACTGTGCAACTCTAATGGACAAATTATTTTATTTTTTTCTGGTTTTTTTCCTTAAATAAACACAGATCATTGTAAAAAGTCTTGATATAGTAAGAAGTATCCAGTGTAAAGTATCACTGCATTGGTTTGTGTGTGAATTCTTGCAATGAAAGTCTGAGTTTGTTGAACTCTGAGCAGTATGTGGAATGAGATTTAGTGAATGAAGAGTAGTAAGTGCAGTGATCAATAATCAAGGGATTTGTGGAAAGCAGTTGGTGACAGTGAGTGTGTGTTGATTCCAGATGTGTATGTACTGTAGGAGCAAGGTGTGCTGAAGTGGAAAACACTGCTATACTGTGAGGTAAGCCATGCCTGTTTGCTTTCTACCAGTGAATGTTGATTGCAAATGACATCAATGGGCCAGATTTAAATAATGCTAAGTAAAAGAATGATGATTTTGTCTAATCTATGGAAATGAGAGATTGGATGGAGTAGTCTCTCGTGTGCAGTGGCTTAGTGGAAGGTCACTTGTTCAGTTGTTTGGTTTTAGGCTGTGTTTTTGATGGCTTTACTTACTTGCAGTGTTTATTCTTCATATGACTGTGACAAAATGAAAATGTGACAAAGATTTCAAATGGATTGCCATCAAAATGAAAAAAAGTAAATGAATGTATATTGAAAGGTGTGGCTTTTCTGTTGTCCATAGCACAACAATTTTTCCTTCTATAAAAGAAGATTTTTTTCAGGAAAGAAACAAACCTGACAGTATTAAGGTTTATGATAGAAGTAGTAATTTGACATAATATTTACTTCTGTTACCTTACAGATCTTCTCAGGAAACTAAAACCAGCTGATTCATGAAATTAATAATGAATGTATTGTAGCCTTTTGAATCATACAGTCAACAATGAAGTTTTAGCTATTGTAGCCTTTGTACTTTTTCATCATTAAATGTTTCCCTTTTCTGATTAGAAAAGCTTTGCAGTTCTGCAAATCTTTTGTCGCATAAGAAGTTCTTAGTCATTCAGGTGATCCCATTAAAATTCACTGAGACTGCTAGTGTGAATAGTCTGGTAGGCTGTGTTTAAATTAATAAAGGAGTCTCATTTCTGTTCTAGAGTAGAGGTATATCAAACACTGCAAGTGCTTTAAGTGTTCTTTAACCCCAGCTATAAAAGATAGCATAAATTTGAAAAGTGACAGTTTCTATAATGCATGGCAAGAACAGCAGAAATAATGGTGACTACTGAGATGCTGAAATCACAGCATGAATTTTGAGGCAAAAGGAAAATAGGGATCTGATTGCTTTTCTTGCACGATTTGTATTCCAATGTGCCACTGACTTCAGTGACTGTCAACCTGACTTGCATCTCAGTAGAAGTATGTTTATCTTGCCGTTTTATGAAAATATGTTCACTTAGATGTCTGGTTTTTAGTAGAAGGAGCCCCATGTTATGTAAAGCTCTGTCAATAGTTGGGGGTCACTACTATCCTTGTATTTAACGCTTCTATAACTTGTCTGAAAAAGATGATTTAGATTGAGGTCTTGTTTATGTCCAGTGAGGTCCAGTGTTTTAGATGATGAGGTTAATCAGTGAAGGTATTTTTGAGGTAAGTCTTGAAATACCAGGCCATTCAGTATTCCGTCAAGTGTTCTAACCTCGTGTCCTAAAATCATGTTTCAAAATGAGTTAATCCTGAAAATTTCATATATATTTTATTCAGTAGCCTTAGATGACCTTCAGTGCTAACGAGTATTTAATGTCAAATAAAGCTGTCATTCTGAAAAGTGGTCGGGTAAGTCCCAGGGATTTTATAAACTTATCCTGTGACTAATAGAGTTTAAAAGCTTCTTCATCTGAATCAGCAAAGCTGAAGGAGGAAACTTCATAGGTCTTACACAGAGCTTTAAATTCTACCATGAGTGACTTCTCAGTGGTTTTCAACAGCTTTAGCCTACCCTGACAGGTCAGGAGAGATTGCAGATGGCTGGTGGAGCTCGAAATATTTTACAGACTCAGCAGCAGTACTTTTTGCAGATCACAGTGGCTGAGCAAAGTGCTCAGGCTTCTCAAGAGCAGCAGTTCTGGGTCTGTGCTATGAGCATTTGCCGCAAAGTGCTGGACTGCTGCAAAGGTCTCCCAGAGAAAGCTGGAGAGAACATGCTTTCTGTGTGTTTTGTGGTTTTATTTCCAAACTTTCTGTGGTTCTTTTTCAGAAGTTTGTATTTTTTCATTATTTTTTTTTTAAGGACAAAAATGACTTCCAGTCATGTGAGGATGTTTCAGAAGTAAGCACTGATGCCTTTTAATTATTAGCAACCCATGATGTGTAAAGCCTAATAAAAATAATATGGTGGTAGAATCCTGAAGGTGGTGATCCAAGAAAACTTTGCACAGAAAGGATATATAAATATACATACATATTTTTTCTGTAAAACCGAAACACCTTTCTTAGTTTAGAAGCCCATTTTGTATTTCAACAATGGTAAGACACCATCATTGACTAATGTGTTCAGAAAGCTCCTGGGCCTCTCTGGTAATGTTCTAGATTTTGGAAGATATTGCTGGAATGTATTGCAAAATCAGCAATTTTTACAAGCAACGTGAAGCAGCAGTGCCTGCTCTATAGAGGAGCTATGGGTTTGAAGTTACTAGTTTGCCCATGTTTTCCTCTATTTCCATATTTTCATTTTTGAGCTGTATATGATGAAATTGTAAATAGGTAACATTTAAGAGATCGTGGTTCAATAAAAACTTAGAGAAATAATTTCAAGCCCTCCCCTTATACTTTACCCTAAAAGCTGTTTTAATGTGTGTAACTTATAAAAAATATAAGCAAATTGTCCCCAGTATTCCCTACCCTAATTTTCCATACATGAATGTAATAGAGGGATGAATTACACTTGTGGGACAGTAATGCAAGGAAAAAGTTACTGCAATAAATGTCTCACTGCTCAGTAGGTCCTCTTAGGTCCTGATAGTCTGTGATACATTTTCCTGGACATACACTCACCCTGTGGGATGATGGCAATCATATCTTGAAAATACATTTGCATTCACTAATAATGAATCACCTGAATTTATCTCAAATAAAAAAATAAATCATCCCAGTTTCTCTTTTCAGTAATTAGATCCCTTTTGCACATTTTTTTTTTGATGCATAAGCATTTCTATAAATGCATTACATCTGGGTGCTGTGATGAAAAGGTTATTAGAAATGTGACACAGACAGGCTTTTGTGTTAAAATAATACCCCAGCTGTGAAAGTGAAGCCTTATGTGGGCCATGTGTGAATGTAACAAAAGAATTTAGTTGCTGCTGTAGGATACTGTGTCATCCTAGGGGAACATGAAAAGGTCCAGGTATCCCAATTTGTCTTTCAGAGTTTTACTGATACATGTCAAGGACAGTCTGGTTTGCTAAACATTTATCTCTGTATCCCTAGTACTGATGAACAGATTGAAGTAGTTGACATGAAAGAACATTATAGTCGTATAAGTAATAGAGGAGCTGACAAGGAGAGGTGCCATGCTTGACCTCATGCTCACCAGCAGGGAGGGGCTGCTTGGAAATGTCACTCTCCAGGGCAGCCTTGGTTGTAGCTATCATGAGATGGTCCAGTTCAAGATCCTTAGGACAGTGAGAAGAGTGTGCAGCAAGCTCACTGCCCTGGACTTCAAGGGAGCAGACTTTGGCCTCTTCAGGAACCTACTTAGTGAGGTTCCATGGGACATAGCCCTAGAGGGCAGGGGGGCCCAAGACTGTTGGTTGATATTCAAGGATCACCTGCTCCAAGCTCAGGAGTGTTGCATCCCAATTAGAAGGAAGTGCAGCAGGAGGGCCAGGAGACCTTCTTGGATGGATAAGGAGCTGCTGAGGAAACTTTGAGGGGGGAAAAAGAGGCTTATAAAAGGTGAAAGCAAGGACAAGCAGCTTGGGAAGAATACAGAGATGTTGTCCGGGAAGCTAGGGACCAGGTTAGGAAAGCTAAGGCCCAGTTAGAATTAAACTTGGCTAGGGATGTGAAAGATAACAGGAAGGGATTCTATAGATACATAGCGAGTAAAAGACAGACTAGGGACAACGTGGGCCCTCTCTGGAAGCTGTCAGGAGAACTGGCTACCCTGATTTGGAGAAGGCTGAGGTTCTTAATGACTTCTTTGCCTCAGTCTTCACTGACAAATGCTCTGACCACACCACCCAAGACTTGGAAGGCAGACACAGGGACTGTGAGAATGAAGACCTTAGGCCCACTGTAGGAGAGGATCTGGTTTGAGGCCATCTTAAGAACCTGAATGTGCACAAGTCCATGGGACCTGATGAAATCCATCTGCGGGTCTGAAGGAGCTGGTGAATGAAGTTGCTAAGCCACTGTCCATCATATTTGAAAAATCATGGCAGTCAGATGAAGTTCCCAACGACTGGAAAAAGGGAAATATAACCCCCATTTTCAAGAAGGGGAAAATGGATGACCCGGGGAACTACAGACCAGTCAGTCTCACCTCTGTGCCTGGCAAAATCTTGGAGCAGATTTTCCTGGAAGGCATGCTAAGGCACATGAAGAGCAACAAGGAGGTTGGTGACAGCCAGCATGGCTTCACTAAGGGGGAATCCTGCCTGACCAATTTGGTGGCCTTCTATGATGGGGCTACGGAACTGATGGACATGGGTAGAGCAGTTGACATCATCTACGTGGTCTTGTGCAAAGTGTTTGACACTGTCCAGCATGACATCTTTGTCTCTAAATTGGAGAGACATCAATTTGATGGGTGGACCACTCGGTGGATAAAGAACTGGCTGGCTGGCCGCATGCAAAGAGCCAAAAAAATGGCTCAATGTCCGGCTGGAGACCAGTAACGAGTGGTGTCCCTCAGGGATCGGTGTTGGGACCGGTCTTGTTTAACATCTTTGTTGGTGACACGGACAGTGGGATTGAGTGCGCCCTCAGCAAGTTTGCCAATGACAGCAAGCTGTGTGGTTTGGTTGATACATCAGAGGGAAGGGATGACATCCAGAGGAACCTTGACATGCTTGTGAGGTGGGCTGATGCCAACCTGATGAAGTTTAACCATGTCAAGTGCAAGGTCCTACACCTGGGTCAGAGCAATCCCAGGCATGGTTACAGGTTGGGCCGAGAAGAGATTCAGAGCAGCCCTGCAGAGAAGGACTTCGGGGTGTTGATCAATGAGAAAATGAAGATGAGCCGGCTTCAGTGTGCGCTCACAGCCCAGAAAGCCAACCGTATCCCAGGCTGCATCAAGAGGAGCATGACCAGCAGGTCGAAGGAGGTGATCCTGCCTCTCTATTCTGCTCTCGTGAGACCTCACTTGGAGTATTGTGTGCAGTTCAGGTGTCCTCAACATAAAAAGGACATGGAACTGTTGGAACAAGTCCAGAGGAGGGCCACAAGGATGATCAGGGAACTGGAGCACCTCCCGTATGAAGACAGGCTGAGAAAGGTGGGGCTGTTCAGCCTGGAGAAGAGAAGGCTGCGTGGAGACCTCATAGCAGCCTTCCAGTATCTGAAGGGGGCCTATAAGGATGCTGGGGATGGACTCTTTGTCAGGGACTGTAGTGATAGGACAAGGGAGAATGGGTTAAAACTTCAACAGGGGAAGTTTAGATTGGATATAAGGAAGAAATTCTTTACTGTGAGGGTGGTGAGGCACTGGGATGGATTGCCCAGGAAGGTTGTGAATGCTCCATCCCTGGCAGTGTTCTAGGCCGGATTGGACAGAGCCTTGGGTGACATGGTTTAGTGTGAGGTGTCCGTGCCCATGGCAGGGGGGTTGGAACTAGATGATCTTAAGGTCCTTTCCAACCCTAACTATTCTATAATTTTATGGTTCTAATATCGGGCTTTCATTGGTTGTCAAGGCATGACAGAGAAAATGCTTTTTAAGTTATATGCAGTATGTTTATACTTCTCAACTAAAAGTGCACAGTCTACCTCCCAAAAAAGCGAGGCTGGAAAGTACCAGAAATTATGTTCCTATTGCCATGAATGTAAAACTAAATGCGTCCTCTTTGCGAAAGAGAATGCAATCTCAAGGTGCAAAACCAAGATAAACAACAGTAACTTTCACCTGCTCTTGCAGAAACATCTGCTAACCTTTCCAAACACAACAGACTCTTACCCTGATGTGTTTGCACTGCTTGGAAAATGATCTGCTCACCATTAATTTCAACATTAAATGGCCCAGTGTGTGTAATGAAGCAAGAGAATAATAATAATACAAAATCCTTACAGTTGTAAATGCTGCTAAAGCTACCTGAGTATTTATAAGGTGCAGACAAACTGGGGAAAAAAAAAAAAAAAAAAGGATTACTTTTGTGGAAATATGAATGATAATATTCAAATAGAAGCCCTAATTCATCAAGCTTTTTTTAGCACAGGTGTTTGCAAAAGTGCATTTACAAGGAAACAAAATGTACAATATTTTGTTTGATCTGGAAATCTCTTCTAATTGAATTAAAATTGAACTAAACTAGAAAGAGCTCTTGCTCTTCTAGGTTCTTCTGCTTTAAATGTCTTTTGTTTAAAAAATACCCACATAACAATTCCTTATAACAAAAGTATTAAAAAAGGGAGAATGACTTCTAACTTTTAGCTGATTTTATATGTGGTAAACATTGCTGTTTTCTAGGGCCTGAGAGGGTTTGAGAATTCAAATCATAAACTCTGGCAATCTTGAAAAATTATCTTGCAAACTACAAGAAAATAATAAGTACTGAAATTGCTTATATGGAAAAAAAAATTACAAACCCAAATTTCTGACGTTCCTCTTGAAAGGAAAAGAAATTCTGAGTTTTAGTAATCCCTTGCTTGTGACCTTTAATTTCCTTTTTTCCACCATGGCTACATTTATTGCCAGTTTATTTTGCTCAATGTCTGAAGGCTGCATTTGATATGCTGATATGCATAACAAAGATAGTAGGGGATGAACTATCTGTCTCAAAATTACCATTCTCTATTCTGCAATGTTTTCCGGGGGGGATTTTTTTTTTTTTTTTGTTAGTAGAATTCCTAGAAAGCTTGTTCATGTGACTTGCGTTTTAATTCTTTTCCTAATTAATTTTGTAGGTGTATTTTCATCAGTATATTGCTGAAATACTTAGCCACAAAAGAATAAAAAAGTGAATTGTGTTTCTTAAGAGAGAACCTATCAGTAAAATAGAGACAAACACCGAAAGTTAATTCAAAAAATTACCTACTTGGATACAGTGGTTGCTAGTGGTTGTATTGGAGACAACAGAGCTCAGTTGTCTGCAAAAATTAGTTGCTCCTTATGCCCCAAAACTTGGCCATGCTTTTGCTTTCTGCTGAGATATAAAGATTTGACTGGATGTTTAGTTACTAGGAAAACAAAAGATCTTTTAAGGTGGTATGTGTCACTTAGAGGATAGCTGGGTGACTGGTTGTAGGCTGATTTCACATTAGGGAGTTGATCCAGAGAGGCTGAAAGAGGTGATTTTTACCTATGAAGTCAAAAGTAATATTCTTCTATCAGAAATATTGGGCCACAGGACTAGGGAAGTGATGGTCCCCCTATACTCAACACTGGTCAGGCAAGCCTTGTGAGGAGTGGCTGAGGAAACTGGGGTTGTTTAGCCTGGAGAAAGGGAAGCTCCTTATTGCTCCCTACAACTACCTGAAAGGAGGATGTAGCAAGGTGGGTGTTAGTCTTTTTTCCCAAAGGAACAACTGATAGGATAAGAAGAAATGGCCTCAAGTTGCACCAGCATAGGTTTAGATTGGCTATTAGGAAACATTTAGGGCTGTCAAGCGTTGTAATGGGCTGCCCAAAGAAGTGGCTGAGTCACCATTCCTGGAGGTATTTAAAAGATATGTAGATGTGGTAGCTGGGTCATAGTTTAGTGGTAGACTTGGCAATGCTAGGTTAATGGTTGGACTTGATGATCTTAAAAGTCTTTTCCAACCTAAACGATTCTGTGATTTTTAATTGCAATTCCTACAACAATTCTGTAGTTTTGTACAGGTTGATTGTCATCTTTTTCCTTTGCGCATCCTTTTTCCTTTGGACCCTACTAAATGGTCTTATTTGTATGTAGCTCAGAGTTAAGTTGAAAAATCTGCATTTTTTTCCTTTAATATCTGCGCTTACTTCCTGCCTTCTCAGAAATAATGCTTAACCCAAGATTTTGTTTAGTAGAGGCATTCTGAATTGCAAACAATCACCTCTGTGCCTTCCTTTTTGGCCAAGCCAACTCAGTGCTGTTGAATGGAATTTTGAGGCTGAGTGGAATTCCCAAATATGGAAAGCAAGAATGTGGAAAAAAATAATACACTTCAGGGTGCGTAGCAACACCAAATTTTCTAGGTAGGCAGAGCCTTCATAGCTTTGGTCGCTATGCCTTTTGCCATTTTAACCACTGCCTTCTATACACCGTCTGTACCACGAGATACCGCTGCTGGAGAGGAGGGTGAAGCAACGCAAACAGCCTGCTTTACCTGTGCGGCAAAAGCATCCCTAAGGACCTGGGTACCAGACACGTAGCTGATTACATGTCTTTATTTGGCCCTATTTTAGGCACAAATCTTTGTCTTCACAAGGACTATCTCTGAAGGCAGATTGAATAAAAAGCAAATGAGGGAGTTTTCATGGCTTGGCTTTGGCTGTAAGTCACCACAGTAGTGCTTCTCAGATTTTTAGAAGCTGATGTTTGCAAATTAATTGCTTGGCCTTTAAATAGTTCCAAACCACCCAAAGTGCTCCATTATGTTAGTATAGGCTTGAGAAATAGATATGTAGTACTAGCTAATTGAATAACATATGGTGTTGATTAGTGCTTAGCTCTTTATAGAACTCAATTAAAAAAATGTCTGCAGTATATTTTGAGACTATGAGATGTCTGTTGGTTGCTTCTGGCATGAGGGAACTGCTGAACCAAGAAATGATGAACTTCTGTTTAGTTCATCTATAAGTTCCTTTAGGAACTCGTGGTGCACGTGACTGTGATGGGAGATAGGCTGGAATCTGTTCATTTGCAGCAGTATTGAAATGCAGCCTTTCCTGAAAGATTTAAGTGCTCTCCTGGCAAAACAAAACAAAAGCCCAGGCTTTTTTGTTTTCTCTGCTATTGCTCAAGGTATACAAATATACAGTGAGCCTATTTCAAATGGATAAAAATCTACTCGTATAGGGTGCAGTTTGTAGAGATGCATTTCTTGGGAGGAATTCCAGGACACAGACTTTAAGTTACAAAGCCCTTCAACCCCAAATAACCTCAGTCTCCTCCCCCCTCATCCTTCTCCCTCCTTCCCCTTCCCTCAGCAATAAACATGTGGGGAAAACCTGTCTTTATTTCTTTCACTTGATGCAATTTTTGCTCAAGAGATTATTTTCCTCTCAAACTTCACAAAAATTACCGGAGATGATGATAATTATGATTTTCTTATTATTCACATAGATGATTGAAGTGGTATAATAGCTAACAGCAGAGATCAGACTGGGAAGAGCTGGAAGAAGACAGAAAAACAATAAACAGGAAAATAAGGTGTTTCTCTCTCTTATCTTTCTTTTTTCCTTCCTCATAAGCAACCTCTTCTACTGTATCTTTTGTGGATTTTTTGAAGAGAAAATTTGGTAAATAGTGGCTTCAAGCGTGACATGTGCTGTTTGAGATGGCAACAAGAAATACTGACTTCTCTCTGCAGTTTTGTCACTGACTAGTAATTTAGCTCTTGGGTGCATGATCTGACAAACTCTTCCTTTACTTTTTAGAAGCAAGTTATGGTTATTCTTACAGTCCTAAAATTCTTAGTAGAAAAGCCTACCAACAGTGTAAAATTATTTAATGCATATATTTTCCAGATTTTTGTCAACAGCTTTCATTGTATTGTATACTATTTTGTATTTATTTTTTATCTGAAGGACAGCAAAATCTGAAAAACTCAGAACAAAGGGGGTCTTGAAAAATCAATTATCTAAAAAATAAATCCTTTCCGATCCCAGTAGGTTCCTATTCCCCTATAGCTCTTCCACTGAAATGACGTTCATTCATCCATCCAGAGAAAACAGATGAGGCCTGCAGCGTATCCTGAAGGTTACTCAGGTCATTTGGGAGGGAGCTGCACTTCAGTGCTTTTCACCGTGAGTGCCCTTTCACCGTTTCCACATTGTGTGTCCTTCTCATTATGTGCTTGTAACTGCCACAGCAGCAATGTGTAAAATAGAGCATTCATGACCTAAATTGCTCTGGGCTCAAAACCAGGAGCAAGTGCAACCCTCCTCAGAACCGTAAGGCTGCAATGTCAGGACCACGTCATTCAGTGATAATGGGGGTGGAAGAGGCGAAAGCTATTTTGTTTTTGTGTTCCTGATCCTTCCCCCGGGCTGTCCTGCCCCCTCCATCCATGTGTAAAATAGATGACAATATGTTCATTTTTAAGCTTATCCCAGGTACAAGTGTCAAGAGCCTACTTTTTTTTATTCAGTGAGGTCAATCTAGAGGTTGTAAAAGCAAGTTAGTTGTTACTGGCTTCTTGTTAAAGGTGCCACAAGTACCCAATGCAGCAGGGATTTTTGCGAAGCATAAAAGGCAAATAGGGAGTCCTTAGCATACAGACACCAGTTTTGGGGAGGTTTCTGTCATATATGGGCTCACAGTATGGAAGATATTCTTTAAAGGCTAATAACGAGGGTCACCGTACTGCCATGGTTGTCACCAACCAGTAATATTCTATCACTTGACAGATCTAGCAACATACTTACGAAGTTTGAAGAGATTTGAAGATTCTAGTTATTACCAGAAGGGTGTTTGTGTAGCGTGCCTGTAACATTCCCCCAAGATGTGAAAACTGACAAGGTGATAATTAAAGAGAAGATCTTGATAAGTCATCGATCTTTTTTTTTTTTTTTTTTTTTTCTTTTCTTTTCTCTTTTCTTTTTTTTTTTTTTTTTCTTAAACATTGTGCTAGCAACAGTTTCTTTGAAAGCAGCTGGTATCTCTTGATATCTGAAAATTGTGTTTTATTATTACCTGCGAAAGTTCAGTCTTTTTAACATTTTCAGAGGCTATTATGGCAGGCAGAGTGAAATTCAGCCCATCTAACTTGAGATCTACAGCAGACATCTGCAAAGGAAGAGGAATATATGTTTCTAGGAAAAAAACCCACCTATGTTTATAATTTTGGTCTATTTCACAGGAAGATGACTCTTTCCATAGGCCCTTTAGGTGAGATTTACAGTGACTGCAGAGTCTAGGGGTAA
Organism: Psittacula echo; assembly: GCF_963264785.1. Taxonomy (NCBI): domain Eukaryota; kingdom Metazoa; phylum Chordata; class Aves; order Psittaciformes; family Psittacidae; genus Psittacula; species Psittacula echo. The sequence goes on along the minus strand of NC_137737.1, from coordinate 21,327,628 downwards.
CTGAGATGCAAGCATCTATACCTTTGATTCCCACTTTAATGTCTTTCACAGTTTTGGAATGAAATATTAGAAATCCCTGAATATTGTAACTAGGGGGCTTTTTTCCTTTAATGCCTTGTCTGTATTTTTCTATCCTTCAGCTATTACAGGAATGTATTTGTTGTAGCAACCTGTTGGGAAGCACACAGGGAGATATTCCCTAAGATGTACTGCATCATTCATCAGTGGAAGGTGATCTGCATTGAGTACAACTGGCTTACCTACATAGTGGTCTCTTACTATTGGATTCATAAGTCTCTGTTGGTCTCTTAAATGTACCCAACATACTTGACTATTACATGTGCTGGGTCAGAGTCTTAGTGACTGAGACAGTTCTGTGCTGACAAGACAATCTGGAAATAGAACAGTTGTAATACAAATGAGCAAAGTTTCCTTTCAATATCCTTGAATAGAAAGCATGATATTTTCTTGCATTTAAGAAGGCAAGGATTGTTTCATGGGAAGGATGTAATTTCTAATCCCTTACTTTCAAGCACATTTCAGAAGAGAAATCCCCAGCAGCCTCTATGTTAGCTGTGCCAGCAAACACCACAATTCATAGTTGTGTGGCTTTTCCACATGGGACAGTTTTCTACTTCACAAAGCTATAATGTCATGCAAAGTTCATTTTAGTGGTAAGCATCATTGAGCCAAAAGTGAGTTCAGAACTCCAGGGAAAATAAATGTAAGCATTTATCCACAGTGCTGTTTCAATTGGCTTGAAATTTCGCGGTCTTCATCAGGGTTCCTAAAGGTTGAGAAGTTAGCTTTTTTTTTTTTTTGGGGGGGGGGGGGGGGAATGGGGAAAGAGTGGTGGAAGGGGAGGAGAGAAGAGAGGGAAAAGTCACCTGCAAAACTGATGGCTAAGATATGTAACTATTATAGTCAAGATTAACTCTGTAATATGGCAGCAGGGAAAGAGGGTTTTTATTTAATGCCTATTGATCAGACTGGTAAGATATTGATAGCAATTAAAAATTGCATTTTAAATAAAGATTATAATGTTTTCTTCTAACCATTTTCCATGGAATTTTCCAATAGAATAAACTAAGCATTCTTTTCCTTACTCCCACCAATCAAAATTGCTGCCTGAACATTTCAGTCCAAAAAATAAAGTATGCAGTAATGCAGGCACAAACTGAAAGTCTGCTGCTTTGCAAGAGTTAATCTGCAGCTGCATTAATTTAAACAGTGGTGGATCTTTACAAAATTTCACAAACTTGATGTTTTTTCTTCTTTTAACATATTAGTTGAAGTTGCAAATTGTATTTTAGAAGTATACCAGCAAGTTATACTCAGTAGGATGTCTCCCCCGTTATCCTTTGCTCTCTTTATTTCTTTGTCCTTTAAGGAATATCAGGTAGAAAGTACTCAATGTTTTAAACTGCTGCTGTTTTTTCAAATTTTTTTGTCTTCATGTTTGGGATTTTTTCTTTTTCCTCTCAAACCATTTGATCCAGTCTACATACTGAGTACTGCTATGTAGTGCTATTTTACAGCATCAGATCAAGTGGTTTGTACAGGTCTGTACTATGTCACCGTAGTCCTTTAGTAATACCATTATATACTCAGAAATCCCTTTGTATCTGTAAAGGAAATGGTGGCAGACTGTAATATAATATGTCTTCCTGAAACTTTTGTTTTCTTAATTGATATCTGGTCTGCAGTTACCATAAAATCATAGGATAGTTTGGGTTAGAAAGGATCTTAAGATCGTTAAGTTCCATCCCCCCTGCCATGGGCAGGAATGCCTCACACTAGATCATGTCACCCAAGGCTCTGTCCAATCTGGCCTTGAACACAGCCAGGGAGGAAGCATTTACCGCTTTGAGCAACCCATTCCAGTGCCTCACCACCCTCACAGTAAAGAACTTCTTCCTGAACTATCCCTACTTAAATTGTAATCTGTTACCCCTTGTCCTGTCACTGCAGTCCCTAATGGAGAGTCCCTCCCCAGCATCTTTGTAGGCCCCCTTCAGATACTGGAAGGCTGCTATGAGGTCTCCACGCAGCCTTCTCTTCTCCAGGCTGAACAGCCCCAACTTTCTCAGCCTGTCTTCATACGGGAGGTGATCCAGTCCCCTAATCATCCTCGTGGCCCTCCTCTGGACTTGTTCCAACAGTTCCATGTCCTTTTTATGTTGAGGACACCTGAACTGCACACAATACTCCAAGTGAGGTCTCACGAGAGCAGAGTAGAGAGGCAGGATCACCTCCTTCGACCTGCTGGTCACGCTCCTCTTGATGCAGCCCAGGATACGGTTGGCTTTCTGGGCTGTGAGCGCACACTGAAGCCGGCTCATCTTCATTTTCTCATTGATCAACACCCCGAAGTCCTTCTCTGCAGGGCTGCTCTGAATCTCTTCTCTGCCCAACCTGCAGCTGTGCCTGGAATTGCTGCAACCCAGGTGTAGGACCTTGCACTTGACATGGTTAAACTTCATCAGGTTGGCATCAGCCCACCTCACAAGCGTGTCAAGGTTCCTCTGGATGGCATCCCTTCCCTCTGATGTATCAACCGAACCACACAGCTTGGTGTCATCGGCAAACTTGCTGAGGGCGCACTCAATCCCACTGTCAGTGTCACTGACAAAGATGTTGAGCAAGACTGGTCCCAACACCGATCCCTGAGGGACACCACTCGTTACTGGTCTCCAATTGGACATTGAGCCGTTGACCACAACTCTTTGCATGTGGCCATCCAGCCAGTTTTTTTATCCACCGAGTGGTCCACCTATCAAACTGATCTCTCTTCAATTTAGAGACAAGGATGTCATGCCGGACAGTGTCGAAGGCTTTGCACAAGTCCAGGTAGATGACATCAGCTGCTTTGCCCTATCCATCAGTTCTGTAGCCCCATCATAGAAAGGCCACAAAATTGGTCAGGCAAGATTTGCCCTGAGTGAAGAATTATCCCCTTCTTTCTCCAGATTTGAGAGACATGTCTGAAGGCAAAAATGTATTGCAGCTCTAATGCCATCACAGCTTTCTAATGAAAGAGAAATCAAATCATAGATGCTCAATTTTTTTGTTTCCAAGGTGAAATTTCCCTTATTACTTTTCTGTGTCTCTGCTGACTGTGCATTTTATAATTGCTTTTTCTGGAACAAGATGCAAGACAGAAGTGTTCTGTATGCCAAAAATAAGAATCTCATATATTATTAGTCTGTTTTGACTTGCATACTGGAGGGATGCAGTAACATGCTAGTATACCTTATTAGGCTGCCAGCTTATCTATTTAAACGTTTCAAAAGGAATTAGATATGTGTGCACATAGTGTATAAGATTTGTTTAGTTTACTAGATTACATTCGCTTACAAAGTTTTACACCTTGGTTAGAAGACACCTTGTATTATAGTAATCCCATGCCTATATGACTAACACTATATGTCTAGAGGTATGTTTTACTTGTAATTTTAAATTTATACTGCTCTCTAGTGGAGAATACTTTCAATGCAAAAGTATATATGTATTAATGTACAGATGTCTATAAGCTGGGATTTCTGAAAAGTTACTGTCATCCAGAGCAATTCAGTAAAACTAGTGCTATCATGTTAGAATGTAATCCTTGTAATGCTTTGATTAAAGACTGAATGTCTAAACTTAAAAATATTTTAGACAGATGAATATACCTCTTTGGAATTAGCAATATCTCCAGCAAACTCTGCTGCTTCCTCAGGAGAAACCTCCTCTTTCCATTAGGAGAAATATGCTACAGATCTACTATAGAAAAACCTCAAGTTTTCCCCTAAGCTTCCAGTCTCATAATCTTATGGGAGAGTTGTAATTTGTCTATAGAAGTTCCTATCATCTGTTGGTATAATAGGTTTGATTTTATTAAATAACTGCTTTTATGCTGCTTTTTTGTTTTTTGGAGTTTTTTTGGGGTTTTTTTTCCTTCTCTAATTTTGCTTTGGAATGAATTCTTTAGCCTGCTTTTGCATCTCTTGCTGTGGGCAGTTAAAATCCTAGGTAAGAATTGACTATGCACAAAAAATGAAATAGTAATACCGACTGAACTGGTTGAGTGAGTTTTTAACGTACAGCAAGTGTGGAGCTTTTTCAGAACTGGATCTCTGCTTGCTTAAAAGAAATAAGATTTGTTACCGTAAAAAACCACAATGCTAGTTAGATAGCAAGCAAATCTGAAAACTGAGATTGGGACTGTTTTGAATATTGGTAGGTGTTAGATTTGCATCTTTAGATAAATTGATCTTTATGATTTGATTGGAAAGCAGTAAATGTGTTTAAATCCTTGGGAGGACTGGCAAAACATTTTGCTGATGAAATTCACAATATTTGAAGCTCTCTCAAGTGATTTGCAGTATTTTGATGTAATCAGACCTAAATCTGAAGGCCTGTTTGGATTTATTTTTAGATACTGAACCTTGTCTGGATCTGGGATCAAATGAGTCTGTAGCCCATTTTCTTGTGTTGCTGCAATCATCATTTTTGTCTCTAGGTTGACTGATGTGTCAGGTAGAGATCAAATAGTATCATTGTATTTAAGTCTGCAGTAATTTTGTCACTCAATGTACCGATCAGTTTCTTTGGCTAGACCTTCATTTATTCACTAAGTCTAGGAGAACAAGCAATTTAAAGTTTCATATGCTATATAAAGGTCTCATCAAGATGCTAAGTTAGTATGAGATTTTGCACTCTGTGAATAGCAAATTAGGCTTGCAGTGCACAGAGCACGTCACCTGTTCCATTTCTGCTCACCTTTAATCACAGAAACTCATGTTTACATTGGCTTCTCTTGAAGTTTTGCAGATGAGATGATCGTCTCATTTCTCTTGTAGTTGTTACAGTTTGGTATTAGCTGAATAGAAACTAACTACCAACGAATTACAATCCTGGGAGGTTAAGATAAGAAACTAATAGGACATGCTTATTGTTTGAACTATTTTGAATGAGACAAGTTATGAAACGGTTAGATGGGCTTGGAAGCATTCATGGGAATTGGAGAGGGGGTGACTAGGGGTTGCTAAATAATTAATAAACTTGGAAGTGGGGACTATGCATTTAAGTTTTGCAGAATAAAATATAAGGGGGTTATTTTTTCTTCTAGTAATTGCAACACATCAGAATATGTAAATACAGGAAACCCTAACTCACCTCCCCCTCACTCCCCCCCTCCTTTTTTTTTTTTTTTTTTCCTCCCCTCAAAGCATGGGTTTTCCATGGGCTGCAGTTTCCTTTATGGCATGTCTGCCTGCTCTGGCATGGGGTTTTCCTTGGGCTGCAGGTTGGCTATCTGTTCATGGAGGTATTCTGTGTGCTGCAGGGAGACAATCTGTGTCATCATGGCCTTCACCGTGGGCTGGAGAGGAATCTCTGCTCCAGTGCCTGGAGAACCTCCTTCGCCTTCTTTTCCGTTGTCTACAAGGCTGTTTCTATCACATGTTTTTGTTTGCAGATGTAGAAATCTTGTGTACATTGTTTCGTGTCGCTCATTGCTTATCCTTCTTATGTCTTTTCCCCACAGAAAATATGAAGAAGCCCTGGAGCCCTGATTTACCAGCTGATAACCAATCGTACAATTCAGATTTCACATCCGTCCCAGACAGAGAGAGTGAGAAAGAGTTACTACCTGATGGCACTGAAGGAAAGAAGGAGAGAGAAAAGAAACACACAAATTTCACTTTGTGTGGTGTTTGTAACATTCAGCTGAACTCTGCTGCTCAGGCACAAATCCACTACAATGGCAAGTCTCATCAGAAGAGGCTAAAACAGCTCAGCAATGGCAGTCTCAAAGGTGATAATGGTAAGCATTAAAATATGTATACCTTTTTGCCATTTTTTGAAGAGAGAATTGCAGAAATGTGCAGTAGAGTCTATATATGTGAGTCTAAAAACTTTTTAAATTCAGACAACAAATTTTTTGAACTTAAGACAAAGGCTTCTGGTGACCCCAGAGTGCTTGGTGTCATCCCTAGCGTGAGCATCTGGCAAATAGATAAAGGTATACCATCTGTGTTGTTAGAAGTGTTTTCATTTTATGTTTTGCTTACGTGATGATGTTAATTCGTATTCGTTCTCATTCCATTTGCATTTTGATGGTTTTCAGCATAATCAGTGATGTTCCATATTTCACGGTTGACTAGAAAGGTTATACTTGCTGAGGGTAGGATTGCTTTTGATGAATGTAAGGTGATTGCAAAATAAATTGAAACAAATACGTTACACAGAACAAATATATTCCCAAACTCATTTCACTTTAGTCTGCTAATTCAGGTTCAACCCATAGCAAGCATATGTCTGTTTAAAGATCATAACTGAAGTCAGAGATGGAACAAAGGTTATTTTGGTTTTAATTGATTTCCTTGGCAGCTTTGGGGAAAGTATTTTATAGTAGGTTGCATGTTTTCCTATCATCAGGGTGAGTTGTATGCCTCAAAGAAAAATATTTGTGGCTTTATGTACAAAAGTAGATAATAGAGGCAAATGATGGTCCCTGACAGGAAAAAGCAGATTACTGGGTTATAATTTTCTCAATGTCATAACAGGTAGTAGTCAACTTTGCTGCTCTATGGGTGGAGTTGTACTGTATTGCACTCTCTGCTTCTATGTACTATGTCACATAAATAATGGTTTTAATATGATGTGCTTAGGGCTTTCAGACTCTCTCTTCAGACCTCACACTTTGCTTAATATTTTGTGCCATGAGTTACTTCTTGTCTGCAGAGGGATTTGCAGAACATGAGTCCTTAGATAGGTATTTTAATAACTCGTGAGGAATAATGTAGGTATGTTACTGAAGTGTGTTGGATATGAGTGCTTTTCTGTGTAAGAGATGTGTTGCTCATTTCCTTAAAATAAAACAATAAAACAACCACTGAGCAGCACAAATCATTTTGTGCTTACGTGGCAGGACTATAACATGTGCCACTGTTCGTAGTTCAGGCTTATGAGGAGTACCACTGCTATTAGTAGGAGTTGTGAAAATACATAAAGATTGATTTCCTAATTTATTAAAGGTGCAATATGGTTATCCACAAATGCATTTGTTCTAGCAAAATAAACAAAGCCTAATGTTATTGCTATCTTTGTTTAAGGTAAAATCTTATCGTTATTTTTAGCACAATAATTTTGCTAATGGTGGAGTGTATTTTTCTCCAGTTAATTTTTCTGCTTTTATCCATGGTAATGAAAAAATTAGTAATTAAGCAGTGCTGAAATTAGTGTCAGAGGGCTTCAGTCACGCTTCAACATTCATATTTTGGCAGGGTTTTTTTTCCTTCTTAAAAGTATCCCTGCATCATGTGTACCTGCATCCATTTGTAGACAGAAAATAGCAGATTGACTATCTAGCTCTTTGTTTCAAGGTGCAGTTATTTTTTGTGGTTGCCTGAAACTTGAGGTTTTTCAAATCTGGCAGATCTTTGAGTGTAATCAAAAGTAGCACTTAACTGAGAGAGCTACGTAGGGAAGAGCATAAGGGAATGATATTCCCATGTTACTAGACTTTGAGATTTCATTTTTTTTTAAACTGAACATTAACTGAAATAGACACCAATATTAAATATTTCTTGCTAGAAGTCAGAACTGTATTACAGCTGAATGTCTGAGTAACCACCCCTCTCCCCACTTTGAACAGAGACCTTGTTAGAGATCCCTTTTGTAAGTCAAGTAGAAATCGGAACTTGACAGACTTTCCACAGTAAGTTTTCTCAAAACTGGTATTTATGAAATATGGGCAATGTTTTTCGGACAAATGAACTTTTTGTTGATGAGACTCCAGGAAGCCCAAGCAACACATGACCATGATTAAAAAACATTATGACTTGACCCTTTCAGTTTATCATGTGCACACAAATGACACTTTTTGAAGGTCACTGAAGTAACTGTTAAACATGTATGGTACAGTTTATTCAATGTACAGTCATTGGTGTACGTATGTCATTTATGAGAATGGTATTTCTTGTTTAGAAGTCTGATCATCACAGAAGGCAGCTGTTATGATCAATGTCCAGGTTAATGGTCTAATAATTCGAGATTAAATTTTGCTGTAAATTAAAATTAAGTAAAGGCTCTGCTTTATGAGATATCTTCCAAGGCTTCATCATCAGTAGTTTTTCATTATATCTCATGTTGAATGAGTGAAGTGTTTGCACTATGCACAAGAAAACCCTGTTTCCAAATGCAGCAATTCATGGACTGTACTATGGGTTGTATATGTTTTGCAAAATTGTGTGTTTGCTTGGAACTGACATATGTGGAAAGGTTGGGAAAAATACTGGAATTGTGACTTACTGTTTTGCTTTATCTCTGAATTATTCCCACAGAGCAGCCAGGTTTATGTGTTTCATATCACAAGGGCTAATAGAAATGCTGAACTGATTTGTATGGAGCAACAGCCCATGTTTAGTTCCAAAATAATCTGTAATGGACTGCTGAACAAAGGTAGGGTACAGTTGTATTAGCATTTGACTATGTAATTAATGCTGTCATCATCTTCGAACTGTGTGAAATAGCTTTTATCTGCTAGAAGTAAATAACAGAGCATGCTACTATACTTGAATATCTCTGTGGAATTTCATAAGGTAAGTTACTTAAGCACAAAACCTATTAATGTCTGCAAATATACAGTTAATAAATAATGTTGCTTTTTACCGCACAATGCACATTTCTTTGCTCCTGTGTTGGTATCTGTGCTGAATTTGCGCAACTCACCACATTTGCTCTAGAAGGTTTTGCTAGCTGCTTATTTGTCAGCTTGGTAGCTTTATTGTATGATACCCGCTTGGTTCCTTCCTGGGTGCAGAGCAGCCTCAGAGCAGCACACTCGGCAGTCACAAAAATGATGTGAACCCATTGTTTCATGTGTCATTACTCAGTACAGTGATTTGTGATGACTTCACATGACATAGTGAGACATCAGCACTTCTATTACTGAACTGTATGTGCTTGGGAATAACACAGTTTTCTGTGTTGCTTCTTCCTAATAATTGCCTGTTATGTCACTTAAAAAGAATTCTTACGCTTTTCTCATTACACCCTATAATGCAATCTTCTTGATGGTGATTTTTTGCCTTTCTGCTCTAATACATGCAGTACCAAGGTGACAAGGAAGTCAGAATCTTGAGGAAGTCAGATCTTGAGTAAGTTTGAGGATTAAAAGAGAGCAAAATGAATTTTGTATGTGGTCTGCTGACATTGTACCACTTCTCACAAAACCAGACTGGAAGCTGTGGGAAGAGGTGATCTCTTGTGGGAAATGGTTTATTCTGACCAGTAGAAGCAAGACTTGTGTTTCTACTGACAGAATGGAAAAATAACTGTGGGTGTGAATGTGTGGCAGTACCAGAGAGAAAGCTGATATTTCTAAGACTTTTATGTAAACCAGAATTTCCCCTGTGCTTTCTTTTCTGTAAATTGCTGAATGAGTGAATGAGGCATGGTTAGGGCAAAACCTAAAACTGCTTGCCTCTGCAATACTTCCTACAATACATTAGATAACAGGTGGAAAAATAATGGAGATGAGAAATGGCACAAAATTAATAGAAGTCCTTTCACTTTAAAAATTGGTTTCTGAAACATTATGCTTTTAAAACATAGGAACCAGAGAGGCATTTGGCAGTAATTTCTTTACCTAGCTCTTTGGATTCATAGCCCAAACAAAAGGCTATCCAGTTTAGCAAGTTTCATTTACTTTCTTTTAAACTAAACCTACCTACAACTTTTTTTTCAGTGAAATTTCATCTTGGAAAAATCTCATTATGCTGTGAGCAAGGACAGTGAATGCATGAAAGAAAGGAAAAAGATCAGGATTAAATAATCCTATTTATTTACTCCTTGCTAACTTCAAAAAGCAAAACTCTTAATTCAACTGTAGGTATTATTTAAGAATGAAGAGTAATTTGCTACAGTTATACTGACATGTACCCTGAAATATGAACAAAATTTGTTTCACACATATAATTTTTTTTCGACTGCATTTGGTGATTGAATGTAGTTTCCTACACAACTCTTGAGATAAGAATTTCATAGTATCAATGCTGTAATTTTTTTTTGCACACTGATCATTGGAAAATATTTAATCTTTTGCGATTTTTTTTTTTTTGTGTGTGTGTGTGCAAATCCAGACTTTTTACTGTCTTGCAGGTAGGAAATCCAGAATACTCACCTAAACCACTTGCAGAGTCTCCTCCTTGCACTTTTTTGTTGCTGGTTCTTTTCTAGTTGTTGCTACACTTTACACTTCTGCTGTCAAGTTTTTTGATTATGAAAACTGGCAGCTTTGGGGCAAATAGAATCTTACTTTAAGGTGGTAAACTACCAAGCTACAGCTTTCAGGGAAATGGTGTCACCTGCTCTTTTCATTACATTAGTCCTCCTTTCAGAGACAGAGGATTGGATAAGGCATTGAGTGATGGAGGAAATCTTCAGACAAAGTGTGTTTTCCTTCAGAAGAAGGCATTCTGTGTTTGTTTCCTGGGAAACAAGCATTGTCACATCAGTCTGAGATGACTCTGGAAATCATGTCTCTTGCAAACTTTTTTTTTTTAATTTTCTGATGCAGAACCTCGTGGCCAGTTAACAGTAACTCCAATATGTGTTATCCACTGGTTGTAAGCCTCTAGTTTGTGGGTTATAAATGCCAGTATTTTGTAAAGAAGCAGAGCAGGTTCCTTCAGGGCATTCTGTAATACTTCCCAAATATGCAAGCTGGAGATCTCTGGACAAGCAGGACTGGCTGAGGGCAGTGTGTTGTCACTTCCACTGCTCTCAGATGTAAATCTTTCTTCTCATTCCAAAACACTTGTTTGTTTTCATCATGTTCCTATTCCATTTAGTGAACGTAGTTTCTGCTTTTAAGAGCACTTTTACAAGCAAGATATGCTTTTAGAGCACTACTTGTGTTTGCAGAATTATTTTTTTATTATTTTCGGAAATCTATACCCACCATCTGACATTATAGCTAATCACTAAGTTTTATCACGTGGTAACATGGGTATCATTGAATGAATTAAGTTTAAGAAAGAGCCAGCTCACACCAACCACATGCATGGTGTTCATATTTCCCCTAATAAGTGCACTAGGATCCACTTGGTTTTGTGAATACACAAAAAAGGATGGGTGATAATTGTGGACAAACTCATCATATGTGTGCAGATATCCATTGTGGACTTGCTATAGTTAGCTGACTGCTATCGATCTCAGATAAATACAAAGGGATGTCACTAAATTTTAATACAGACCAATCATAGGTAAACCCTAGCATTGTAGCAAGTTGTGGGGAGGCTGGGGAGAAAGTTTGATGAGTACACCTGGAATAACTTCTGTAATGACATGAAGTCACTAAGATCACTTATATTTTAGCAATCCTCAAAACATCATTATATATAAATCCATTATTTTGGATTTGGGGAGGAGAAATTCATCGTATTTAAACAATTTTTCATGTAGTGTATCTGGTCTACTGATTAGCATGACAATGAAAAGTAATAATGATATAGGAACCTAGAAAAATGTGGTTAATTATGATTAGTTCTTCAGAAGCTGGGGGTAAGTGGAAATGGCTAAATATGCTTAAGATGGTATTGAAGTTCCTTATTGTTCATCAAGGGCACTTAAGAATATGCTTATGTCCTTTGTTGAAGTATGTTTTTTGTCTCAACTGGCAAATTCCTTTCCTTTCCACCATTTTAGGTGACATCTGAATAAAACCTGCTGTGACAGTTAATTATGAAACCATTTCAATTATATGAAGAGTCTTAACCATCAAGAACATCTGCCTAGGGTTTAAAAAAACCTCTTAACTGTAGGTTGAAAAAAGTTAAAAAGAATTGGTTTTTTTCTAGTTTTCTGCCTGAATGTAAGACTGCACAGGTTCACTTTTTATATCCCCAGCTGTTTATCTTTTGGATACCATCCCAAAGCTAGATGTTTGTTAAGTTGTCTTCATCAAAAGAACATGAATGTTCATGAAAAATTTCACAACAGTGTCATACAGCTGGAAGAAATTCAGAGCCCCGGGTCCTTGCTTTGCTGCCTTCCAGCAAAGGTTTGTAATTGCTATGCTAAGGCAATAGGGGCTGAGGTACTTAAAGGTTCCTTCAACAGCACACAAAGATTGCTGTTATATGCAGGTTAAAGGGTGAAAATCTTCACCCACTGTGTGCCTGCTTACTATGTACATTTTATCTTCTTCCATGCTTCCAGTTCTTTTTCTATGTGTTCCAAATGTTGTTCGCTCATAGTTCACTTGTACTTTTTAGACATTTATGTCTGCATGTCTTCAGGCCTTTATGTTTCTTCTAGATGTACAACACTTTTTCTTCTGTGTTGACAAATGAATGCCCTCTTAGTCCTCAAATCTGTGCTTAAGATATGCTTGCAAAAAACAGGAAATAATGTAATCTTACTCTCTTTGCACTTCTGCCTAATACCAATATAGTCTCTTCTTAGGGCTTCAGGCTAGATCTATTTGTCTGAATTGGTTTGTCCTTCCATTTTAAAGTTAATACTGTTTTAGGTGTGTTGTCTTAATGTTTTCTGCTGTAGCATGAATATTGATAATCAACACTAAATGAGCTGTTTAAGGTTCAGTTACTCTGGGAGCAATCCATGTCCATCTGTGGTGTTTCTGAACTGTGCTGAGATGCTGGTCTGCCATTCTTTGCTCCTCCCTGAGTGTGGCACCAGTCTCGTTTCTAAGAGTTGGCGTTTGATCTCTGCGTACATGTACAGTTAACAAACTGTTGAAACCTTTTTTGCAGGATCTCCATTGAGTTCTGATTATATCACGGGGTCCAATATAGATTATGATGACTATGGCTTTCTTCCAGACCTTCTCAGTAACTTGTCATCTTTTAATGTGATGGGATTTCTTTTTTTTCTGCCCTGGCATCTGGTGGCAACAAATCATCTATGAGTCATGACAACACACTAAGTTTATCAACAATTCCTGGTATTAATTTCCTGAGAGCTATCTTTTCCAATATTCAGTTATTTTCCTTATTCCTCAGTGAGGCTGCAAAAGGAAAATTTTGTATCTCTCATATTATATGATTTTGTTTAATTTTTAGGATATTACATAATGTAAGGAGAATTTTTAAAGTATATCTGAATAGAAGAAAAATAAAGAAATAGTGACACACATTTTGGTAATGCTTTTTCTTATTTATGACTTTTTACTCCTTTGCTTGAAAATATACTGTTTTCCTCATAGTCACCTCACCGAAAGCTTTAGTTGATTTTTTATCCTCTGACATGTTTCACCATAGGGAGAACTATCTCAAGTTTAGTGTTTTAAGACCATCTCCAGTGAAATTAATTATAAAACTCCTGTTGATTTTAAGAGAGGGAGGTACGTTCCACACTCCTTTGAGAAATTAATTGATGAATTAATGTTAGCACATATTTATGCCAGTTCAGTTTACATCATCAAGGAAGCACCAATTCTAATCTACAGTTCACACTACTACTGTGGGAGTGAGTTAATTTGTATAATGTCTTCCCTTTGTTTCTCACATTAATGCTTATACATTAACCTGGCTGGAATCCCCATGCAGACAGCATTGTAGATATGTAGACATCATCAAGAATTACTCTCAGTTTTCCATATATATGAAATTAGCTGGAAAGATACACTAATTATAAGCAAAGCAGCTCCCTTTACTAAACTAATTCTTTGTCCTGTAATCAAAATTTAATTTCTTAACATTCTTTTCTAGACATTTTATGTCACGGTAATATGTCTTTAAATGCAAGCCTTTCTAGTGGGGATAGTATGAAATTTATTATATGGAATATAACATGAACGTGTGACTTTTTCACTATAAAAGTAATATTGAGGCTTTAGCATTATAATGACTTTTAGACTAGAACCAAAACCGTGACATAATCTCCCTCTCTGCTGGATCCTATGATGTTTTAGAAGAAATGAGAAAGTTAATGAAAAATAATTTTCTGATCAAACATTTTAAGAGCTTTAAGCAATTTCATTCGTAGCTACGTACAGTGAAAGAAAAACTGGAAATGTCAAAATTACTCACTTTGATATCTCTGAGTACAGTTGGTTAGCAATTTTGTGAAAGATTATTCAAAAATGAAATTATTATTTTTCTTCTGTTGAATCTTTTCTATTTAGAATTATTCTTGGGAATTCTTAACTCATTTGTCCACCTTTTTTGCCAAGAGAACCCCATCCCTACCTTTGAGAAATTCTCATTCCATCACAGTAGAACTACTAATACTGTTAAAAAATGCATAAAAAAATTCCTCCTTCCGCTTCAATTCCTGTCCTCAAATTTGGTAGAGATTTGAATCTTTGCAGCTTATATTGTGCATAGATGTTTTCCCCCACTGGGGAAAGGCAGAATTTGTCTTTTTGTTGGTCCTCTGTTTTAACTGTTTTGATAATATGCCCTAGGTGATGGGTTGTTTTTTTTGTTGTTGTTGTTTTGTGTGTGTGTGTGTTTTGCTTTTGTGGTTTTTCTTTTTTTTTCTTTCTGTGTTTTTATTTGATCATCAAATGGAAGAATAAACAATCATTCCATGGTCATAGTTCTTGCTGCACTTAGCTCCATTTTTCTCACTTTTGATTGAGTTATTACTAGTCATAATACTTTGGTATCATAAAGCCACTGATTTCTAGTAAAACACAGATGGACACATATGCATAGCTGCTTATTCTCAGTAAAATTCTAATTTCAGTGCTGCCTTTTCCTCTTTTTGCCTTCGCACAAATAGTACCTTTAATGTTTTGTTTTTTTTTTTTTTCTCTTCCCTGGAAGAGGTAGCAAAACTCTGCTGATAAAATGACAGCATTCTTCTTACCAAAGACAGTTAAGGGCTGCAGAGAAATGCAGTTGTGTTCAAATCGAAATGCCACCAGGGATGTCCTCAACTAAGTACTAATATGTGATACTCTGAAGTATTATTTTTAAGTGGTGTAGTAAAAATTAAATGTCTTTAAAAGAAGCAGCTTGCCTCTTTGGAGTATTTTCTGACCTCATGCCCATAGGACATTACAATCAAGCCTGTGGGAGTTTTTCTTGTGGAATCATATGCTGGGAAATTTTTCAGTGGCAAGCATAATAGTACATTTTCAATGGATCTATATGGGAAGAATATAAAATAAGGATGACCGCAAAGAGATAAATGTCACTCATGTCTTCAGAAAAAGCAAGAACTAGAAGCCAGTCAGTCACTTATCAGTGGCCGAGAAGTATATGGAGCAAGTCTTTATAAAAGCCATTTGCGGATACATGAAGTAGAGGAAAGTAATTTGGAATAACCAGCACAGATTTACATGCAGACTTTGTAGGACCAGCCTCATTACTTTCTATGGTGAAGTGTGAATATTTTTGGACTTAAAGTTTTCATCATGGTCCATCATGGTCTCCCATAGGATCATTATAGCCAAATTGGCGAGATAGGGGTTGGATAAGTGGAGTACAAAGTAGATTAGAAAAATCACCAACTATCAGGTTCAAACTGTAATGATCAATCTTTCACAGTTATATAGACAGATGATTGGTTATGGCACTCCCCAAGAACTGATAGTGAGGCCAATGCTGTCTTAACATCTTCCTGAGTGACCTTGGTGATAAGATGCATTGAATGCTTACCAGCTCTGCAGATAACACTAAATATGGTAAAATCAGTAGTATGATAGTGTACAAAGCTTGAAAAAAAACCTCACAGGAAGCTTAATAAGCTGCAAGAGTGCCCTAGCAGTAACCTCATGAAATTCAACAAATGCAAATCATGAGGTCCTGCATCTGGAACAAGTCCTGCAAGTACAGGCTGGGCACTGACTGGGTGGAGAGTAGTTTTGTGAAAAAGGACCTGGGTGTCCTTGTGGGCAACAAGTTGAACATGATACATGAGCTTTTGTGGAGATGAAAGCTTAACTGCACACTGGGCTGCATTTGCAAAAGGGTGAATAGCAGTTTGAGGGAAGTGATTACCACGTGCTCTGTGCTTTTGTGATCGTATATGGAGTACTGGGCACAGTTTTGGGCCCAAAGTGCAAGAGGCATCAACAAAAGGGAGTGAATCTCAAAGAGAAACGCTGAAGCAGTCAGATAGCTGAGCACATGACTCATGAAGGCAAGCTGACAATCTGGTTTTATTTACTGTGAAGAAAAGAAGGGCTAATGGGGGATCCTGTTGCAGTCCTCAAATTCTTGAAGGGATTTTAGAGCGAAGATGGATGTGAGCAGTGAAAGAGCAAGAAGGTATAGTCACAAGTTGCAGCAAGGGAAATTCTAATTAGATACATGGAAAAGAGCATTCATAACCTCACTGTAAAAATGGGTGAGCACTGGGATAAATTACCCAGAGAGGCTGTGGAAATTATTCTTTGGAGATTTTAAGAACTCAGCCTTGGAAGTTAGTTCTGCTTTGAGTAGGAGATTGGGTAAAATGAATTCCGGAGATCCGTTTACACCTGAATTATTCTAAGGTTCTGTAGGAAACATACTGGGAAAAAATCGTTTTGAGGTTTCATGGGTCTACTTGCTTAATTCGCATCTGGCAGGAGCAAGATATGTACAGCGAAAGGCTTGAATTTTTCTTCATGGCTGTGTGTTTAAAAATAAAAAAATAGACAAAGCTCCACTCTGAATGTCAACTTGCTGATGTTATGTGGCAGAAACAAAACAAAATAAAATCTGTATTCTTAGGAAGGCTTTGAGATGTAAAACAAACTCTTGAAGCCTTTTTTAGTATTTTTATTTTTCCATCAAATTGCCTGTAGCAGTCAGAACTGCTGTTGATGCATGCTGCAGTCTATCTAGTTAAAGGTTACAAAATTCTTGTCTTCTAAAAGGGGAAATCTAGGAACAAAGCTACTAGTATACATAGACCTTGTTTTTTTAGACCTTTCTTCTGTCGCTAGTGGTGAGAGAAGGACAAGGCTAAAGAATGCAGTCAGTAACAACAGATACAGTGTTGTTCAATGATGTATTAAGACAGATTTGATCTTCATGGCAGGCCAATATTAATAGCCATTCAAACTTATTTCTCTTAAAAATGCATTAGCTTTTCATGTAAACCATTGAAGATGTCAACAGTAGACCCTGCCAAAAAAACATTGTGATGATCAAACAGCTCATTAAAAAATTTTCCAGCAATTAATATTGAATTTGTGTTTTCTGGGTTTTGTGTGTGTGGTATTTTGTTCTCACAGATCATATCTCATCATGAAATTAAGTTATGATTAATTAAAAAGTAATTGTTTTATGTGGGGGAAACATACATATGTCTCTTGAGAATTGTCATTGTAATCTAGTATCAAAACTACCACACATCAGTAATGGCATATTCCCAATGTTTTAAAATCTTGAAATGTTTAAGGAAAAAACATTGCCGTAATAATTCACTGTATTTTATTTGATTTCAACACTGAGTCTTTTGATGTCAGTGACCCTTGTCACAAATGGATGAAATATGCTTGAGAAAGCCAAAGAGATCCTGGAACTGTCAAGCTTTGAAAAATGTATATTACTCAGAATTGCAGCATTGGTATTTGAAGACTTGCTACTGTGAAATAAAGTGTTTTTAAGAACAGTGGCAAGCCTCTCTGGTTTTACGAATGCTCCAAATTAAAAGATTCTGGAAATAAACGATGCTTTAGCTAAAAACCGTAGCAATTAAATAAGTTTATAGCTGGTATAGAAGTCTTAGTACTATTCAACAAGGAAACAATTTTTCCGACACTTTATTCTTTACAAGGAAGATTTTATTTCAACAAATTTACTCTTTGTGAGATTGGATTTAAGTGTAAATAGTTATAAATTATTCTATGTGTTTTGGTACAGACTGAAAATTTAGACTGATGATTAAACTTATATACCTGTAAATCTTTTTCCAGAGGGAGGGGGAGGAAATAATTAATTAATTAGTTTCTTTTTTGCTTCTTTTGATACTATACACAGGCCATCTACAAAATCCATTGACCGCATTGAGTACTAGAGAGGTTAAATTTGAATATGTGTGTTTCTGAGTACAGTGATTATATATTCATACGCACATTTATGCACACACACAAATTATGGCACAGTTTTTTTCTTAGTCTGCGTACAAATATTCTAGCCCTTGGGCTAGTTTGGAGGAAAATTTTAGTGCTTCACTCTACTTATCTGTGCCATCTCCATGTCAGGACAGTCAGTCCTATATGGTAGTCAGCAGGTAGTTAGATTTTAAGCTTTGAAAAATGAAGTGAATGATTTTTTTTTGCTGAAGAGCTGCGGTTATTTCTTTTCTTTTTGAAAGAAATTTTCCAAACAGCGTGTCTTTATTTTGTCAAATCAGAAGCCATATCAATGATGTTTTCAAGTGAACATCAGTAGGAATAAAGCTTCCCAGTCCTTAATGGCTCTGGAAACCTGAGTTGCGTTTCTTCTAATTCAGTTTTATTCACTGATGCTGCAAATTTTGTAGACCAGGGAACCTGCTCTTACACAATATGACTAAAGTTTTTTTCCAAAGTCTTTATTTTTTTTTCCATTGAATACACTCAACAAAGCCTCTTACACTTTTAGTATTCATATGATGTTATGACTGATGTAAACCGATACTTAATAAGAATAGGTTTTACTGCTT
The DNA here is from genome assembly GCF_963264785.1 of Psittacula echo. Lineage (NCBI taxonomy): Eukaryota > Metazoa > Chordata > Aves > Psittaciformes > Psittacidae > Psittacula > Psittacula echo. The sequence goes on along the minus strand of NC_137737.1, from coordinate 21,309,028 downwards.
TTGACAGATATCTAGGAGTATGTTATTTGTTGCTAAGATTACTGAAACATCATATCTTTATGCAAGATTTTTTTTGTCCTCACTGGGAATATGAAGTAGGGTAGTTACTGTTCAGTGCTATTAAGATATCACTGGTATGTTTTGGTAAAAACCCTATTCCTTGCTGTAGCCATTCTTTTTAATTTCTTTGAAGAATGATCTTTATAATATGGCTTTCTTCTTCTGCCAACTAACTGTGCATATTTTGGTAAGTGTCATCATAAAAAGCTTGAGTAATCAAGCTTAGCTGATCCCCAAAGTTACCTAGAAAGAGAATTGTCACCATGTCTTACTGTTTGTGGATATCCCAAAGATTTCTGGTTAATGTGTTCTGACAGAGTTTCCCATGTTCTGCAGTTCGTCTGCTATAGATGTTATGCCATTAAAATGCAGTGACTGATGGAGCATGTGCAAACACAGAATGGCAGGACTGGTGAGTTTATAGTGCAGTTTCTGAAGACAAGGTGGGGGGGAATCAAATGATATCTGCTTCATCCTCTATATTCCTTTGATAATAAAGCATTTCACAACATTCTTGAGACCAAAGCAGACAGGAATATGTACACAAAGCACAGCATGGATTTTTGAAATGTGCTCAGGTTATTTGTTTTGTGTACAAAGTGAGGTGCCTAAGGCTTCTTTTCTCTTGACATTGTGTAAGGTCAAAAACCACCCACTGTGATCCAAAGAAGCCCTGCGGGAAAAGCAGGGTATTACCCATACAGAGGGCAGTAATCAGGCCAAAAGCAGCTTCTTACTATACCATTTTGCTGTAACAATATGTGAGGTCAGATTCATACTGCTTAATCTCATGGAAAACTTTAGAAGGGATTGGCTCCCATAGAGAAGTGCTCTCTCTGATGGTAAAAGGCCTTGTGAACAGTGGTGTGAACCCCATAATGAACTTTTATGTAGGATAAAAGAGGATCAGTACCACAGCATGAAACTAAGGAGGGAATAGTAAGATTCAGGTGGGGCTAGGTCAGTGCTCTTTCATGATTCGTTAGGAAAATGAGGCATGAAAATTAATTTTTATAGGATGGGATTAACTTGCAGAGGTAAATACAAATAGAGAAAATTATTAGAATGGGTAAATGAACAACTGTGGGGAAGACTACGGGATAGAGGAGGGAAGTGTTTGACTTGTATGTCAAAGTATACCTGGCAAAAGGTGAAATATTTTTTGTTCCTGACCATCTTGAAGTCATTATAGAAATTACCATTAACTTCCATAGAATTTATATTCCACATTCACTTAAATGCCTGGTGCATATATTTTCTACTCAGATGGTGGGCTCCTTCTGGAAGGTGCCAGCAGGTTGGTGTAAATTACCCAGCAGAGAGGGTGACCAGGTATTTGAACAGGCTTCCCAGGAAAGTGGTGGAATCACCATTCCTGGAGACGTTCAAAACCCACGTAGATGATGCAGATTCTTGGTGGATGTTTTTATCTTCTAAAACCACTGATTGAACTGCAAAGTTCTCTTATGTCTTTTGGGGGTTTTAACCTGCATCTCTAAAGCATCTTACTGTTTTAAATTCAAATATTAAATGGTTGCTTGGGAATGAATAAATGTATCAAATGTTCCTTTTTGCCTGTACAAAGCACATGCTGCAAGTGAGAGTGCAACTTTATGAAGTTTAACCATGCCAAGTGCAAGGTCCTACACCTGGGTCAGAGCAATCCCAGGCACAGCTACAGGTTGGGCAGAGAAGAGATTCAGAGCAGCCCTGCAGAGAAGGACTTGGGGGTGTTGGTCCATGAGAAACTTAACATGAGCCAGCAGTGTGTGCTCGCAGCCCAGAAAGCCAACTGTATCCCAGGCTGCATCACAGGGAGCATGACCAGCAGGTCAAAGGAGGTGATCCTGCCTCTCTACTCTGCTCTCGTGAGACCTCACTTGCAGTATTGTGTGCAGTTCAGGTGTCCTCAACATAAAAAGGACATGGAACTGTTGGAACAAGTCCAGAAGAGGGCCATGAGGATGATCAGGGGACTGGAGCACCTCCCGTATGAAGACAGGCTGAGAAAGGTGGGGCTGTTCAGCCTGGAGAAGAGAAGGCTGCGTGGAGACCTCATAGCAGCCTTCCAGTATCTGAAGGGGGCCTACAAAGATGCTTGGGAGGGACTCTTCATCAGGGACTGTAGTGATAGGACAAGGGGGAACAGGTTCAAACTTAAACAGAGGAAGTTTAGATTGGATCTAAGGAAGAAATTCTTTACTGAGAGGGTGGTGAGGCACTGGAATGGGTTGCCCAGGGAGGTTGTGAATGCTCTATCCCTGGCAAGAGTTCAAGGCCAGATTGGACAGAGCCTTGGGTGACACAGTTTAGTGTGAGGTGTCCCTGCCCATGGCAGGGGTGTTGGAACTAAATGATCTTAAAGTCCTTTCCAACCCTAACTGTTCTGTGATTCTATAACCTCTTTATATTCCAACTTATTCTTCCATGAACAAACAGCAGCATTGTTAACTTCAGTATGTACAATAACAAAAGCATGATGTGTACAATAACAATATTGTGAAGGAATAAAAAAATACCAATTCTTTGTAGTATGCTGCCATTTTTATTCCTCCTTCGTGTCTCCCTTGCCACTCAGACATTATTTTCTAACAAATTCAGTTAAACAAATAATTCCATCAGAAGCTCCCTTTCAGCTTTATTTTTAACTCCCCTAGTAATACTGAAGTGTCAGCAGCCACCAAATTTTCATGATATTTACAGAATTGCTGAGAAGTTTGCAGCTTTTTTTTTTCCTTCATTTTTGTCTGTGAAGTGCAAAATAACAAGTTTTTATTGTTCAACAGTTGATAGCATCTAAAACTTAATATTCCCACAGGTATATTAGGTCCTAAACCCCTTGGCTTTTTACAATTAGAAAGAAGAATAATCATGGTGGATATTTCATTTATCTGGCAATTCACTGGTGTCTGAAGCTGCTACTGCCAAACTCTGGAAGCATTTGTCCTGAGTAAGTATTTGATCTGGAATTCTTAAAATGCCTTTGGGAGGTGAGATCAGATGTGTAAGAATGTGATTGTGTTTATTTTTTACATGAATCCTGCTGGTAGAATCCTTAGGGATTTGCTGTATTAAGGATATTTATGAGAAAATTGCTCTTGGCTACAGTTTGAAAGGGAGCAATGTAGGACAGGGTATCCAAACTGGGGACTGATCACAGAGAATGGGTAGAGTCTCCTAGATCTGGAGTCCCTTTCTGATACCTAGCACTCAAGCAAATTAAGTGAATGTGCAAAAATCTGCAGTCACATTTCCACTTCAAAGATTTGCTTGTGTATTACAGCGTCTGAATGTTCATAATTTCAGAAGTGACAAAGTATTAGCGCACTTAGTCATGCAATAGATGGACTCAGTGTATGCTGTTGTCTGTACTTCAAATAAGCCCGTAGTGTGGGCTTATTTGAAGAGCAAGATCTTCAGGCATCCGACTATTATATTTGGCCTTTGGTGTGAAACAGATGTTTGCCATTTGTGCACATAAATACTTCTGTGTTCTTGCAGTCTTCCTGCTTTAAAGGGAAGAACTGGGCAAGAAGATGATAATTAAAATCTGGCAAGTTTGTCATAGCAGTTCAGCAGCATGTCTAGGTTGACATTTCCCATGAATATTAGGTAGTAAAAATGATGAAGCAAGCAGAAAAAGAGGAGTTACAGAATCAAGTATGTGAAGTTTCTTTCCCTAAGGATGTATTTTTCCAGTAAGAAGGAGGAGTTATTTGCCCTCCATTTGGTAAGAGATCTCAAGCAATGCAGAAAACTGTTGAAAGATTCCAAGCTGAAAGATTCTATGAGCCAGTTGAAGTCTATATAAAAAAATAACTATGAAATCTAACCTTTATGTCAATTTTGCTGACCAGAATAGTTACATACTCTATTACTAATACACATTTACTGATTTATAAAAATATATATGCACATGTGCATAAACATACAGAGGGTTTTAATTAGTTGCTTAGTGTGTAAATCTCTGCCCCTTTAAATTTGCTGACTGAAAGATGAAGAATTCCTGCCCTTTGAAAGTTCAGCTTTCACAGAGGTTACAGTAAATCTCTTAATCTCCCAAGCACTTATTCTCCACTGGGTTTTTCACAGGCATTTATCCACAGGACATTCATTTCCAATATGTATTTAAATCCAGGAATAACTACGTGGGCTTTGAGCTATCTGCTTTCATGCACTTGTAATGGGCTTTACCACAGGAACTATGGATGAGCTGAAAGAAAAAATAGATTCAAGCTCAGTCATATTTGGCTTCCATTTCAGCTTAAACTGAGTCTCTATTTATTCTTGGTGAAGAGGGCATTAAAGAAAACAATTATTTGAGGGTGAGGGAAGGGCAGGATGGATCCATATTAAAGGATTCATTCTGGCTTTAGGAAGAACACCGGAGTATCAGGTTTTCAGGCTTATATAATGGGACATAGTTGGATGTATTGGCAGAATTGGGTGTGAGGATTTGAAACATATCCTCACACCCAGTGCCCCTGAAACAAAAACTGTTAGCTTTTCTTGTTCCTTACAGGAACTATAGACCAGATTCTTAGATGTAAATGGTCATAACCTCTCATTGTCCTGTAAATACACAGTAACTCACAGTAGCATGCTTTCCCATTACTTAGTAAATTCTTTATAGCTAATATGCAAAATGGCCCACTTTTTTGTAATAGAAACTTCATATTAAATTAATTTTATGCTGTGAAAGAAAACACAGTGTTCTTTAAGTAGTTACAAAGAAGCTGTATCTTGAACTTCTGTCATTTTCTCTGCTATGCATCAAAGAATTTGTTTCAGTTTCATAAAGAGCGTACTTAGGGAAGGCAAGTGGAGGAAATTGAAAGAAACTGTGCAGAGGACGCTTTTAGTTCTGTATTTCCAGCCTGTGTAAAATAGCCTGAATTTGAAAACTATCTTAAATTGTATCCAAAAATATGTGTGCTTATGCCAATGAATATAAATCATAGAATCATATAAAACATAAATCATAGAATAGTTGTTGGAAAGGACCTTGAGATTATCTAGTTCAAACTCCCCTGCCCTTAAACAGGAGTTTTTTCATATTCTTCTGTTGTTTTGTTTTTTTTTTCCTGTCCTATTTTCCTCTCCAGCATTATTCTTCATTATAACTGTTCTCTTTCTCCATTCTTCGAGATTTTCACAGAATCAGAATCGCAGGATCATTAGGGTTGGAAGGGAACTCTGGAGATTATCCAGTCCAACCCACTTCCAAAGCAGGGCCACCCAGAGCAGGTTACACAGGAATGTGTCCAGGCAGGTTTGAATGTCTCCAGAAAGGGAGACTCCACAACCCCCCTGGGCAGCCTGTTCCAGGGCTCCCTTATTGTAAAGAAGTTCTTCCTCATGTTAAGGTGAAACTTCCTGTGTTTTAGTTTAAGGCCATTGCTCCTCGTCCTGTCGCAGGACAGCACTGAAAACTGTAAAGACTTGGAACAGTGTTCATTATTTTCTGGTAAATATGCTTAACTTGATTTTACCTTTGAAAATATTCTCACTAGGGAGCATATAGAGTGATGATGAACTGTTCAGTAGAAGATAGATTTTTGTATTTCTTTCAAAATTGCATGTCTTGGTCTCATGCAGTGCTAGTACTACAAATAAAAATAAATGGGCTAATTATACTGTGATGCTTATTAAACTCTTGAGAAATTCAGTTAGTCCCTCTTTTCTGATGCTGGAAAGTCGAACACAGATGTAACTGTCTGGATAGATGCTTATTAGGAAGAAAATTCAGGTTAAATTTTGTGAAATGCTGGTTAAGGTTGGGTCAAGGAATACCTTGATGGGAAGTGATGGACTCACTCCAGTATCTTGACCTCTCATGGTGACGTGAAAAAGGAATTGGAAAGGAGGAAACTAGTCCAGGAAATTGGGCTAGTACCGGTTTGAGGTTTAACTTCATAAATTACTGATATGCATAGCCTAAAGAACAGATCATACTTGATCTAATTAAGTGCTGTCCAGCTATTTAGTAAATAATTGCCTGACCAAATTTACTTAAAACCCTCTGGTGCTAGGACGAGAATAGCAATAAGCCTGAAACTTGCTTTTTATGTGTGTATTTATTTTTCCTCCTTAAAGGATCAAAGTCCTGGCCAACAGTTCTAAACATGTCTCTGATTCAGTAAATTTATACAGTGTTGTCTGTTTTCTTACAAAGTTAAGCAAACACTTATAAGAGAATGCACAATATTTCTTTGACCAGAAAAGTATTATTTAAGATCACTGCACTTGTTAGATTATTTAAACAAGAAGCTGTTAAATTCGCCTCTGTGCAACAGCCTATCCTTGCACTCCAGATTCCTAGCTAAAATAAATTTAAAAAAAACGTTCAAGGTGAAAAAAAGTAATTTAAACATTGGATTACCTTGAAGTGGGAGATTTTAAAACTGGAAATCTGTTCTTTAATAAATTAGTGGTCAGTGACTTCTTTTCAAAACCGAGGAGTTGTTTGGTCACACCAAGTTCTTGTTTGCTGTAGATTGCTGCACGTTGCTGATGAATGCGTATGCTTCCTAGCAGTAACATTTCTTAGCAGAGTTGACTATAGCAATAAAGAGAAATTGTCTATGAAAGAAACTTGTTTGAAACACCATTTAACTTGCAAGCCATAGAGGTTTATGCTGACTGATGGCACATTTAATGATCATAATCATGTGGACCACAGCCAAGAGAATTCTCCTGTTCAACTTACTGAATTTGTTCTTCATTTCTTAGGACCCTGGATGTTAGAACCCTTCCTTTATCTTTTAGTTTTGCAAAGTAAATTTAGGGAAGCAAGATAAAGCCATGCTCTTCAGCATTTGAAAGCTCAAAAACTGACTTCTGTTTCTCTTATTGAAAAGCTTCTAGATTGAAATGCAAGTTTCTCTTTGTCACTTAGAGAGTTGGCATTTGAGATTAATTAATTTTCCCAACATTTAATAACTGCATTTTAAATGAGGCCTGCCTTGGTGGTTAATTACTGGGAATTTATGGCTGCCTTGACATTTCTAATATGCCACTGATTACAGTGGAATCACTTACAAACTTCCATACATTTTAAGTTGTTTGCTTATGAACTGTTTATTCATCCACTTTCATGGGAAATTGCTATAGCAGAAGGGATTGCTGGTACTCAGTATGCTGCTGTATGAATTAGTTTACATCGGCTTCTCATCTGGCAAATTATCTAATAGTCTATCAGGCACTTTCATCTACCTGTAATAATGATGGAGAAATTCAGTAGTGTAATAACACTTGTATCCAACCCAAATACATGTGTGGAGTATGAGACATAGAAGTTTTCTGACTTGTCCAAAATCTTGCAGGGAGTTTCTGGCAACTAGAACTAGAATGAAAAATATCTGATTTATGTTCCAGTTTTGACTTGCCTTTCTTCTGATATTTACAGTCCAAAGCTGACAGGTAATTCACTTACTGGTCTCCATATTTTCATCAAAACCTGTGGTACATCTCTTTATGCCCAGCTCTCTGACAGGAATCAAATATTTATTTAATTGTAATATTTCTTTTAGAAAATATTAAAGACTTTTTAATAAGTTCCCTCTGATAGTAGTTTCTAATTCTGTGGCTTGTAATACAACGTAAACTTTGATGGTAGCAGGTCTGAGAAGAAGCCAAATTCTGAAGACAATTATGCTTACATGGATATACTTCTAGGATTGAAAATGGAGTATTCAGCGATTTTTTTCCCCAAACCTTGACACAGGAGTGGTTTGTGAGAATACCTGCATGCCTGCTAAAGCTTATTTTTCTGTGAATTTTAGTTTGAGGATTTTCTTACTCATTTGTAAAAAAATACCAAAATACCAGAAAAAACCCAGCAAAACCCAACACCCCCTCCCCCCCAAAAAACCACAAACAACCAAACAACCCAAAACATTCACAAACAAACAAAGCTCCATCAAACCAAACAATCCCCTGCAAAGCTCCCAGAAAACAAACAAACCCCAAACCAAACTTCAGGACTCTTTTTAGTTGGGAAAAATGAATAATTTTAAATCCTTTTAGAACATTGAATAACTTACAGCATAAATGTTATGCTGTGTACATTATGTAAAGCATAATAACATAACATAAGAAGTATCTCCACCGAGTACAAAATGGAAATTTGCAGCTACACCAGATACACTCATAATGCTTAATTTATGAGTAGTAAAGATGGGGTCATGAACTGGAAGTTACACAAATTTTCGGTACTAGCCATATTCATAAATTATTTTGCTACTCTGAAATATAGTTGAACTCGTCAGATGCTGAAGGGTAAATGACAAGAAATTATAGTCAAATATTCAGGCTCATGCCAATGAGCTGTAGTTCCCTTTGCTTCCATCATCCATACGGAGCTTTACTGTCTGAGGGTCTTCTGATATTTCACATAGGCTTCTGTGACTGTCACTGTCTTTTTGTTGTTTGTTCATATTGTCACTTTTGCATAGCCCATTTAACTGTAATGGATGGATGGATTTAAAAACCATCTGCAGCTACTATTAATATCACTCTTCAGTGTGTGTATTTCCACAAGCATTTGGTAACAGCTGTTTGAGCAGAACACTTTTGATTTACTTCCTTTGAATCTAATTTTACAGTACCATTTCCATTTTTATTTGACTTAGGTAATACTTGTCTGTCAGAAAACGTCAATCATAAGATTTTAAGAAAGTAATTTCCAAATGTCCAGTAAGGTATTTGAACTTAGAAAGCACATGTTGCATGTCAGTAATTTAAAATCAAAATGGTTTTATTTTAGTGTTATTACTGGCAGTAGGTTATTGGAAGTTTTGAGTGTTTCTATAAAGCTCATTTGTTTTACTTTAATTATATGTGTGTTCTTCTGGCAAATCAAAGAAATTATTTACTGTAAAGGCTGTACTCAGCATATATTTATTGAAAAATTTAAGATTACTGTTATATTTTAATGACTTCAGTGGCCATATATTATGCTTACTACTTGATTACTGCTTAATGTGTGATTTACATCTGGGTAGTAGAAAAGCTTTCTGATTAAATAAAAGGTTATACAAACTTAAAATGTATGTAGCTTTTAATCAGGTCAGGAAAGCTAAGGCTCAGTTAGAACCGAGTCTGGCCAGGGATTTCAAGGATAACAGAAAGGGCTTCTATAGGTATGTTGCCAATAAAAGACAGTCTGGGGATAATGCGGTCCCTCTCCAAAATGAAACAGGAAAACTGGCTACTGTGGATTTGCAGAAGGCTGAGGTTCTTAATGACTTTTTTGCCTCAGTCTTCACTGGCAAGTGGTCTGGCTGTGCCACTCAGGTCTTGGAAGACAAATGCAGGGACTGGGAAATTGCAGACCTTAGGCCCACTGTAGGAGAGGATCAGGTTTGAGATCATCTTAGGAACCTGAATGTGCACAAGTCCATGAGACCTGGTGAAATCTATCAGTGGGTCCCGAAGGGGCTGGCGAATGAAGTTGTTAAGCCACTGTCCATCATATATGAAAAATCATGGCAGCCAGGTAAAGTTCCCGACGACTGGAAAAAAGGAAATATAACCCCCATTTTCAAGAAGGGGAAAATGGATGGTGAGGCACTGGAACAGGTTTCCCAGAGAAGTGGTAAATGCTCCATCCCTGGCAGTGTTCAAGGCCAGACTGGACAGAGCCTTGGGAGTCAAGATCGAGTGTGAAGCGTCCCTGCCCATGGCAGTGGGTTTGGAACTAGATGAGCTTAAGGTCCTTTCCAACCCTAACTATTCTATGATTCTATGATTAGAGTTTATTGCTGCAGATAATATCTCCATGGAGAAGAAAAGGTAATATTTTGCACTACATAAATTCTTCTGTTCTGCAGGAAATTCCTTTGGTTAATGTGGTTAAAGTTTGGGATATGAAGGAAAAATCAGTGACCTCTTTAAAAACAGTTTACTGAAAGTAATGCCACTTATATTTGGAGCAGTAGAACGTATTTGCCCTTGTTATATTCTAGATTGACTTTTAGTAATTTTCTTTGAAATAACTGATTTTCCAGACAGTTGTGAAATAGTGATAATAATGAGCTTTTAACCAGAAGATGGAGTACACCAGGTTAAAATAGGTTTTACTGTAGTCTTCAGAACCACAGGACACAAAGAAAGGAAAAGACTCTGGAAGTTAAAATATTTTCAGAGGCTACTTTGGTTCCACAAGTGTCATTCTTGTTTGACTGAATCAGTCTTCCCGTGTTCTAGAAGATGCAAAAGTGCTTGGTTACCATTGGGAACAAGTGACAAAGATGTTTTATATTCTCTTTTACCAGGTAATGGTTTTAGATAATCAGTATATTTTCTGTTTATACTGTAGTGAGGAATAATATAAAATTTTCAATTAAAACCCTTCATTTGGTGATGATTATGCAAGCTAAATTAGTTCTTGCTGTTGCAAACTGATGGTGAGTGAAGCATTTAGTATTAGGAAATAAATACAATCCCAACTTTTCTTGGCTCTCTAAGGAGGGTTTGGCAGGTCTTCCTATAGGGTTATTGATCCTTTTTCCTTTGTGACTCAGCACCTGGTCAGGTTATTATTTACAGGTTATCTGATACTTACAGTATTTTTCTTTTGGCATTCAGGAACTTATAAAGGGTTCACTGCTTCGAAATGTCTTCATCTTGAAGGGCAAGAAATGTGCAAGATCACTTTCTGAATAGTCTTTTCAAGTATGTCTTTAGTGCGGGACTATGCTATGCGTCTTCTACCCTGCAGTGTAAGGTAAATCATGGACTTGGAGAAAAACTCTGAAGTGTCTGATACCTTTAATGGGGATTCTGTTTTGAGAGCAGAATATAACACTGAGTGCGTGTTCTCTGAAAATACATGTGATGATGACGTTGCTGGGATCATTTTCCATTTGAGGCTTCTATATTATCCTGAGAGCTGGATTTTTCTTGTTACCTTCATCATGTTCACTGGGTAGGATTAGTTCTAAGTCAGTGTTAATGATCTGGGTGTACAAATCTAAAATCTCCAAACAAATCGGACATTTCAGGCCAATTGATTTGTGACAGGCCAATGATTTCCAAAAGTAATTACTCTGTGCTGTACATTCTGGTGAATGCTTTACATTTCAGCACTACAAACAGAATTTGGGGAGGAAGAGAATGCTGTTTTATAGCCAATTTTTGTAGGATACAGCCATGACTCCAATAAGCATTGCAGTGCTTCAGCTGAGGAAACTGCCCTGGCTGTTTTTCCATTCACATTGGAAATAAAGCTTCTGTATTTAGTACTTTTTTTTTTTTTTTCTTAATTTTTATTTACAGATTTTATTTTTATTTATTTTTAAATACTAGTCAAAAGACGAAAGAATGCAAGTACTTCTTCTGAAGCAGTATTGTCTGTTTTCACCATAGGTGAGCTTGTATCTCTCTGAAAACCAAAGAGCTATTGTAGCAGAATACCTTGTTGAACAAACTATCTGATGTTGTCACTTCTCTTATCATAATAATCATAGCTTCAGCTAGTGAACAACACCACTGAATCAAGAGTTGATTTTTTTTCTAGACTTTATATCGTTGCTTGCATCAGATGCTAACTTGCAGTGCTTCTTCTAGCATGACCTGAATTTCTTGAGGATTTTCAAGTGTTATTATATTAAGGTACCAGCCAGACTACATTAAAATGAAATACAGTTCTAGCTGTTTGGGTTTTTTTGACAGGTGAAGTGCTTAACAGTTCTGTTTTCTAGGCCTATCATTTGGAAGGATCAAAAGAAGCTTGATAGTCTGAAATTTAACATTATGTCCCTTTGAGGGTAAAGTAATCTGTTTTCATGTCACCTAAACCCAACTAATCTGTGTTAAAACAGGAGAGAATATTTCCAGGTTTTTGTGCAGAACATACAGGGAAGAAGGATTGTTGATGTTTTGTTTTAAATTTAAATGTGCTTAAGTAATTGACAGCTGTTTATCAATATAAATAAAAAAAAGAAAATTTTCTCCAATACTTGCTGCAGCACTCTAATTGCAGAAGAGGAGGTGCATTTCTGGAGTAAAAGGTAACAGCTTAAAAATGCTATCTTGGCCTGCTCTAGCTTTACGTAGCTAAAATGCTAAGCCACTCCAAAGAGAGCCTTTGATGACCCATATGCTAATACTTCATGGCCAGCATTACTCCTTATTGTCAAGAAATCTAATAACCTTCCTTGGCAGAGATTGCCATCTTCTCATGTCATCAGTGATCTCTACCAGCAGTTCTGAGTGGGTAGGTTCATGGTAGATCCATGTGGTTTTGCACTGTTCCACAAAGATCTGCTCTGCATGGCTTCATTTGGAGTGTGCTTTTGTGAACTTGATATTATTACTTGTCTCACCAAATTTCAAGGATGACTTAAGACTAAATATCACAGTTGAAGTGTTTTATTTTGTTCACTAGCAATGACTTTTGTGTGACAGCTGCTCTAAGGGTTGTGGAAATGGATGCATAGACACATGGGAGAATTTATCTCTCTATAGTCATAAATTCTGGCAGGATTCAGTCATGGTTTAGTTTGTTGTTCCTGCTATACACCTATAACCCCTTGTTAATATTTCTGTCATTGTTTTAAGAAATGGCTTTTTTGAAATGTAGGCGACATTTATATTTTTGCTATGCTGTTATATCCCTGCTAATACATTTGGGATCTACCTTCTATGATTCTCAAAAGCATGCGTTCAAGAACTGTATTTTTGTGTGTAGTGAACAAAATTGTGAATGTCAAAATTCCCAGAGGCAGCGCTTTAGTTTAAAAAGCAAAACCCTAATAACACCCTACCCAAAACCAGCAAAAGCTCCTTATCTGTGGAGTTTAAACTAGTTATCTACAGACATTTCCTGAGTATTTTTTTCATCTACCACTGCAATCCATATAAGATACATTACCTAAAAGGAAGCAGGCTTAAGAATTGAACTTGCAGGCTGAATTTGAAAGGTAAGATGAACTCCCTGTTGAACTGGCTTGCCTGGTTTCTTTTCAGAACATTTTTAATATGAAGAACATGTGAAGCGTAGGTCATGTTTTACGAGAAGTTACTTGATACTTTTTTTCCATGGAACACTTGAAAGGTTTTGCTAGAGTATCGCTTGCTCTGTGCGAATGTTATGCTGTGGCATAAAGAATAACTTTGTGTGTTTACTTTGTATGTTTACTTTGAGTGTTTCCAGAAGGTGACGAAGATTTTAATTTTGGGGGAATATGGTTTTCTGTGAAATTCAGTTTTGAGGTAACATCAAAGAGACATTAAGGGAATCTCTATTGTGTTTGGAAAGTTGTACAAATTGCAGTCTTCTGGATGTAGTTTTTTTGTAACCCAGAGTCAAAGTCCATTTCTGTTTCTCAACTAAGATTTATACATATTAAGTGTAGGTTGACCAGCATCTGACATAAATGTTACTATTCTCTTTATCTTCATCTCCAATTTTAATTAAATGCAGGTGCGAGACTGAATAATAACATCAGCACTGTTCCCACGCAACAAATCCACATGTCACTTCAGAAACATTTGATGTCTGTTTGTGAGAAATGTTTTCCTTAGGAATTGGTGTCAGTACTTTTTACTTATTTCATATTTAACTCTCTGCCTTGCATTTGAATGCAGAAAACAAAACGAGTGTGTAGAAATACTTAAAAAAATAAGTATGCCTGAAGCATTAGTTGCATTTTGCCTATCTTAAGTCTGAGACAGGAAATTCTTTACAAGCATTAAAATTCTTTTTTTTAGTATAGTAATAATTCAGATTGTTACTCAGCACGCTTTTTAATTTGAACTTTTTATTATTAAGGTAATAGTTCAGTTTTCCTATATCTGATGAACTTGTAGAAAATGTCTTGAAATAAAATATAACATCAAGAGCTTTTTGTCTGTGAGAAAACAGGTTTAGAGGTGAGAGTTACCTTCTGTTTTCAACTGGTTCTAGGAGTGAAGACTGGTGATTTTTGGTCAAAACTGTAAATATTGTATTCCTGGTTTTGACAAAATTGCTAAATGTTGCAGTATTTATCATTTTACATGTGTGGACACATTTATACGTATGTATGTATGTATGTATAAATGGAATATATGTGTTACTGTAGCTGTATAATATACCATGTAATATGCCATAAGAGAAATTAGCACATTGAATATCTGTACCTGAATTTGCATGCATTAAATGCTGGCAGTATTCTAAGTTGTGAACAAAATATCCTGTACCTTTGCAGCACTCTGTCCTTTCACAGCCTCCTTAAAAGACTTAAATTTAATGAGTCCAATCCCTGAGGTTCTGTCTTTAACCAGTGGAGTAATTTGATCTATTTCTGTTGTCATATTAGAAACTTTTAATTTCAAAAAAAAACCAAACCAGAGTTCTAAAAATATTTCCAATGCTGCATATAATAAGTTTTGCTTTAAATATTCTGCATTGGAAATGTGAGCCAAATAATTGACTTGTAATTGAACAGCAGATCACTTCTTCCCTACCTGCAGTGCCACTCAATTGTTCTTGTTTTTCTAATAATACAGATTGCAGGTATAATTGTGAATAACAGAAATGTGCTTTATCAGTTGCATTTCTATTGAAGGGTTCTGATTTTGTTCAGGATCCAGAATAGTTGTTTCATAATGCATTTTGTTTGATTTTCAGTGTATAATTACGTTAGTGTTTTTCTTTCATTTTGTTAAATGCTTTAGTACTTTTAAACTTTTTGTAACTGAATTTAGTTCTTTGTAGAAACTGCGTACTTCTAAACTCCTACACTCCTGTTCCAAGCTCTTACAAAACTGTCATTTCATTATAGCCAAAACTGCAGTTAAATGCTTTTACTTGATGTTTATAAAAGGTGACCCCATTCTGTTGATGTCCTGGTGGTTCATGACAGGTCAATATATGTAGTCTAAGAAAGAGACTAAACCATTGTTTGTCTTCTACTTCAAGTTTATAAGATTTTATACAAGTATAGATTTGTTGTCTTCTACGCTTATTATTAAACCTTTAATTTTATTTACAGTCATTAGGCCATTACATGAATGCTTTGATTGCATTTGGTAGTTTTTAGATTATTGCTTATTTTCCTCATGCACAGATCTAAAAAATTCTAGTTAATAGATTTTTTTTCCACTGGATAACATAGTATTTATGCAACCGTGTATGTTGCTTGCCCATTGTAACTATTTGCAGGGTTTTGATTATAATCCGTTTTCCTATTAGGTTTGTTAGTCCTTTTAATACTTTAAGAAGATGAATTTTAAACAGACAAATTTATTTCTCCAAAATAATTGTAGCCATATAACGTTTTGCTGGAAGAGTTACTGTAGTGTCTCCCAGCAAAGAATATAGCCTGGATGTGTTCTGTTGTTTTATGCTACCCATGAATATAAAATGGAGGAGACTGTGAAATAGCTGAGTCTTGATTGAAAACACTCTTAGTAGAGGGTAGAATAGCTTGATAAATTTGTCATAATTAATTTGATACTGAAATATCTGAGGGAATGATTTGGTCATGGATCACAACCCCAGAACAGCTTTCAAACACTTCCTTTACCTAAAGTTCTGTAGGTTCAGTAATGACTGTGGTTGCAAAGCTGAACACTTATGGTAATGAATGAAGTCAGTTGGCTGGCAGGCAGTGGCTTTTTATAACATCTTCCTTTGTGGCATTTTATGTAACCTGTTAGGTCAGGGATGAAATGGTGTGATCCCAGGTTTGGCAGTGCCACTATCTCCTGTTAGGTGATTAGTATCCATGAGAGGGCACTATAGCATGTATTACAGATGTGGAGAAGAGATGTGTGGAGAAGAGATGCATGGAGAGGCTAAGAGAGGCAGCATATCTTCAAATACAGCTGAAGATAAATCTGCTAAGTGCCTTATACTATTAAATTGAAAAACCAAGGCGAGCTACTTTTATTTCTGTAGAAATATGAACAAGTTTAACGTATGCCAAGACTTCAGTGTAATTTAATACTAATACACTCTATGCAACAATTAGCAAGAGAAGATAGTACAGGTTTTTTAAATATTGCTTTTTTCGTATTGCTGGACACTGAAATTATTTAGGAACATATATTTAACTAATTTATGTCATGATTGGAATGAAAGTGAAATGAATGCACCAAATACTCTCACCTCCTTTTATTCTTCCTAGCTCATTGACAGCAGAATAAAATAGTAATTGTCACTTTTCCATGTTCTTTCTGAATCCAGGCAAACTGTTAAAATGCAAAAGCTGAGAATCTGACACTGTAAGTTTATATTAGTATCTGCAGAACTAGATTTTCAGTTTTTCTACGTGAGCAAATTAAACCTAATAGCATGCCCCCAGCCCCTGAGGGGCTGCCATAGCAGCACCAGGCACAAGTAATTTCCATACTGCAGAGCATGAAAGAGTTCTGCTGAGGTGAAATTGAAGCCTGTACCAGGATTTTTTCCTGGCGATTACCTATATCAGCTCTCCAGAGAGTACGTTTAAATGCTGAATCTTAAAGGCTTCCATGTTTTCGAGAGCTGGGAGGCTATCTAACATCAGAGTGTTATTTGTGCGCCAGCCCAACTGTTTCAATTACCAATTTATCGCTGGGGAGCAGTAATGGATCTTTAAAGTTTGAAGATAGATCTGAGCTCTTACTCTCGAAAAGAAAACTCACGATTCCATTAGGAAGATAGTGTAGATGCTGAGCAGCTACATGATTTAACCCTACTGTTTTCAGTAGCGTTTATTAATATGCTTTTATACATCCTATTAGAGCTGCAATATTGCCCATTCTGCTCACACTGTAGCATGGAACTGAAGTCTGTGTGAAAATACTCGAAATTATGTTATTACTCCTATTAGTTTAATGTAATAAAATTACTTTATCTCTACCCTCAGACTCATGGTCCTTTGGCAGACTTAGTAAACGGTTGTGAAAGCCCAAGAATCACATTATCACCTCTTGAGAGGTAAAATACAATATATGTGTTTGTAGTGCATAGTGCCACTCTCACTCTGTTCCACGATGCACCTAGACAGGCAGTTAATTTTCTGCATGTGCTTACATTAATTTGTAAAGAGCGGGAAGCATTTAAGGTAATTGTCTGAAAAATCTGAAATAATATGTTACTGCATATCAGTGTAATGGGATATTATTTCGGTATTTTTGTAAATAGCTAATTTGTATTAACTGCCATTAGGAAATGTATTCTTCTAGATCTCTTTTTCTGACCCTGAGTGCTCCAAATTTGCAGCCTGTTTCAAAGGCATCTAAAATATGCCAGTCAGAGGCGTTTCATGCATTGTTTCAAAACTGGAATTTTATAATGCAGTATGGAGTGATCAGGACAAGATAGTTACGTTTACATCCATCATAGTGTGTGTCTTACAGCTGGGACACCTTCTCCCCCTGCTCCCTGTGGGTGACCAGTGGGAGCTGTTGGAGGAGCCCAGCCTACAACAGGCTGGCTCAGGTGTAGGCGTGCTCAGGTGTTTGTTCAGTCACCTCCCTGTAGGTTTGAACAACTTTCTGTTTCTTCTTCCTTAATTCTAGGTACAGTTTAGTGAGGGTTGGAGAGGTGGTTTTTCATTTATTTTGTGGGGGTTTTTTTGTTTTGTTTCTTCCAAATAAGGTCCCCATGTCAGATTTCCTTTTGATTTCTGTGGACTGGTATTACATTGGGAATATAAAAGAACAGCTGACTGTGACTGGTTTGCTCTAAGAGCTGGATTTCTCTATAGCCTGTCAAATAGTTCTGTTGAGGAGAGATACCCAAGAGGCATTTTGTTAGTGCTGCTGCAGGGCTTTTTAAATTATGAGACGGTGTTCTCAGGGATGCTGATGAATTTCAGTGGCAACTTCAGTAAATCAGAAAAGCCATTTTCAGCTGTTCTTTTAAAGCTGCTGCCTTATTCTTTGTGGGGTTCGGCCATACAAAAGACTCTCTCAGAGGGAAAGAGGTGACTGTCATTTCACAATTCAGAGTATTAAAAGAAATAATAATCTAAGGTTTTGTATCACTGCTTAATACATTTTAAGAAAGATTTGATTAGAATGGTTTATGAAGCTATCAATTCCAGCATGTCAGTAATTGAGGGAGGGGAAGTGGGATGAATTTTTCAGTATGTTTCTAATACTCATCATGAATCATTTTGTCTAGCGTGTCATCCAGAACTTCAGCTTCAGAGCAGCCTGTTGACAACAGTTCATGTGTTAGAGCCGTGTGGCTTAGCAGTATGTGCCAGAGATTTTTTTAAAAAAAGGTGAAAGATATTTTGCATTTATTTATTTTCATTTTAAGCATGAAGGCATTTGGTGTCATAACTGCTTAATTCTGGTTGAAGAAAATGGAGTGCCCCTAATGGGACATTGGGAATTTATGGTATGGTGTTGAAATCAAGATCATGACTAGCAGCACTTCACACTCTGTCTGTGGAAGCAGTTATGTCTGCGGAAGGTCACGTCTTTGCCTCCCATCAAGATTCTTGTATAATGCAGAATGTCATTTGTATTTTTAAAATCAGTATAAAATGTTTACTGTCCTTAGAGTGTGATGACTACTTTAAAAATTAATATTGTAATTCCTATTTTAGAAACAATTTTGTCCACAGTTGCAGACTTCCTGAATCATACTACCTGGATATCAAATAGTTTATGTGTGAACTTGTGTGCTTCAGCTCGTTGAACTGGAAATATTTTATAATGCTACATAACATGTTTATTTCATACAGGTGATCTCATTTACCTGTCATGGTCTGCTGTGTGTGTCCTCATTGCAGGTGACAGGAGATATTGGTAAAAAGAAATAATTCTTGGATTCAGTATCGAATACAGTCAGTTATACATAATGAAATCCCTAATTTGCCCCAGTTAAACTGCTTCATAGATTTTTTAATTAAAATAATAAAGAAAAATAATCCTAGGGATGAAATCATGTCTCACTTAACTAAAATTAGACTTTAGTTATTCAAGTTTGGGTTCCTACACTCATGTCTGGAACATGAGGAAGAACTTGTTTGCTGTGAGGGTGGCTGAGCATTGGAATAGGTTGCCCAGAGAGGTTACTTCCCTGGAGATATTCAAGAGCCATCTGTACACAGTCTTGAGTAATGTGCCCTAGGTGAGCTTGCTTGAGCAGAGATGTCTGACTACGTGACTTCTGGTGGTCCCTCCCACCCTCAATCATTCTGTGATTCTGTGTGATTTAGTGGCAACAGCAAGTGGAAACTGCTGTATAGGCTGACAGAAGTAAAGCCATGAGACTGCCAGTGAAGTGCGATGTGCTGTGAGTTCAGAGGTCCTGCCATCACCCACTGGTGAGTCCAACAGCTGAAGTGATACAGAGGACAAAAGCATTACATCACCTTGCTGTGAAAGGGTAGCTGAATTGACTTAGGTTTCTTCCCAGCATTTTCCTCTTTAAAGAAAACTCCAGAGAGTGAACATAACAACCGTAAAACCTAAGGCAGAAACATAACAGCCCTAAAACCCGGATATAGAAGAGAACTTGTTTACTGCCTTTTTTTTTTTTTTTTTTTTTTTTTTTTGAGGGAGAGAATAAAATCAAAATAAGTAATTTTCGAGGATATAATTGCTGGTTTGGTTGGTTGGTTTTGGTTTTATTTGAGTTTTTTGTTTGGTTTGTTTTTTTTTTTTTTTTGTTTGTTTGTTTGTTTGTTTCGTATTTAGTTCGTTCTGATTTATTCGAATCTTCCATGGTCTTTGCATTAACATTTTCCAAGTAGAATAAAGCTAAAAAGGACTGTTATAACTAAATACATGATAAATAAGAATCATTCAGACTGGAACAAACCCCTAAATTCTTATCTCTAGGCAGAAAATAGTCATCTCCTTTAATCTGGTGCTAAGGGACTCTACTCTTGAACGAGAAGGCTCATACCCCTTGAAAAGGATATCTATATGTTTGCTTCTCTTATTGGCTAGAATGGATAATTATGAATGATCTCTATTTTTTTTTTCCTGAGTTTGATTGCTCGATGTAAGATTCTCAGTTTGAAGCCTGCTTTTATTGCTTATGATGATGTATCAGAGGGTAAATAGCTCCTCACTTAACTGTAATACCAGAAATAATGATCAGCTTAGGTCAGGCATAAATTCTGCAGGGTCTAATTTTACATTTGGTTCTAGTGTTTCTTTTTAACTCAATGTATGCCTGTCTATAAACACTAATTTCAGCTAACTAGTGATGTCAAAGTTATGCAGTCAATCTTTAAGCACAGGGAGTTATAAATATAATCCCATGGCAGTTGATCTATTCTAAAAATATATCTAAAGATATAATTTATACATGAATTTGTGTGATATAGGGGGATGTGGGGGATTGTAGGGGTACCATTAAACACAGAAAAGAGTAATTTACAACAGCAGTGCTGTAACAGCGGTGATAGCTTATGATTCTCAGTGTAAAAAAAAGTACATAGATTCAGTCAAAAGAACTAAATGTGATACTGTGCAGGATGGGTAGGAAGCTATCTAATGCAGGCATTCTTCAAAGTGGCTCACGCTGTCATAGCAAGAAGTACTTGACACTGTTGAAAGCTCTGTTTCTAGAGCTTTGACATGCTGTAGAATAATAATTTGTAACGTGTACAAGCTCCTAGGTCAGCCTGAGGAGTTCATAAAAGCCAGCTGCTGACAACTTGTACCTTGCACTTGGCATGAATTGTATGACAATAATTCTTAATTTCATGAGCCTGTGTTTTTTGTTTTATTCTGCTTTTCCACAAGGCCTTTGCCTCATTCAGTGCATTATGATAAGGAACTAAACCTTCTTACTACATTTTCCCTTTTTACTTGACAGTATTTCAAAGTTAACATGCTTAACAATATAGCGCAGACATTTTTAAACTCCAAACTTAATAATGATATCAAGATCAAAACACATCTAGTTTTTACATTTAATTGATTTCAACGTGTGCCATAACACATTTTGTTGCATCTGAAAACTTACAGTAGGAATGAGGAAATTATGAAATATGGGCTCAGTTCATTTCACTGGCTTCTGAAAGGCAAACAGCATTTCACTCTGGTCCATTTGCAGTGTGAAAATATTAAGTGGATCTTGGATGCAATGATTTTTCAGCTATTATGACAACAAAACTATTGAAGTGTTAACTCAGACCCAGATCTAGCTTAGAAATTAAAGATGTCATGAAGAAGGCGTAATGGGCTTGATGGGGCACCAGATATCCTTCTGTTGATTTCTTTAAGCTTTGTTGCTCGTTCTGCTTACGGTTGATAAGGCAGGAGGTGATACGTGGTTGATTTTTCAGCAGCAGCAGATGGAGGGCACCAGCAGTAGTTGGAACAGGTTGAGCAGAGAACATGCACATGCTTGTACTGCATTTCCGTGTGGCTGTAGAGGTGCTCATAAGTCCTGAAGTCTTCTGCAGCTTATTCCCATATGTTTACAGTTAAGAAACCACAGGAAGCTGCTGAGAGCTGCTGCTTTTCCATGGAGAGCTGGGAACAGCTGAGAAGGCTGCAGGCATATTTGTGTTCATTACTAGTCTCTACAGACCTGCTAGTTTGAATGCTACTTTTGGGCTACCCTTCTGCATTGACTGGGTTCAGTATCCCATGCTATTAATAGGACACAGCCTTCGACTTGTAAACTGCAATAATTCTAAAGAAGAGGTG
The DNA here is from genome assembly GCF_963264785.1 of Psittacula echo. Taxonomy (NCBI): domain Eukaryota; kingdom Metazoa; phylum Chordata; class Aves; order Psittaciformes; family Psittacidae; genus Psittacula; species Psittacula echo. The sequence continues at coordinate 21,287,365 of NC_137737.1, read as the reverse complement.
GCATCTAGGGGGGCATGAAGTGCATTGTATTTTAGATTTGTTAACCTCTCCTTCATTTCTGTTCCCCACTGTCCTCTGTCTTGTATCCTCACATTTTCTTCAAGGCAGATGCTTCTGCTTTGTGATGCAGAAATAAGAGAAACAGGCAGAAAGGGATCAATAATGTTAAACCTAATGCAAAAGAGTTGGGTTTTTAAAAAAAAATCTGAAGAATTTTGCAAGGAAATTTATGTTATTTCCCATAAGTTACATTACCCACTTGGCAAGGAACATGAAAAATAAATGTAATTTGTAGAATTAAACTGGTAGTAGTACAGTATAATAGACTGCACTTCAGGCCTGATTATTAGCGTATCTATAAAGTTGCTCTCATTTGAAGCTTAAGGGTTAAGTCCGGAGTTTCATAGCCAGCTATCTAATAACAGCTTAGCATGTGAATAACAGGAGCCAAAAATCTGGATGATTGATTTAGTATCTGATTACATTATATTTGTTACAACTTCCCTAAACAGTAAATTCCATGCTTGCAAGAGGTGCCAAATTGACAGCTCTGGAACTTTACCTATCGAAAGAGAACATTTCTGACAGCAGGAGTTTGAAATCTCTCTTACTGCCCCAAAACTCAGACTAGTAGGATTCAGTACAGAATATAAGGATTCAGTTTTGTCCTCAAACCATTTAAGACTTAGTTTCTCTGCAGAGGTTAGCAAGCTCTTGCACTGCATAGAGGAGGCACAGCTCCATGAAAGGTGTTAATGTCATATGATGGAAGAGCCCCAGATTACTGTTATGCACATGATTGCTGACTGTGGAGCAGAGTTAGAGACCATCCAGGAGCTGTGCCTGCATCCCAACCTGTGCTGCCTTCCCAGACCATGCAGAAATAGACCATTCAGCTTCTTGTTTGCAGAGGGATTCCCCATGCAGAGTCATCAGGATTTGGGGAGCAAGGGTGGGGAACAGAATAAAGGAGAAGAGTCATCCATCGTTTTTTTGTGCGTGCTGGCACTCTTGTGCTTTCAGTAGTGTGGAGAGGAGGGCAAAATCTTCCTGTATATGGCTAACTGCAACTTTCACTGGACTTGCCTTGGTTTTAAGAATGAGCATTTATATTCTTAGGTGCATGTGTGACAGAGTGTGTGTAACTTCTTTCTTAAGCTAGTTCTTAATGATGGAAAAGTGTTAGCAATTTTGGCCTAGAATCTTTTGCTTGTTTTTATGTCTTCTAGTGGTTTTCTTCAGAATTATGCGTTTTACTCACTCTTGAACTTCGGTTTTGTGTACGGTTTGTTCATTATGCCGTCATCCTAAATAGCATGACAGCTTCTGAGTGTGGTAAGCTGTAAATATAAATAATGCTGGTGCAGTCTTAGATATCAGTGGCTCCTGATTCATCAGCATTATTGCAGATGAAGATTGTTTTCAAAGAGGGCTGAGAGATTGTCCTGACTTGATGGGTGTCTATGGAGCACCTGGGAATTGTGCTTTGACCAGCCTGTGCTTCTACATAGTCTGCTGCTGTACTTCTGGAGTTTAGCAGTGGGTTTCAGATTTATATCCATCCAAGCAAGATAATACAGAAAAGTGAAGGAAGGAAATAACGTTTCCATCAGTGATTTTATCTGAGCAGCTGAAGTTTGAAAGAAGTTCAGAAGAACCTTTAAGATTATTCTTTTAACCGTGAATAACTGAGAGATGCGCAGATAATGGGGTTTTCAAATAAAGCTCAGATGGACTGAAATGTATTTAGTTCTGTGATAGTCCTAGAGAAAATTGGTGAAAAATACCATTTAGAACAGGGTTAGATAAAACTCTGGAAAATATATTAAAGCATTAATCTTATATTGGCAGAATGGAATAGATGATTACTGCTGATAAGTTATTATTTATTGGATCTACATATCCAGTATGTGAAGGAATTTTTATAAAATCTAATTTTGCATTTTCTCTGTTGGATTTTAATGAATGGTAGTTTCAACTGAAATAGTGTCTTATCAAACACATCCCAGCATCCTTGGCTTTTCAACTTGAGATTTATTAGCACTGCATTAGTGACCAAGGTTGTCTGTATTAAAAACTTGGTGTTTAGTAGAATGGAGAACCACCAGATTTTAATCATAAAATAGTTTTGTGATTTGGCTCCAATCAAGAAAAAACAATAGTTTTTGTTTGTTTGTTTGTTTGTTTGTTTTTTCTGAAATGCTGGCTTTTCTATAAAGGTGGCCTGTTTCTGCCAGACCTATAGCAACTCCAAAGGGCTTGTCAGCATTAGCACAGCTTGGTTAGAAACAGCCAACAGGATGTGGAATATTTGTACAGTCTTTCTAATTCCACAAAGGAGTAGGCACATTTGCTGTTTTAGATGCAAATGCAAGAGATGGTGATATAAAATGCAAAGGAGGAGTAGCATAAAATATATTCTTTGTATTTTGCACTGAATATGTCAAAGTATTGCTACTCATAATTGAGCGTAAGTTCGAAAATGAATACAAGATTAATCGTTAAATCCAAAGTTGAATGGAAGCCAACCAGTCTATTTGTTTTTGGTTTTGTTCCCCCACCCTCCCCCCAACTTTTTTTTGGTAGTTGATTTTAGGTTTATGTTATAATGCAGTATTTTCGTAATGTAATACAGAAATTGTTAAAGATGTGTATTGCTTGTAACGTGTTAGAATTATCTCTATGTAAATTTCAGGTTGAAATTTGGCTTTTCCACTGTCTTCTTGAGGAGGAATTCGTGGGCAATTCTAGGAGAAAACCAGTAGAGAAAAATAACTGTTGAGATTTTAATAGCTCCATGGTAGGAGCATCTGGGAGTAGGAAAGTAAATTTTTCAGAGAGAGTGTCCTTGCTGAGAAGGAGCCATCTGAAGTGTTTCAATGTATAGATTTTTCATCATATTCCACTATTAAGTTGGAACAATTTTCCCTCACTGTTAAAATGATACAACTTTCAACACAGCACTAGTTCTTGCAGTTTCACTTTGCTATATAGAGCTTTGCTTTTTGCTGAATTTTGCAAATACTAAGGAAATTTTTTGGGGGAGAAAAATTGGTGCAAGCATAATGGCAGTGGGGAGTACCTTGAGGTACCAGCATAATCTTTAGAAAGCAAAGAAATGGCATTTACTTTGGGGTGGCACTGGTTAGCTTGCTCACTTTTCTACCCCTTCGGCCAAGGGTTTATCTGCTAGTTTCAATGTACTTGAAGAGGAGCTTACTGCTCCAGTTAGAGGGAATAAAAGTCGTGAGCATATCTAGATGCTCTGGCTGTTTATGTTGGAGAAGTCTGTTGCATTGGAGAAGCCCGGACATTATAATTTTGCTTAGAGAAGGAAATCTGAGCTTTACATGAAAGTGGAACAGTAATAAGCAAAATGGAGTTCAGAAAAGCGTAGTTTCGCTCTCTCTCTTTCAGATATAGTGGAGGAAAATATAGTTTGTATACATGAAGTCAAGAGTGAGGTCATTCGGTGTCTGAACAACAACAAAAATTTGAAAGGGAGACTATCATACCAAGAATTTGTATATATTTTTTTTTACTGAATTCTGCTAAAGCTGATTATAACTGGCATCCTTCTCAAATTTATGGACAGGAAAAAAAAAAAAAAAATCACTTTTCCAAAGCAAAAAAGGGGAAGTGATTGCTTCCTCCCCCACATCCCCCCCAGCCATTTTCAAGTGGATGCCTTGACTGTGCAGAAATCTGTTGTTTGTACTAAGTAAATGTTTGAGCACTAAGTAATTTTGTTTCCGGCCAGTGTTGTTAAATATTTTTCAGTTATACATAAGTGTTTTGTGTGATTTATCCCTAAATAATGATTTTTTTTATTTGTTGAGTACCTTTTTATTTTTCATGTGAGAGGGGTCAGGTTCAGCACATAAAGTACTTTGTCAGGATTATCTGATGCTCTGAGCTCCTTGCAGTCCATAAGTATTCAAACTTGCAGCATGTGAGTGAGGTCAGAAAGCGGTATCTCTTCGTTTTCTCAGGTAGGAGAGTGAGGCACAAAGAAGTTGAGAACTAGCTCCTCAAAGGGATCTCACTACTCAGATCCTGCTGATTTCACAGGGAGATAGGCACTCTGTTTCTGAAGGTGGCTATCTGGCTTACTGAGAACTCACAAAAGGTCGTTGGTAGACTACTGTTATAAACCTCAGTCTTCTAAATCTTGATCTATTACCTGGCCTTCCTTCCTTCCTTCTAGGGAAGTCTTAATGTTTTTCTTTCTCTTGATCTTTCTCAGAGACAAAGGCAAAAGGAAGGCTTCAGTAGTATCTCTAGCACAGGTAGTTTGAAGAGGGGAATAGGGAGAAAAGAAGTTAACTCATATTCCTCTTTAAAGTTTATTTTAATTCTGACACAGTAATCAAACTGATCATTTTCTGCTAAAGTGTATGCTTGAATACTACAGACCCATCTTTGACAGACTTTGTTTGACTTAAGCATCAGGGCAATGCTTTGCCAGCCCTTAATATTCTGAGTATTTCTGTGACCATGAAGCAACCTTCTATAAATACGTTTTAGCAGTTGTACATGGCTGTCTGAAGAAGTCTGTCTGTAAAGATCTATTTGCAAGTGTCCTTTTACCCCCTGTTTTGTTTTTTTATTAACAAGCAGCTTTCAAAGGCTGTGTATATTTTTGGCAGAGCTGTGAGCTTTCTCTCAGGGCTGCTCACATTTCAGAGAACAGGTGACTTGCATGCTTCTTGTTTATAAATTACAAGTAAACTACATTGTCAGTACAATATATATTTAAAGCATCTTAGCTAATTATATTGCTAACAGTTTCCAGTTCGTTTTAACATGCTCCGAATTTCTGGTTGGTGTTTTGAGGGGTCATTTCTTTGTTTTGTTTTGGATGTTGGTGTGTTTTCTTTTTTCCTTTTTTTTTCCTCCCTCCCCCCCACTTAGAGACCTCAAGATGACTTTTTCAAACAAAGCTTCTCTCTTTTTGCACTAAGTTGTACTTCGCATGTATTCTCTGAAGGGGATAATTCTCCTGTGTTTGCTTAAAATCACTAATAATTTCCTGTTAGAAAAGAGAGCACTCAAAGATTGCTAACAAATGGTACATGTGGGAACACATAAGAAATCACAAAGCATCTTATCAGCCCGAGAAAATGAACTCCTCATCTCTTGGCTGATTGAACACCGTAGGGCGATTTCAGGAATTTTTTTGTTTGCTTGTTTTAAATTCTGAATGGGTTGTATAGAAACTTTTGGGAAGTGGCGTAATGATCTGCACTTCTTTTGTGGCTCAGTGATGGAAAGAACTTGCCTTGTGGAACCCAGGGCTTAATTCCCTGTTGGAATCATCCGCTTGACTGTTGAAATTATGCCAGTGGATAATTCTACCCCTGATATTCCAGGAAACAGAAAAACGGATGCTGAAAACTGCTAATATCCCTGATCTGTAAGCAAATATCCCATACTTATAAGGGCGGGGGATACAGCATATTTTTTAAGGAGGGATGTATCTAGCTTCAAGATCAAGCAAACTGTATTTTTGTATTCTTGTGCCAGTCAAAACTTATTTCATGAAAGAATGAAGGTTATTTGAGCACTGTCATTTCTGTAACACTAAGTATTAAAAACCAGGAAGCCGAACAACACAATTAAATAGAAATAAAAAAGAAGGTGCTAACACTAGAGCAAACATAAAAACCAGCACTTCATACAGTCACCTCAGAATTCAGATACTGAAGTTTCCTTCAGCTCCAGAACTCTTGTTTTTCCCTTTTGTTGTCCAGCCGTACATTGGTTTTCTTCCTCGCTCAGCCTCTCTGACCATCTGACCTCTGTCAGATGATATCAGCTCCTTTCCATACTATGACTAACTGCACTGCTTTTGATCTGATCACACGCAAGTCACATTCTACCTGGCAAGGTCTGTGAGGGAAATGCCATCTCTGTGCATGGCATGGATGTCTAGGGGAAAGCCCTCTACAATTCCACCCTCTTACCAGTTACCAGGAAACCCAAGCCTGTCATGGTGGAATTCCTCATCTGCCTTGCCCTCTATTGAGACTATAGCAACAGAAGCCAAAATAAGGCAGGAGCAGTCCAGTAGCCCTGGCAGTTTCTTCTCTGGATGGTAGTGATTCTTCTTGGCAGATGGCTCTGCCTGAGAGGCTTCAGTCAAGTTTCAAGCCTGTTTTATAGCTCGTCTCCCTTTCTACAGTTTCAGAGGATGGGAACAGGATGAGAGGCAGTGAGAACACAAACTGCGTCTGAGGGTGTCACGGGGGCATAAGGTGCTCAGGCCATGTAGGACTATAATCTCAAAGCAGAAACACACATTGATTCTGTGTACGCTAACACTTAGCTGTGGTAAAGTCATGAGAGATCAGTATCATGGAGATCCTCAGATTCACAGTTTGTTCAGAATTGCTTTTGTTTCCTGTTCAGAGCTGGACCGCCTTAAACCGTGAAGATAATAATTGTTATCCTGCTATTTGCTCCATAGCTGAGATACCAGTGCCTAATGGAAAACAGCATGGTGGCAGCACTAGATTTTAAGATTACTGTAATGGAAGTTATCAATGGCTGCAGAAACTTGGTAAGGAAAAAAAAGTGTTCTTTCTATCAAGAAACTTTTTCATTTGTAGACTATCAAAATACCGAAAATAGCATCAGCATTTTCGGTGTTCAAGTGTAGACAACGTGTAACAAACATATTGATGAGGGTGTTAATAATACATAAAAAACATTTCAGCATTTTATAATTGCGTTTCTTAATCACATAAAAATGCATATGGTAGTAAGGAATGTCTCTCAAGGCCTTTATACAGAGGAGCGTGATTAAGGTGTGTTTTTAAAAGTGTGCAAATAGTGTATGGCCTGAAAAGATAAACCACATGATGGAAAAAGTAATTTTCAACTATCTCTGGGCACAGTCTGCTCACAATATATAAATGAATGCATCAAACTGGGCATAGGTAACAAATCCCAGGCAGACAAATCAAGGTATCCCCAAATTTTTCTGTTTAGAACATTGTTTTTACATGAGAAGGTCAGAAAGTTACTTATAAATACCTGCATGAACAGATTTAAAGCAACTTGGTCAGTCCAATGTTTTGTTCTGTCCCCCAAGCACATATGTACTTGGTTCCTTCTGTGCATTAACCTTACAATATACTCTCAAATTCCATCTGCAAGTGCTTTTCCTTTGTCTCACTGAGATTGCGTCTGGTACTTAATTGGTGAGCAGGTGCAAAACAAGGTGTCACATTCCTTCCTGACATCATAAGCAAATCTTGCATTTCTTGTATCTGTATACCCTTATGGGATTATGAGGCTCCGCAAGTTACCTGGAGTCTGTAACCTGTCTTGTATTTTTTTTCTTGCTGTCTGTCACATCATTTAGACTGTCCTTGAAGCATGCACCATCATATTTTGTTGTATGTATATATATTTTTAGTGGAAAGGCACCTTGACCCACCTGTGATCTGTAGTGTGGGTAGCTATTATGTAAATTTTAGCCTTTAATAACCTCGAATAATTGCTTTTCAGTAATATTGCTTGGCAGCAGTTATCTGTGATATACTAGGTTTATGTTCTGAGAAAAGGAGGAGACTATCACTTGAGACAAATCCTCGAAAGTGACCTCTTGATTTGCGGAATACATACAAAACAGCAAATCCAGCATGTTGCTGAGGTGCAGCAATAAATACATTCAACTTCTTTGGTTGACTTGCCATCCTTGCCCTGCTGTTTGCTTAGCCAGGGCTGGAGTTGAAGTGCCCTGAAATACGTGTGATTGTTGTTATAGGCCTTATTTTAGCCTGTAGTGTATTTATTGATCTTAAATGGAAGTAACATTTTGTTAAAGAGATTTCAAAATCTACAGTGAAAGATATACATGTAACTGCAGTGTAAATATCTCTTGATTTATTCAGTGTGTTTCAAATCCTATATAAGTGTGTTTTTTCCTCGTACTTACTAGGTTCATCTTACCCTGCCCTGTGCTGAGCTCTGTTACACCTCTGTGAATCTTTATAGTTCAATATATTTTTTTCAAAGCTTATGTGCTGTACAACTGAGCTCTTGAGAAGAACAAAAGCATTCTGAAACTGTTCAGCAAATGAATCCAGACTGTGCCACTTTCCAGCAACTGCTTAGTTCAGCACAGCGTTTAACTTAGCCTCCAAGAGTTCCCCTGAGCCTCAAATCAGCATCAAACTGAAAAGCAGCATGGTCAGGATAGCACACTGTTTCCCACAGCTTCAGAACATTTATTTTCTTTTCAACTTATCCTCCAAGCAATTGAGTCTCTAAATTGGCATCACACTATGTGACATGCTTAGGAGGGTACATCACTAATAGCATTAAATTGCTGATTTCTCTTAAAAGAAATACAAAACAAAAAGGAACCAGACAAAAATACAAAAGTTTTCTGATGTTAATGGAGCCTACAGATGAGAAGGACAGAAATAACTGCTTGTACAGTCATTATCAGCTTTGGCTTTTTTTCAAGTACCACACTTCTTTGGAAGTAGTTACGGCTTGCGGCTTCTTGAGAAATTGTTTATGTTTTGTGAAAGCAAAAGGATAGAAATGGTCTGATTGAAAGCCATTTAATATGGTATGCCTGAACAGTGCCACGAGATTCAGTTTCTGCCTCTCTCATGGCTATAGTTTGGGATGGAGGCCTTAGTAGCTATGAGAAACAGATCATTCTGATCATCTTCATGGCTGTCTTCTGGACCTACTCTTTTACAAATGTGACAGTTTTCACTAGTCACAACACTTGTGCAACAGTTTTGGGTAAAATCCCTTGACTTTCAAAAAACAAGTGGTGTTTGTGGGAAAGTTGCAAAATACTAGTAGCAGTTTTATGGGGAAGCCCCCCCCCAAAAAAGACTAAAATAATATCATCTGACCTTTGCAACCTGAAAACCTCATTAGTTCTATGCTAATATACGTGTATCTGAATCATCATTAAAAACAAACTAAAGCTGTGATATCAAATCATCCATATTATGCTTTAGTATCTTCCTTTATTTTGATTTGTTAGGGTTTTTTCAGTGCTATCTTTCATGGTTTTGAAAAATGGTTGTCCAAAGAATTTTTTTGTTGGTACAAGTTGATAGGATTCTGCAGTATTTTCCTAATACTCCTCGTTTTGTCAGTTACTTTGCTTATTTGTGTGCTGTCACAGAAAAGTACTCTTTGTGTTTTGAGACAGAACAGAAGATGTCTTGTGTGCAGATAGCTGCATGTACTTTTTGCAGGCATTTCACACTGTTTTTTCCTGCTGTGTCCATTTCTGGCAACAAATTCAGTGCTGAGATAATCTGACTTCAATTGCCAAAGTGCTTTATTTTATCTGGTATCCAAATTTTTAGTGTGTTTATTGCAGCCATGCCAGAAAATAGATGTGACAGCATTTGGATTTGGCAAAATAATAAAGAGTCTCTAAACTTTTTTTTTTTCCCATATAGAAATAGAACTTTAAAAGAGATAAATTGTGCTGAGTGAAAAAGATTCTTAATGTATGTTAGTTATTTTGTTAATGACTTTGTACAGGAAAAGCAGGGTTGCTTTTGCAAATGGAACTGAAGTATTCTTTGTCTGAAAGAAAGCAAGTGTATAGGAAAACTTAGCAAAGCACATATACTCTTTCATCCTCTTAACACTTTGCAGTTTAGGAAGTTGCAGTTGGAGCCAGAGGTGGTTTCTGTGTGTTTGGCACTTTTCAGAGGATTATTTCTTTTTCCTGTTGGTCTGCTCAGTCTCCCTTTGAACCCATGTAATCCTTAACCATCCACAACATTTATAGGCCAAATATTTTTGCCAGCTTAACTGCTCACTGTATGAGGAACCATTTTGTTTCTTTCAGTCTTGCTGCTTGCTTCCTTTGAAATGTCCTAAAACTTGCATTGGAAGAAGCAGTGAACAGTTGGACTTCTAGCACGCTATTTTAGAAAGAACAAGCTTTCCTCATACTGTATCATAACTTGTACTTGGATACTTGGGGTGGCAAAAGAGCTAAATATCCTAATCCTTTATAATTATAGATTTCTTTGCAATATCTCTATGAATTAAGGTGCTGTTAAGTAGAAGCATGGAGAGGCTATCTTTCAGATTTTCAGATGTCTAGAGATACACAGATAATAATGCAACAGGAATTCCAAAGTACACAATTGTCTAATTCTATCATCTTCTCCTTTTAGTTTCCTGTATACTGTTTGTCTTAATTGACCATAGAGTATCTTGCTGAAAATAGAACAGGTATTCTGTACTGCAGCGGAAAGTGAATACCTACCTCTAGGATGTCAGAGTAGAATCTGCAATAGTGGATCATCATCTGCCTTGGATAGAGAAACAGGTTTTTGTTGACTTCTATAGGAACAACATAGATCCAATTCGAGCCAGAAACAGTCCCCAGCATTTGTAGCCATCAGGACTGGTTTCTCAGGGTACCTCCAGCATAAGTGGAGCAACATCTGTACCCTGCAATAGCTAAGGAGCACTCAGTCACAATACTTGATTGCAGTTCTCCATGCTCTTCACTTGAACTGTAACTCGCTATGCAGTCCCACGTCAGATGTCCTACCACCCACTGTAAGCATGAAATAGCAAGACGAGTAGCTGAGGGCACCCAGGCACTTTTGGCAGGGGAGGGAGGAACACCCAGTACATGTCCTGGGGAAAGTACCTTGGTGTTTACTGCAGGGCCGGGGCATCACCTTACATCTGGGGCAACAGACTGGCTACTCCTTGCTACCTGTTCAGTGCACTGAACAGTGCTCCTGAGATCACCATCCTTTTCAAACTTCGGATTCCCTAAATGTACCATAGAGAGTGGCTGTGTCATTTTCATTCTGTCCCTGATAGGTAAGGAAGCTGATGTTGCTATAGTTTGATGCATCCAATTATTATAAGATACTGTACTAAAATGGCTATTTCTTGGTATAAGCCTGCGGCATCAAATAAAAGAACACCAGGATGAGTAACATCTAAGCTGTTGTAATCAAACAAAAAACTTCTGTACTGAAGTTTAAATAAGATTCTATTTGGTATATATTTTGCAGTCCCTTGTTGAGTTTGTTTTATAATGACAATTCTGTCAGTCCTTTGAAGAGGCTCCTTAAGAATCTATCCAATTCTTGTAATGGTGATAGTATTTTGTTGATTTAAATGAAAACCAGAAAAAATTAACCCTGTGTATTACAGTGAGGCTAAAGATACCCTCTTTCTAGAGGATAGAATGCTAATATATAGTTGATATTCTTTTAATTGGAACCATATTCTATGTATAGCTCATCTCTTCCATTAGTTCTATAGGGACTTCCCATTTTTAAAAATATTTTTAGAATGTCCAGCTGTCTGTCCTGTTTCTTAGATAACTGCTGTAATGAGCATTGTATGATAATTTTAGATGTTTTGCAGCTACCTGTATCTGTCTATGTCCCTCCTGGTCTGAATAGATCTGAGTTTTGTTTCTGATATATTTTAAATTTGACTCATCTACATTGAGCAGGAAAACAATAAATAGGTTGTTTAAAAAAAAACCCCTTGCACTCTCATACAAGTACTAGCAGAAACTATTTTATTTTTGACGTATAGAGTTCTTACGAGGTCAAAATAGCACTTATTAAAGACATTGTCTTTGAGTGGTCTTGCCTGAATACTGACTGTTGTAGAAACATTTTAAAGATCATGTTATGCTAAAGAAGCTTCATATGCAAAAGGTACAAAAATTTTTTGCATTGCATGGGTGAATATCTACTTGAGGTAGAATGAATGTAGGCTTAACTTGTTCATGCATTCGAGAACGCTCTTGACATAGAAAGGAGGAGGTACACTAAGAATTCAAAAGGAAGGAATAATTAGGAAATTGTCTACCAGGGATGGTGGGTTATATGCGAAGCCTCAATTTTCTAGATTCTCAATTTTGGTACCTTAGTAAAATGCTAAATTATGTCTTGGTTAGGTGGTAGATACACATGGATTAATTCACACCATCGTGTCCGATAGAGGAGAAGGCTGGTATAGAGAAGAGTGCTTAAAAAGCACGCAGAGTCCCTAAGTATTGCAGGCTGGGGAAGGACACTGACATTGTACCAAATATGCTGAAAGGAGCTTTCTTCTTCTGCTCTAGTGTTTTTTCTGCAGAAGTTGTCAAGTGGCAAAATGAGGGTTATGCTGGGTTAAAAGAGCTGTTCAAAAGGGGAGGATGCAAGACAGTCCAATGAGAGACTTAAAGAAGGAATAGTATTTGGGGCTGTTATAATTGTTAGACTCATCTAGTAGTTTCAGTAAGATGAACTTAGTTTTCTTTTTAAAACTGCTTACCTTTATATTATCAGTATATTTTTTAAATAGTACTGAATTTTCAGAAATCTGTTCTATGTTTCTGTGTCACTGCTGGTTGCTGACTCCTTAAAAGAAAAGCTGCAAATATGTTTCCATTTCTGTCTGTTGTGAAAGGGCAGTCAGTATAATATACAGTGCAGTGTGCTGGAGCATGAGGTCTGAAAGTAACGGAATTTCAGTATTCATCTCTCAAAAGCTGACACTACAGTTTTGAGGATTGCTGAAGAGTATGAATTTTCTAAGACTAGAAAAGACATCTCTAACTGAGAGAATACAGGAAGAATATAGTAACAAACCCTCCAGCTACAATCCACAGCAATTTAAATTTGTGGAACAAGCACTTTCTCATGCATGCAAGGGTACTCTTGACATAGAAATTAGAAGGTTTATGAAGAATTTCAGAGAGGGGAATAATTAGGAAATAGCCTGAGCTAATTCTTCTTGGTATGTATTTTTTTTTTAAGAGAACAGTCAGTTTCTAATAAATGCTAAACCATTGAGATAGACACTATTTAACTGGGTTTGAACTATTTTAATTCGCTCTGTGTGTTTGTGTAACATTAGATGTTTGATTGTGTCCTTGGTCTTGGGCAGTCCAAAGCCATAAAAATCAGGAGATATTTTTCTCTGACAACTATACCATGAACACTTTTCTTCTCCCTCCAAGGCATTTCAGCCTCCGTGACTGGTCTTTCAAACTGAGTTTCTGTAATTTGTCGGAGTATGCTGCTGAAAGAAAATGTCAACCACAATTCTCTGTTGAGGTTCATTTCTGTCATGTAATATTAATTTTTCAACAGTATATAAGGACACTACTGTTGAATTTTAGGGGTGATCATTTTGATACAACATTCTGCTGCCATAGCCAACAAACATTAACATGTGGAAGGTCTTTTTTTCTTTTATGGGAACAAGAAGTGACTAGGGCTGTCTCTGCTGAGCCACTGCATTGAATGCAGTAGAGGTCTGGGGTATTATATTTTTGTTCTAAAAGCAACTTTTGTTTTTCATAGAATCACAGAATTATTTAGGTTGGAAAAGACCTTTGAGAACAGAAAGTCCCACCGTAAACCTGACACTATCAAGTCCAACACTAAACCATGTCCCTCAGTGCCACATTTACTGAGTTTGCATGGCATGGTTTTGGTAGCAGGGGAGCTAGAGGCGGCTCCTGTGAGAAGCTGCTAGAAGCTTCTACTGTGTCTGACAGAGCCAATGCCAGCTTCAAGACAGACCCATTACTGGCCAAGGCTGAGTCCATCAGTGACAGCCTCGGGGAAAACAGTGCTCCATCACATCTAACAGTTACATGGGAAGACAAATGGCAATATTCCAAATATCCTCCCCTTCCTTCTTCCCCCAGCTTTATATGTTGAGCATGGCAGCATATGGTATGGAATATCCCTTTGGTCCCTTGGGGTCAGCTGTCCTGGCTGTGTCCCCTTCCAGCCTCTTGTGCACCTCCAGCCCACTTGCTGGTGGAGTGGTGTGAGAGATAAAAAAGGCCTTGGCTCTGTGCAAGCACTGCTCAATAATGAAAACACCCCTGTGTTATCAACAGTGTTTCCAACACAAATCTAAACCAGAGCCCCATACCAGCTACCATGAAGAAAATTAACTCTATCCCAGCCAAAACCACTACATCCTGTCACTATGTGCCACTGCGGGGAATGAGGTACTAAAAATTGGGAGTGAATTTGATCCTGAGAAGGGAGGGGTGAGGGGAAGATGTTTTAATATTTTGGCTTTATTTCTCGTTACCCTACTCTGATTCGACTGGCAGTAAATTAATTTCTCGAGTTAAGTCTGTTTTGCTTCTGACAGTAATTGGTGAGTGATCTTCCTGTCCTTATCTTGACCCACAAGCCTTTCATTACATTTTCTCTCCCCTGTCCAGATGAGGGAAGAGGAGTCATATAGAGTAGCTTGGTGGCATCTGGCATCCATCCAAGGTCAACCCATCACATGAATCCAAATTATTTCAGAATTCATGCATTCCACACTAGCTTTTTAAGCAGATGGATAAAGGCAGTCTTCAAACGTCATTCAGCTATGTAAAAGTTTTCCAAACAAGAATAATCATCAAGCCATATTGGAATATTCTGTCTAATTTCTATTTATTTGTTTATGTGAAAGATTATAGAAAAACTTGTCTTCAGTTGAAAAGAGCATCTTGAAAGTCTTTTGAAACTTTGTAGTTTTTTAATCTCACTTTAATTAATTTACTTGTCCAGAGAACAATTCTCAGAATGATTCTGTAGCCTGGTGGTGAGGTCACTCATTCCCACCTTCCAGTCACTGTACGTGTGTCCTGGGTTCAGCAGCAGCCGTCAGTTTTTCTCCTTCTTAGTAGCTGGTGCAGTGCTGTGGTTTTGACTTTCGGCCTGGGAATAATACTGATAAAGCCGATGTTTTCACTTGCTGGTCAGAATGTTTACCCTGACCAAGGACTTTGTGAGTCTCATGCTGTGTCAGGGAGGAGGGGAAGCCAGGAAGAAGCAGGGACAGGACACCTGACCCAAACTAGCCAAAGAGGTATTCCATACCACAGCACGTCATGCCCGGGGATGTAACTGGGTTTCCCAGAAGGGCACGTTCTCTGCTCTGTCGGGCTCGTTTTTGGCGGGTGGTATCGTATTCTCTTCCCTTGTTATTTCTCTTATCATTATTATTATTGGTGGTAGCAGTAGTGACTTGTGTTATACTTTAGTTACTGGACTGTTTTTATCTCAACCAGTGGGAGTTACATTCTTTGTATTCTTCTCCCCATCCTTTTTGGGGTGGGGGGGGAGTGGAAACTGCGTGGCTGACTTGCCGACTGGCTTAAACCACAACAACATGTAAACCATTTTAACAAGTTTGTTTTAATGGTCTAGACCGAGAGAGTGCCTCTCTCACAGCAGACTCTATGTAGTTCAGTGTTTATGGAACACTGAACTACAGTCTTGAACTGCAGTTTATAGAACTACTGAACTGGCAGTCTTGATTGACAACCCAACTTCAGGATTTCTTTGAACTAATATTTCTGACATCCCCAGACGCTGCCCTAAGTTTTCAGAGATGTGTCTGAGCACCAGATATCAGGTATGGGCATTATTTTTCTTCCTGTATTTTGGTGATTCACAGCTATGTCTATGAAACCAGTGCCAGAAAACTGGAATATTATGGTGTCATGGTTTAAGCCCAGCCAGTAACTCAGAACCACGCACTGCGTTCGCTCACTGCCCCCAGCTTCTTCCTCCCCCCGCTCCTGGAGGGATGGGGAGGAGAATCAAAAGAATGTAACTCCTACAGGTTGAGATAAGAGCAGTCCAGTAACAAAGGTATAACACAAACCACTACTGCTACCACCAATAATAATAATGATAAGAGAAATAACAAGGGAAGAGAATACAACCACTCACCACTTGCAGACCCATCCCCAGTCCGACCGAGCAGTTATCTAGCCCTTCCGGGTAACTGCCCCCAGTTTATATACTGGGCATGACGTGCTGTGGTATGGAATGCCTCTTTGACTAGTTTGGGTCAGGTGTCCTGTCTCTGCTTCCTCCCGGCTTCCCCTCCTCCCTGACAGAGCACAAGGCTCCGAAAGTCCTTGGTCAGAGTAAACATTGCTGAGCAGCAGCTAGAAACATCGGTGTTATCAGCGTTGTTCCCAGGCTGAAAGTCAAAAACACAGCACTGCACCAGCTACTAAGAAGGAGCAAAATGACTGCTACTGCTGAACCCAGGACATGTGGTTTGGAGGAGAAATTAATCCATTGTACTTCAGATATTAATTTTTACCTTTTTATCCATCAGAACTATTGAACAAATGTTATCTTGATGTAAATTGTTCATTAATGGAAAGTTGTCCAGCTGTGAAGGTGTGGTGCACAAGTTTTCTAAAATACAGTTTCTTTCTGGCTGACATATGCTGGGCACTTAGAAACAGAAGTACCTAAAATCACTAATAGTTTCTTAGAATTCTTTCATGCTTGATAGATCTTGGAATTCTTCACTGTGTTGAAGTATGTATTAACAGGTCTTCATCTGTGCAGAAATGCACAGTGGCACATTACTTTGAGGTTAGATGGCTCAATCCAGTGTTGTTCATTCCTTGAACAAAACATGAATGAGAGCTTTCTGCAGGTTTCCTAAGGTTCTGCTCATTTGAATTTTTGTCTTTTTTAAGATTTCCAGACAGGAGTATGAAACATAATGCAATATTGGCTCTTCAGGGCAAATCATTCAACTGAAGCCTGTAACATGGTGCTTCCACTTTCAAATCTTCTAGTAAACACCTGATTGGACCTAAATCATAATTACCGTCCCCCTTCGGGTAGTACCAGAAATGTTCAGGGTGTAGGCCAACTTAACTTTGGCAGCACATCCATGCTAGAACCATCCTCCTCATTATTACTTAGTTCTGCTTGTGAAGCCTCATACCTGTTGTACAAGGACACCCGGGAAGGTGGAGTGGTCACAGAAGAGAAGTGCCTACTGCACCGAGTGGGAACTTGTCCCTATTGTCCCCTATCTCTTAAGTCATTGTGTTCAACCAGGCAGGGAATCCTCCATATCATGCTTTCCGTCTGCCTGTCTGGCCTGTCTCAGGAAAGGTAGGGTGCTTTTCCAACAGCATGTCTTTCTCCATCTCTGATACTCCTCAACCTACTCATATCCTCACTGAACTCTGTCACTGAGGGCTCCTTTCATACATGTGGGAGGGCTTGGGTATCATTGCTTCTGGCCTTGCCGACATCTCATCATCTGTCTGGTTTCCCTGGTTCGGGAAACCCTGCTGTGCACAGCACTAGCGCATTCCAATGCTGATCATGTTGGCAGGTGAGGCACTCGCTTCGGCAACTGACAGTCTTTAAAGTCCTTTGGAAAACTGAAATACTTATTGGTGGTGAGACCTGAGTTTTAATTTAAAACCAGTTTACTAAACATATAAGGCTTGTTTGACCTTCAGGAGAAGGAAAAGACAGTCTGGTCTTGTAAAGTCTTAGAAGAAGATATGAAAACCAACTTTGATAGTGTTGCAAATTTTAAAACTATGACTGAGATAGAGAATGGTATTAGCTGTCCTATACCATTGCTCAGATGAGCTAAAATAAACTGACCTATAAGTGGTATTAGGCATTTTATTACCTTCTTACTATCCACTTGAGCTCTAGACCTTTATTAAAGATTGTTTACAGAAGTTATTGAATGCCACTGGTTTTATTTCTGAAGTACTGACATGATGGCATTAATGTCCCTTAAACATAAAAGGAAGGAATGAGATAAATTGTAAAATCATGATCTAGGTGCAAGGGGAAGTAAGATAAATATAAACCAAGCTTGTATGTTCTTCCTTGCCAAGAGTCTCTTTATATGCCAACACATCTGCTGTTACTTTAACAGCTTCTATCAAAGTAAAATGGAAAGGAAAAACATTAAAAGAGTAATTCACTGCACAAAAAATGCTTCTTCAGAGTCACATTAGGCACAGCCTTTGCATACGATCTTTGCTTTCATAATGTATTTGCTGCTTTGATGGATGTTAAGGTTATAAGGATGCTAAATGGGGATGGAACATTTTTGATTATGGGCATCATTGATCTTGATGAAACACTAGGTATGACTTGGATATAGTGATGCAGCCCATGTTTTTTATTTCCTTTTATTGATAGTTTCTTTGTCTTCATGGCTTCTGCTTTGTCCCCTGTTCTGCTGTAAATATAAATGTGGTTTTCTCTAAAACCTTTTTAATTTTAGATTTTGAAAGGTGTGTGTAAAAGAAAATAGCTTTAGTAAACAGGAAAGGTCAGAAGCACAGAAAACATTCCCTTTCTTTTTAATTGTCATAAAGAATACATATAGCTTTAAACATACTTCCACCTACACTTTGTGTGTAATTTTGAAGCTAACAGTCTCTATTTTGATCAGTTGAATTGGCATTAAGGTGTATATCCTGGCTATTTGTGGCTCAAATGAGTTTGAGATTACCCATTTAACAATATTTAGCAGGTTGGTCACTTTGTAACACCATTCTTTATAGGTGAGTAATAGTGATTACTGGCTTTGGTATGCTTTTTGATAGGGGAGTGTCGTGGTTTAAGCCCAGGCCGTAAATCAGAGCCACGAAGTCCACTTCCCCCCCCACCTTTCTTCCCTCCACTCCTGGAGGGACGGGGAGGAGAATCAAAAGAATGCAACTCCCACGGGTTGAGATAAGAACAGTTTAATAACTAAGGTATAACACAAATCACTACTGCTACCACTAATAGTAATAATGATAAAGGAAATAACAAGGAAGAGAATAAAACCGCTCACCAACCGGTACCTCACCCCCACCCTGCAGTGCTCCAGCCCTTCCCGGAACTCTCAGTTCTACATCCTGGGCATGATGTGCTGTGGTATGGAATACCTCTTTGGCTAGTTTGGGTCAGGTGTCCTGTCCCTGCTTCCTCCCAGCTTCTCCTCCTCCCTGGCAGAGCATGAGACTCACAAAGTCATTGGTCAGTCTAAGCATTGGTGTTATCAGCTTTGTTCCCAGGCTGAAAGTCAAAAACACAGTGCTGCAACAGCTACTAAGAAGGAGAAAAACTGACTGCTACTGCTGAACCCAGGACAGGGAGCTGTGTTTGAAAGTTCTTACCCATTTCAAAATAGTCCACCTGAAAACTACATGGGATTAACAATTTGTCTATACTCGGTCTCACCTCAGATAAATTTACTGTAACTAGAGAGATACAAAAACAGTTTATAAAGTAGGATTTCTCCTAAGATTATAGTTAACAACAGATTTTTAGTCTGTTGCTAAACTAATAGGTTTTTTTTTTTGTTTCATAAAAACGTCTGATAATGTGCTTCCTTTAAATTCAGTTTACTACTAGGTGATTGAATTCCCCCAGACTGTGACAAATACGGATTTTTTTGTGTGATTTGGTGAAAACTCTTCTAGTCTGCTTCTTGTACAGCTGCTGTGAAAATACTTGCTTAATCAAAAGATTTACATGCCCTTGGGTACAATATGTCATGAATTGTGTTTCATTACTAGTGTACGCAGTTTCTGCTGCTGGAACATCTGCTGCTTGTTTGGAAAAGTGTAGGAAAATTCACTATACAGCTAATGGATAATAAAGCCATTGAGCTTGAGATAATTGCTTGTGCTAAACTAAATTTCTTTTGCTGCGGGCCATATCCTCATTCAGATCTTTGACCCATCTTTCTGAGGGATTAAATCAATTTGATTTTTACCAGTGCTATATTGAATTTTAGTACCTGTTGCTATTTGTTGATAGCTGATGGTTTGTGTTGGCCCTATTTGTTGTTATTGTTTGCTGCTAAAATATAAATCTAACTATACGTATGTTTATTATAAATAGCCAGTATTTTTACACATTCTTGGTGCATAAAGTTGTTCTGTTTGGTCTTCAGCTGTTTTGCTTCATCAATTTTACGCAGATAGGTGCCAGTTCTCTAAAATTATATTTAGTCGTCATTAAAAATTCAGTAAATTTTCAGGAGAGAAAGTATAAGTTTATTAATTTATATTTAATTGTTTATTAACTTATTTTTATTAGCAAGCTGTTTGCTTTCCCTCTGCACAAGTCAAAAATTATTGGTCTTATGGCAACTGAAACACTTTTGGAATAGCAAATGCAATTATTTAGAATCAGTGATAAAATTAGTAGTAATTAAATGCTTAGTACTTCCTATATATTATCAGGAATACCGAGCAACTTACTGTGGCTGAAGAATATCTTAAGCCCCTGTAGAGCAAATTCAGTTCAACGGGCTGAACTGGGGAGAGAGTTTGTTAATTTTTCACTAAATGGTCTGTGCTGACAATGAATATTGTAGAGATGGAAAGTTTGCAAGGTCAGTTTGTTTTAAGTAGACTTCAGTGTTGATTCCTGCAGAGTTTCTGAGAAGGCTTCTGAGAAGAGGAGAAAGCGAGAGAAGAGCAATCCTGTGGGGAAGGATAAGTATCTGTTAGAAAAAAAGCAAGATTTATTAGAAAAGGACTCCTTGTAGCCCATAGCAATATTATCCATGATTTTGTTCACTGGAATACTGAGTTGATAAGAGTATATTCAGTTTTGTTTCTTCCCTGGGGTATTTAACTGACTTTTCTGCTTTCATCAGGACTGTCCATCCCTATATGCTGAACACTTTCCTTAGCTGATGGTGACTCCCTGACCTTGCCAGGGATTTTCCAGCTTTATCTGCAAAGGCTGATAATTATTTTAATAACAAGTGCTAGCTCAATAATGTTTAGCCACTCAGGCCTCCTCCCTCATTATTTTTCTTCCCTGGGGGCAACTGATCTGAAAACAACCTCTGTTCTCACCTGAGGTTTAAAGATATGAAAATTCATTCAGATCAGTTATCTTTTCTGCTGTCTTCCTTGATCCCAGATATGGTGAGCTTAACTGAAGTCTGCTAGAACAGCTGGTATAAATAGCTTACCCACTCGCAGTCTACTTTGAATCCAGTTTGTTGTCCCGATTGCATGAGGCAAACAGAAAAGATGAGCAGAAGTTTTAATTACATGTACATTTCAATATCATGTTCTAAATATTGTTAGTAGCTTCATTGCTTGCCTTGTTCTAAGTCATGTGCTGCCAGAAGTTCTCACTTGCATCTGTTCTCAGCTCTCAGCAGGAGGCTTTCAAGCTGAGTCCAGGAGCGCTCGCATATACGGGATATTCCCAGTCTGTGTTTATTACTGTCATAGCCACAGGGTACCATAGCTATGGACTACACTAGTCTTTGCCCCAAGAAACTTACAAAGAAGTGGTGAAGTTACTTTAGAGAAGCTCCTTGTTAACTAAAAGCTCCAAAGGCAGGGGGAAAAAAAAACCAGACTTCTAAAGATCTCCACTGTCGCTTCTTGGGTAAACTAAATGGGCTGTTGTTCATTATTCAAGGTCAAGCAGTGTACTCAGTTAAACATTGCAGAGATTCATACTACATAATAAAGCTAGTTTCAGTGGCTTATGAGGACATTTTCCTGTATAATTTTATTAAGTAGTATGTTATTTTTTAATGGAAAAACAGAATTTGAAAATGCAGCACTTTAACCCCCCCATTCCCTGGTGTGTAGTGGATCTTTCCTGAAGTATTATTAGTGTCAGCAACAGCAGTATTGATAATGGGTTTAGAGAACTGTTGCAATGAGGTGTAGTAGATCCCACAAGTAAAGCATTGGGCAAGAGGGAAGAAGCTCTTTTCTCTGTCCCTGACAGGGGCAGTTTTGGTAATACTAGCTTATGGCGCAGGGGTTGGACTAGATGACCTTTAAAGGTCCCTTTCAACCCATACTATTTTGTGGTTCTAAGAAGAAAGTGTCAGAAGATGAATGGAGTGCTACTGGCATCAGTCTGTAGTTTAACAAAGTATGCATGTCTGAGACTGCCTGTTTTTTTGTAGTCATTTTAGTACTTTGATAGCATTTCCTAGAAGTCCTTTAGGGTGAGAAAGATGGGCACTTGTAAAAAAATACTTAAAAGTCTGCTTCAGCGCAAACCACTGAAACCTATGCCACTAAACAGTGGCTCATTGCTGGAAAATATTGTGTCAAGTAGGTGTGATGAGATTCTCCTGGCTAGTTGCAGAGAGAAGGAATCTGTCCCTGAGCTCCTGTCTCTTTTTGAAGGTACGAAAAGATCAGTACAGAGTCTGATCAGTACAGTCAGCAGAGTCAAAAGTATAATTTACCTCTTTCAAAAGACAGGTCTAAAATAGATTAATAAGCTATGTAGATCATCCTTAGGCTATGGAAGGATATGACTGATGGTGACAGTCATACATATGTATAAATAGTATATGTAGATTTTATATACATAAATTTTTTTTTAGATGTGTAAAGTTAGTGAAACCTGTGGAAAACTAACAGTGAAAGAAAATTGTGTTCTATATTGCCATTTAGTGAGACAACCTTAAATTATAGAGGAAGGAATCTACAGAAATCAAACTAAGCTGGCAATTAAGTAGCACACAGCTGCTTTCTAACTTCCTTTCACCAGTGGGATGCGGAGGAGAATTGGAAAAATACCTCTGTGTGTTGAGATAAGAACAGTTTAATAATTGAAATAAAGTAAAATAATAATAGTAGTAGTACTAGAAATGGAGCTATATGTATATATGTGCTCTCAAATATATTTATGTATATATATATATTTATTAAAGAAAATATTCAAAGTTCATATTGGATTTTGTGTAGTACCTCAGAGAATTCTGATCAAAAAGCAGCTGTTTTCATCCTTCTAGTTCTGAATGCCTCCACAGGCAGAGTAAAAAGGGGTCTCAGCACAACACAGCTGGGCACAGGGAACTCCTCCATGGCCCACTTAACAGCATGCTACTCTGCAGGCTGAGGAACAAAGAGAATATCCCTAGAAAATCATGGAGAATCCTCCTCGTAAGATAAATTTAAGGTTCGATTTGTGGCTCAGCAGATGAACATCCTGCGTATGATCAAGTAACTTTCTATTTCAGTTATTAAAATGGAGTTCAAATAGGAATTTGAAAGCCGAGCCTATTAGATCTGACGAGGTGCATGTTTCTAAAGCAGTAGATGAAGGAAACAGTCATTACTTGGTGATGAGGATCAAGTATTTTTCCTCCCGCATTACATGGGAAACCATAGCATATGAACAGCCATAAAGGTAAAAAAATAAAAAATAAAAAAAATAAGAAATTAGCATTGAATGATTGAATGTGATAGAAGTAAGGGACGAAAGAAAGGTAGAAAGTGGGTCTCTGATGATCAAAAAACAGACTAAGAATTGATCTTTATGATCATAAGGGATTGCAGCAAAGCTCCTGGAGGAAACATTACTGCACTGATCAAGAGTAGAGATGACTACTTAATTTTTTTATTTTAGTTGCCAAAAGATAGAGTTTCAGGTTGACGACATGTTTATGAATTTGCATGGAATTTTTCATATGCCTCTGGCTGAAAAACAGTTCTCTTCTGTGATTGTAAGTAGTTATTGAAGCTATAAGGGAATAATATTTAATTGGAAAACAAAGCTTCCCCCACCCCCTAATATAGTCACCATAACAGAAATAAAAATAAAAATTTGAATGTTTTGATTTTGAACTGGATCAGGCACTTGACACAACCTGAAACAGTTTTATGTCAGCTTTTAATTTCATCCGAAAGATTGCCTAATGTACACTGCTTCAAAGCATGTTTCTCTTGAGTTTTCTATTCAGCCTTTTGCTGACTTAACAGTGATTGGTGACTTTAAAGAGCAGATTTGGAAAGGATGTAGGGTAGGTTTAGATAAGACATTAGGAAGAAATTCTTTGCTATCAGGGTAATGAGACATTGGCGCAGGGTGCCCACAGAAGCTGTGGCTGCCCCATCCCTGGCAGTGTTCAGCGCCAGGTTGGATGGGGCTTGGACCAACCTGGTCTAGTATAAGGTGTCCCTGACTGTGGCAGGGGTTTGGAACAGGGTGATCTTTAAGGTTCCTTCCAACCCAAACCATTCTATGATTCTGTGTCTTCTAGAGAAGATTTTAAATACTTAGATGTTGTTTTATTTAGGAGGGGTGTAATATAATTTAATGTTCCAGCTGGTGGTTAACTTTCAGCCCTAAATTATAGAAGTAATCCCAACATTGGCCAGAAACTGAGAACAAAAAAAGGTATTCCCGTCTTTATTATATTTCTTTATTATATTATTATCCTTTCATTATATATAATAATACTATATTATTATATTATTATCTTTTCATTATATTATATATAATAATACCATATTATTATATTATTACATATTATATAATATTATTATATTTCTTTATTATATTTTTTTTTCTTTATTACCTTCATGGATCTGGACCTTAAATTCTTATTCTTTTCCTGCAACAATGCTACAGTGCATTTGAGTTTCATCTATCCCATGTCCCAACAAAGCAGTGCTAGAACAGTGTTTGTTTTTTGCATAAAGGCATACATATGCTTTTTCTTGTGTCTACCACATGCTGAGCATGTTGTTTTGTAAGTCTTTATAATGAGCTATCAAATACTATTTTTGTTGCTAACAGGTTGCCGCTAAATTGAAACATGATCCACGGTAAATTAAAACTACTAATCTTAATTTAACTTCTGTTTGAGGTCTCAAGTGTAAATTTCAGAGGCATTTATGTTTATTAAAAGTCGAGATCTAACAGTAGAAAAATTAATTATTGGATATTAGCCAGTTAAAATGCACAAAATCATAAAGTGGGTATCTCCATCTAACTCCAGAGGCTGCACAGCCTTGTTCTGCACAGATCTTGGTCTTTTAGGAGTCAAATAGTCTTATGACACAAAGTGCTGAGTTCTTGTGCATTGGGTATGGGCAGGCAAGCCAGATTTTATATGGACTGAGCAGTTTTCAATTGAGTTCTAACCAGGAACATTCTTATTTTACTCACACTTTATGTTGAACTTGACAGACATTACAAAGAATGAAAATGAATGCTCTTGACTTCTGTATAGGGGTTGAAGGGTCTTGAAATGTGAAAATGACTACCCAGGTTGTAAGAATTAGAATCTAAATTTGATGTCTGCACTATTTTCATATATATGTCAAATTTCTATAAATGAACATATGAATTTATATTCATATGTAAATATGAATAGGTATATGCTCCGTACAGCTTCCTGAAGAGGCGAAGTGGAGAAGGAGGTGCTGATCTTTTTTTCTTCTTTTTTCTCTGCGATAGAGTGACGGGATACGTGAGAACAGTGAAAGCTGTGCCGAGTGGGTTACACTGGACCGTAGGAAGCATTTAGCTTCCAAGAGGGTGGTCAAGTACTGGAACAGGCTTCCTAGGGAGGTGGTCAATGTTCCAGGCCTGGTCTGGATTTTGCTGGCTACCTCCAAGCTCTCAGAGACAGGTAGGCAACAGCTTGGTTTGAATGTGAAAAGAGGCTCATGGAAGAAAATTAGAGAGCTCTTTGCACTGTAATGGACAATTTTCTGGTTTTGAATGTATAACAACTAAATATAAGCAGAATGGCCTGGCCCATTCCATTCCATTCTTGCTGGTTTTTATGCCTTTATATTTCATTTTAAAATGCACATTGTTATCTAGCATGTATATCTACAAGTAAAGACCTTCAGGATTGAAATGAGTGGTTTTCAGGATTTTGGTTTCTTGGCTGAATGATATATTAGATATCAAGTCATAAGTCCATTTATTGACTTTTCCAGCAGAGAAATAAATCAGCAAGGTTTTAATAGCATTTGCAATAATTGAACTTGAGTGGCTTTCAGCAGAAGAAAATAGCAAGCAGATTGTAGAAGTATTAAGATAACCTGAAATGTTTAGATTGGGCTGTTTCTAGTGCAGTACTATCGGGATCTCACCAGTCTACTTTACAATGCAGAAAACATGTTGGATTTGCTTTGGATGTACTTGGATCAGAAACAAAGAACTATGTAAATGTTTTCTTAGTCTGCAGGTAACCGACAACTGTGTTATGTATATTGGGTAATTACACACACAAAAACATTGGTTTCACTGTGGATTTTATACAAGACTATATGAAAGATACATACAACACAATGAGAACATACTTGTCCAAGTCTAGAGCTCTGCGGAAGATGGGTGCTCCAGAGTACTCTCCTTCATGACAGTATTCAAACCTTTTTGTGATTATTGCAATGCATTGGTTTATTTTATAAAGCACTTGAAACTTCATATATTTGAAAAGATGAATCATGCCAGAATTGTGAATAAATAAATTTTAATTTTGTCAGGTCTTTGGAAATATAGTTGCTATAGTGTATTGATTTTATTTCAGTGTTTAAGTACTGAATGTAATGTCTTTGGAAGTGTAATCTATATATTGCTTCTGCATCATGGCTTGTTCCATCTTTGGCATGCAATTTATCAGTGTCTCGATAGAAAAATGGTTGCAAGTTGAGTCATAGACATGTATGGACGTAATTATTTGCAGTTCTGTTTCTTAACAAGTTTTTGTTAATATTTTTACTTAAAAAAAAAAACTGGAATAAAATTTGCCTGTTGTCATTCTATTCCAAGCTAACAGACAGTGAAAAACACTAGCAAAAGGATATGCAAAGCAGTTTTTAAGGTATCTGACACAAATCCTCTGATCCACTTGAAAATTGGTAGGTTTTCATTGTGGTGTGAGAAAAAGCTACCTAAAATAGAAGTGTGTGTTCCTCTCATAGCTCCACATTGAGGAATGGTAAAATGTAATATACAGTGGTGGTCTGTTTTTATTCTGTTGTTTTAGAGATCACATTTCCAGTGGAGGCAGAAAAGCTTTAACTGGAGGAATTGAGAGCAACCTGCCTTGTATCTTTTCATAGAGGGAGAATTGTTCTTCTAGCAGTAATGTGAATTTATTCCTCTATTTCCTTTGCTCTTAATACTGATGTCTATTACAAAGTGTTACATCCCAGGTCAAGTAACTAATCTGATCTGAAACACCTTCTTCTTGCCAAAAAGAGAATACGAGGGACTTGTGGTTTAGGTTGACATGAACTGAAGCTTCCTTATTTTTGTCCAATAACTTAAAAAAAGTATTCTGGTTAATTCTTTATATGCCAACAAACACAAGGATTTATTTTTAACTCATTTAGGTTAATTATTGGCCTGTAATAGTGTAGTGATGTCATGTTGCTCAATATAGTATGAGAGTGCACTTGATT
This sequence comes from Psittacula echo, assembly GCF_963264785.1. Taxonomy (NCBI): domain Eukaryota; kingdom Metazoa; phylum Chordata; class Aves; order Psittaciformes; family Psittacidae; genus Psittacula; species Psittacula echo. The sequence goes on along the minus strand of NC_137737.1, from coordinate 21,260,379 downwards.
CTAGCTGGCCAGTGCTTCCTCTGTTGTTCTGGTATGTTTTCTTTCTGGATCACCGTATCTATTTGGAGAGTTTATGAGTAAATTTTCTCCCTGGTCCTACACTTTTTGATTTTTTTTTTTTAATATTTTTATTATCAGAACCAAAAAGATTCTGATAGGAGAAACCACTCTAGGCTATCCAGCTATGATATTAGTCAGTCTGAGTTCAGACATATTGTTAGAAGATTATAATGAATGTTTCTGAAATATTTACTCCAAATCACTTCTTCCAAATAAAAGGGATACAATGAATTTCACTTTTTGTTTTCCCCCAAACTGCTTGCTTATTTCTGAAGTAGAAATACTGATGTATTCTAGGTAACTTTTCTGTACAGGAATTTTGAAGATGCTCCTTGTAGAATTCCTACTAGTAAGTCACTTTAAGTTCTCGGGAAAGGACAGGAGAAACCTGACACTGCTGGAAATCTTGTGAGTTCATCTGCTTCATTTCTTCGTGAAAAGGTCTGTATGAAAATACTTGAGAGGTACTGTTTTATTTTCAGTGTAGTAAGTATAGCTGAACTGAAATTGTGATTAAAATCCTAAAAGCAAAGTGAAAACCAAGATCACCAAGGAAGAATTCTTGCTTGTAATAATACAGAGTATGATACTTTAAATACATGTCAATGAATTGAAAAGATACAAGTAGGAGTATGAGTCTGTATATTTCACCTGACAACACTATCAATGATCAATTTATACAGTACCAAAAGAAAATAAATTCTAACAAGTACAATGAAAGAGGTGAAGTATGAAGTGCAACTTGTCATCTACATGCACTTTTGAAAAATACATCTTTAGATTTTAAGGTTTTATTTATAATCAGGATCAGCGTTTTTGTTGACAATATACTTTCTAACAATAAAAAAAAGGCATCAAGAAAGAATGGCATATTCCATGCAGCATAACTGCTTGCAGTGGGGTCTCTAATACCAGGCTTCAGCATCAGTAAGTGATCATGCAGTGCTTGTTATAGTTTGTCAGGTGTTCTGGCAACGTATGTGTCAAGATGAATAGTTGAATGTTAAAAACCTTTTTCTCTCTGTTCTTTTAGATACGAAACATTTTATACTTTATTTCTTTTTCAGTAAGAGATTTACTCTGTGCATTTGCAAAGTGCATATCTGTATTTAATCATTGAATCAGTTAGGTTGGAAAAGACCTTCAAGATCATCAGTGAGAGCCATCCCTTATTTACAGGAGCTAGGAAAATATTGCCTGTTTTTTTTTATGTGATTTTCCAAATATGAACCCTGTTCAATGAATTTGCAGTTCTTGTAATGTTTTTCTCTTATGGAGATGGAGATAGAGATTCTATGGCTTTTTTCCGCAGTCTGTCAAAAAAGCTGATTTAAAAAACCAGCTTCTCTTTCCTAAATGCCTGTTTTCCACACCAATTAGTTGAGTAAATGCTATTGTTAGAAAGCTTTTTTAATGTCTTCCAATGAATTTGAGGAAAGAGGCAAAGGCCTTGCTATCTCTTTGTCTGGGTTGGAGCTAACATCTATATCTGGACACCAGGTGGAGGTTCTGACCTAACCTTTATCCTCTTGAAAATCAATGACCACTCCTTTGCTTTGAAGTTTAAAAAAAAGTGAACTCATAGCACTGTTTTCCTTGTGGAACTTCATCCTTGGGCCAGATTTGGTCCATGTTATACAATGAAAAAAAGTGCTCAGACCATTGAAGACAGAGTAGGTTATCTCTCTCAGGCCTAGTGAAATGTGAATAATTTTACAAGAGGAATGAAGGCAGAAGGAGGCTGAATAAGTTCCAAAATACTTTGAACATTAAATCATGGACTTGTATCTGAATATGTTTCTGTTTTCTGACTCTCCTCTTTCTCTCTTGTCTTTCTTCTGAGATCATTGTTCTAAAATGATGCAGTGCATAAAGAATTGCCAAAGCCTGAACGTAACTTTTCTTGATTTCTTACTTTCTAGATGGCTGAGAAGTGTAACCAATAGGAAAGAAAGTATGGAAAAATGTCTTTCATGCGTTAAAATTCATTTTCTTACACTTGGGGAAGATTTCAGTGCAGGGGACTGTCCTCTTCTTCCCCTGTCTGTTTCTCACTGGAGAGGTAGCCAGCTACTTTGAGCAGCTTAATGTTGGACATTGTGCTAACTGCAGTTTTGGATTGATGACAAGGATTTTCCCTCATTGCAGATCAGCTTGTGCACTTGAATTTTTTCCTCACCTTTTCCTTGCAGCCCAGGGAACTGGTGGAGAGATTACATTCCCCTGACAGTTTTGTTCCATCTTTCAGTGCTTCTTTAAAGGCCTTATTCAATTGGTTGTTCAATACCCAAGTAAGTCAGAAATGAAAGTGAACAGACAGATGACATTTCCTGTAGGATATCAGAAAGAGTCTTGTATGGTAAGTAGGTAGCTCTCCTATACTTTGATCATTCGCCAAAGAAAGCACTGTGCTCAGAGGCATTTGCCTAAAGTTTGTGTTGATTATTAGCACTGTCTTAGCAAGTTGAATAGGGAGATGGATGTTGATGGCAACCTGTGTCATAGTTTTCATGGCACTGTCAAGTAGTATGGTTCATAAAAGAAAAGTGAGCTGCATGAGATGAACTGCTGTCAGACTGCTTCCACTGCAGTCATATATGAAGGCGTTCTTTCATGGGTGCAAGTCATATGAAGACATGACACAGTGTTGACAGACTTAATACATTCATGCATTGGCAAAATGAAAACAATCCATATGGGGCATGATAATTTACAATATTTTTGTAGTAATTCAGGGGGTGAAACTAATAAAATTCAGATTTAAGAAGCAGCAGATTGTGTCTTCTTGGTGCTTGTTTTTTATTTTTTTGTTAAGGAAGTCATATCTGTGCAACATTCTTTTGTGAAGAGTCATTGACACAAATTGTTTCATCACTAGACTATTCTGTCAAAGCTGAGCATCACTACTGTCAAGTACTTTTTCTCCGAGCTTTCTCATTATTACGAACATTCAGCATCAATGCAGTCTCATTAACAGCTGAATTAAAATCTGCACAAAAAAGTTTTAATTAAGTTAGCTGAATGAACAGAGCTATAGGAGCCTAGACAAAGGTGAACAGTAGTTGTCTTTTCGATCTGAAGGATCACGGCTGTAACAAACCCTATCTTTTCTCATTTGAGTTGTGTCAGAAATGAGAAGTCGAATTACCTGGATAGTACAGAGCTGCAGTAGCTCAGTGAGGAACCTGTTTTAAAGCTGGAGAGAACCTCAACCCTTAACTTGCAGTTCCTCTGTAATGCTCACTTCAGGCTTCATCTTTGTTTGAAAATACTGATTTTCTCATCTATGTGAAAGCAGTCAAACCGTAAAAGTGATGGGCTCTAACAGGAGCTCTAATTCTGCTGCAGTCTTTCTTGCACTGCCATTATTGTTTTCTTTCTTATTTTTTTACCACTGTAAACTGTCAGATTTTCAGTGTTCACGTGTTGTTTTCAGAGATTTCTGCTACCATGAATGCCAATCATTGTATTTGTAGATACCAGTGAAAAAATAATCTCAAGCTATTCTCACCAATAAATGTTTTCAGTTATTGTAATTCTCCAGCTCTATTTTTTGGTAACATTATTTTTTATGTCACTTATTAATGTCATTCACTGCAGCACAGTGGGATTAAAGTGTGGGGTACCTTGTCATGATGCAAACTCTTGCATTCACAGGATATAGCAGTGTGCTTTGATTTTTTTTTTTTTAAAGAGAGTGGGATATCTGGTGTCTGCAAGCTGGCCAGAAGAAGCCACAGCTCTTTTTACTGATGCCTTTTTTTGAAGCAATTTGGGCTTTCAAGTTGAAGAATGTTTCTACTAGCTGGTGTCACTACAGCATATGACAGTAAGACAAAAACAGAGACATGAATTACAACTGTAATACTTGCATATCTCCTTTTCTTCTTGTAACAAAGTTTAGCTGTTATAAAATAACTGCCTTTTCTGAATTGTTTTCCTACTGCAATGCTCTGTCTTGTTAGATGTTTTCTGCTTACGTGTGCTTGTTTTATAGGCATGGATAGACAAAATGGAATCTATCATAAATTATAACAGTTACCAGTGAGAATAAATCAGATCTTGAAAAATAATTCAGTGTGCTCCTGGGAATAATTTGGATGTGATTCACTGCTGAAATCTGTGTTAAACAAAGTATCATGACTGCACTGGTAATTAAGTCTTTCTTAGTGTGAGTTTGGAACAGAAATATTTTATTTAACATATTTTTGTGTCTTTTAAACTTTTGTAGATTGTTCCCTTCACCCACCAGACAAATATTTTCCTTTTAATTAAAAAACTAAAGGGTCTGATTCATTGGAAATAGATGGCATATGTTAAAAAAACCAAGTCATCTGTTTATGTCTATCTTGTTTATATTGTGTCCAGGAAACACGGTTTTAACTTGCTCTCTTTCCTCTTGTGCTTAGCTGTTAACTTGCATGGGAACTAGAAAGTCTCATAGTCTTAAAGTCTTAATAGAATATCTAATCCCCAGAGACGAAAGGTCAGATCTGGCCTGGTACATATCAATCTACCTCTCTTGGAATTAGTGAAATTAAGACAATTTGCAACTATGTGGGATTTGGCATAAAGGGTATGACCCATTCTTATCTATAATGAAAAAGCAATATTGAGATTGTGAAATGAAGTATTCAAAAGACTAGGAAATGACTGACTTATATGGCTTTGATGTTATTGGAATGATGTTTGAATTTTTGTTTTAAGTTAAGGGATGTCCTTAAGTATGGTCCTGATTAGAAAGCCTTTCTCGAATTGTGAGCTTTGTATTCCTCTTTTTGAGCCATCCACAAGGAAGACATTGTTAGCTGCAGTTCAGAATGGTACATATGCATGTTCTTAGTGCTAAGCAGGCAGTACTACTTGAGTAGGCATTCTCAGGAAACAGGAAATAAGCTAGAATATAGTGATATGTCATTGAAGGTACTTCTCTCGAGTAAAAAACTCGAGGAAAGAGCTATAAGATATTTTTCCTCTATACTGTCAATTAACATTCATAGTGGTACTTACGGATTCATATTTTCACCATTATGGCTGACTCAGAGCCTGTACTGAATTATCCATGACTATTAATTTCTTTCAGCTTTGTTTTAAATAAAGTTCCTGTGATTTTTCTGTAAAAGTCTAAAGCAAAAGCTAAATGAATATTTCTGAGTTAAAAATATTATTACTTTAGAACAATTACTGTATTCTAAAAGTTCTCTTTCTTCCTTTGCTGATACTACTTCAGAGAGGCTTTCACAATTAGGGGTGCAGAAGTAATTGTAGATGCCCAGTTTAGATACACAAAATGTCAAAAGAGTAGATCTCTAAAGGACACTCTCTCTGGATCGTATTGCTACATACATTTTAGATGTTATCATAGTAACTGCTGTATGTAAATGTGTATGTTTGCTATAATCTTTTAATGCAGTGGTAGCCCATTATATGTGTGGTATAAATGTGGCTGTCAGTACTTTTTTTAAAATCTGTATAATACGATCCATGTAGCATGCCTTATTTTTTGGCATGTGGATGTGTCTTTATGTTTATGCATATACACATACCATGTTTTACGTATTTATGATGAATAACATGAAATGATGTTCCTATAACATGTAATGAGGACTATGGGGCTTACACTTCCACGTTAAACAACTCCACAACCGCCTAAGTGTATTGGTTACTATGACAACCTCCTAAAAATACCTATGCAGTTTTAAAAAAGGACAAAGCAGTCTCCAAAAAAGTGAAATTGTGGTATATGATTGAAATCACATACAATTATATTTGTCATCATAAGTCATTAAAAAAAAGATGTTGTTTTAAATAAGGAATTGTTTGCATAACATGTCAAAATTACATGTGTTTGACATGCAGGAATCATGAGAGCCCTTGAGAAGCATAACATGGAGTTTTACTTGTCAGAAGTCAGGCTCATGAGGAAAAGCTCACTGAGGTATTTGGTGAAGCTCAATGTGCACCACAGCAGCCTGGTGGTGTAGGATCCAGTGTGGTCTGTGAGAGAAGGGAGGCACCAAAAATAAAACTGGTTATATGCCAAACATCTTCCTACTCTTTAATTGAGCTTAATTTCCTCTCCAGATCTTGTAAAGAAAAGAGGATTGCCAGTCAATAAATGTGAAAACTATCACTGAACCATGAAGGGCATTTGGTCTGAAAGCCATGACTGATCCATGTTTAAGCAAAGCCTGAGCCGTGCTCCAGAAGTCAATGTATTTTTGCACTGACTTGATAGTCAGATATGTTCGGAAGGTTTTTCGTAACTTTGCAGTTGTGACACGTTAGGGCTATTTTCAAAAGACATGGAGTGGTGCATGGAGTTGCATGAATGACTCAAAGATTCAGGATAACTTGCATCAATCAAAAGAATTTGCTATCTGTGACTATTGATGATGTCCTGGAAGCTAGGGACCAGGTTAGGAAAGCTAAGGCCCAGTTAGAATTAAACTTGGCTAGGATAACAGGAAGGGATTCTATAGGTACGTAGTGAGTAAAAGACAGACTAGGGACAACGTATGCCCCCTCCAGAAGATATCAGGAGAACTGGCTATGCTGGATTTGGAGAAGGCTGAGGTTCTTAATGACTTCTTTGCCTCAGTCTTCACTGGCAAATGCTCTGACCACACCACCCAAGTCTTGGAAGGCGGACGCAGGGACTGTAAGAATGAAGACCTAGGGCCCACTGTAGGAGAGGATCTGGTTCGAGACCATCTTAAAAACCTAAACATACACAAGTCCATGGGACCTGATGAAATCCATTCACAGGTCCTGAAGGAGCTGATGAATGAAGTTGCTAAGCCACTATCCATCATATTTGAAAAATCATGCCAGTCAGGTGAAGTTCCTGACGACTGGAAAAAGGGAAATATAACCCCTATTTTCAAGAAGGGGAAAATGGATGACCCGGGGAACTACAGACCAGTCAGTCTCACCTCTGTGCCTGGCAAAATCTTGGAGCAGATTTTCCTGGAAGGCATGCTAAGGCACATGAAAAACAAGGAGGTGGTTGGTGACAGCCAGCATAGCTTCACTAAGGGGAAATCCTGCCTGACCAATTTGGTGGCCTTCTATGATGGGGCTACGAAACTGATGGACATGGGTAGAGCAGGTGACATCATCTACCTGGACTTGTGCAAAGCCTTCGACTCTGTCCCACATGACATCCTTGTCTCTAAATTGGAGAGACATCAATTTGATGAGTGGAACATTCGGTGGATAAAGAACTGGCTGGATGGCCACATGCAAAGAGTTGTGGTCAATGGCTGGATGTCCGGCTGGAGATCAGTAACGAGTGGTGTCCCTCAGGGATCGGTGTTGGGACCGGTCTTGTTCAGCATCTTTGTCGGTGACATGGACAGTGGGATTGAGTGCGCCCTCAGCAAGTTTGCCGATGACACCAAGCTGTGTGGTTCGGTTGATACCCTGGAGGGAAAGAATGACATCCAGAGGAACCTTGACATGCTTGTGAGGTGGGCTGATGCCAACCTGATGAGGTTTAACCATGCCAAGTGCAAGGTCCTATAGCTGGGTCAGAGCAATCCCAGGCACGGCTACAGGTTGGGCAGAGAAGAGATTCAGAGCAGCCCTGCAGAGAAGGACTTGGGAGTGTTGGTCAATGAGAAAACGAACATAAGCCAGCAGTGTGTGCTCGCAGCCCAGAAAGCCAACCATATCCTGGGCTGCATTAAAAGGAGCGTGACCAGCAGGTCGAAGGAGGTGATCCTGCCTCTCTACTCTGCTCTTGTGAGACCTCACTTGCAGTATTGTGTGCAGTTCTGGTGTCCTCAACATAAAAAGGACATGGAGCTGTTGGAACAAGTCCAGAGGAGGGCCACGAGGATGATCAGGGGACTGGAGCACCTGCCGTATGAAGACAGGCTGAGAAAGTTGGGGCTGTTCAGGCTGGAGAAGAGAAGGCTGCGTGGAGACCTCACAGCAGCCTTCCAGTATCTGAATGGGGCCTATAGGGATGCTTGGGAGGGACTCTTCATCAGGGACTGTAGTGACAGGACGAGGGGTAACGAGTTCAAACTTAAACAGGGGAAGTTTAGATTGGATCTAAGGGAGAAATTCTTTACTGAGAGGGTGGTGAGACACTGGAATGGGTTGCTCAGGGAGGTTGTGAATGCTCCATCCCTGGCAAGAGTTCAAGGCCAGGTTGGACAGAGCCTTGGGTGACATGGTTTAGTGTGAGGTGTCCCTGCCCATGGCAAGGGGTTTGGAATTTGATGATCTTAAGGTCCTTTCCAACCCTAACTATTCTATGATTCTATGATAATAATATGGTCACAGTTCTTGAGAAAATAGTTTGCTCTGTGGCTGCTGAGGTCACTGTTAGTCTTTTTAGTAAATCATATTCCACCGATAGACATAGTTCAAAAAACATTAAGAAGACTTTTTTGTGAGAAATAATAAATTGGCACTCAAAGGTGCACCCACTGGGGCACATTGGTAAATGATAAAAATTCAGTTCTCAATAATGGTTCTTGAAAATAAGTTCTCAAAATAAGAAGATAAAGACTTTAGTTTTATTCACAATGAGAAAAGATCTGAGCAGCCATGTTAGCATGTTTTGTTTAGCTTTACCAGGTGTGTGCAATAGCATATCTTCTGATAGCTGAGCTGGGTGAGCCATAAAAGCTGTACTGAGGAGTTGGAGTTCTGCTTATGGCTGGTGAATGACTTTTAATATTAAACCATTTTGTCAGAACAACTGGGTGCTTTGTTCACCAAAATTATTTTCTCAACTGGCTGATGTTCAGGAGTAAACTTTTTCAGTGTAATTTAGAGATCATGCAGTTTCTTCCTTTTACTATTTAAAATGCATAAAATAAGATTACTGTCATTATAATTCTTACCAACTAAAGAATCTTTTCATTTCATCAAATTACTCACATTAACTCTTTACTGATTAGGAAGTAGAATACAGGCCATTTGCTTTTTAAGGTGTGTAATTTAAAAAGAAAACCAGAACAACCCTCAGCTGTATGATGGCAGCGGAGAAATTAGTTGAGAGAATTAACTAAGTGCATTATTTATTTTTAGAAACAGTCTGAAAGAGATCATAATTTGTCATCATGGAGTGATAAAACTCTGAAAAATGTTTAGCATTTCTTTAAGCTGGTGTGCTTTTCAGCTGCTTTAGGGAGAATATCACATGCTAATGTTTAATTTTTTTGCTCAGCCTCTTCATTGAAGAGTTGGCTTCAATCTCATTAAAATGTGTGGCCCAGTTTTAGGAAATAAGGGGAAAATGTAGAAGGCAAATAGAACAAAAGAAAATTAGAGATGAGAAGTCCTTGGCAATTTCTTTTTCAGAGAGGGTATTAGACATGAGAGAATGGTTATATGGCAAGGTTGAGACAGTTTTGTTTAGCTCTGATGAGTTATAACCTACTTCATATACAAAACTTAAAGTAAGGCTTTCTTGTAATTATTTTGGCTTTGATATAGTCAGATTTACAAATTATTTTGCATGCAGCTCTTTTGAGAAGAAAATTAGTAATACAAATACATTTTTTATAAGCAAGGTAGCTTAGGACTCATGATCAGCATAGTTAGGGGAATATTCCAAGAAGAAAAAAAGACTCTCGGAGATATGGGAAATCTACAGATTAGATTGCACCAAATAAAAGAGATTTAAAACCACTTAGTGACATGAGTTAATGTTGTTTCACTCATGAATGCTGACAGTTTCAGAACTTACGGCAGTATAGTATTACAACGGTCATGTTGACAATTACATTGTGAAGGCAAATCTAAGTATTTCCACTGAAATGATTGCAGTCTTTTTACTGTCATTTTGTGGTGAGTGAAAAATAGTATTTATTGTAACTAGAATGAAAGATATAATAATCTACAAAAATCAGTAGTTGATATATTGCAGCAGTTTACATCTTTCAAAGGATGAGAAATAATTTCTTACAAAAAGTAGGTTGAGATATAATGCTCTTTGAAATATTTTTAAAAATTATATTGATGTTGAAGCCTTTTACAGCCTCGAGTCATGCAGTCCATTTGATTAATGGAAGGCAAAGGAGGTTCCCTTATACAACCATAAAAAGAGATGTATGGTATTGTTCCGTTAAAAAAAAAAAAAAAGGTACAAAGCAGCTGATAATTTAAAACCTTAAAAAGCCCATAGTCAGAAATGAAATAGACTATCTGCCACTTGAGGAAAAAAAAGGGGATTTTTTTTTTTTTTTTTTTTTTAAACTTTAAGTAAACTGCGTGTTAATGCAAAAAGAAAGTAAAATCATGACACCATATTTTCTCAGAAGAACTTTGGTTTCTTTTTCCTCTTTAAACTGCCTTAACTTCTTTAGCGCCTTTGGTGTAATTTACATGAAATTTCCTCTTTCTGTTTTGTATTATACTAGACATACTTTCTTGATCTTCTTTATTGTTACAGTTTCTGTGAAGTAACAGAAAAAGAATTGTACTATCAAAAATGAAAGATGCTTTGGGTTTGGTATTGTAAAGGAATGAATCAGTCATATCAAATGTGCCATATAAGTGGCTTTATTTTTTTTCTACCAATGACAACTTATTATAATTTAAGTACTACCTAAACCAAAATATTTCAGCTGCAGAACTAAGTGTTCCAGAACTTCACTGTTTGTTCTGCTGTCCACCAACTACCTTCAATGAATGAGGACGCAGTGCAAAATAGCCCATTAGTATGGTACTATTTATAGCAAAGTAATGGGAATCTATGTATAAACGCTCTTTTGAAAATAATTGAGTCATCCTTACAGCTGCAAGTAAGTATGAGGTTGCCAAAAAACTCCACTCAAATTCAAGAATGGCTTTTTGAAAATTTAGCTCCCTCTTTTAAATAGTACATGCAAAGGCTGATAATTCAAACTGTAAAGAAAGCAGCTGACATTTATATACTAAATTTACAGTAGTCACAGGTTAGCAACATTAATATATTCATCCAACATACATGGGAATTGAGGATTTAATTGTAACCTCAATGGTAAAAACTGGGGATGATTAAGTCCAATGTATGCAATGAACCACAGGGAGCAATTTCTAGTCATCTTTACTGGGCTTTTGATATAATTAGTTTGCTATAGTCTTTGCCAAAACTCAGTCACTTACAGAAAGGTGGAATCCTACATCCTACAATACTTAATGATTTTTCTATATGAGCTCTAATAAATGCTGCACTCTGTATGTATAAACTTAGATTTGCCTTACAAGCTTTTACGGAAAAGTCTATACTTACCCTGGACACAGGTACATAAAGCACCAAAGGAGAAGAAAGTAAATCTTAGTATGATAACTTAGAACGCAGGATGTGCTTACATTTTCATAATTACACAGGCTTGTTTTACAGAGAATGTTATAAATTTTAATTGAAAATTGTAATAATATAGCACTGTTGGTGCTTTAATAATTTTTGTCTGTATTGTTATTCTTGACCATCAAGTCTTTCACAGTCTACCTGCTGGCCTAGATTGAGTAATTAATATTCAGTCCATCAAATGAAACTATTTGCTAGATAGTTTCATGTTATTGGGTGTGACATACTGCTTTGAAAGGAAGGCTCAGGGACTAATGTTGTGTTTCTTTAAGGAGATTATTTTTCCACACTGAAAGCTGCTAAATCTCAGTTTACTTCCTAAGCTTAGGTCACAAATATTTGTTAAATATAGGCATGCATCACACACAAAGAGATCTAAATCAATATTTAAAACAGTGTTGCAGTGAGATAGAGATACTTATTGGCCTAAAAGTTATGAAGTTCTCGTTGAAAGCAAAACTTACAATAATCAACAGAAGCTTGTAATTTTATTACTTAAATATAATAGTGTCCACAGTGGTCTAGCACTGCATGATGTGAAAAAGTATGAATACTTTTTACAAAGACGTTGCACATCAAAAAGGGGATACACAAGCTAAAGATGCTAAATCTGATGCCCTACAAGTCCTTTGGTCCTGGGCTTTTATTGTCTCCTGAGAAATTGAAGTAATGATCCATCAAGTGGGATCAGGAGAAAGGGAGTTTGGAGAATGCTGGGAGACAAGCTCTTTTGCAGTAAGTATCCTGGAAGAAATTAAAGTCCTGTGCCAGAAGCATTGCATCCTAGGATCATTTAAATAAAAGTAACACTGGTGCATTTAAGGCACAAGTTGAAATTATGGTATAGTTAATAAATTCATTAAAGGTACAGTGAGCTATTGTCCTTTTTTTGCACCTTTACACTAACCTGAGCCTAAATCATCTCTGCAATACAGCTGCACCGTATGAACCTACATGCTTCTTTGAACTGTCTTCCCTTTAGCCCCCCAACCATTCACTATACTTTCTTGCTTGTTTGCTACGTATTCTTTGAGACTATACATCATTATGATTTCTGTCTCTAAAGATTCTAAGTCCTGGCCTTTACTGCTGTCCCTACATGTGTTCCTTATTGTCTTCTGATATAGTATTATAATCCTTTCATCTCCAGTTACAGATATTAATGCCCCTTCCTTCAACTGATGTACATTTTTCACTGTTTTAAGAATGAAACTGCTTTCCTATTCTCATTCTTGTTCAAGTTCTTAATCTTTCTAGTAATTAGAATTTTTTAGTAATAAGATATGCTTACACTCTTATCTGCTTTTGGCTGTTATTTGCCTCTTCCATTTGCATAAGTTCTACTCACCTTGGATGTCTCTGTCCATTTTAGACTTGCATCTGCATGTTGTTACATGGAGTGTTTCCGCTTAAAGTGTCATCTCAGAGTTACAGCATTTACTCTGTCCTCCTCTGTCTCTCTTCTCAATACCTTTTGGAGTTCTGAAAGAAGTTGACTACCAACGGGATGTCTAAATTGAACAGCATATTGGAGATAGGCAGGCTTGTTTATAAGAAGTTTTTATTTTTTTTTTTTTTTTTAAAAAACAGTTGAACATTCAAACACTTGTAAGCCATCAAAATGAGCATTATCTGTGTTACTATGCTATCTGATCACGGTTAGTTTGGTTCTTCCTACTCCCGTGCTGTCATACTGGTTCCCCTCCTTGTTTTGCTGATGCTGTGTTTCAAATTATAGCATATATTTTTCAGGACAGCAACTGTCTTTATTTACAGACTTACTCCCAAGAGGCCCACAGCCTTGATAAAGACATTGGATGGTACAGCAATATAGATAGTAATTGCAGTTAAAGCGAAGGTCCTAAACTAGCTTCTTAGAAGGAAGAATCTGTTGCACAGCCAAGTTTTTTGTACTTCTCCTTTCTGTCACATGACAGAGTCAGTCCTGCAAGGTTATGAGCTTTCTGTAACCTATTGGACTCCTTATTGCACCTTGCAGAACTCTTCACCACAACAGAGGCAGGAGTCTTGTTTTTATCTTCCTCTTTAGGTAAACTTGCAAGGTCTGAAAATCGTATTGTAACAGACTTGCTATGTTGAAAGAGGAGGGATTTTTGCGTAAGAGGCCTTGGAATCTTTGTAGCATTGGTGAAGGAAGGTGGGGAGGGAATAGTCTTTACATTTAAAAAAAAATACTCAAAGAGAGTAAGTTTTAGAAGGCATGTGTGCAGAAAAAATTACAATATAGTGCAGAGTGGTAGATTACAGTGCATCTTGTTAAGGCTTCAGTACTTAACCTCCAGGAATAAGTTTGAATTAGAACTGAAAAGGAAAAGATAAAAATCTGAAGGTATTTTCATCAGATACCTGAAGGGTCATTTGTGATGTTCTGACTAAACCAGCAAATGCCTTGTCTGGCATGAGTAGCAGCAAAAGGAAGAATATGTTCCTGCTTAATAGTTTGACAGATTTCATCACGGAAAGTGACGGGAGCCGAGCCAGAAAAGGGAAGCACTCATTGTTATTTAAGCAGAAACAGTGAAGGCAATGTAGCATAACTAAAAGAAAGCAAGCACTTTAATTTACAATAAATTTGCAACACTGACTTCATGTCATGTTTTTGCCAAATTGACAGAGGATATTAAACTCTTTTTCTGAAGGACAAAATCCTCAATACTGTTGTTTCTTAAATGTTCTTTAGGGTAGAAGAGTTTTAAATCTAGTAAGGCTGCTTTGACATTCAGTTGCAAGATTTTGATTTTGTCTAACTAGGATTTGCATAATCATGGCAACATAAAAACATAGAAAATATAAAATTTCACCTTTTGAAATAAGCACATCTGGAGAAGGCGATAAAAATACAAGATGGCTTAATGTTTCTGTTAGCTTATCAAATGCAACAATGCTATTAATGTTAATGACAAAATTCATAGTTTATATTTATCTTTCAAGTCCTAGAGAGTACCTACAATGAGATAAATTAGACTGCGTTTAACCTTGTGGAGCAGATGAGGTTATGAAACAGTGCAGATGACCGTAGATAATACAATGGAAAGGACCTCTGATGTGATTCTGTATATTGTCATTGCCAGAACAGGAGGTCACCTCCTGACTTGTTCCTCCTGCTTTAAAGGGGAAAAAACCTGATTTCAACCATTTACTAGGGAAAAGAAGAATTTCCTATATTTTATTTAGTTTTGTTTGCATTTGGCCAAAATATTATTCTTGCATTATGTGCTATCTTATATTCTGCCGTGTAAATCAGGAACTTGCTCACCTGCAGTGATTGAAAGAAAAGCTCTTTTGTGCACGTAGATGCAGAAATAAGGGTATCACCCACCCTAAGTTGTCACGTACTGTGACAAGTATGTGAGCTGGGGCATGCATTACGAAAAGCTTCCTTTTGTTTATAAGCACCACAGAATGTAATTTTTCATGAGTATCAGAAGAATCCACATTAAGCTAACTGACCAGTCTAAATGTTTTTTGGCATATGCGCAGCATATACATTGCAGTGTGCCCAAGTGTGTAAAGGCTGAGTTGTATCTTGCAGAAGTTTTGCTAAAGTGGTACTTTAAGCATAAATAACCAGCATTGTAAGAGTTCCTTTTCTGAGAAGCAATTTGTTAGAAAAAACTTAAGACTTGACAAATTATAACTGCAGCTGGTGAATGGTGAAGCTGCTAAATACATTTCCTGTTTAAAAAAAAAAACAAACAAACTTTTTTATTTTATTTTTAACCTCAATAAGTACTTTATTATTTTAGCAAGTTAAAAATATAAGTACTTAAATGATATGACTGCCAATTTAACTAGACTTTCAGACTCATCACTCTTCCATAATGAACAGTGTTATTCTGGACAATCCCCAAGACAAACAAAACTATGTGAGAACTGGATGAAGAACACAAATTCTGTTTCATAGATAAAATCAGAATGTAAAATTTTTGGTATAAATTAGAATGAAATTAGAGTTCAAAGTAAATTCTGTAGAAAATCAGTGAGCATTCCAACTCCCTTGTAGTCATGAGCTTTAGTAATGTTTCAGTTGGGTAAGATACCTGTGAAGTCTACACAAATAACTTTAGAATCTTCTAGCATTTCTTTTTGTGGTACTACTCTGCACATAGGTCACAGCCTTCTGCCTTCAGTTTCAATGGATGGTAGGGTCTGGAATGGTTATTAATGCTATTAATGTCCTCCTTTTAAACCTGCTAAAGCTTCTTTCAGATGAAGACATCTGTAAAGTGGTGTTTTGGAGTAATCAAACTATCTACTTACTGAACTATCATAATATGCTGCTGGGCCCATCTCTTTCTTCTCAAAGATGACATGTATTTTAGCTATAATTTCTAGCTCAGAAAACTTTGAATTTAAGCTCAGCCCTTTTTTCCTCAACTTGAGCAAGGCTGAGGGTTCTTAGTGTTGCACCTGGCCTTAGTGCTCACCATGAGTGTAAGCAGATGTACTTTTTGCTGCTAGGATGGAAGTATCTGTGTGTTGTGACATTAATCTCAACAGCTCTTGCACACCTGTCAGTGTTCATGGCTTTGGGGAATGATAGTTTGTGCTTGGTTTTAGTTTTGAAAGCAGAATATCTCATAAAATTAAGAATATTATTTTCATTAGTTTTACCTTAAAAGTAGTATTATTTATACCACTTTTTCACTTTGGTAGTTCTTCCTGTGAAATAACATGGTTACCATGCATTTGGAAACAGTTATTGCAGTACTCTAGGTTGCCATGACATTTCCCTATATACAGTGCTCCAAATGCTTATGGCATGATATGAAAACGCTTTCACGCATTTTCAACTGTTAATGTTGTGTTTGTCACTGTACATACTAGGAGCTAGCTGTAAAACTCCCAGGAGGTCTGGAGTTGTTAATCTGGACGTCTTATCAGCTTGCTGTCTGTGGACATTAACATGGGTATTAATATTCAGGGTTTCCCATGTAATCACCATTATCTCAATCTGTCTAATAATTTATATGCATATTTACGATGACATGAAACTAAACACACTGTATAAATATCTGATGTTATTTCTGCTTCAGTAAACTATTTTCATTCCAGATAATTTGAGATTTTTGTCAAAAATACCAGAATAACCTAATAACATTGCTTAATCTCAAAATAACATTGTTTTCAACTTCCAGTTGAATACATGTTCATGACACGTATCCATGTTCATGACACTAACTGGCAGCAACAGACTCAAACAGCGTTAGAGATATTTTTTTTTCTACTAGATAGAAATAACAAGTAAATTGGTACCACACAGTCTTGCATATTCTGCTAAACAAATATAGTAAGTTAACATCGTTTGACAGTTGCTTTGGGCCGGTTGGGTGGCTGATTTGCAGAAAGTAAAGGAAGTGAAAGGAAAGATACAATCCTATTGCTATTAAAGTCAATGACAAAGCCTACATGCATTTTGGACTTGAAAGGTATTTAAAAGGATGTTTCTATATGGACAGAGATTTTAGAATGGAATTTTCGTATTTGTTAGACGTGATCTATTTAAAGGTTAAGGATTCTATTTTCTTTTGGTAACAGGCAGTGATTAAATTAATTTCTTGTTGTTGCTGTTAAGAGAATCAGCATTAGGAGGGGTTAAGCTGTGTTCTGTTCTTTCATGTACATTAATGGCTATTGTGCAGGCATCATGGTGGTTATTCTTTGTAACTGAAAGCTTGATCTTGTCCATAGATTCTTTTAATATTTGAGCATGGAATCCCTCTTTTTATGTTTTTCTTTTTCCTGTTTATTTTCTCATTTTTCTTGTTCTAGAGCTCTTACATTTTTGACGAATAAGAAAGTTTATATGATACCATGGATAGGAAATTTAAAATTCTGAGCAACAGGTCCAATCAGAACCTTAGGATTATGTCTGTGAAATTTGCATAGTGGAGGAAAATTACATATTCACAGAATAGTTACTGAAAAATATCCCACAGTGATTATGCATATCCTTGCTCTTTGATTGGCTAATGATAGGTTTCAGGCAATCACAGTAAAGGAAATAGCGCATTATGCGGGTATTTCAAAATTAGCTTGTGCAAATCAGACATCTATAGTCAATCAGAATGCAAGGAAGCAGATAAATTTTGAGGAAAGAGCAGAATTATTTAAGTAGAGTAACAACCCTTGTGAGCAAAAGTTATTTATTTGTCTTTTCTGAAACTTAAAAAAAAAAAAAATCATATTTCAAGAATAAGAAAGCATGGAGAATATCAGTGAAAATGTTAGGCCAAACTATACATTAAAGTTTGGGGATTTAGGAAAAAGATATGCCATCTTTGCCAACTACTGCATCTACTTGGCCATTATAACAGAAGCACAGGTTTTAATTTTGCTATTGTCGTGGTTTAAGCCCAGGCCGTAAATCAGAACCACGCAGTCTACTTCCCCCCCACCTTTCTTCCCTCCACTTCTGGAGGGACAGGGAGGAGAATCAAAAGAATGCAACTCCCACGGGTTGAGATAAGAACAGTTTAATAACTAAGGTATAACACAAATCACTACTGCTACCACTAACAGTAATAACGATAAAGGAAATAACAAGGAAGAGAATACAACTGCTCACCAACCGGTACCTTGCCCCCACCCCGCAGTATCTAGCCCTTCCGGGCACTCTCCATTCTACATCCAGGGCATGACGTGCTATGGTATGGAATACCTCTTTGGCTAGTTTGGGTCAGGTGTCCTGTCCCTGCCTCCTCCTGGCTTCTCCTCCTCCCTGGCAGAGCATGAGACCCACAAAGTCCTTGGTCAGGGTAAACAATCTGACCAGCAACTGAAAAGCATCGGCTTTATCAGTATTATTCCCAGGTCGAAAGTCAAAACACAGCACTGCACCAGTAGAAAAAATGACTGCTACTGCTAAACCAGGACAGCTATTAATTAAAGTGTAAGACATACATTTAAAGGCTTTGAGATTAAATTTTGTGGTTAGACCTTCTCATGACGAAGAAACCATTTCCTGTTGATCTGTTTATTTTTTCTGAACATGCTTTTTTTTTCTGAAATTGTAACTGTCCATTCTAGCTGAGCAGCTAGGCAATAAGGCAATATGCTAGTATTTTAAAGGTTAATTTGATATTGCTACTTTGATTCAATGGCCTTCTGTAGATAAGATCAAGGAAACTGTGTGCTCTAACAGCTGCTATAGAATAGTTTCAGGTTGCTAAAACCTGAGGGCTTCATTATGTAGTCTGTAGTTAAAAGGAAAATTGTTTTTCTTGAGAATCTTATAGATGTAAAAAAGTTCAATTAGTAAGTGTATTCCAAGAAATGTACGGCAGACTTTACGTAATTTGAAGGCTAATACCCATACAGGAATTGCCTAGAAACTGTTATTATTCATACTGTGTTTGTCACATGGAAGGTGACTTAAAATTGCAAAATGATGTTGTTTGTTACTTCCTTGAAATCTTCACTGGAGAACCAAGGTTGGTTTATCCCCAGACCTTTCTAATTTTCTTCTTTAGGCTCTTCTTTAATTTTGTTAAGTACTGAAAATCAAAATATTGACTATTCTATGTATACAAAAGTGTTTTAATTCATCCCCTTTAAGGTTCACCTTGGAAAATTGTTTTCTAGCTCTAACTGCTGGTAAATTATTTGCAATTCTAAAGCCAGAAAGGCTTGGGTTTTAAGTTCTATCAACATCCTACCTAGTGATGCTGGCTGTGAAGGGATTTTTGTATTACTGTGGATAATTCATCAGGGACTGTAGTGGTGGACAAGGGGTAACGAGTTAAAACTTAAACAGGGGAAGTTTAGATTGGATATAAGGAGGAAGTTCTTTTCTGTGAGGCTGGTGAGGCACTGGAATGGGTTGCCCAAGGAAACTGTGAATGCTCCATCCCTGGTGGTGTTCAGGGCCAGGTTGAACAGAGCCTTGGTGACGTGGTTTAGTGTGAGGTGACCCTGCCCGTGGCAGGAGGGTTGGAACTAGATGGTCTTAAGGTCCTTTCCAACCCTAACTATTCTATGATTCTATGAAATGGGCAAAGCAAAACAAAGAATTAATTCCCTTCTTCCCACTGGCAGGCATATGTTCAGCCATCTCCAGGAAAGCAGGGCTCCATCATCTGTAACGGTTACGTGGGAAGACAAATGCCATCACTCTAAATGTCTCCCCCCTTCCTTCTTCTTTCCCTCACTTTATTTACTGTGTGTGATGTCATATGGTATGGAACATCCTTTTGGTCTTTTGGAGTCAGCTATCCCAGCTGTGTCACCTGCCAGCTCCCTCCCCCCCTCCAGCCCATTCACTGGTGGGGTGGTGTGAGAAGCAGAAAAGGCCTTGGCTCTGTGTAAGCTCTGCTGGGAATAGCTAAAACATCCCTGTATTATCAACACTGTTTTCAGCACAAATGCAAAACATGGTCCCATATCAGCTGCTATGAAGAAAATTAACTCTATCCCAGCCAAAATCAGCACACAAAATAAGGATTCTAGATATACTGAGAATTCATCACCAAATTTGTTGGCACAATATTTAGTAATCCAACAGGATCAGCATGCATCAATTACAGAAGACTAAAGCATCCTTTCAGTACTACTTTTCACTATCTTATGATTTTGCTGTGAGTCTCACGAAGTGTACTGTCTTTTCTATATGTCCAGGTGCTGAACTCTAGGATTGTAACCTTGTAATGACAGCTAAAGTAATACTAAGAAAAGAATTTTTTAGGTCTTACAGTGTGCAAAGAAAATGTTTAGAAGATGAATGCAATTTGCCAGGAGGCAAATAGAAGTAACTTTTGCTGGTTTATACTATTTCTTGTTCTTGGTTTTTTGGTTGGTTTTTTCTTCCTTCCTCCCTCCCTCCCTCCCTCTCCTTCCTCCTTCTCCTTCCTCCCTCTCCTTCCTTCCTTCCTCCCTTCCTCCCCAGTCCTTACGGGTCCTTCTCAAACACCAGAACAGTCGGAGTTTAGTGCTAAGTGCTAATATTCACAGAAGGTTCTAAATCTTCCTATTGCAAAGAGTTGGGGGAAGCATGGCCACTAGAAACATGGAGCTTAGTCGAAGTAAAAACATCCTCTTGTTCTTCTTTCAAGCCTTGTTCCATCAGGTGGAATATTCTCAGGACTCCCCACTCCTACCGGTATGTCCTGTACTGCTGTTGGTTTCACTAGAAAACTTCCTTCATTTCCAAACCAAAACTGCTTCCAGATTAAGTCCAGTTTAGTGGCATAAAATGGTGACAGAATTTATATTTTAAATTTTTATGTCTCTGTATTTTAGATTGATGTTTTCTTAACTTAAAAACATTTGGATTACAGTATGTTGTAGATTTAATTGTAAATAGCATATCAAGCTAGCATGATTGATTTCTTTTTTATATTTCCTTCAGCATTTTTTATTTGCAGATGTCTCCAGTAAATATGTGTTCTGTAGATAGATTGTTCATCATGAGGAGAAACATAGAAAGTAACTCAAAGGGCAAATTGTATTACTGTAGTGCCATGGAAATATGGTTGCAAATAACTTGCTTTGGAGAGCTTAAGTGGCTTGGATAGCTTGGAGTAAATTGCTATTTTAACAGTGCAAAGGTGCTGGAATCTGCTCCCTAGCACGTTATACTGTAGTATACAGAATAGTTCAACTTCCTTTGCAGTGAGCTCTGCCACTCATGCCCTGCTATGAATATATTAGACAACGACTGAAACTTAATTACTCTTTGAATGGCACTCAAATGGCTGTGATTTATGATGGAAGGTTTTCCTATTTGTAGTCCATCAGTTGTTATCATAGAAATATTCTTGCACTGGCCTTGTATTGACCAATATTTGGGTAAGAATTACTGCTATTTCTTGTTAGAGAATTACTGTGGGCCAGACTGGTAGTCTCCTTTTTCACCTTGGCTGAAAACTGGGTAATGCCACTGCCCTTGCCTGTTGGGGAAACCCATTCCTCTCTATTTCTGAGTTTTATTATATGTACCATAAGTAATTCACTAAAAATGAAAAATTCAGGAATGACATCAACATTTTGCAAGATAATAGTTATAGTAAAGAGCCGTGCAGAGAGTTCAGTTTTAAGTTGGAAAAATGTCCTTCATAACCTAATTTTTGCTGCTGCTCCTTCTCTAAATATTCCTAAAACCATGGTAAGACAGTGTAGCAAGTAAAGGCACAGGCCTGTTCTGTAGGCATGAACAGAAATGGAAATGGTGAATACTGCCACGAATATTTGAACAGACAAATTCAATTAGTATCAACAGAAAAGAATGTCAGTGTTACGGGAATAGCTGAAAGTCATGCACAGCAGGAGAAGCAAATATGATTAGGGTGAACGAGTGTCTAGAGTAACACTAGGGGACTTTTTTGGTGTATTTTATGGTAAGATGTGGGGAAAAAATGGACTATTCTTGTCAAGATTATCTTTGGTTCAGATCCCATCATGTTAGCCGCATTTCTGTATGCTCTGCTTATTCTGCCAGTACAAAATTCTTTTGGACTAGAAAGGTTAGAAATCTTCATTGGTAACGGATGGGTTCAGAAATTGGAATGCAATCAAAATATAAGTACCTTTGAAAAGAAAAAATGAAAGTTCCTAGAGTAGGAGTTATTATTAACAAGTTGGAACTTGTTAATAATATGTAACCTGTACATGAATTCATTTTTATAGTGAAGTTATTAATATTTACTTTGTTTTTTGAGTACACGGAGCCTTTATTTCAATGATTAGTAAGTGAAGTCTTGTCATTCATAAAGGAAGTCCTCATGCACTGCAACTAATGTTTAACCTTTTTTAAAAAGTTGTTATTGCATAGCTCAAGAGAAGATCAAATGCTGAATATTTCTATGCAGTAAAATACCACAAATGCAAATTCCACTTTTTTTTTTTTTCATCAGCTATCTACAGTGAATATAAGGTTATTGACAAAAAATAATGAAAGTAATACAGATTTACCATCGTTATTCTTGTTTATTTCCTAAAGTAGCCATTAAAATCAAATGTTGCCTGGCTATTGTCATGTTCTCCCCCTGCTGTTTGTGATAGTTTTAGAAGAAAATCCTCTATATTTTATCATTTAAAGCTCCTTTATATGTAAGTTTACCTACAACAAAGGCAGGAGAGTAATTTTAATTAAATGTGCAATATTAGATGTTACTTGCAGCTCATAATAATGCCTGAGAAAAAAGCCCACTGTTTACTGTGTAGTTTTCTAGATGCTAAATGTGCATTTGAATGTGGAAGGGAAAAGCAGAGAGCTCTTCTGTTCTTCAGTGACACTAAACCCAGGGGCTCCAGTTTGCTGCAACCAACCACCTCGTAGAAAGCAATGTGAAAAGCTGCAGATTAACTGTATTCAGATGCACTGGTTTGATGTAACATCAGCTTGCTTGAATTAATGTCCTGTGACAAGCCCTCCTTTGCAAAACCTGTAGAAGCAAACTGTTTCTTTGTCTACAGTTTTAAGCTTGGCTACAGCCTCTGGTAGATTCTGCTTTGTTTCTTGCATACCGTTTTTTCAGACAAAGTCGAATCATCATCTCTGAAGGACTAACCAAAGGGTATACACCAAATTGCTAGTGGTTTATTCAGCTTTGACACTTCCCAGTGTGATCCTTACTGCCTTTTGTAAACAAGAAGGCAAGGGAAAGGCTCCAGAGACTTTCTTCTATTCATTTCTGTAATAGTTTTCTTGCCACGGGAGGCTTAAGAAGATTTGTACTGCCTGCTTTCTTTTCATTAGCAGTGAGTGCAATGCTGTTGGGTAAGTTAATGTGTGAGACTATAAAAAGAAAAGTACAGGAATTTGGAAAAAAAAGTGCATTTTCTCATTGATCTATTTTTAATGTTATTTTTCTTGATTTATTCTGTATGGAGTGCAAAGAAAAATAAAATAACATGTAACAGTTGAAGTATGTTCAGTTGTTCTCAGCCAGACAGAGAATTAGAATGTAGCTGTAGTCTGTTTCTTGAATGCAATACTATGCTTCACTGGGTTTTGGCAGCATGTTAAAATTCTTGTTATTAGACTGACAAAGAAACCAAACTGAATTTTCAACACAATCATATTTCGTCATGAAATGTAATAATATTTAATGATTTCTTTGTATTCCTGTATGCAACAAAATGCCTCAATCTGTGAGCCTTACTTTGACCTCTGTATTGCACTAACCTTTTATGCTTAAATTACCTTTAGTTACCTTTGAATTATTTCCTCTGTATTTCATTCTGAATGTTTGCTTTAATGAAAGCTGAGCACATGAGTTGAGAAAACCCCAAAGTTTGGCAAATGCATTTATACTTAGTACAATAGCTGTTTTCATCAGATTAAAATTTGACTCTATGTAGAAGCACTTCAGCGGTCAGTTTTATGTGTTGTGACAGTTAATGTGTAAATCTACATCTGTATGTATACATATAATAGCATTTTAAAAAATAGTACTATACCATCGTTGTTGTTATAATTTTCCCCAAATCTCTGGGCTCATAAAATTTGTTGCAAACAATGCAGAATAGGTAATGAATATAAATTAGCCTTAAGAGAATAGTCCTTTTAGAGGGGATTAATACAGTTTAAAATTCCTATCTTATGGACTGGTGGTGATAACTCATGCAGGACAGTATGTGTTAAGAAGAATGAAACTGATAATAAGTGCTCATAGTCCTTAAAAGATTACTGGATGCTACATTTCTTAACTTTTTAATCATGCTGCTTTTCCTTTGTCTCCCAACACACACTTAAATTTCTCTTCTGGGATATAAGGAATACAGTAATGACTTAGGAAAAATGCTGGTAACTCAGCTGAAACAATTCTTTTTTAAGAGGGTAAGCACAACTCTTCTCTGCCTGGTAGACCAGATGCTCAAGATTTATAAAGCAATTTTGTTAGGGAAATATGTGGGGTTTTCTAAATGCCAAGTTTTATTTTTTTTTCCAGACAGTTACTAGTATATTCCTAGATATTTTGAAATATCCAAGCAGAGGTAACTGTTGATAGATGTAACTCAGCACTATTACATATTTATAGAAATCACATTACCTCCAGCCATACTTGTCAGCAGCTTGGCTCTTTTGATTCCCAGTTGGCTGAGAAATGTAGCTTGAAGTGTTGTCAGTATGTGATATCATTAATCAAGAAACCAGTTATACTCTGTTTTATTTCTATTTGCATACCCATGACTATGAATTACCAGCCACAGTTACTCAGCCCTCAGAACACTATAGTCACTGCCTGATGGTTTACTTGTATTCTATTTGTGTAGTTTTACTGAGAGACATGACTCACTAGAAGCTAGCATACATCATAGCCTAAAAATGGCCATTACTCATTAGAAGTTGTGTAGAGAAGTAAAAGCTCCTTAGTAAAAGTTGTATAGGGGAGTAAATGCTTCTTAGACAAGCATTTGTCTCATGGATGGAATTATAATTTTGTGGGATGCAGTTCTTTTTTGTCCAGAAAGTGTGACTTTTCCCTTACTGGTATTTTATTTTTGCTAGGTATGATAGCTCAGTAATGATTTGGAGAAGAGAGCTTCTTGTGAAATCTGGAAGTCCGCTTGGTTGTGGTTCAGGGGCAGTTTCAGTTAGCTGACCAAGTTTTATTGATAACTCCAAAATCTTGTTCCCTGGCATGATAATCAAAACATTTCTGGATAGCATGTATGAGCAAACATACATACAAGCAGCACATGAACACATTTTATCGAATTTAACATGATTAATCTTTTGCCCTTCTTATGAAATGTGCATTAGGGTTGTTGCAGCTATTGACTTTGTTTTTCTTTTCCCACTTCCTTGTATTGTATGCATTGATCTATCTTCATTAAAAGTTTTATCTCATGGTAGCCATGGGATAAAATTACTGCATTGCTGAAGTCAGTATCAACATTTAGCACCTGAATAGAGTCAGTTTATCACCATATTGTATTTATGCAGTACTCAGACTGCAGTGTGGAAGGTAGAGGATAAAGGGAGAATTGCTAGAGTGATCCAAGCTTGAAGTTTTGTAGCCATATGCTGCAGAAGTGGGTAGTGCCATAGAGGTGCTTATAGCCAGAAAGAAGTCAGCATAATTCTGATTCATTTCACCTTCCTCTACCTTTCAAATATTTTGTAAAGCATTTAACTTAAAAAATGCAATGTAGTACCTTAAGAATGCCATTTGTAAACTAATAAAGGTGATAGGTGTGTTTCTGCTGCTGCAAGCAATTGTGTGAGCTTTTTTTTTCCTTTAAAAGGTCCTTTCTATGTACAGGGTTTTTTATGAGACATTTTCTTATTATAGGAATAAAAAACCAAAACCATTTGCATAGCCTTTCAGCAGAATGTAACTTGTAATAATTTTTTGTAGAAACTATTTTTAACAGTCTCCAAGGACTTTGATCAGTGTTCTTTATTCACTCAAACTCCCATGGAATTCAATAGGCATTTTCATGATTAAAAACACCCAGAAAAGAATGTTGAATACAGTCTG
The DNA here is from genome assembly GCF_963264785.1 of Psittacula echo. Lineage (NCBI taxonomy): Eukaryota > Metazoa > Chordata > Aves > Psittaciformes > Psittacidae > Psittacula > Psittacula echo. The sequence continues at coordinate 21,234,558 of NC_137737.1, read as the reverse complement.
TTTATTCAAACGCAAGCAAATCTTTCAGGCTATATTTTCATAACAATCTGGTTATTACACACAAGAGAAGCCTAAGCTCTCATGCATTATTTGGGTGCCAAAAAGATGGGATCTACTCTTTTAGAGCTATTTGTTATTTTGACAGTGTGCCTCCAAGCTACATTGTACTAGATAAACCCTTAATATTACATAACAAATAATGAAATATTGTTGCTTCACTGCCTCTCTTCACATGATTAAAAGAGATTAAATTTGTTTAGCATCACGTCATGTTAATTCCTTATGCTATACCTGCTATTGAATCCTGATGTTGATTTTTGAAATATGCATATTGGATTTTTCTTCTCATTATGACACAGGCCTCATTATAGCACATTGAACTTAAAGCTAGTCATCTTGTCATACGGTATGACATCTTTTAAGGGAAAGAATGATCAGGAAATTGGAAAGTAGCTTGGGATAGGGTTTCTAATGTCCCTTGTGTTAATTAGTTGACTCCCAAGGGGACAGGGCGTCGAGAGAGGACAGTTTGAGGACTGCACAAACTCCCAGAAAGGGAATGAGGAAACCTTAATGTGCCACCATGTGACTTGAGAGAGAAGACTGAACCATTTTGAAAAAGGATAGAGGTATGGGAGACTGAAGGACACTGTGACATGGAAAGCTTGCTTGAATCCTGTCAGACATTGAAGATGGCTTGTGGAGTCCATTAATAAAGAGGAAAGTCATGTAAGATTATAGCCCAAAGGAGGAGATGATGTATGAAAAAGGCTTTCCAGAGATGTGAAACGGGTCTCCCAGAGGTAAGAGCTGCCTCACAAAGAGCTGGAGTAGAGGTAGGAATCCAAATGTATTGGAGGAGAAAGAGTTTGAGTACACTTTATTAAATCCCCAAGAAGATGTTTTGTACTGTGATTTGAAAATTCCTTGGTAAGCTATAGCATCAGCTGAAGGTCCAGAAGGCCTCTGCAGAACCATCTATGCCATTGGGGAGCATTACAATGTAGAAGGATGCAGATGGATTCCAGTTCTTTCTCCTCTCCAGGCTAATGAGAAGTGAGCCATCTTCAGTCTGAAAGTGATGTACCTATGTTAGTGTGTGTTGTCACCAGCTAACTTTTGTGTGTTATGCCATGGCAAATTGGAATCACAGGTTCTGGACTGGACTACATGAGCTTGCTCAGATTTCGAACTTCTATCAAGAACTGTCTACTGTCTGCTAGTTACTTATGCAAGAGCTGCCTTTCTTGACTTACATAATTCAATTAGGAAATTGTCTTGTAAAGAAGAGATGATAAATGATCAGATGATTGCTTTATTAATGAGGAGGCAATGTAGGTTTCTGAAAGGTATGTAAATAGGATGGTGAGGAGGAATGTAGTATTTTACATGAGATTTAAAGATCATATATGTGTGTATATATATCTCACATAACATATATATATAAATATATATATAGTGTGTGGTTTAGATACATATTAAACAAAAACAATTGCTGGCTAAGAGTAACTATGGTCACATGAATAAAGTTCCATAGAGAACTTTTCTTTGTAGAAAACCAATGCAGTTAGGTCTGACAGATCTTGATAGCTGGTTTCATGGGAACTGTTGAGAACTTTAATTCAAAGCAATATTATGTGGAGACGCATTACAGCCCTAGCTATATTCCCAGATCAACAGACACTTCTCTCACAGGCCTACTTGAAAGATTTTTAGCAAGGTGTTTGTCTGTGATAAGTCTTTATTGCTCCTGATATGGAGGGTCCTTGGTGACCAGCCAGAGAATCTTTTATCTATGTCATTTGTCCTATTCAGGAGTCTTTCACAACTGCTCTGTTGAACTCAGCAGATTTATATTGTTCAGGTTTGATAAGTGCTTCATTGATCAGTTTTCTTTCCATGAAGAGAGAATGCAGTAGAATAATATAATCTATGCTACTTTGACTTATGCTGACTGAGAGCAATGCAACACAATGCACCAATTTTTTGTGAAATTTCCGCAGGCTAGCGCTGAACAGGTACATTTTATGGTCCATTTGGCATGCTCTGTATATCTGTTCATACTAGAACTGATATCCTTTTTATCAAAGTCCATCTTTCATGTCATTATGTAGCATTTTATTTTATGTTTTTTGTCAAGCAGAGAACTGGAATGGTATCCATTAACAGAAAAGTCATTTTAGTCTCCCTGTGATTAGACTGACTTGATTCAGCACCTCTTGGATGAAACAGCTATATAAATCTTTAACCTCTGTAGAATTACCCTTTAAATCAATAAGAATAAATGAAAAAAGATTAATGTGTTGTAATCACTTGCAAATGCTTCTGTTCATGAGGTTGGCAAGTGTTTGTGACCAGTCAAGCAGTTAACAAATATCCGTGGCAATTCACATCTTTAATATACATTTGCTTGGTTTTAACTATTCCCTCTTCATTGACTTTTCAGCACAAAAAGAGCAACTGTTTCAAGGGTGCAAGGGGATTTTTCGTATCTGCCATCTTAGGCACCTATCTTCCTGTACAGCATAATAGGTATTTAATAGTTGGATCTGGATTCCAAGTCAATGTCAAGTTTACTTATTGTCTTTAAACAGTGACCTGCAGTAGGAAAAAATCACCTGGTTTCTATCCAGCTATTTTACTGCCCAAGATCCTTGGGGCTACAGAAGATAAAGCTGGTACATTGGAGGGAAGGCTGTTATGTTCTCACAGTTCTGAGGTAGATAGAGCTCAAAAATACGTTGTAGCTGTAACAGAGGAGGACAGAAAAGTTTCCGCACATGTTCTGAATTTTCTTCTAGGTTTTGCTTTGAGAAATAAAGCAGTCTGGTGAAAAAAATATATAAGAACTTTCTTGGCTGAGAGAAGGATGACCTTTTATATGAGCAAGTAGGCTCACTGGGGCTGGGAATGGCAACTGGAGAATCTGTTCCAAAGAAAACTAAGACAAGCAGCTATCTTGCCATCAGTACAGATTTCTGGCAGTGTTGCCAGTCTTGAAGGAATCTGTTTTTATTAGCTGTTAGGTATATTAATTAGCATTCACTTGCTCTTTAATCAAGCCATTTTCTTCTTGATACAGCAGAAGTACTTTTACTACATAGAGATCTTGTTGTTATAGTCTCCTAGCAACAGAAACTTTTCTTAGGCTGACATTTGCTGTCTCAAGAGTTCTGTAGTTCTGTGTCCAAATTACTTTGAATAGCCTTAATTTTCCACAGAGGTCCTAAAATTTAATCAATCTCATCTTTTGTTAGTTTGATTTTCTAACAAAGGCATCTGATTAAGTTATCTCCTGAGCCTTGGTTACAATATCATCCCAAATGATGATTTCAGATCATATCACAAAAGAAAAAAAAAAGAAAAAAATTCTGAACCCATTCTGCCTGCATCTTGAATGGGTTATATTACTAAGATATATTCATATAATCATGGAATGGTTTGGGTTGGAAGGGACCTTAAAGGTCATCTAGTTCAAATCCCTCTTCCATGGGCAGGGTATCCACAACTTCTCTGGGCAGCCTGTTCCAGTGCCTTATTGTTTCTCAGGCATCCTCAGAATCAGTGATCTTGAATAGAACTTCTGCAGTTACTCTTTTAACTGACACAGAGCCTCTGCAGTTACTGTTGGTCATAAGGGTGCTCTGCTTCGCATCTAAATAGATAAATTCAGACGGAAAATTTAGGAGCAAAAAAAGTCGCAAAATCTTTGTTTATGCAAAATAAATGCATATCAGTGGAGAATGGCAGCAGTTATTCATCCAGGTCATAGATGGGGAGGACCTCTGGATGTATTGCATCAAGCAGTCCACTGAATACTCTGCAGGCGTATTATCACCTTTATTGCTCTGAGATTGGCTCCCATGTATCTGCCTGGAATTATAATCAGAGCTGTGTATGTAACAAGTACACATAGTGTTTACAATAGAGTTGTCCTACACCCTAATGTCCTAGTCATGTGTCCTGTGGTTATGTCCACGACTGACTGTCTTGTGGTAGCCAGATTGCAGGATCAGGTTTTCAAAGCTACCTAATATTTGGAAATTCTGGACAAATGTGTGCTTTCAAAGTATTCTAGGATCACTGTTTCAGGAAGAGAAGAGCTTGAGTATAGGAGAAATTAGGTGAATGCTGAATTTGGACACAACATCCTCATGGTGATCTCTGAGTTACCTCAATTCATTGTGATCAATACAGCCATTGAATGGCTGAACTGGCACTTATCTTGTTTATTTATGTCTGGCCACTAATGATCTTTATGCTGTCATACACCTTCAGTCAGTTCTACGAGATTTCTGTTGTTCTTACCTTTGGAACTGCCTGTGTGTTGCTGAGGAGTATGTACTCCCAAAGTGCGGATCCCTTAGTTCCTGTCTGTCACTTTATACACACATAAATAAGAATTTAATGTAGTACTGGAGATGGAGGAGTTGTACATCTGCAAGTAGGACTTACCTTCTGTTTACCATGGCATAGAGAGCTGTGATTATTTTACCCGTTCCTTGTTAAAGCTTCTCAATGAAAAACAAATTATTTGATTCTTGGCTCTTGACAGTTTTATCAGGAAGCAGTTGGTGGCAGTAAATTTCGTATTTCCTCCTCATGCATTTGTACAAACCACGCAGGTTTTTTAGGGAAATGTGTGGATTCATATGAACTTATTGTGGGTGGGGTTTTTTTTTTGGTTTTTTTTTTTTTTAATAGACATTCTACCTCCTCGATCTCTGGTTTGATTTTTTTATCCAAGTGCCATATGGTCTACTGCTTCCTTGGGATTCTGATACCACTTTGGCACTTGGGAGCGCCTAGTCCTGGTTGTAATCCATGCAGCTCACTTTATTGCATTTTAAGACATACTCCACTCACAGTAAAGTCTGTTTCTTAGTTATGTATGTTGCATAAACACCAGGTTTTTATATATGAAAATGCAATATGTTCTGTATGTAATATGGCTGTAATAATACTCTGTGGCTTTCTGAATCAAAATGTTTTGAAGTAAATGGGAAGCCAGATATCTGTACAGATGGGAACTTGGGAGTTTCGAACAAGCTGGTTTCATGATACTTGACAGTTACTAGCTTGGGGAAACTCCTCACAAATAAAATATCACTATCTTCTGAATAAAACATTTAAAAATTGAAAACCCCTTATTGTAGCTGCAGTAAGGACATGCAGACCTGGAACAGCTGTGATATTTTTCTTTGAATGCGAATCACAAATTCCTATGTCACTTTCTAAGTTGATCTGCTTATGTGACCCTTTATATTATAAAGATCATGCCTTTCAGCTTGTAGACATTATCCTATTACACTATTCAGGAAAAAAGGTAATAAACTATAAAGCTTAAAAATACCAAGAAGAGTCACAATTAAAGTTATGGAAGCTTATGGATATGGAAACTTATCCCCCCAAGAAAGAGGTAGTGTAGGGGGTTTTTTTGTATAGTTTTTTTTTTTTCCCCCTTCAAAATCTGTTTCTTGTCTTGACTAGAAGAGCTCTGTTCAAACTTCCTGTGAAGAAAACCATGACATAAAATCTTCAGTTTCTCTGGAAGATGGCATGAAGTGTGGACATTTCCCTTTATCTGTATGAACTTTGCATGTTGAGTCCATCACTTTCTCACTTCCTCTACTTTAAAACTGTCATTGTAATTCATAATGAAGATCATATTGGTAGAACTGTGATATTATTGAGTTTGTAAATTTTTTGTGCCTCTGAATTTCACGTCTTTAAAAAACATCAATTCACATAAAACTTCTTGTCAGCTTTATGAAACTGATCAACATTTGTGCAAGAAAAACATGTTTCTAATTTAAAGGAGGTTTGTTTGAAAAAATAGTTTCTCAGAATAAACTTCTTTACTGTGTTTTGTAAAATAGGATTCTATTGCTGTCTTAGCACTCCTAGTACTTATATCTATAGAAACATGCTTCATGAGAGTATTACCAAAGAAGGCAGGTTTATGTACTAGAAGATAATCTGTCTGTCTTTTCTTGGAAAAAAGTGGCTTGTGCTTCCATATTTTTATTTCATTTTAAAATGTGTTGTTAATATTTCTATATTTATTACTTGTAGGTATATACTTTGCCAGTTAAATAGAAGTGTTCCTTTTACTCTTGCAATTACATTAAAAACTTAAATAGCATTTCAAATTTGAAAGCATATGATTTGCTTTAATTTGTGCCCTGAATTTTGTATTCTGCTGGTTAAGCAAAAGACCTACAATTATCTGACAGAGGCTGCCTTCTTGACATTTTCCAGCTTATTTTTCATCCTCAAGTAGAGCTGCGTATTTTGCATAAGCTTAGATAATCATGTAAACTAGTTGCATCACTGAAGTATTTTTATTTCAAATTCAAATACATTGAGGGTTGCATACATGAGCTTAAAATAGTTTTTGCAGATCTTCTAATCTAATGTCTATCTGATTTAAATTGTTCTTGAATCTCTTTCCCTCACCTACCCTGTCAAGGCAAAATCTATTTAAATTTAAATGTACAAAAATATGTGAGCCACTTAGAATACATCTGTAGAAATTTAAGTATTGTTATAGTGTATGATATTTAATCCATATTTTTTTTCCTTTCCTTTACTGTATGTACTGTATCCTCACTTCCAAGTTATTAATTGTTAGGTGCAAATACTGTGAACAGTTCTGCTAGGGCAAAGGAATGTGACTCTTCCAAACAATTAATTATTTATACAAGTTTTGAAAGGTTTGGTGTCCTGTGTGGTTAGAGCTTCAGGTACAGTTTTTGCTGAAAACACCAGGTATACTCTAAAATTACTTACTCCTTCCTAAGGGTTAATGTTAACCATTAGCGAATAAGCTGTTTTTTTAAAGATCCTGGTGAGTAGCAGAACTGCTTTCAGTTTTCTTATAGGATCAAAATACAGATCTACTGAACTGTCAGGTATAAAAAATGGTAGCTCTATATCATACTTAATTCAGCTCAGGCCAAAGCAGTGACATAAAATATAGTGCTCTAGGTTGTGTATGCAGAGAACATTTTACAGATGCGTATTTGTCTCTTTCCTTCAGCTGTCAGCCCAGATACATCATCATATATCATTATCACTTCTAGCAATGACACTGGAACATCTTCAGCAGTAGTATGCTTACTGTGCACATATAAATATAATTCATGGTAGTTACTTCCCTATGGAATATTCCAAAGGCAGAACCACCTCATTTCAGGATTAAAATACCTTGCTACCTTCTTGTATCAGAAATAAGCCAAGTTTGTATTGGTGCTTAACTTGTTCAACCCATGTACTCTCCTTGTTGTGAGAGTACAAAGGTGTCCTCATACTGCACTGAGAGCTAAAGGTAAAGAAGAGGTAAAGATATCCTTTGGACATACATACCTTTGAGAAAAAGTTGTGATAAATTAGCAACAGGGGAAACATGTACCCAGGGAATTTAAATTCTCAGATTAGGTCAATTTCATAAGGTAAAGAAAAACAAAACAAAACAAAAAAATCCCAAAGTTTTCAAAATTGTACACTTCTTAATTTTCTGAAAGACTACAAGGCACTGAAAGCTAGGTTTTAGAAGGTATTTGGGTACCCAGAAATCCAAATAGCTACCTGTGGGTTACAAAGGACACCTAGCTGCTTTACCTGTACAGAAGTTGCCTTTCAGTTTGTCAGGCATCTAACTTAGCTCCTTTTGTTAATTCTACAGTGTTTATCTGCATTTTGGAGCACCTATTAAAATGCAACTTTAAAATTTTGCTTTCAATCTCCCAGTATGAAACTCCTGTATGACCTGCTAATGTGCCTGAAAATCCAGTTCCTGTTTCAGTCATTGAACTGCCAGGAAAATTATATTCCATTTGGTACAGGCTCTAAGTGTACTCCAGCATACTCAAGTGTAATGTTCTCTGCACTTGAACTGTCCTTGAGCATATGGAAGTTTGAATGTCTTTTATGATTTCAAAATGATCCATGCTAGTTGTTGGTACTGCAGGAGAATGTGTTTTGTAGAGCAGGTAAAGCTGTCACAAAAGGTGTGAACGATTTAGCATTCATCTTTTAGTTGTTCCTAGTTATTGCTAGCTTACAGGGGGTTGTTTGATTTGATTTAGAGATAATGTGGTTGCTTGTCCAATGGATACCTGAATAAAGCCATCAAATTAATTTCCTATGAAATACTGAACAGTAGTTAAATAACAAAGACTTTGTAATGGGAATAGTAATTGTCATTGGTAACAAAAGTATATGTGAAAGTTCAGTCATACAAAAATGCATGTATGTTAACTGTAGCCATCCAAATAGTGGCAAACAGCTGTAATCTTAATTCCTAGCTTTTTCTGTGACTGAATAAAATTTGACAATCTGTAAACGTTATAGAAACCAGAAATGAAAAAAAATATTCTAGATAAAGATATGCTTAGTTTCCATAAAATCTTTTATTTTACATATGAAAGTTCTGAAGGAGTACAAGATTAGCTGAACAGTAGAAAATGAAGAGAGAATTGCATCTTATGGGTGTGAAAACATAGCTCCTCAAGTCTTTTCTTTGTCTGTGTTTGTTTAGTCAAAGAATAAAGATTAGAACCAGTAAAATTTGAAGGTTTCCAGGGATGATGATTCCACCACTTCCCTGGGCACCCTGTTGCAGTGCCTGACTTCACTTTAAGTGAAGAATTTTTTCCTAATACAGTCTAAACTGAATATGGAATCATAATCCAGTTATGCGGAGATCTCTGTGCTTAGTTAGCTGTTGAGTTACAAATTTGATTGATGGAAATAACTTTATTATAAATAAATTATTTTATTTCTAAATCCAAATCTAAATGAGTTAATCTTTTCGTGGAAGATACTATCCTTGTGAGAAGGATATGCTTTCTGTACTGTTTAACAGATATGAAGGTCAGGGATTAAAGCTCAGCAGAATGACATCCATATGTCCATTTTTGAAAATAAAATTCAAGTTTTTGCATTAATATTCCTGTCTCCTAATTCAAGTTTTTAAAAAGTATAAAAAGGGGACTAAAACTAATGAAATGTTTTAACTGATTAAAATAATACTCATGGTGGCTTACTTTGAAAGTAATTTTGGTGGTTTTACTTAATTTAGTCTTTTCCTCAATAAATGCAGCGGAGTAAACTGGTAAATAACAGTCTAGTACCAACAATATCCAGCTGGTCTTGGAAACCTAAATAATGCTACAAAGCAGCTGTACTGCAAATTGCAAGGAAATGAATCAAGGATAGGATGGGAAGCTTTGTTTACTTTTCTCTGTAGGTTCTTGCTTGTTTGGTGTATACCTGACTTTGCTGTTATTTTGCCACAGCCACCTTGTATTTCACTGAATCCTAATATATGTAGATGGAAAGTGTATTTGTCCTAAACTGTGAGAATTTCAGGACAGATGGAAGAACAGAGAACACCACTTGCATTCTTTTAATCCCATCTGGTTAGTAAATACTAGCAGGACAGAAGGAACGTATGTTGCTTTAGCTTGCCCTGTGTCTTGCCAGAAAACACGTTAGACTGGCCAGACCCTGGTCCAGGGGTACATACACCCAGTGTTGGAGATACAGTGTAGATTTTCATAGATGTGAGAAGTTCTTGTTAACAGCAGAGGAAAAATTAACAGTCCTACCAAAATCCTAGGCAACTGTTGATCTCTGGAGCTGATATATGTGGGACATTCAGAGTATGACTTCTGACATCATGTTGCCAACAGTGAATAAGTACATCTAGACACTTGTTTAATAACTAACTTCACATCAGTTCTTTTTCCTCACCTGCATCTAAAGTAGGAAGAAAACTTTGTCGGGATTGGTAGAAGAAAAAAACGTGGGTTAGACTGTGCGAGGTAAATTTTGTTCTAGGCTACTGCTGCCCTCCACACCAGGGAGTCTGGTTCCCTGACAAACTGGAACTGAAAATAAACAGAAAGAACATGTCCCTGAAGGGAGGTGAAGGATGAAGCCAGTGCTTGAACTGCCTGATTCATTCCCTGCTTTTCCCCCATCCTTTTTCCAAGGGTCAAATCAGCACAGATGTGTTGCAGACCCCATGCAGCTGAGTGCCAGTGGGTAATCAGCCTCGTGCCACAACGAAGACATGACTTGCTGACCTACGCTAATGACATAAGGGTAGTGAGATTGCCCTTTCTGTACTCACTCATCAGTAAATTCATGCCCAAAGGTGAACAAGTCTTAGCAAGGGTGTATAGAGGGTTAGTGAGAGACTACTGTCAATCTTTACTAGGCACATTAGATTACCAAGAAAATATGTGAGAGGTCAGCTGAAGGTAGCTATTACATAGGAGTGTGATTTGATTAAGACCAGGCTATGGCCTAGCTAGATGGGGCAAGAGATGGTGTGGAGAGTTTTGCCATTAATTTAAATGGGAGCACAATCTTTTGCCAGCCTGCAATCTTCATCATTTATAGTTTGTGATTTCATTATTAAAGTAAGCTGTTTGGTGAAGCTCAGAGGCAGAACTTCTATCGATTATTAGATAGCTAGCACTTTATCTTTGCTTCTTGTTTAAATATAAGCTTGTTTATTAGCTGTCAAGCAGCTGTGTACTCAAGTATATAAATAGCATTAGGAAAAAGGGCATTTAACTTTTAAAATCTAAATTTACTTTCTATGTAAAAATAAATTTTCTTTGAAGATTGTTGGTATTCAGCAGATTAAGCTGTTTCATTTTTGCCAGCTTTTCACTTTACTACCTTTTTAACAGCAAGATAAAATATCCATTGAAACTACAATTATAACGAAATGGCACAATATAAATAGACGACTTTCATCATAATGCACTGTTTTTAGAAATGTTCATAATTTAAACAACTATGTTCCTTGACTTCTCGCCAATTAAGTTTAGTCATCTAGAGACTCTGAATTTTAATGAGAAAGCTCCACAGTCTTTTACAGATATGATCTGTTGGCTGGAACACAGTCAAACAAGGAAAGGTTTAATCTTTTCTTTTCCCCTTATTTCTTTAAGTATCATAAAAAACATAAGAGAAAAAAATTAAGTGGCAGAGGAAACAAAACCGCTGCACAGAAAATGGTTTATAGCTTTGTGTAGATTGAATGCATAAAAAAAAAAATCTTTGCTTACTATCCCTTGAAATCAGTGTGACAGGCTTAAAAGATACAAGGCATGTTAAACAGACCAATGAAAAAATTAAAATTAGAAGCAAACTGTAGCCAATAACTGTTACTCTCTGATTATTCAGATAGTTCTAATGAACATTTTCACAAAAATTTTGGATCCAGAATCATAAGGAAAAAAATAAATAGGAGTGGCATAAGATACTTCAGATATTAAACTGTGGTCCCTGTACCTATCTTTCAGTGGCCAAAGCAGAACCCCCCTGGGGATTAGAATTAGATTAGCTAAATGACTAACAGCTGTCTTACAGGCATGAGACTAGATAAAGCAACCAAGCTGTAAATCTGTGCAAACTGCATGAAAGGCTACATAATGCAAATTGATTAGTTTAGGACTTGCATTAATGTGGTTGTGAATAAAAATAACCGACCAACAAATCCTGTCCTAATTTTAACAGCTACTGAAGAGAAAAAGCTTAACAGATGGGTCATTATGAGGTATGAGGTTACAATGAATTTACATTGTGATCAAAGAAAAAAAATCAACCTAAACTGCTAATCCCCATGAAGTAAGAGTTCTAATCTCTATGCAGAAAGACAAATATTTGAGGTTTTAACTTGGATTGATAAGTGGCTTTCGTAGAACACCAATGCCCTTTGCATTTTGTCAAGATGAAAAATATGAAGACCTTTTGATTTAAAGTCAAAGAATATGTGTTGTGGAACACATCTCACTAGATAGTTCATAAACTATTGAAATGTAGCGTACATTATTAAGACTGATTAGTTTTCTGCTGTTTCAGGATTATAACATTTTAAATTAAGAATGGTGGAAGCATTGACTTAGTTATTTGCATTTCTTAAACCTACAGAACCTGATGTTAAATCTGTTACATAATATTTCTTGTGTATTCAAAATTCTATGTCTTTTATTCAGCTGATTCTTATCACGTTAAAATTAATACTGTTTAATGAATGCTTTATTTGTATGACATTTGTGAGTTGTAAAATTTTATGTCATAACTAGTCAAGAGGTGGTAACCATGGGATGGTAAAACCACAGTAATATCAGTGACCTATATTCTTTCTTTAACGGCTATGGCTTTATTTCATCTTACTCTTTATTTATGGACTGCTACATTAATATTAATGTGGACTTGTTCTGTGCCATATACTAAAAGAAAGTGAAGTTTCATCAGATTGTCAGGCTTTTGGATGCAACCTCCTTGTATCAAGTGATGAGTTTTCAAAGCTTTGTCTGTTGAGTAGTATGCCTTTGTGATGTTTTTGAATGCAGATGGATAGAAAATTATTCTGCCTATTTTTAGAGTTAGCCAGAAGTCACCTAACCATAATTTGCATTAAAGTAAAGCCCAAGGTGATAGGCAAGATGTACTGAATCAGGTGCTATTGCAGCCATACATCTTCTGGCTAGGTAGAGCACAAGCAGAATAAATTAATTTACACTGTTTCCCTACTCTGTTCCCTAAGCTCCCACAGCCACAGCGTGTACGTAGATACCTATCTTACCTACATGCGCTGAGAATCCACCATCAAAGAGTTTTTCTGCCTCTACCCCTGCAACGCCTGACATGTTTTATGTCTTTCTAATACCAATCACTATTATAATAGAGCATCTGTAATCCCAGGTCTAAAGCCAATCCACTATGCCTGTGATACTTAAATGCTCACTTGACTTGAATAAGATTTCCCTTAGTGATAACAGTAGTTACTGGTCTATAGAGAGTCCTGGTATCTGATCCAGCAGGCACGGATTAATACAGTATTTCAGTTGTTTCAGTGTGAAGGAAGAAGAACAAAATTGTATTTTGGCTTCCAAAATTTTACTTGAACAACCAAAAATGTATACAGTTTGCAATACGTTGTATTTCTTTCACTGCTTCTGTGACATAGGAAGAAGTTTTTAGTTTTTGATTGTAACTCATGAATGAAAAATGCCACAACCTCAGTAATTGTTATTAAGAATGGCAATTAACATTATTGTATGCCAAAACTTATCCTAACCTGTTGGTTTGAGTATTTGTGTAAAGTACTCCTGTTGAGGAGAAAATCATAGAATCATAGAATAGTTAGGGTTGGAAAGGACCTTAAGGTCATCACGTTCCAATCCCCTGCCATGGGCAGGGACACCTCACACTAAACCATGTCACCCAAGGCTCTGTCCCGTCCAGCCTTGAACACCGCCAGGAATGGAGTATTCATAACTACCCTAGGAAACCCATTCCAGTGCCTCACCACCCTTACAGAAAAAAACTTCCTCCTTATATCCAATCTAAACTTCTCCTGTTTAAATTTTAAACTTTTCCTCCTTGTCCTGTCACTACAGTCCCTAATGAAGAGCCCTGCCCAGCATCCTTATAGCCCCCCTTCAGATACTGGAAGGCTGCTATGAGGTCTCCATGAAGCCTTCTCTTCTCCAGGCTGAACAGCCCCAACTTTCTCAGCCTGTCTTCATACGGGAGGTGCTCCAGTCCCCTGATCATCCTTGTGGCCCTCCTCTGGACTTGTTTCAACAGTTCCATGTCCTTTTTGTGTTGAGGACACCTGAACTGCACACAATACTCCAAGTGAGGTCTCACGAGAGCAGAGTAGAGAGGCAGGATCACCTCCTTCGACCTGCTGGTCACGCTCCTCTTGATGCAGCCCAGGATACGGTTGGCTTTCTGGGCTGCGAGCGCACACTGAAGCCGGCTCATGTTCATTTTCTCATGGACCAACACCCCCAAGTCCTTCTCCTCAGGGCTGCTCTGAATGTCTTCTCTGCTCAACCTGTAACTGTGCCTGGGATTGCTCTGACCCAGGTGTAGGACCTTGCACTTATCACAGTTAAACTTCATAAGGTTGGCATCAGCCCACCTCACAAGCATGTCAAGGTCCCTCTGGATGGCATTCCTTCCCTCCAGCATATCAACCACACAGCTTGGTGTCATCGGCAAACTTGCTGAGGGCGCACTCAATCCCACTGTTCATGTCACCAGCAAAGATGTTGAACAAGACTGGTCCCAACACCGATCCCTGAGGGACACCAGTCTTTACCAGTCTCCAGCCGGACATCGAGCCATTGACCACAACTCTTTGTGTGCAGCCATCCAGCCAGTTCTTTATCCACCGAGTGGTCCACCCATCAAATTGATGTCTCTCCAATTTAGAGACAAGGATGTCATGTGGGACAGAGTCGAAGGCTTTGCACAAGTCCAGGTAGATGATGTCACCTGCTCTACCCCTGCCCATAGTTCTGTAGCTGCATCATAGAAGGCCACCAAATTGGTCAGGCAGGATTTCCCCTTAGTGAAGCCATGCTGGCTGTCACCAACCACCTCCTTGTTTTTCATGTGCCTTAGCATGCCTTCCAGGAGAATCTGCTCCAAGGTTTTGCCAGGCACAGAGGTGAGACTGACTGGTCTGTAATTACCTGGGTCATCCATTTTCCCCTTCTTGAAAATGGGGGTTATATTTCCCTTTTTCCAGTCGTCGGGAACTTCACCTGACTGCCATGATTTTTCAAATATGATGGATAGTGGCTTAGCAACTTCATTCACCAGCTCCTTCAGGACTCGTGAATGGATTCATCAGGTCCCATGAACTTGTGCATGGTCAGGTTTTTAAGATGGTCTCAAACCAGATTCTCTTGTACAATGGGCCTAAGGTTTTCATTCTCACAGTCAGTCCTTCAACTTTAATGATCACAGTCAATCTAGTCTTCCATTTCTTGGAGGAGCGCTTAAGCCGTCGGTATGCTAGGTAACAGCTGTGTATCTGAGTTCTTGTTCACTGTATTTTGGGAAGTAAATGAAGCAATTCAAGAATTCAGTACATATTAATGAAGATACTTCATACAGGTAAAACTGAATTTTGGCACAGAGCTCATCCACTTTGGCATCCAGTGATAAACGAACAAACAGCTAAACCCCAACCCCCTCTCAAACAACCTCAAAAGAAGAAAAAAATATAAATACAGGATTTGTGCAAATACTGCATTTTGGTCTGAAGCATAGATTGTGCATTTATTACTTTATTTCATCTTGTACACCAAATAATGTTAGAAACCTTAAAGTGCTGTAGCCTTTTAGTATTTTACATTACTTCAGTCACTGATTTTCTGTAGCAAATGACACAGGTAGCTGTATCTCCTAGACTGTTTCCCACCTTCTTTCTTAAGAATCAATGTTTTGGGGTTTTTTTTAATTTTTTTTTATTTCTGGTCACATTAACTCGCAGGCTGTTATATCTGTATATCATCACTGCTTTCTTCCTGGTTAAGCCTTCTGACCAAGCTACAGAAAAGTAATGGAAAATTACAAAAAACGTAATCCCATTGCAGCACTCCATATCCTGAGCCATTAAAGCACTAAGGATTCAGGCCATGTTACAAAGAAATTGAAAGTGGACTTAAAGGAAGTTATTTCCTAAATACAAGCCCCCTTTACACCAGTCCTTCTTTCAAGAGCATGTTAATGGAGCCCCAGCAGCAGGGTGAGATTTAAAGTGATAGGTGGTATGTCACCCCTAGCAAAGGGAGCTAAGGAGACAAGGAAAAGTCTGATGTTATTACCAAGTATTTCAGAAGTGAATTAATGCGTTTGTGCTCTTATTAAATGTTGTATTGTGCTGAAGTTTAGTTTGACTTGGTATTGGGAACTCAAACCAGTTATCATGGGAAGGTTGCAGCAAAATACATACATGCATACACACTGCTTTTTAACATTCTTATTTACTTAACTCAATACTAGATCAAAAAGAGTACTTTAATGGTGACCATAGAGCTTCAGTGACAGTGTGGTAAATGGGAAATGAAAAAGTAGAGTATGTCCTCTGCAGAAGGTGAGGGAAGACAGACACAGATAAATGTGTTTTTACTGGAGGAGATAAGGTTGGAGTCAGTCCTCCCTTTCTGTTTTTCCTTTGTTCTTACTCTTCTACAGTCTGTGACTGTCTTACATCTTCTTGTTATTTTCAAAGTGTGTGGGATATTTTACATATGTCAGATACAGATTCTTTGTTCTCTTTTTACTGTCCTAAAACCAGTTCTAGCCAACTGCCAAGGCTTCATTCTTTTGGTGATCCATAGCAGACCATTTGTGATTTGTAGTCCAGGGGCCTCTGGTGTCTTCCTGTGTCTCTGTTCTCTAGGCTTCTGGTGCTGTTTGGGCTTGCTGTCTTGATGGCCCTTGCTACTCTTTAATCTCCTGTGCCTTGTCTGTGATATGCAGGAGAAACATCACTGTGTATCTTCTGTTAGTTCGTGGTATAAAATTCTCCCAAGGTTTGCAGAAGCTTCCAGTTGCTTGTGGTTCTAAGGAAAGGTAGAAAACAGCACTCATGGTACCTTATCTCAGTCTATCTCCCAAAGTTTCCAAAGGGCTTAATCTTTTTTCTTGATTGTGCATCATGAACCTGGTAACTTGGAGCTATCCATTAAAAACATTTTGAAATCTTACTTTGTATGGAAGGGATTATTCAGCAATTGTATTTGCTGCTGATATCTGGGATCAGCTCTGCCTTTGTGACAAAGTTTGAGAGGCTGGTCCAGTAAATGCCAGCTCTCTTATCTGTGTCCTTTCTTGTTGAAGAAAGTGATATTTTAGCATTGACTTCAAAGGGTGATGAGTTGGTTACTGGACATATCCTGCTGGGCAAAGGCCAAGAAGGAATTCTAGTGAAAGAGGGGGGCATAAAAGGGGTTCGTGCTGATTGCATGATATATTCATTCAGTACAATATGAGTAGCTTAATACAGCTGTGCCTGTGCCTCTGATGCCTGTTACCTCGGATGCTAGCACTCTCAAGTCACACATACCAATTTAAGGTCAATGAAACAGTGGTTACAGAGCCTCTGAGATCCCTCCCATCCGTGTGTGGTTTCATGTTCTCTGTTAGGATGCTCACAAATTCATCTCTCTGAGTCATCTATATCCGTGAATTTAAGTAGAAAAAACTTCATTGGCGTGATGCTGAATAAAATGATATTTTGTAAAAGTAACTGATAGGAAATGGGAGTTGTGAATAAATGAGAGGTTCTGTTCTATGTCAAAACATGCATCATATGCTGATAGAGTGGAGAAATTGATGCACTAGGTTGTGTTGAAATACAACACCATTTACATTGTTTCTTTGTGCATACCTATTTATAAAATTGAGACAACTGCACAGATAGAATACACATACTTTTTCATGAGTAGCAAATGCCAATTTATGTCCTTTTGTCTCTTAGAAGATAGCTTAATTGTTTCAAATAATCCAACAGAGCAATCCAAGTCACAGTTCAGGTAACATTATTTCCCAAGGAATGCTGGAATGCTTGAATTTATGATTCCTGAGATTTCAGCCAGATTAGCTCTATATGTGATGTGCTTTACTTGCGTATATTTAGGTGATTCTCTTCTCATGAATCTGTTCTACAGATATTACACCATGGCACTGTGGCTGTGATTATTTTTTTTAATATTTTTTTCAAGCTGGTGGTTTCATGGAGAGAGGATAAATTGCTTTTTTTTTTTTTTTTTTTTTTTTTTTTTTACTTTTTGCAGAACAGAAGTTAAAAATATATTACTGTTTGTTTTTACAGGGAAAAAACAGCCAAGCAAAACAATCAAACCAACAAAACTGATTAAATGTAATTGCTTCTTCCACTGGGTCATTTCAGATCTTTTTGTCTGGAATGCTGACACCTGAATCAGTATTTTGCTTCATAGTAGGCATAGTATAGACTATAAAATTAAAGCAAGCTGTGCATTCAAGCTTCCTATTTCCTTGTGTAAAAAGTAAAACTTCCACGTGATGTCCTCTCAAAGGAGAGAACTGCTTGGAAAGCCAGCGTAATTGTAACAGGCTAGCATTACTTTTTGTGACTTACTAATTTCACCTATATTGGAGTCTTACCATGAGTTGTAATGACTATCTGTCCTTTATTTTTATAATCATAGAATCATAGAATAGTTACAGTTGAAAAGGACCTTAAGATCATCTAGTTCCAACCTTCCTGCTCATAGAATAGTTTGGGTTGGAAGGGACCATTAAAGGGCGTTTAGTCTAACCCTCAGTAATGAGCATCACAATCTAGTAGTTCTTCTGAGCAGAGGTTATCTTCAAGCATAAAGTAGTTCCACAAAAGCAAACTAAGCAACATGTTTAAAATTAAGTGTATGTGATTTGCTGGTTTGTGGCTTAGCAACTTTGTGGTTCCAAGCAGATGTTTACCAAGAGGGCTTGTCTCAGTCACTCTCTTTGCTAGGTATGCAACATTGTATAGCAGAGAGAACAGTAAGTAGTGTATAAGTAGTGTAGAATAAAATGAAAAGCAAACTGTAGTCATGCTGCAGTGAAGTTTGTAAATGGAAGTATTTCATAGTGAGCAAATCAGGAGGTAAAAGTAGCTGTAACAAAGTTAGCAGCTTTCTTGTAAGCTATGTTGTCTCTGGAATTAGACAAAGCCAAGAACACTTATATGAATTAGTCACAGTGTCTTGAACTGATACAGCTTTAAGAGTGAAAGTTTATCTTGCATTCTGGGATAGGCAGGAACAGAGCAAATCTTGGCCAGAATTGGAAGATATGTCTTCTTCTTCCCTAAGGAATTAATTTTATTGATTTGTAATGCATCCTTCTGAGATGCCAATCATACTTTGTAGGCTTTGACACTACATAGGATTAGAAAAAAAAAAAAAAACCCAGCAAAAAACCCACCAAAACCAAAACAAACAAACAAAAAAACCCAAACCAAAACAGAAACCAACAAACTGGTAAAATATAGAGTATATGAATTTCACAAATCATGTAAATTTTTTTTTCAAAGGTTTGGCTTGACTTAAAAACCTGAGGTCTTTGGAGGGAACAGTTTGTTTTGAAACTTAAAATGTTGAAAAGTTTCATTTGCAACCTGTAGATTTTGTGTGACATTTAATAAAGTCATTAAAAATGCTGTCAATATCTGATATAATTGGAAAGAAAAAAAAACAAACATAAATAGAAATCCCATCCCCAGAGGGATTTGATCTTTTAACCTTAAATGTGTGTGGCTGTTTTTTATTAGACTATACAATTAAGTGCATAAGCAAGTGTGAAGAGTTTTGAATGTTAAATTTACCACTGGAGGGAGCCCATATTCCGTAAATGCTGTAGAAAAAAAAAAAAAAAAAAAAAAGAAAAAAAGGATTATAATTTTAAAAGGCAAAAATAGTGCACTTTTATAATACATTTTTCCTGGTGCTGACTTTGCATGTATGCAGAATTTCTGATATACTTCCTATACTGTTCATTTTTGTTTCTTCCACATAATGTGGAAATTAAAGGTCAAAAGTCAGAAAATCTGAGTTGCCTGCTTGGGATATAGCCTTTTCCAAACAGGCATTTTGTAAAAAAAAGTATAATAGCTGCTTTATTTTTAACACTGGAATAAATAGGTACACCACTAGACAGTTACATGAGTGTAGTTCCAGATTTTCAGTCTTTGAATTTCTTGGTCTTTAAGTCTTTGACTATCATTAAGTTTCATTTTTCATAGCAATAATAATCTTCTAAGATAGGTGGACTTGCCAGTATGATTTTTCATCTTCTAAGCCCTCTGACTTTTTAAATATGATCTGGAGTTAATCTGTTCTAAAGCAGGGTTCAAATGTCTAAAAATGTTACCAGTGTAATGCTGTTTGTCATCATCTTATAATAACCAGTTGACAGGCAAGAAGCTATTAAAGCTTTCTTCTCCCTTGCGGGTTATTTGAATTGTCATTCTGCATTTTTGCAGCCTGTGTACTCAAACCAATTTGTGATAACACGACCAGAAAGCTAAATTCACTAAAGAGTTCATGCTGACATTGTTATTCCACTCAAGAGGCCCAGCAGGGGGAAATGCTGCTATAATTCAAATAACATGATGAAATGAGATCTTATATCACAAAGACTTTGGTGGATGAAGAAACATAAACATCTCCTCTTTTTATATAAATTAGAAGAAGATGTGGGGTCATACTGAAGTTGCATCTACTATTTTTATTTAACTTTTTACAGCCAGTTCAGCTGAATCGAGGGTTGGAGAGATGGTTGAATTACAATATGTTCACTCAACACATATTTTAAGAATTTAGATTTACTTTGGCAGGTAGTTTTTATTTAGAATATTTGAAGTAGGTCAGAAGAAAAGCATGCAATGAGTTATATTTATCACAGTGGATACTTTTAAAGTAAATTACCTAATCCTGAAGGAGTTTTAAGTTTCTATAATTAAAGTGATATTGATTTGCTGTATATTTTAGAGTATCATTTTTTGGGAACATGCCACAGAGCAGAATATCCTTGCTCTTAGCAGTGAGACCACGGACACTAACGGTAGTTTATAGTGGAAAAGCTCATTTTGTACCTACTTTTTTAGCACTCTATTTCAAACATTTTGCATCTTGGTATTTGAAATGGGATATTCCTTTTCAGTTTGGTTTTATTTTTATGTAAATGCAGTGTAGCCTTGCTAGAATTATGGTTTGTGGATTTGCATGCAACTTTAGTAACTGAATTTAGCTTGCATGTTATATGTTTCTAAATGTACCTCAGGAATACCTGTATTTACATGATAGTGTAACAAAGCAAATTAAATGAAAATGAAGGTAGAACTTATTGAAGAGATTAAAGAGGAATTATTACCTTGTAAAGCTATATTGAACTGAGGTCAGAGATATGTGTTTTAGAAGTTACCATTCTGTACTGTCAAATTTCAGGATTGCTTTTCTTTAAGGGTTTGTTCTGACAAGTCGTAGGCAAATAATTTTAGTCATTCTTGCTAGTTCGTACTGAAAAAAAACCAACAGGTACTCAGATGAATATCTGCAAATTTTAATGAAGAAAATTGGCAAAACAGCAGATAAAGAAACTTAACTTTAATTAAACCCAAATAAAGTTAGTATAAGTATTGACATGGGGAATTTCTGAATGTTTCACTGGTTTCAAGATAAACAGTGGTTTCAGAGTGTTTCTTTTTTGTTTGCACAGTTAGAGGCTTTGCTGCCTAAAATGTGCTATTAACCACAAGGGAATTCCATTTTCAAATGACTTTCCGACCTTTTCTTTAGTATCAGGTACATTTATCCTCAGAACACCTCTTCAATGAAATGTAAAATACAGTAAATAAAATATCTGGCTTCTGTAGTGTTCTTTTGATGTAGACATTTCAAACAGTTCAACCAGAGTTTCTTTTCATTAGGAAAAAGGTAGAGAAACTGAGTTGTAAAGCTGAAGAAAACCCAAATAAAACCAGTATTCCTGGAATCCTGGTCTAGCTTAATTCATTAGACTGCATATCTGCATATCACCATTTCTGCATCCTTATGTACTGTGGAAAATCACAGGTTAAATCTGCTTAATATCTCTAAACCCTCATTTTTTTTTATTAAAGCAAATCTGCATTATTCCTCTATCTCAACAGTGGTTTTAGTCTTCCTTCCTTAGTGGGTGCATAGCAAATGACTACTGGCAGTGTCTTCAATATTGTTTATATCTTTGCTTCACAAGTATCAAAAGATCAGTTCCAAATTAAGGGGGAAAAAAAAAAAAAGAATAAAATGGATGAGATCTGAGAAAGCAGATGATATACCAGAAACTGTTATTTTTTTCATCAGGAGATACAAGAGAGGCCTTTGTGACCTTGACCCCTACCTTGGTGTTCAAAGGGGTTTTCCTGCTTGAGCTAATGACTCTGACTCTCTGTCTCAGGAAATTTAATATGAAAATCTTCCTCTGTTTGCTTGAATATCTTGTGAAGTAAAACAAGGAAAGAATTGACCATGACATTTTAGAAGAAAGCTCATACCAAAGTCTATTTCTAAAAAAGCCAACTTTTCATGTTCAAAATTCAGCTTTATTTTTCTGAGCAGGAGGAGGAAGAAGGCTGAAAAAAAGAAGGAAAATCAGATTTAATTGAAGACACTTTTTCTTAGGAGGGAACACTAAAGTTGCATGGGGGGAATGGCACACATGACTGTGTATCCCAAACACCATGAAATCACAGTAGATACCTTCTAATTAGTTAGTCACTTGAAAAGAAAGACTCTAAATTTCTACCCTAACCTAAAAGAACAAATTCACTTCCATATTTGTCTTTACAGTTGATATATCATTGAGAAGTTGTGATTTTACATACTGTAAAAGACCAAACAGTTCTCTTCAGCAGGTTTTTATCTAGCAATTACTAGTGCTTTCTTTTAGGCCCAAACATTTCTTGCTGATCCCAGACATTGTTAAAAGATAAAGGTCTAAAACAGAATGATATCCTTCCGCTGTGCTTGAGATAGTTTTTTTTTTTGAATGCTAGTACAAGCTAGAGGCAACAGAAACAAAAATGAAAAACACACCTAAGTGATGGGCACTTAGAATTAGAAACATGGAAAAATTATTTGTAGCCCCAAATGTTGTTAAATAGATTCAATTAAAAAAAAAATAAAAATTACAAAGCCACCCAAATTTTCAAGATGAAACTAAGAATTTATGCATATATCATAGCAATCCATTCCTTTGCACTTGGGCACAGATTAAAGCAAGGCTGAATTTGGCTGCACAAGGGAAGAATGTGTTTTTCAAAATTCACCCAATTGTGTTGCAGTGACTTTCTGAACCTTAGCCATACGCGAGGTCTCTACTGCTGAGATGTAAGATGTTTAATTTTTTCTTCTCATAAGATGTCATGCCTGACATAAGATTAAATGTGCACATAAAAGCTTTTGGTTTATTGTGAATTGCAGCACTTCGTATATGACATAAAATTCAGACTTGAACCCAGTATGTTTTGGGGACTTTTTTGAAGATGTAGAAGAGTTAGTATAAATTGATTGTCCTAATTTGAACATAATGTGTATTTTAAAAAATTTGCTTAGGCCCTGTACTAAGTGCTGTGGCAAGCATATCTCAAAGTGAAATTTGATAAAGAGGAGAGTGCAGTGGCTTGTTTGGGAGGACATCTAAGTGACCTGAAATTATTGAGTAGAATATGTAAGTGGCAGGAGATTTTTTTAAAATCACAATGAAAGGTTTCTTTGGTTTTGTTGCTGGTTGTGTCAGTGAGTCATAAATAGGCAAGTTATAACCTCTTTGTGTCTGACTTTTGTAATATTACTGTAAATATCTAATTCACAGATTGAGCTAAATTAGTATTTGGGGATGTATTAAAGTCTTTTAATTTAACTGTTTCTAAAATCATGAAGTATTAAATTACGTGAAAATGCAGCTGTTTAAAGTAGGGTTGAGAATGTTTTTTATTTTGTTTTTAAATTGCAAGAGGGAAAAAGTAAACAACTTAAAAGTTATGTAACAAAAGAACGAAATGGAAACCCAAATTGTGCAGCCATCTGCAGGGCATATTTTAAATACTATCACTGAACTATTTTTGTAGGTTTTGAATCTTTTAGAAAGCCAACTGTTACTTACAAGCTGGCCTTATTAAGTGACAAGGGATGGCTGTGGCTTTGGTATCTAGATGATGAAGCAAAATGAACAAGTCATGTGGATTACAGATTTAGGTAGTTATATGAATTGTTCTTTGTGACAGTATAAAGGAAATTAATACAACTTTCTATTTGAAAGAAATCAAGCAAATTAAAGGATCAAAATAAGGTGTTAGATATTTAAGTTCATATAAATACTCCTATTTCAAAATAACAATAAGATAATAAAAACTTTTAGGGACATAGGTCTTTAAAAGGACTGTGGTTTAAATAACAGCTATATGGCTTGTTTATCAGCAGACTAACAGGCGTTTGTTTCCTTCAAAACCTATCTGTTTATTTGTTTCTCTGGCACTGTGACACAGATTAATTTAAAAAAAAAAACAAACACCTCTGTTTCCTGAGTTCTTCATTAAGAGCACCAAAGACCACTAAAGAATCACCAAAGCTAGACAGGTTTTAATTTATCTCTGAATAGCCGTGTGTCTTAGTGGCTAGGGGAACCCTCTCATCTTTTCACACATGCAGGGTTGTTCTGCAGCTTGCTGTATTCTGTAGCCTACAGAAGTGGTACAGAAGGGTAGGGGCAGAAGTCAGTTCCAGCCTTTTGTCCACAGACTCACTCAAAATATAATTCTCATCTTAACAATGCTTAGCTAGGTTTTAGGAATATGAATTAGAGACTAGAAATGTGTTTTGCGGCTATAAAGAGGTAATATTGCTAATTTAGAGTGCATGATTTAGTTATGTGGCTACTATAAAACATTTATCATATTAAATAAGAATGCTAACGATTTGGTTTCATGAAATTTTTAGAAAGTCTACTCAGTTTGGAAACCTCATTTATGTTACAGCACTTGCTCATCCGGGTCCCACTAGATTGCCTATTACACAGAGTCTAGCAAGTAGCTGAAGAAATAATTCTGCTGTGGACAGAAACAGTGTCACCTTCCTTTTGCTTATTTATTCACACTAGCTATTGTATACTAACATCAAATTTTGTGTAGTCCTGTGGTGAGTTGGACCAGGGAACTGCTTTGGTAGAAAATCAACAGATTTTTTTAAAGTTTCCAGTTTTATAAATTCACTAATCCATCTTGGAGATAGATGTGAGGAATGTGAGCACCAGAGCAAGGAAGGCAGTGGGGTTTAGTACTGAGATTGTCTCATTTTGTAGAAATGTGGGGGTTTTTTGGATTAAAGTGACTTGCTTTGCCTAGAACAGGAGCAGAGAGGGTAAGTACAGAAAGTTAAAGAAAGCAGAGTTCCTATGTGGAAAAAGTATTGTGGACACCCGCCCCACCTCCCCCACCCCCAGCATTTATTCAAAAAGGACTAAAGCAGTTGATGATAAAATGGGTTTACTTTCACTGCAATAATGGTCCATTTGTAGGAAGATTGTAAAAAGTTTCACCAAAACTGAAAAACATTAAAACACACACATTTGAGGTTTTATCACCGCAAATAGTTCTAACTGCCATGCTTTTAAAGATTATGTGATTTATTCTTCTGGAAGAAGCATCATCATTTTCTGTAGTTTCTCTGCAATTTTAGAGTCTTCACACAATTAAACTTTGGTGGCTTTCCTCAGAGTAAGGGTTCTCTCTTAATTCCCCATTGCTCCTTTCAAGCTTTGTAATTAAAAGTAGAATGCAGAAAGTTTGAGTGTTTGCACTCAGGAGTATAGTAACTGTGAGGTCCTTTGGCACACACTATAGGCAGGAGTTCATAATTCCTATGTTTCTGTGTGGGATAATGTTTGGTACTGGGGCAGCAACAATAAGAAGTCTTTAAGAAAAATTCTAAAGTGGCATAGCTGGTGACTTAAGATGTCAGGAGAATGAGTTTGCTAACACATTTGGTCTACCTAAGTAGCAACACAATGAAGAGATACTGCAAATGTGAGAAGGTAGAAGTAAACCACAAAATACGTAATTTCTTAAAATGCAAAATAACGTGTCTGCATTAAGAAGCATCAGAGGATTTAAAAGTAATTTAATATCTTCTCCCATAGCCCAGTCTTTGCAGTGTCATGTCGTTAAGCAATAAAATGGAATTTTTGCAGGAAAGATATCTTGTGTTTTCAAATCAGTGACATAAATCTAACCATATGGATTAGGAAGTCATCCTTATCTATTTACAGTCTAATCTGCTGATGATACATGGTGCGTTCTGTTGTCATTTCTTTAATATGATAGGAGATGAAGAACTCATCAGTCATATCCCGATTACCTTCAATAACATTTTTAGAATACTCTTTTAATGGTGATAATTTTTAATAGAAAATTGTGTAGAACTGCCTGACATGGATGATGAAAGCCCATTGAAGGAAAAAATAAAAAGCAACTGTTATATAACAAGAGCTTATTGCTATCTCTTATTCCAGTTTTATTCCTCATGATTAGTCCTTTGTCTTCACATATCAGAAAAATCCATGTCTGGAATTTCTGCAGATCAATGGAAGCACGCACATCTGAATAATAAAGAACTATTGATAATGGATTTCAAGTATCAAGTATAAGCAAATATTCATACTAATGTATTTGAAAAGTATGACCACGTAAATATGAACTCTTGGCAATAAATGCTGATAATTTATGCATAACTTTTCGGCTTGTACAATTTCTTTTTTTATATTTTAAATTGGTTAATGCATCACATGTTGTGTGATGCCCCTTGATGTTCCTGCTGCAGCTGGTTTACACTGGTTTGTACATGTTAAACTTTTTCATTGCACCACTGCCATACATTTTTTAATAGAGTGAGTTGGTAGTATGATATATTTGGGGAATCATTTCTTTATTGCACTCTTAATAGTATGGAAACAGACTAAAGAGATGATCTGAGGAGGGAGATGTTGTGTTCCTTTCAGTAGTTCTTTTCATTCATCTCCTTTGTAGGTAGAGTATGTTGAGACTGTGAAATCCTGTTTTACCTGATGAGTTGTATGAAGTAACAGTCTCTTATCAGGATCAAAGACTGATAATGTCAAAGAGTGGTTTATGAAGAATGATACTTTATAGTATTTGGTGTGGTTGTCACAAAGTTACTCATGTAAAACAAAACATGGAAAAATATATATGGTTTTCTTATATAAAGATGGCCTTTTGAAAATTAAAGTGGTGCTGCATTACAGTGGTGGCTACTGAAGTATTTTTTTAACTTAGAAGATAAAATCTGAGAGCTTTTTATAGAATCAATAAGTCCTATATAATGACTAATTACTAATAAACTAAAACATTAACTCAGGGTGTTGTGACTAACTAGTTCAGATTCTTGAGTATTGAATAAGAATAAAAGCAGTTCCCTCTGCTTCAACTTTGTACTACATTAATGTATGGCTTTTGATGCAAAACAGCTGTACTAACTGTGAAGACAGCAGCAGCTGCAAAGGTAGCAGAGAGCTAGCAATAGTAGTACAAAGATAGCAATAAATTGATCCCTTGTGTTTTCTCATGAGTATACGTTCTGTCATTTAGATAACTTTACATTCAGTTAGGAATAATTTATGGAAATAAACTATTCAATGTCAAGAGAACTGTATTCATTAAAGTCATAGGGCTTGGCAGACAGCAAAATGGTCTTTTTTCTATATCTGTGATGCCTTTTATTTTTTAACCTGATAAGGAGCAAATTATTTCGTCAGATGACTGTCTTCTTAGTGTCACTTTTGATAAGCCAAATGTGCAGGTTTCGACATGTTTTAAAACTCTTGATATATTTGTATGTAAAAAGAAAGAGAAAAAAGGGAAAAGAAAAGAAAAAAGGAAAATAGAGAGAAGTTATCTCTCAGAATGAAAACCTGGCAACCCAATTTTCAGAGTATACTGATGGCATATCTAAATGCAATTGGGAATGACAGTAGAAATGACCGTGCAGAGGCTAACTAGTTTCTTCACTTCTTTTGTATTTAAAGGAAAGCAATCAAAAGCTGGGGTTATTTTTTTAACACTCTGAGATTGGTTTTTATGCTGTGTTTTGAAAAGTAAGATGGTTACCTTGTTTTATACAACATAACATATATTATGTAGTGTGATGTTTCATTTTAGAAATATCCAGAACTACACATCACTGAAGAGTTCTCTCTCATTTTTTATGTTGTACTTTGGAAAGAAACAGGTTCACACATATCAATAAAATCTGCATCCAGGGCATATCACTTTTACTTCTCTCATTTGTGTCTTTTCATTTATTGTGTGTTTACATTCATAAAAATAAACCAGTCTTGGCAGCACATTAAAAAATTAATTGCTAAGAGTTAGTTTCATTATTCATAATGGGCACATCTATGCACAGCGTTAGCCAGCTGTAAAACCTGTATGGTCTTACTGGAAGGTACTTTCTAGTGTGTGTGTGTGTGTTTGGTGCAATAAAAGAACATCAGGAATTTAGCTGATCTCAAGCATGTGCCAGAAGTCTATTTTCCAGGCTGGTCTGCAGGGCTGAGAGTTCAGATTTGAAATAGGCATGGGAATTACCAAACTTAACCTCTTGTACTTTGGCTTAAGGAAATATAATGAGACTGTCTCAGGATCTCACTGCACTGCTTTTAAGAACCTACATTTGAGTAGATTTCTCTAGTTTGCCATGTTTCAGTGTTTAATTACCATAATCATTAGAAAGATTTTTGTGGTATTAATTCTAGGGTTTTTTTGCTGCTGACTAAAATGATGATTCTTCTCCTGCTTTTGTAGACTGACATGGAGAAACAGCTCTGACATTGGGAAGGAGCTGATGACTTTTTATGACAAGGACATAAACGGACATGTCTTTCCAAAATAATTTGTTTCCAAATTATAAAAATCTTTATTCCTTATACTTTTTCCCAGGAGATCTAGTTGTAGACCTTGTTTTTGGATGAAGAAGCCCATGAATAGAAAGTAAAGTTGACAGATTTCATTCCGGTCATCACAAATTGCATTGTGAATAAATCCATTAATAAGGTTTGTCTTTTTTTTTAAGCAGCGTCACATTTCTGATTTGCATTGATGTAATGCTCACTGCAAAACTGCAGTGACAACTGAGTTTTTCCTACTTGGTACTTGTGCATTTGTCTTCTCCAGATTTATTGCTCTCCTCAGCTGAACTTTTGCTGAATGCTTTGTTCATTGCAGAACATGTCTTTAACTTTCCAAAATCATTTGGAACTTTGATCTTATTCTCCAGATATCTCTCCTACAGGAGAGATTGCAGTTTCTCCTGTTTTGAAGCTTTTGACATGGTGCATGTATCTATTTCCTTATTCCCTTGGTGAAATTTGCCAGTGGGAGCTGTTTCAAGACACCTTCTTTATATGACTGTCAGACACTGATAATTAGCTTTTTTGTTGCAATTTCATTTTTTAAGCTTTGGCCCTTATCTTATGTAAATGGCCTGTAAACTAGATTCCTTAGCTTGAGTATGCTTACAGTGGAGGGTACTGAAGCCTTGCTGAAGTTTCTCATCCAATGCCAAAGTATACATTCAGATGTTAGCTACTGGAAGCAGAGAAGGTTGCTATCTCAAACTAATGCTGATAAAGCCAGTACCGCTGTCTCTGCCTCCCTTCTACATGTCGTATGCAATTTGGAGCACATCTTGCTGATATATTTGTCATGCATTCTTCTGTTGTGGCATTACTAAAAAGTATTTTCACTGAATTAACATCTCATAGATCAAAGCTTTAATATTAACAGAGGTTCTCCATAATGGGCTGCAATCACTTTATAATATTAGTAGGACATCTTGAGCTCTGTCTGGATTTACCTTGCAGCTTTCAGTTATGAATCACATTTCATAGAATCATAGAATAGTTAGGGTTGGAAAGGACCTTGAGATCATCTAGTTCCAATCCCCCTGCCATGGGCAGGGACACCTCACACTAAACTGTGTCACCCAAGGCCTTATCCAACCTGACCCTGAACACCGCCAAGGATGGAGCACTCACAACCTCCCTGGGCAACCCATTCCAGTGCCTCACCACCCTCTCAGTAAAGAATTTCTTCCTTATATCCAATCTAAACTTCCCCTGTTTAAGTTTGAACCCGTTACCCCTTGTCCTGTCACTACAGTCCCTGATGAATAGTCCTCCCCAGCATCCTTGTAGGCCCCCTTCAGATACTGGAAGGCTGCTATGAGGTCTCCACGCAGCCTTCTCTTCTCCAGGCTGAACAGCCCCAACTTTCTCAGCCTATCTTCATACAGGAGGTGCTCCAGTCCCCTTGATCATCCTTGTGGCCCTCCTCTGGACTTGCTCCAGCAGTTCCATGTCCTTTTTATGTTGAGGACACCAGAACTGCACACAATACTCCAAGTGAGGTCTCACGAGAGCAGAGTAGAGGGGCAGGATCACCTCCTTCACTTTCAGATGGAGTTTTTTCTTTGATGGTCAGAGTGATGTCTAGGGTGCTCATGCCCTGTGATATGCTTTTGGCATTAGTATGATAATTTATGGCATAAGAACTCTATTAAGAATTTATTGTAAACCTGGAAAACTGTTTTTAAAAGGGATCTACATGCAGCTTTTTTTATTTTTTTTTTTTTTTTGTCTGAGGAAGGGGCAATGACATTTAATTAACAATTTAGGGAAAGCTGTTGACTTGAACCATTGCAGTAGTTTCATCGTGTTGGCACCCCTGAAAACATGTACTGAATTTTAGAAGTGGAATTGTGGCTTCTTTTGCTGGCAAAAGAAAGGGACAAGACAATATAGATAGTTGCATATATAGGGAGTCAAAAGTATCAAAAGGCAGAAAAAAATAATACTGATATTTGCCAACTTGTATTCCTTGGGAAGTTTTGGTATTTTTTTAAATTAAAGTGAAAGACAAAATTTTGAAAACCATGTTGGAAGCTGTGTCAGAAGGTTGTTCGTAGTCACAGGTGAATAAGGTTTTGCTTCCTTTATTCTCAACAGGTTTCTTTGATCAACGAAGTGCAATAAAAGTTGTATTCAATCAGTATCAAAAGAAAGATATTTATTGCTCAGGTATTGTATATTAAGTTCTACAATTTTTACAGTAATGAGGTATCCAGAGCTTACGCAAGGCAAATATTGGATCTGGATTTTTTTTTGTTGTTGTTGTTTATTTTGCTTTTTCTCTGCTTTTCCTTTTGGCCTATAAATATTTTTTCCCCAATATTTACCGGTTGAGGGAGAAGCCACACTGCAGTACTTTTTCATTGAAATTGCAAGGAAAATGGTTTCAGCAGCTCTCTCCCTGATTCCCAGCCAGCTGGAGGCACACAGCTGCCAGTTCCCCACCCCTCCAGCTGCCTCCAGAGCTGTGTTGGATTTAGCAGAGGTGTGGTACTGTGGTTGAGGCAGGCAACTGAGGAGGGTGGCTTTGCAAATGCCTTCTGTGGTTTTGGAAAGCTGCACAAGAACAGTCCTTTCCAAGACTAGCTTTTACACCTGGAAATATTCTGACTAAAATAGAACGTTCAGCAGTAATATGTTCTATGTTATATTTATTCTTATGTTATGAATCTCATTAAAAGCTATGTGTGATGTTCAGGATGCAGGCAGGAGTGTAATATTAATTAACAGTAGAGATCTCTGCTGCAGAAACACTTGGAACTTTCTAAATGAGCATCTTCTGGTCATAAACAACCACCGAAGGCAATCAGACCTACAGCTGGAAGGATTATTGTCCATGAGTGATTATGTGTTCTTTAGCAGAGAACACATACTTGGTTCTTGAGCATTTTTCTTTTCAATTGAGGTAATGACAAGCTCAAAGAGGATTGTATGCTTATACCTTAATTGGGGACTGGAAATGAAGATATGGGATCAGCACAAAGGTACTTGTCTGAAGTGATTCAGAAAATGGGAAGGTGGAAACTAGGGGTAGTTGTTTGGATGTGATTTTGGTGGTGGCTCTTATTTTGAGACTGGGAATTAGCTGAGGAACCACAGAGTTTGCTAAGTATGCCAGTGGAAGTATTAAGCAAAGGAGACTGAGGAAGTTAAAGGCTAGCATGGATTTTGCTGTTTTAAGTTTGGATAATGCCCCCTTTTTTTTTTTTTTTTTTTTTTTCTTTTCTGTAGGCTGTTCTTTGTAGTTTAATTATTGTTATAATACCACAGCCCCTCAATTACATCTTTCTTCCTTCCCCTGCCTTCCTGGCTGTGATATGTCAGCTGCACTCCCTTCCTGTGTTGCTTTGATTGCCATGCCGCTAGATCCGAATAGATCTGTTCTGTGATTTTTCCAAATCTCCCTTTATCACCAGAAAGCTAATTTTCTGGAAAAAAAACAGTGTACTGTAGCTACCTGTGCTTCCACAACATGTCTTTTCCTTCATCACCATTTTGTTTACAGTCCCTTGTTCACCTCATCTTTCAAACAACTCGTGATGCAAACATGAAATGTGGAAATGAACAAAGTCTGTAATGGATATAAAAACTCTAATTAGGAATTAAAAAATGGCACTCGGAGATGGATGAGTAGAAGAAGTAGTGATTGCAGGGAACCTTTTCACAGCTCTGCTCCTTAGCAGCTTTCACGAAAGCATCTTTGTAATATTCCTTTGTGGGTTCACATAGAGAAACACTGCTGAGATCTGGGTAATCAGGGGACAAAAAAGTATCTAAGGTCAAAAACCATTGGCATAAGAGGTTTAAAGCTAAGAAGGTAGCATCAAATGATGGAAATAATAGGGTAGTTTCTTCAGCTTCTCTTTAGAAAATGAAGCCCTTCTCTGTGTTTAAAATTTGCAAGAGCTCTCTGCCTGAAAATATTTGTCTGGCTGTCTGGAATTTCTAGACTGTGGTTCATTAGCTATTAAGGCTGAGAAAAACACTGACATTTTAATGAAACTGTTTTAAAAGGGATATTTGATTTTTATGTGTTTCCTAAGCATGAAAGGAAACACCTTAATAAGCATATATTACAGAAGTTTGATCTATGTTCTGAATGTATCATGTTGAATATTAAATCAAAATTCAGTCTTCAACGTTTTAAAAAGAAATTGTATAAGGCTCAACGTGACCTTAAATATGATGCTACCATCAGTGCCTTTATGATAAATTGCCAAAAGCGATAATCTATATCTGTAATCAGACAGTGTCTGCAGAGTTAGTGTTCTGCTTATGCAGAGGGCTTAGTTCAATTAATCAAAAAAAAAGTGGATTTAAAAGCAGAATGCAGTCTGTTAAGATCCAAGACCTGGCAAGTTTTGTGTTTCTTCAGTAGTATAAAATCTGAATTGCTTTAGTTCTTGATGGAATTAAACTTTTCCCTAGATGTCTGTGATAATACTGATTTTTTTCAAGAGGCACTGAAAGCTGGCAAGGGGATAAAAGAGGAAAATGTTTTTAAATATTTTGCTTTAAAGTACAAAAGTACATCTCTGTTTCTGTGTTTGTGTGTATTAAATGGATGCCTGCATACTGTTAGCTACTGGAATTGGCAAGCACTTTTCTCTGAGTTTCATGTTTTTAACCAGGATTTTAAGCTTATGAATTAGTTATAGAAGGGAAGAGTAGGAATCTGCAGAGTAAACTTCAGCGCTGTCTCTGTCTCAATCTGGAGAGAAACCTGGAGACATGTTTTCGTCCAAGTATGTTTGGTTTTATTTGTCTGAGGAAGAAGCTGAGACAAGTATCCTGCTAAAGAAATAAATACGTAGTCACTGGGATGGTAAGAAGAGCAGGTTTGCTATATAAATTTGGTAGTGAGTAGGATGGTTGTAAAGGTGAATCAGGCAGGGCTGGTGAGATTTCTGGGGATCACCCTGGCAGTTCTGCTACGTGGGAACAAACAAGAAGAAGGGTTAGCTCAAAATCTAGAAATATACATGTTTTTTATCATGTTTCAATTTCTGTGGAAGTCAGTAAAGAGACTAATTTTCTCATGATGTCCTTGACTGAGACAACTTTGGATCATATCCTTTAAAATACATTAGATCCCTGCTGCAACAGATCTCTGATCCACTTTTCTTTTAATTATGTTTTAAGAAGTCATACATTTATTGCTTCTTTGATTTGTAACAGGAACCTAATAACAATTTGATTTTAGAAGGTTTTGAATATGTTTATCATAAATCACACAGCACTTGAGAATTTATATTTAGTTTTACGTAATTATGTGTTGAACAGAAAAAGTATCTTTTGAAATCTTTTCAAAAAAGGAGTGCTCTTTTGTGTTCAGCCTAGCACTTAATATTATTAATTAATGTATGGAGTACAGAGTGGCGCAGATTCTTGCCTTCCTTGAGTTTTAACTACCCATGATGGATAATACAATAAACAAACCTGTCTGGCTGTTGAGCATTTCAAATGCTTCATTAAAAAAGTAGTTATCTTCCTGTTTGAAATGGCACCATGTTTATTTTAGCAATATTGATTAATTAAGTTTCTGTTTAATGATACATATGCAAGGTAGAGGATATCTGGCTGTGTATAGGACAAAGTACTCATTGAAGTGAGGCTTGAATTGGGTGCAGCAGGTCCCTGCCTCTGCAGCTTAAACATGTATCTAAATGCCTGCAAGTACAGAGCTTCACAGGCAAAACATGGGTGGAATATGGGAAAATGCTGATATTTTGCATGGGGGAAAGTTAGAGCGAGACAGCACTTTTAGAGGCAGGAATCATTATTTTACAGAACATCACCACCAAAAACAGAGCCAACAAAAATTATTTAGGCAGGTATGTGAGATGGCTTTGAGCTTCGTGTAGCTAATTCTATTAATTCAAGAATAAATTATTTCATTTTTTTGCAAAAAAAATGTCAAACTGTCTGAATTGGCTATCATGAACTGTAAATAATTTGCTTCTTGAGAAGGTGTGCCTACCTGTTTTGTATGTGTTAAAGCAATTTAGGATTTCATGGTATGCAAAAGAATTTGTAGGAGGAACTTGTGGATTAGAAACAGTGATAATCAACAGCTATTTTTCAGTTGATATGTTTTAAATTGTTGGAAATTTTTTTAGAACAGGGCTGATGAGGGCTGTCTGAAGCTATCTGTGTGCATTGCAATTTTTTGTATGGACCCTTGTAGAAATAGACTTATGCACAAACAGTGGTCTTTAAATGGGATGATCTCTTTCCACTGCCATAATCTTGTCCTTATGAGTTTGTATAAATCTGCTCCCTTCATTGCTATTCATACACAGAAGGTGCTAAAAATAACTTTATTTTTTTTTTTAGTGCATACTGAAACAGATAAAAATATAAGGTATATTTTGGTTTTATGTAAATCATGCTGGGCTGATAGTACTCTTTTTAATGTCATTTGTTTCAGCGCACCCAGCAAAAACTGAGGACCTCAAATACCACCCACACAAATAGTCTCTGATTCCTGCAAGGAGTCATTTTCCTTAAGTGTCTATCCAACATACAGATAACATTTTCCTTCAATAGCAAAACCAGTTAAAGTAGGATAGAGCTATAGGAACATCATATTACGATGTAGATTCAATTAATTTTACTTGCTATCTTCCTATAACTCACATAGTATCTTGAGACATTAATGATCTTCCCTTTTTATTAGCCATTAAAATTTTCATACTGTGCTATGTTTTCCTTTGTTTTAAAACTCTTGCCTGGCTTGGAAATTTAATATGAAAGACTTTGGCCTGGCCAGTCACTCTTAAGTTTTGATAACAATGGGAAAAGTTTCTCTTGCTGGGCTGAATCATTCTTTTGGCAAAGAAATCACAAGCATTCAAGCTTCAGCTTCTACAGACATATATGGTGCTATGATAATAGTGCACGGAAAAAACGGATACTAGAGTTACTGCTCTGTAGCTTTGCTAGGTACATGCCTGAATAGGTATTATCCTATTTGTACAGAACTTTGTTGAGTAAAATTGTGTCAGGTCTTTTTTTTTCATATCAGGTTACCATATATACAGGACTACATGTATTCTCTTTTTAGCCAGTAGAATTGCAAAGAACTGATGTTGAGAATGGCTACTACCATCTTAAAGATTGTGAAACAGGTTTTTGATGGGAACAAAACTGAGCTGACAGGCATTGCATAGTGAAAAGGAAAATTGCATAGTGAAAATGAAAAGGAAGTCTTGCTTTTTAACCCTTTCTCATGGCTCTGTAATTCCTCTGTTTCCTTGACAAAATTAATTTTTGACAAAATTAATTTTCTACTAATTTAACTCCAAAGATCTTGGCAAGCTTTGGAATATTTTTTTTTTTTTTTTTTTTTTTTTCCATTTTGAGAAATAAATTCCTCCCAGCTTTCCCAGCTTTTTGATCACGATCACTGCTGTTGATGGATTGACACTTTACATTCCTGCAGCTGCTTTGGGTGTTTTTAATGCATTTCAAGTTCAGCAGCATGGAGGCAATACATTTTAGTTTCTGATCCTCCACCAGGTATTAATTCTGTTCTGTTGAAACTAGTATTAGTTAAATGTAAATGAGTCTAGAGCCTGCCATTGTGAGTCTTGCAAGCTAACATTTAATATACATGGTAGTTAAATAGATAAGATTTTTCCCCAGATGGAAAGACTCTTTATGACTCAATAATTGCCAGGGCCTGATCTTTATGTTATACTGTTGCTTCTTTAGAGATAGGCCCAACCTCAGATCCCGTTCCAGTGAGATCCAGTGATATTATTACTAATGTCCTTTGCTGAAAATGAGAGAAGATCCAAATTCTTGATCCCTAATATGTAAAGGTGGGTAGATAAAGTATTGGAGCATGCTTACTTTAGGGGGAAGATACAAAGGGTGGGAATGAAGTACTTAATGCTGAGTTGCATGGGATCAGAGCTGGGGCATGGCCAACTGGAGAAGAGAAGGAAAGAGTAGTGGAGAAGGAAGTGAGAAATTTCTGGAATGCAGCCATGTGGGAATAAGGATGCAGGGAAAGACTGCAATGGAGAACGATCAAATGATGGGTTAAATATTGACTCATGTGACTATGTACTAATCAGAGGTGGATTATTAATCAGGTATGATCTGGAGCATACTTGGGGCACATCATAGGGGTGAAGTCACTGCACACTAACGAACAGTTATGTATTGCTCCACAGCCATCTGGAAGGTGAGCAGGGCAACACTACTGAGAGATTGTATTCTTGTAATCTTAGTATTTAAAATAGGACTAGGAGATCTGGGGGTTTTGGCCTTTTTTTTGTTTGTTTGTTTGTTTGCTTCTTTCTTTTGGACTTCAGTGCAATTGTTCCTCGTATGGCCAAAATGAACAGTATCTGTTTCCTATTTCCTATAGAAACATAAAACAACCATACTAACTCCTTGCTGCACTCTTCATTTTCAGTAATGCTTGAGGCAATGTTTTCACCCCATGAGGCTTTTCTTGAAATGTCTTTTTAATACATTTTACCTGGAAGTAAGGTTGTTGAAGGAACAAACATAAAGAGCAGCTGCTTCAGGATATGGCAAACTAATCTTCAGGAGTACAATATCCTCACTCAATATTCTTTGAAGAGTAAGAGAAGTAGATTGAAAATCTTTGGTTTGTAAACATCTTCCTATCATTGACACTGGGACTCCTTATATCCCTTGTCTTAGTGACAAAACATATTGTGGTTTTGATTTGCTCCTTGAAGAGATACTTGGGATCTAGATCTACTGTTGTGGTGTTGGCTGGACAACACCGATGTTTATAATATATATTTAGCATATTTTGCACTGCCACCATCTCATTTTTGTTTATTATTATTAGCTCCTTAACTTTCCTTGGGGAAAGGCAAAAAAAGATGCAGATGAATTGAAGGTACAGTTGTATTACCTGTCCGTTACAGATGCCTTTCTAGAAAAAGTGTGCTTGCTTTTCTGTTCTTCAGCACTATATGGAATTACTTTCCAGTCTCACTAGCACATGTAGTGTGAATATACAGTGTCCCACTGTATTAGCCATGCATAATGCATGAGTTTGCCTTGCAAAGTTCCCTTACATTAGAAACAATACTCAATTACACATTGCTTCAAGTGGTGTAACAGGGGAATGAGGGCAAAGAAAAGAATTTATTTGGAATAACTTCATTTCTTGAAGTATTTGTTTACAGTATGAATTTCAATAATTAATGTACGTATTGAAACATTTTGCTTATCTTCTTCTTCCAGCAGTAGGGTCAGCACCTATAGCTACACATAAGGAAGCCAGAAAAGCTTCCAAACGCAAAGCTGACAAGTACAGTGCTTCATCTGCAGCCTCAGCATATGCTGCAAAACTCCATACGTTACTGCACTAACGGGAATGTGTTTGTTTTTCCTGGCCAGTTCACCAGTGTGCTGTTTAGACTATCTGTGTCTCCTGAATGTCTTTTTTTCCTTTTGGTATTACAGAATGTGTATGCCAAAACCTTTATATAGCTTTTAATGTAATAGGAATTGTCCCTATTTCCTTTCCTGTTATCAACCTTGTTTATCTTCAGGAGTCAGCTAAGCCATTTGTGAACTAAAATCTCCTTTTTTCTTTGTAGCAAATTCCTTAGTAGCTCTGGTGTAAATGTTGGTGTTACAGTATATTCACTCTAAAACTGTGAGCTTTAAAGTGTGGAGACTTGATAGTGCTGTGCTATTTTTATTGTTTTCACAAATATAAGCAGGAATGCATACATTTGTCTTTTCTTCTTCTAGGACAGTAAAACAGGATAAGATTCTTCAGTTAACCCCTTTTATACGTTATTGACAGGAAGAATAAAATCCAGTGTCTGTTAAAGCAATGGAAAAGCTCTTTTTATGGATGAATCTTCTAAAATTTTGAATATACACAAAGAAGCAAGTAAATGCTTTGGAAGCATAGAAGTTTTAAATTTACATTACTTTCTCATGCATTATTGATATTGATTTAAAAATAAGATCATGGCAGATTTGCCATAAGCAGGCTATCAATTTTATTTGTATGAGTAAAAACTGAAGTGGCATGAAAACTTGTACTTGGAGAATGCAAGGGGAAGATGATTAGAATAATCTATTCCCTAAGAGGAAAACATGGAAGGTATTTGTGATAAACCAGGAAGGTCTGAAGGATGCAGGGAGGAATGGGATTATCTGGTAGGCACCTACTCCTAAAAGAATGTTAGTTGAGAACTACAATTTCATTTTAAATTTATTAGGGCTCAAAAAACATGAGCCCGTTACCCCTGTTTCCAGAAATTGTTAGGTAATACCCACATAGTAAACCAAAGAAATTGCACACCTTGCCTTGCTGTGTTGTAACTGATCCATGGTATTTAATTGATTTATACCTGGAATTACTCGAATTTACTTTGAGTAACCCAGTTTTCTTAAGTAAAAGGGATTAATAAATGCAAGAGGGAAAAATGAGAGATTCAGAAACAGATGTAGGACTCATTCATTATAAAATATAATTAAAAGAGATAAATTTGGTGGAAATCTGATAAATTATTAAGGTGAAAATGCATAAATCCAAAAGCATATAAATAATTCAGACCCGATCTACTTATTCTGTCTCAGGTGAAGGGAAACTGTTTATGTTTGTTAACAGGAAGCATGTTTTTGAAAAAATACGTTTAAGTGAATAGTCTTATTATATGGCAGTCACTTGAAGTTCCCGACAACTGAAAGAAGGGAAATATAACCTTTGTTTTCAAGAAGGGGAAAACGGATGACCCAGGGAACTACAGAGCAGTCAGTCTCACCTCTGTGCATGGCAAAATCTTGGAGCAGATTCTCCTGGAAGGCATGCTAAGGCACATGAAAAGCAACAAGGTGCTGGTGACAGCCAGCATGGCTTCACTAAGGGGAAATCCTGCCTGACCAATTTGGTGGCCTTCTATGATGGGGCTATGGAGCTGGTGGACAGGGGTAGAGCAGGTGACGTCATCTACCTGGACTTGTGCAAAGCGTTTGACACTGTCCCACACAACATCCTTGTCTCTAAATTGGAGAGACATCAATTTGACAGGTGGACCACTCAGTGGATAAAGAACTGGCTGGATGGCCACATGCAAAGAGCTGTGGTTCCAGCAGTCTGCGCTCGCAGCCCAGAAAGCCAACTGTATCCTGGGCTGCATCAAAAAGAGCATGACCAGCAGGTCGAAGGAGGTGATCCTGCCTCTCTACTCTGCTCTCATGAGACCTCACTTGGAGTATTGTGTGCAGTTGTGGTGTCCTCAACATAAAAAGGACATGGAGCTGTTGGAACAAGTCCAGAGGAGGACCACGAGGATGATCAGGGGACTGGAGCACATCCCATATGAAGACAGGTTGAGAAAGTTGGGGCTGTTCAGCCTGGAGAAGAGAAGGCTGCGTGGAGACCTCACAGCAGCCTTCCAGTATCTGAAGGGGGGCCTATAAGGATGCTGGGGAGGGACACTTCATTAGGGACTGTAGTGAGAGGACAAGGGGTAATGGGTTAAAACAAACAGGGGAAGCTTAGATTGGATCTAAGGAGGAAGCTCTTTTCTGTGAGGCTGGTGAGGCACTGGAATGGGTTGCCCAAGGAAGTGGTGAATGCTCCATCCTTGGTGGTGTTCGAGGCCAGGTTGGACAGAGCCTTGGGTGACATGGTTTAGTGTGAGGTGTCCCTGGCCATGTCAGGGGGGTTGGAGCTAGATGATCTTAAGGTCCTTTCCAACCCTGACTATTCTATGATTCTATGATTATTTGGGTGGACTGCTGGTGTGTGTGTAGGTTTCTAAGATCAAGCTGTATTGCTATGCTAATTAAAGACTCATCAAACATATGCACAGGTAAGCACACCTGTAGTCTAGTTGTGGACTCTTATGTTCTGTATGTCCCAACCAGTAAAAATGTTTCCTAGTAAGATTTACATTGTTACCCCCATTTTCTCTGCCACCACAGAAGCCCTGAAAGGGCACAAGGAGTGAGAAAACTCTGCTTGCAACAAGCACAGTTTAAAGCCTGCCAATTTTTTATTCTGTCATGCAGGTTTGTGCTCTTTCTGGAGTCTTATATTTAAGTATCTCTTTAGTATGTATGAATATTTGTATCAATTTGTCTTAAGAGACAGGAAAGGAAAGGGTTTTTCAATGTTAACAAAATAATATATTTGTCCTAAGAGGCATAACAGATCAAAAGATTTGTTGCATGATAGATCAATCTGATAGACCAACTCCTGCATGCAATTGCTTAAATGTATGCATGTGCAAATGTGACCACTTACACAATGTACACACAACACATCTTAACAAACCTTTGGTGTATACAGACAGTATTCTGATAATTTATGCAAAAAATATTCAGGCACTTGGCTTGCTTTGATTCTCTTCGTAATTTTAAGGGATTATCTTTACTCCAATGATATTTTCTCTTGAGGACTGCTTTCATATATTTCAAGCAGACATAAACTGAAATGATAATGCTTGTGTTTCATTTTGGAAACTGTTTGCTGTCAGGGTCTGACATTGTTTTTATTTGTGCCATAATATCATGAATTTGTGACAGGATTGTGAAATCAGCAGAATTTTGAGATTCTTAGTGTCTTGGGATATTTGGATACACCCAGAACGAGAAACCAGTTTTGCATTTAGACCATACTAAACCACATTGAAATGTGGCTGAGTGAAGAAATATCTATGCACATTGCACCTTACATAAGTCAAATATCCTAATTTTCTGGTTTCAATTTTGATCTCTAATATAAAGCTTGGATTTTCTTTATTTGCTAGAGGGTTTAAGGTGGGTGTGGTTATTCTTGGGAGCTAAAACTCCTAAATCATTGTATCAGTCTTCAGCATCCTATATGCCATATGAAGATGACAATGGAATTTATATGCTAACTACAGTGTTTTGAAATGTTAGAAGATTGTGTGTTGCTTTTTTTTTTTTTTTTAATCTGTCACAGTTATAATACATTACATTTACAGACTTTTGCAGGTTTATTGGAATACATTTTCTGGATGAGAAAAAGCTGTCAGCCTACAGAAGCTGAGCAATTTTTAGGTGAACAGTTAAATCAGTGCATGTTTTCAGGGATAATTAGTAGTTGCAGTTACCACTTGCACTCAGTAGAGATTTTAACCATTGGAATCATTTAAAACACTGTCTAATTAATCCTGGCCACACTGCTGTGAGGCAGATAACAAATGCCATACTGTACAACCATAGTAGAGCTGATAAACTGAGGCACAAATCTGCTAAATTTGTAGTTAAGCCAGGATTATCACCTACTAGATCTGAATTCTAGTCAGTCATGTGCTTTAACCACTAGCACTCATGTGAATTAACAGAGAGTTTGCATCTCAGAAAAGAAGTAAAATCCTTATTATTAGAGATTTTCACATTTTTCCTGTTAAGTAACTTGATATGAGCATGATGTTCTGTGGCTCGGGTCATTCACCAGTCTTTCTAATGCATATGAATTTATTTAAAGGCAGAGATAGATACAAAACTCTGATGTGGCACTTGCAGCTTTTTTCATTTCATTACAATGTGATCCCAATACCGTACAAAGTTACATTTGCTTAGGAAAGACTCCTTTTAGGCAGTGGGCTTTTGAGCTGAAAGAACCACTTTTGAAATAAAAATAATAAAAAGAATAAAATAATAGCCTTGGTGTTAGATGCACTGTATATGGGGCTTTTATGTCTTGAGTTCATGATACATCAGAGCAATTACACTTATCGTCTATTACCCAAGAAGTAGTATCTTTGTCTAAAGAGTCTGTCAGGCACAACTTAAATCTCTGCTTGCTTATTTTTCATCACAGACAGCTAAATTCTATTTCAGTTGGAAACTTTTCCAGTCAAAGAAACCTAGCACCTAGAAATTCGCCCCGATTGACCAGAGGGTGTGTGTAGCTATGTTTTATAGTTAAGATCATTGTACAGGTTGCATGCAAGTACCCTTACTGCATTAGAGATGATTATATGCTACAGGAAAATATTAACAAGTATAAAGCAAGATCAGAAGATACTTGATACACTTTTAAGACAAATTGTGTTAAAGGATCATATCTTATATAAAAATTAGGTCCTTTAAGAAAGCATTAGTTGAAGTCAGTATTTTAACTGGTATGTTCCTATGTACAGCATGTTTAATTTAATAAAAATAGTAGCAGTTGCTGGCTTTCTTACATCTTTCTGAAGTATTTTGAAAATATTTTGAGATTTCTACTTCTCTACCAATCTATAGTTACACCATTTCTGTTTTTTAAAATTAGTCAGCTTGGACTTGTTTAACTGCAACGATTTAGAAATTTTATTTAGGATCTTTTTTTGTTAACAAAATGTTACTATTTTTCGTGATAATAGATTAAAAGAAAGAATACAAGTCTTTGTGACTGACACAAGCTGTCAACAGCTGCTCGGTTGTACAGCAAGAACCTTTTTTTTGCATGTGCATACACAACCATAGATACATATATGTATAGAAAACTCTGAACAGTGATCAGGATATCACAGGGAAGTGCATTGGTATCTAAGACAGCTTACAGGTGTTCTAGGATTAAAATGCCCTAACACATGAATCACTTAAATGTGGGTGTACTGTCAACTGATTCCACAGCCATGCAAACAGTTGTATCCTTCTCTTAAGCTTGCAAGTAGTACTGTGTTTTAGATAGGGATCATAGTGGAGTTAAGAAAAATGTGTGTGATAATCAGTATTACTTCTTGGCTGGAAAAATAATAATATTGCTCTCATTGTGTCTTATATTGGAAAAGGATCCTATTCCACCTTTATTGAAAGGTGAAGGGAAAGAATTCATGCTGGGCTTGGAAACGAATATTTTTTTTCTATCCTAGCTGCTGAAACAGTAATGTGAAAGTCTGCATGGGAAGCACAAGCAACTGGAAAGTTTTTCCCTTAAGCGTGTCCACGGTCCTGTCAAGCCAGCTATTTCCCACTGTCATTGGCAAATTTGATGTCAGGTTTAGTTTACTCCTTGAACATTAAGTTTCAGATAGGGTTTCTGTTCTCTTGATTTTGT
Organism: Psittacula echo; assembly: GCF_963264785.1. NCBI lineage: Eukaryota > Metazoa > Chordata > Aves > Psittaciformes > Psittacidae > Psittacula > Psittacula echo. Next base: position 21,191,207 of record NC_137737.1, on the reverse strand, counting down.
ATGCACACACATGCATGAAATATCTATATGTGCATTATATACATATATTTATAAAACATTATGGGCCAAAAAATATTATATGCTGCAGTATGTGAAATAATGTAGCAATCCTTGCACTTTTCAAAGTTGTTTTTAGAAAGAGATATGAAGATACTGTGCTAAAAAGTGGAAAGCTGATTTAATGTTTCTGCTTACCTGCATTATGAAGCTCATTTGTGTACATTTGATATTTTAGTTCATGTTACTCTTAGGTCTTTACCCCATGTCCTGCCTGATAGGACTCTCCTGGTTGAACTAAACAGGCCTTTGTTTTGAAAGTTGCATGTTTTGAAGATCTGTAATTTCCTTAGCAGTAAGCTCCCTTTCGTTGCAGTGGAAAGAGGACTGGGAGCCTCTGCTTTTCTGTCTAGAGAGAGTGTATTTGGAGAATAAGAGGAAAAAGAAAACTCAGGGCCAGAATAGGACCTCATCTGTAATAATATTCAAAGCAACACCTTCCTAATGCATGCATTTTCCTGGGTAATCTTTATGGTGGCTCTGTGGAAAAAAACTCCAGAATCTATAAGAAAACTTAGCTTTGCTAAGGTGTGTGTAACAGATTTCCTAATGAAGCTGGAAAGAAGCTGGAGAAATTATATCTTGCTGTTGTCCAGATCACTATTCGAAGAAGAGACTTCAGCTTAAAATATGTTTCTTAGCTCTTAAATTTCCTTTACTTTCTTTAAAAGTCCCTATAGTTTTTTTCCCCCACACATTGTATTTACTTTGTAATAAAGAGAACGAACAAAACAGGAGGTTCTGGCTTTTATTCAGACAAGGAAGAAGTTCTATTAAAATGGTTTTTATTTAAAAAATTGTTTATGCAAATGAGCGTATATTTTTGGCAAGTGCTTTCTCTGTGTTCAGGACTGCATGCTGTAATTCAGTCAAAATGGAGTAATTTAAATGATTCAATTTTCTGCACTCTCTGCCTCTTTCTAATTTTTTTTTTTTTTCTCCTGAATATGTTATGTTCTGTAAGAAAGACCAAAGACTTTGCTTTGAGTATATTTATGCATTAGCATAATGGCTGCTTTGGACCAGCTTTCTGCACAATAAAGAAAAAAAAAAAAGGCCAAACCCTGGCATTAATTTCACAAATATTAAATATTGATATATTTAACTATTTATGAGGAATTGTATTCCTGCTATTCATTACTGTATTTTTTAAAATACACCTTTAAAAAAGGCAGAAACCCCTCACAATATTACATGCCCACCTAAGTTTTTTTTCTTACAAACTATACAAGCTTGTTTATATCATCAGAGTTAAAGTAAGGGGACTTAGTTATTATTGTATTTATCTGTAATACTAATCTCTAGTTAGTTAAATAGATTTTATACTAAAGATATATTTGGTGCAGATCCTCCAAAAGTACATGTGGGTAATTTTATAACTAGCTTAGAGGGAACATAGAGTTTCTTTGAAGCCTGAAAGCAGAACTGTCTTTAAAAGGGGGAAGACTGTAAGGAAGGAGAGCAAATACCTTAATAAAATCTGAAAAGCACATTCCTGTTCTGTGATAATAGATGCCATAGCAAAATATTTGCCAGTTTTTAGCAAAGCTGATAGGAACAGTGGAGTGGGAGAAAAAAGTTAGGAACTCAAACAAATACTGACTATGAATGATTTGACTAGAACATTTATAAATGAAGAAATTTTGGGGCGTGAGTGAAATTCAAACAAGGAAAAATGGTGAATTTTGCCTAAGTGGTGTAATGACAGATCCACATAGCTGGCCTAAAGGTCATTTTGGCATTTGAATAGCAAATATAAAGACATTTAATCTGTGTCAAATCAGTTCAGATTTTACTGGAGAAAGTGGTGGTAGCACTGATTTCCAGCATTTTTCCAAGAAAATTTATTTAAGATAAACTTGGCTTTTTTACTTGGTAAATTTAACAGATTAGCAGATGAAATCTATATTATCACAGACAAAAAAAGGATCCTCTAGATAGATATCACGGGCTTCTAGAAAACAAAAAAAAAGTTATATAAATATATGCATATGCATATATGTACATAAATATACCATCATTACATACTTACACACAATTAGATGCAATTCCCTGTGCCTGGTGCATAACTACTAATTGGCTAATCAAAAAGATTTCTAAACTCCTAGTTCAGTAAAGACTACCTGGATGATAATTGCCATTTATTCTTTCCTTACTTTGAGCAATTTAGTTTTAAATCCAAGGAAAAAGGGATAATTTTTTCCATAAAGTTTCCAGCACATCTTAATTTAGCTAGTATATATCCATATCTGTCATTAAAGAGTCAGAATATAGGAGAAAGTAATTAGGAAAAATAATTAATACTTTAAAAGATAAAAATGAACACTTAGGTACTGTAAAGATCATATTTAGGACAGACTACCTGAAGAATTCCTAGTTTTATTTAAACCAGTTTTCTAATCCCCTACTAGGCCAATTCATACATAATATGGTAAAAGGACATGGGTTCTATTTTTGGGTCTGCAATCATATTTTAAATGAATCATATTATTCCCCTGTCTCATTTTCTACATTTCTAAATAGAGATAATAAGATGTATCTGCCTTGGCAGTACATTAAAGACAGTATAAAGCTCCAAATTAGTAATTCTTATTAACACACACAGTTGCACACCTAAGCAAAGGAGATCCCATTCTGCTGATGAACCTAAAATAGGAGACTGGCCAAGTGTCACAAAACTGAAATCTTGCCGTTTCTGGAGAAAAGCTAAGAAGCATGGATTTGCACATATTTGCAATGTATTTGAGAGAGAGAAATTAATTTGTTTCAAAGCAGTGTTCTTCTGACACGCTGAAGAAATAGAACACAAAGAAGGTGCTAGCATGTTCATGGAAACCCTTACTTGGAAAGCTGATGTTTTAAGCAGCCATGTTACAGGAGGAGTCCAACTGGAAGACCCAGAGGTGTTTCTGACTCTTGGGTACTGCTGTGGGCAGTAGCTGTTCTAACTTATTTACTGTAACTTGGGCATGCATTATTGTCCCCTTTATGTCCTGTGGTTCACATAAGAAAAATCCACAAGTACCTTACCCAAACAGATGCTGCAAGGTCAATCTCAGTGGTTCACGAGCATGAGCATTTTGCCCTTGCCAGCAGTTAACAGGCCAGAAAAGTACTACTTGGGTTACAGTAATGTCCCACATTTATCGTAGTGATATGTATAACAACTAATAGAAACTGCGTAATGCTGTAATCTGATTGACAAAGTTGTATTTACAGTATTAAGCAGAATAAAATTCTGTAATTTCCTTAATGTGTAATCTGATTGACAAAGAAGTATTTACAGTATCAGGGAGAATAAAATTTTAGACTTACTGTTGGTTTGGTTTTTGGTTGGTTTGGTTTTGGGTTTTTTTACAGAAAGAATCTAGAAGGATTGCTTTTGATTGCATGCATTTCTATAGTGTTTTGTAACAGAACCATTTATATATTGTGCAAATACATGGGAACTGGAAAATCAAAGGGAGGAAAGCCATTAATCAGCTTGCTAATATGTTTTCCTTATCAGGCTGAAAAGAGTGCTAAGAACAGGCAGGTAGCACACATTATGAGAAAGAGATGGACCGTCAGATATGGCTTTGTGAGGTAAATCTGTGCAGTGGGAGAGATTTATCTTTTTCCTTTATATAAAATTTGCAATTCCATAAAAAACATGATTAAGAAAATACTCTTGTGTGAATAATGACCTGATATAAATTTCTGAATTTACTTCTTGTTTCCCATGTGTCGTGGTTTAAGCCCAGGCCGTAAATTAGAACCACGCAGTCTACTTCCCCCTCACCCTTTCTTCCCCCCACTCCTGGAGGGACAGGGAGGAGAATCGAAAGAATGCAACTCCCACTGGTTGAGATAAGAACAGTTTAGTAACTAAGGTATAACACAAATCACTACTGCTACCACCAATAATAATAATAATGATAAAGGAAATAACAAGGGAAGAGAATACAACCTCTCACCGACCGGTACCTTGCCCCCACCCCGCAGTGATCCCGCCCTTCCAGGTAACTCTCAGTTACATCCCCGGGCATGACGTGCTGTGGTATGGAATACCTATTTGGCTAGTTTGGGTCAGGTGTCCTGTCTCTGCTTCCTCCTGACTTCTCCTCCTCCCTGGCAGAGCATGAGACTCACAAAGTCCTTGGTCAGGGTAAACATTCTGACCAGCAACTGAAAACATCGGCTTTATCAATATTATTCCCAGGCTGAAAGTCAAAACACAGCACTGCATCAGCTACTAAGAAGGAGAAAAAGTGACTGCTACTGCTAAACCAGGACACCATGTGACATGAGGCAGGTAACTCAAATCTCCTATATCATCAGTATGTGTATACCTCAGGAGTAACCTTTTCTGCCTGTTCATTACCCATATAAAAATGCATTATTTCATCTTCCTTTGATGTGTCATGTCATCTGCCTCCAAACAATTGCAGCTGCTTGCTGTAAGCATCCAGGTGATTAAAGCAATCCAGAACCTTAGCACTATAGGGTCTAGTATGAGGAACCCATTCCCTCTGTGTTTTAACCACTAACTGATTTTGTGTGGTGTCTTTAAACACTGCTGTAACAGAAATAACAGTAATTGTATCTATAAGCTGGACCTTCTTATTGTTATTTCTAATGTGACCATTCTTTAGGTCAACTTAATGCTAACAGCCACTTAACTTTGACAGTTATATGGTTTTGGGAAATTATTTTGCATCTAGTCATCTTAAGCTTTAATTTGGAGTGCAGATAAAACTGAAGTGCCAGAAGGGGATTCTGTCCCAGTTTAACAGCATAGCTGTGATTTAACTAGTCACCTTTTATTAATGCCTGTCCACTTTACGGTTTGCCAGATGTATTGTGAGAGTAGAAAAGATGCCTTTTGACAATGACTGGGATACAATACATACAATGAATGCTTGGCTAAAATTACATTTTTTTGTACCATGCATCATTAGGTATTTTAAGTAATTAATGACTGCACAATAGAGTGACAAGTTGATTCCAGCTTTGTTGTACAGCTCTATTCAACTTTCACAAATTGAGAAAGTAACAGTGGGTCATAGGGGACTGACAAGACTGATTTCTGTTCAGCTTTGGGGCACATAGTGAGATAATCTGGTTTAGGTCATATATTGCCATTTGCTTCATCTGCATTTTGCAGCATACTGTTTGGAAAGAAGCCATCTGTGGATCTAGAGATTTCTGTTGTAATACTATTACTGAATTTGGTTTCACATATAGAGTCTTCTGGTTCACCTCTGGGGCGTTGGTATTGCCTGCACATGCGATCTGCTTCTTTCAGAAAATTCATCTTTCTACAGCAGTGATTTCATTGATCTCTAAAGAAGGCCTGTTGCAAAAGCAAGTGAATTAAAGTTAAGTGCATACTGGCAAGCTAAACATACAAAATACAGCAATGGAACTGGAGAATTTATTACAACATCTGTCTTTCTTCAGTTTATTTTTATTTTATAAATTATTAAAAATTGTATTTATGTTTCTGTTATGTCAGGTTTGATCATCTTTACATAGAGATGATTCTGCAACAGGCTTATAAATTCCATGGACTGTGAGGCCACTGTAATTTATTATGATGGACAGACTGTCTTCCAGAATACCCATCTGACATGTAGGATAAGTATGTTCTTGTATCTTGTTTACCTGAAAAACCCATAAATTAAAAGGATATTCAATTAATTAAGAAAAGATAAAATATTAATGAGTGCCCAAGTTCCATTCTGTTCCATCAGAAGTAATAAACTAAAAGAGAACATACAGTAAGTACCTCAAACTGGCTTGAATAAATTTGATTCAGCACTTATCTTGAATTCCTAAGAGTCTGTTAATTTCTTTCAAAGAAAACATATATGAATACACTAAAGGTCTGCACAGAAAACCCAAATCATTAGTACTCTGTTGGAAGCTGTAATTTTATTAATATTTGCTTTGAACCTATATAGTAACTTTTATTCTAGTGCTGTGGAAGAATTTGCTAGTCATCTATGTTGATGCAGAAAGAGAGATACTACTTATTTTACACTGTGAGATAACCTTTGCTTGTTTGTTAGAAACAGCAAATAGTGATGATATGAAACTCTTTAGAAATGTGAGCATCCTTGAGCCAGATGTTTAAAATGGCCAAAGCATCAGACATGGTTATATTTATATACCCAACTATTTCACTAAAACCTTGAGGTGAAAATTTCAAATTATTTGCAATCTGCAGCTAACTTCAGGGTGGTATCTTGTGAAGAGCTGGTGGAATAATAGAATTAATTACTGAGTAGTATAATGGAAATCAGAATATGTGATGAATCTTATTCTTAGCTGTGCCCTATATCTACCAGAAACAGTTAGCAACAATGCAGGGGAGGAACAGGTTAAAGGTACTGAGTTCTTTTACCTTGACCCCTCCTATAGTTCAGAACATACTCAGGAGAGCCTTAAACTGAATTGCCTGGGTGCTGTTCCTTGATGCTTGGCACATGCAGTGCAGAAGAAATCTACATCATCATCTCCTGGGTGCCATTTGGAGGGTGGTGGTGGGAGGAGTTCTGTCAGTCTTTCATGCCTGAGGAATTTCCACTTTGCTGCTGCTGAAGCTATTGATGTTATAGCTGGTGCTTCAGCTGGCGCAAAGGAGCTGTAGGCATGGGGAAAAACTTGGTCCCATGTCCAAGCAAATAATTACTCATAATCTCTACTCTCGAGTACAAGCCAGGAGAAGATGGTGAAGGCATGCAAGAAACACAAGTCTCACAGCTTATCCTGAGTAAGCACATGGCAGTAAGCTTCCAGGCTCCCACTGATATTAATAGCTGAGCTATAAAAATGACTTTCAGTTTAAATCCAGGCTCCCTATTGATTTCCAGCTTGATTTTTACATGAACGTCCTATCTCTCTCTTATCAGCTTCATGCAGCTCTAGGTGGTTTGGCACTTTGTGATGTTCTTGACATTGTTCAGAGAGATGTTAAGTTAAAGCTGAACACCTTCCTTGACCTGAAATTTAAACAGGAATGTGACAGTCCTGGAATTTTACTTAAGACTCAGAAACATGTCTTCAAAAGTACCTGAAAGCTGCCTTTTAAGAAGCATTTCAGACACGCACATTGTTAGCATTAACTATTTAATAATTTGGAGCAAATATTAACTGGTCAGTATTTTCACAGACACTGTTTAACTAGAGAACAAAAATTATTTAGGAAGGAGATTTTTATGCAAATCTAAAGTCCATGGGAAGCTTTTCTTCCCCTGCCCCACCCTATTTCTTTTCACAGGAATAAATTAATTGATATGGGTGCCTTTTACACATTATGGAATAAATAAACCATAGCTTTCACAGCCATTCTGTCTGTATTAGCATCAGCTGTGTGTTTTTGCGCTTGTTAAAAGTAGCAGTGATGATGGAGTTAGAAGAGATACTGGATGATGAGGATGTGGTCCTGTTGAAGAAGAAGGTATGTTAAGCCAAGATTACCCCCCACCTCCCCCAAATTTCTCGGTGGAGAATGAGGACTGGCAGTGGTTGGACCTGTTACAGAGAGCAGAGAATGAATGATAAACCTATTATTTTTAGTCATAATTGAAGTGCTTTGCTGCAACAAGTCACTGTCCAAAGGCTGCAGTTACTGTTATGAGTTTGTATCCCTTTTTTTTGTAAAGAGTTATTGCTTGTTTTCCAGCTGACAGCTGAAATTGGCCAGGAACTGTAAACTAAAAATAGGAAAATACATCAAGAAAAAGAATATACAAGCTTTTAAGACCTTTGAAATGGCAGCATAGGGGAGTTTTCTGAGGAATGGTCTGGGGAAATGACTGTAAATTGTAAAGAACTGTCTTGTGTGGTAATGTCTCCTTTCCCTGCAGTCACTGTTTTGAGGTTGTATTTGAACCCACCATAGACTCCTTTCTGGTCCTTTAGGTCACGGTAACTCTGTTAGTTAGGACTTTACTGTTAGGAGACTATAAAGAGCCTTTATTGATCTACCTTCAGGTCTTATAAATTGTTGCCTTGTGATCATATTTCCTACTGAATAGAGCAGAAAACTTTCATATTCATGGTTGGAGTGTATCAAATCAGATGAAGATCTATATTAAGTTTCCTGGATGGTACTCAGTGCTATATATATATATGCCAAGACAAAAAGCTTTTCTGACCTTAACAGCGATGAAAAATATTTGTTTGGAGTGTATGTGGTAGATTGGGGGTTTTTTAGTGTTTCCTTTGGAATTTAAAAGTAGATTGCCAGGACATACAGGGAGGAAACACCTGAATTAAATACATGGAGAATCTGAGTAAAAACTCCAAGCAACAAACCTAATCTTGCCTTGATGAGCTAATTACTCTTAATTGGCTTGCAGGGAGCTTTTAGGGGAAGGGAGTAAGATGTGGATAAAAATGATGTAAGAATTTCCTAACCGATTACAGCAATTTCACACTTTGCTGTAATCAGATACTAACTGATACTAAGAAGTCTTGTGCCCTGTTACAATATTGCAGGATTTACAAGAAAGTCTGTGAGATAGCTATGTGCAAATGAAGAGAGCTTATAATATGAAATAAATGTGAACAAATTGTCTGTGGAAGATAGCATAACACATCAGGGGATACAAAATAAAAGTGGTAAGTTTTTTTTTATTTGACTTGGATATAATTTTTTTGTTCGTAGTTGATAATCTGAATTCATCAACATACAGGTGTATATCTGCCTACATAATGGTGAATAATTTGTTATAAATATGTTCTTTCTATACTAGAAGCAGTTCATAGTTATGCTTTGGATTTTTTTTTTATATCTGTTGATTTATAGATGGGCATTTTTTGTGTATATTAATATAGGACATAATGAGCATTATGTTTAGGTGGTTGTGAATTCTTAAGTAGCTTTTTTACCTTGTGAAGAAGAATTGTGTGGGTTCAGCTGTTGTGGCAGTTACAGTCTCCAGGGACTCTTTGCACAAATAAACAGACTGGATTCTTAATTCAGTAGAGAGCAAGCACAGCAAGAGAAGCACTCGGATGATCCAGTTCATTGTATCCCTGTTGCTAAGCAAGAAAGGCTTTTGTACCAGTTGGAACGTTTTCAGGCTCTGTGGCTGCATTCCTAGATGAGTTGCAATAATTAAATGTGAAAGCAGTGATTGCCAGCGTTGCTTGCCAATTCCAGTTTTATAAAAAGGGGCAAAACCATCTGATCAGCCCTAGACAGAAACAGAAATTTCTTTGACCTATAATTATGTGCCAAACCAATGGTGGTGTAAGTTTAAAGACACAAAAGCATAAAAATCCTTCTAAGCTGTGGATTGTCTTACTATTCCAAGAAGAAATAGTAGGGAATACTATCCTTTTTGGTAGGGAATACCCTGGAAGGAGGAAAGTGGTTCTCCAGTAATAACAGCCTCTTTTTTATTAACCTGTTTCAAGGCTCCTTGAACTTCTGATTTTGCTAGGCACTGAGTAAATTCTTTTCATGTAATAGGTAAGATTGGGTGTTATCTGTAATCTGATCTGCTGGTTTTCTGGTTTGTGTTGTCTCATCAGCTTTTTTAGCCACCTCTTCTCGGGACTGAATAAGAAGGGAGAAAGAACTGAACTGTTTGCTGCTTTTCAGTTGACAGGGGCAGAGAATTGGCAATAATGAACTTTTGGGTTTCACATGAGTGAAAAGGCCTATACAGTTGTTGGATGGACCCTGTGGAAGTAACACAGGGCTATTGGTGGTTGTTGTTGGTAAATGCTGTAGAAAGGTCTGATAATGGGAGCGCTGGTACCACTTGGAGAATAAAACAAAATCTGTTAAAAATGTGGAGAGTTTGTTTGCTTTTGCAAATTTATTTAAAAAGGGACAAATATGTTTCTCCAACATAAGAAGATTATAAGAAAAAAAAAAAAAAAAAAAAAGAGAGAATTTAATGGACTACTTTGTTGGTACTAGAATTTTTATTTATTTAAGTATTTTTAAGTTTTCAAAATTTCACACAGTTTCTGTGTAATTTCTCTGATCTTCTGAGATAGAAGACTAAGTGAGAAAAGAGGTGGGACAACATGCCTCCTTATTGAATTCTGCGTCAATTAGGTAGAATTCCTTAGAGCTCCTTGCTAACTTGCCTACAAGAGGCAAAATGTATTGAATTTTTTTTGCAGCTGTTATATTGACATGAGCCTCTGGATAGGAAGCAGTTGGAACCTAAGTTTCTCCCATCATGAAATGAGACAAAAATGGTAGGTATTCAGAAATGATGGGTTGTGGGTTTGTTTTTGTTTTTTTTTTTCCCCACTGAAAAATAACTTTGCATTAAAACTTCTAGACAGCTTTTGTGACTATAGATACATTTTCCTTTCTTATGAATAAGACAAAAAAGATGAGAGTTCAAGCCATAATTCAGTACTGGGGCTGGATGCTTGCCTTGAAAGATGATGAATTCTCAGCATGGAAGACATGCTTTGCCATGTGCTTTCAGAAGAAGGTACGTAAAGGTAATTTGTGAGGTCTCTAATACCCAATAATTATTTTCCTTTATACAGGTCAGACTGTTGCAAGTTTTAGGTCGAATGCAAAATTTGAAGTAAGTCTAAAGTTATTTTTATTTTATTTTTAGCTTTACTATTTGTATGGTTAGTATCATAAGGCTCTGTCAGTTTGTTAGACTAAGTCAAGTAAAAACTGAAGTAATTGTGTTGGGCATGGTAGTTAAGGAGCAGGCATCAAAACAACACAAAGCAGCTTTGATGAATGATATAGGAAAATGTCCTACGTATTCTTCCTTTGGCTGCAAATAGCTTCAGCCACTACTTTGAACTTACCAATAGTGCTAACTTATTTCTTCTTAATAGCAAGTTAATTTTTCACCTGATTGATTGTTGGGTTTTCTTTGCTGAACCCTTATCCCTCACTACCAGCTGTCATTGCAACATGTTTTGCTTGTTTTAATGATGGCTTGTATCAAGAGTTACTTTGTGTCTTAGTTCAAGATGAAAGTCATGTTTTATCATGTAAACAAAACAATTAAAAATGCATGGAGAGGAATAGCTGTGAATAATGCACATGTATAAATAGTTTACGTATGACAGAACAATACATGATGCTTATGGTACAAATGTGTTATCTCCCATCTTTTTGCTACTGTATTATTTCATTGTAGCTTAAATGTGTAATGGAACATTAATTATTTACTTTTTTGTGTTGTTGGGCTAATGTTTCACTGTGCAATAGCTCCTTTTCATAAAAGCTGGAGTTTTTGCTTTTGGGCGATCTGATGTGAAATCCCTTTAGCATTTCAGCTGCTATATGTAAATTCCATGAAGAAGCAGTATAGATTAAATAAGTGTCAAGGAATGCAAAGTGATCAGTGCTAACACGGAAGGATGAAAGACTGGAGAGTATTTCTATGAACATATTAAAAATGCTCTGTGGTTGATGGTTTCTCAAAGGAGGATGCTTGGTCATTTCTCCATTGAACCTATTCCAAGATTTTTGCTATTCACAGTTATTATTTTGAATAGACTATCACTACTTTTTATGGAGAAAGCTTGCAGGTAAATGCCCTCCTGTGTGAGGACATGGACCAAAGTCTCATTTTTTTTGGGCTTCCTGACTTGTTACTTTCAAGGATGTGCAGCCATTTGGCTGAGTTGGAAGGAGCTGCATCTCAGCTTGGTTGCTTAAGCATCTAGTCTTTTACCTGTGGTTTAAGTATAGTTTTTTACTTTGCAGTGCAAACATATGCACAAGCTTGCATACTCATGTACACTGAGAAGCTCTTTATCTTGGGTGCAGGAGGGCCCTGGCTCTCATTTGGGAGGCTGCACCTCCCATACCGATTTGCTCTCAGCTGTATTGGAGGAGTTGAAAACAACAGGAGAGGAGTGCTTGGGGAGCGCATGAGTTGGCAGGAAGGACCTTTGGAAACTTCAGGACTATACACCAATGATTCCTGGCCAGTACTGCTGCCTTAAAAGCAGGCAAAAATTAAGCTTCAGATGGACAACCTGGGTGTGGGACAGTGTTGACACAAAATAGTTACTATGTGCTGAAAGGAATAAACAGTATTTTGTAACAGCTCCCCTGTGGAGACAGGTCCTGACACTGGCCTAGCAAGGAGTGCAATACAAACAAATCTGGAATCAAGAGATATTTCACAACTTTAGTAGGTGGGAGTTTTTTGAAACTCACCTTGGGAAACAAATATTCATGAATAGTCACTTCATAAATGCATTCATGATGAATATTCATGTGCTGTACAGAGGAGTTTCTGACTGGGATTTGACTTGCATGCACGTACTAGGACAAATTTTCTACCACAGGCAATTACAGTCATTTAAAGCAAGACATGTTAAGAATAAAGAGTATAAACAGCAGTGTAGTTGCCTTAATGATTCTAGGTTTCATCTAAGAAATGATTCATTCAATTTGCAAGAACATCTGCCATATTAATTTTTTTTTTTTCTGGTTTCAAGATAAATAATATAGAAGGTTATGATATTTAATTTAAAAATATCCATTATATCTACTATTTTATAAGTGTAATTCATGCTGAAAGGGGCCTCATGAGGTCTCTATTCCAACCTGTGTCTGAAATCGGGGTCAGCTGTGAGATCTGACTGAGCTGGTCAAAGCTTTATTTGGTCCTTGAGAACCTCCAAGGATGGTCATTGCATATATTTATTATGCATATTTGTTTTTCTCAACTAAGGAAAATACTGAATCTTGTGCTGAAACTGAATGAGACACTGAAGTCTGAGTTTTCAGGAGCAGGGTAGTAACTTCCAGCATGTGTTTTCATGCTGGTGTAAGCAGGAGGCAGTCTCTCAGTAGAAACGGGGGTGTTCCGTTGCTGCTAATACAGGCAAAAATGAGAATTGTGGGCACCTGCCATCAAAAAGTAACTCATGTTGATGTTGGTCTACTACTTTATCATTTGGTTTTATTTTTGTACCAGTTTTCACTGGAATTTGCCCCCTTATTGTCAGTTGGAGTGAAGCAGTTGAAACACTCCAAGTGTTTATCTCAGTTCAAATCTAAGTGATTTTTTTGCCTTTTGGTACTTCCCCAAAGTAAGATAGTGAAGGATTTCTGTGCAGAATTGTGGTAGTTTCTGTCAAGGCTTCCCTTTATGGCAACATGCCTTGATCTGCTCTGTCTCACCATCGTGGCAATGAAAGGTTACTGAAGATAGATAGCTACTTAGGCCAGAATCATGCTAAAGCTTTGCATTAAATAGATTTGGTTAGATTAGATTTCATGTTTTTTCCATCCTGGCTGCACTTCAGAGAAGTGATTACCTGTAGTTAGACACGAATGTCAGCAGAATGGAAAGCCAGGTTTTTTCTGTCTTTAGGAAGACTGTGGCAGAGACTTTGTGTTAACTCTCACTCTCCTCACTTAGTTTTAACAGAACTGTAATCATGTTCCTCAAATTCATGTCCTGTGGTGTTATTCCAGTACTACAAAGAGGCCGTTCTGATCATCTGTTGTTACATCCACACCATAGTCACAGTTAAACACTGGGAAAACTACAGTTATGGAAGATGCACTTACTCTCCCTCTGCTTCCATTCCTACACAGGCATATCCTTCCTTTTTTAATTAAATGTCAGGGGACACTCTCATCTGTGATATCCAGAGGGAGAGTTTTGAGCCTTACAAGGGTTAGAAATGTAGGAAGAAAACTTGGCTGTGAGAAAGTGAATCATTATTCCTTTACAATTTTTTGATTATGGAGCAAGAAATCTAAACTTAAATGTGTTATCCTGCATGAATAACTTTTGTTGACTCAACCAATTTTATGTATTGTCTAGAGAAAATTGGAATTTATGCCTCCTGGGCAATTATCAACACGTTACGCCACCTTTTACTGTGTTTGTGTTTTTGAACTTGAATAATTCACATGCTACTTACAGTTCTAGTCTCTTGGTTACTAGTCAGTGCTTACTTCTGGTTTTATTTTTCCTTCCAAATTTCAGTCATACAGGTTAAAAAAGAGCAAACTGTGTTGGACCTAACAGGATATACATTAATATGGCATGGACTTGGATTGACCACAGGAAAAAGCATTTGTAATTAAATACTAGGTTTTTACTCACCAATTTAAAATTATTAAAATAAAATGATAGAATGTTACCCACAGTGTCATGAATTTCCAGCCTCTATGATATTGTATTATCTCATCTTCCTGTATTTGCAAATGCATTTTTCTTAGCGTTATGAACAATAGCATCTAAGATTGAAGGCCCAAGCAAGTTTTAAAAAGAGCTTGCCTATAATATTTGCAGTCAAGAAGATAAGATGTGTGGGGTTTCCACATTGATTTTATAATCTGCCTCTCTGCCAGGATAGCATGTGAAGTGCTAATCAAACAGGGTATGCTGTGTTCTCTTAAAAGTGACTAAGCTTCCATTGCTAATCATTGCAATACCTGAAAGTTGCAACAGTTTTATGAAAAAAGTTGGTTTTATAGCACGTTTCACTTCAGTTTAGGGAGATCTTGTGATCTGGCTAAGAGCAGTCTTGAGAGAGGTAGCGATACCAGCTTAAGTAATCATCGCCATAAGCTCATACAATTCAATGTTAGCTTTATTTTGCCTTCATTGTTTAATGAGGTATAGGATGTAACTACCAAAGCAATAAATATTGCAAAATATTATGTTTATTTCTGTAAGAATAATTTTCATGAGGTATGACTGTAATTCCTTGTGTGCTTTATTTGTCTGTATGGCATATGAAGCCTAATACATTAGCCTGAGTCAAGCCAGACAGGATATATAAACAATATGTTGTTTCTGCCAACTACACTGGTAGCTTCAAGTGCTTTGCATTATTTATTTGAAAGTGTCTGTTGCTTAAACACTGCCTTTGACTACATGCTTTTTAAGTGACAGGAAGTCTACCAGTTTGGATCCATTTAATGGAAAGGAAAAGCCCTTCCCGTAAATTTTAAGCTGCAACCATAGGAACCAGTGTCAGAAATTGTAGTGAATTGAGTTCTGTATGGAAGTGGTAATTGAATCTTCTAAACAAATTGTTGCATCCCCGTCTGTGCTTCGACTTTCATTTCTCACCACTGCCATGTAACATGTGAGCATGTAACATGATTGTGTCATCCTCAGCTGTTCAGGCAATCTAAAAGTTTCATAAGAAAAGGACTGACAGTATTCCTAATTTAAAACACATGATTATTTATTCTGGATAAAATAGTCTTGAATGTTATAGATTATATAGATTATTCCATGCTTTATATATCCTTATATCTATAGATTATTCCATGTGTTATTTAAAAGAGGCTTCAGCAGACCAACTAAGATCCAGATTTCAAAAGCTTTGAAGATCCTACAGGTTTATGTTAGTATTATTAGTAGTATGTTAAGATTTGTACTTAGTATTTCATTTCCTAAGGAGCCCTGCCAAAATGCTGAGAACTGCAGAGACACAAGTCTTCAGGCATTTAATTTCTGGCTCCTGCACTGGGTTCTCTGTATAGTAAAGGGAATGTCTGGTGGAGGTTTCCAATTTTGCAAATCCTGCATATGGACCACCATTCAAGCTCTGTGTTGGCTGGACAAGGTTTGACAAAGCCACCCTAGAGTAGGAAATGTGAAATACTTCCAACAGAGGTTCCCTGAAGTTCCTACAGTCTTAGATTTGCTGACACTTCATGGTGGTCAATACTTCTGGAAGCAGAGTGTAAGTATATTTTTCCTCACAATGAGTAAAATATTATACAGTATATTTATATACTGAGTATTTCACTGAGGCTATTTCAGAAGAGCAGTCACAATCCTTAGTCATACAAGATATGGACTTGAGAACCTACAGGAAAACTGAAGCACATTGTATCCAAGGAATTTCTTAGTATTAGTTTGACCCAGTAAAAACCAAAATGATAGGCTGAGAAAGTTACTTTAGAAGAATTGTCCTTAAAAATACTTGGAAAGCCTTTCTACTTGTTTCATAATGGAAAGGGTAAATATTTTGTTTTGAAAGTGTCAGAATGTTTTTTAATTCAAGAGTAACAATTTATTGTGATGTTTAGAAAGCTATTTGCAGTGCTCATAAAAAAAAAAGCAGAATGTTAAAAAGGGGCAAGCCTTTCAAATTCTACAAGTCTTTAGCTTTATTTATTCGATAAGAGTCTGTGGGATAAATATGGTTCTTCATAAAATATAACAATACTTCTTTATTGATAATACTTGTTTAAAGTAAAAGTTAACATGTACAAAATGAAGATAGCAATTTTTTTATTACGGAATTAAATTACTTTTTAATAAATATAGTAAAATAAAATTTCTAGCGATGCCTAGTTGATCACAATTGTGGGGTGAAAGTGAAAGGTGCAGGAGAAAACAAAAGTATAGTAAGTTAGGAGTCAATAATTTTTGAGTGCAGTGTTGTTGAAATGGATTAAATGTTGTCATAGGAGTAATAAAGCTTGAGAATGGGTAAGGATGCAAATCTGAGCAGGATTTAAAGTTTTCTGTTTAAGGTTTTCCTTTTTTTTTTTTTTTTTTTTTTTTAAGTACTGTCATGTTAACAAAAGAAATCCCTATTACCAGCTTTGTACTGGAAGACTTCAGTGTTATGAGAGTGCTGACCTTAGATTACTGGCAGGGTTTCGTGGAACATGCAGTCTAAATAATTATTTGGCAACCAGCTGTATTTCAAATATTATTTTATCTCGAGGTTGGAAATAAGATAATGAAGACATTTTGCTCAAGATCCATGGTTTAGCATAATTCATGTCCAGTGAGCTTTTCATGACTTCTCAGAACCAAATTTTGTAGTGCAAATGTAATATGGTTACAAAATGCAGGTGGAAAAAGATGTCATTGGGCTGAGCTGCTGTTTGGAGATGAGATTTTATTTTTATTACGTTTTGAGATATAAGTTCATTCACTTCTGCGTTAATAACTTTTTTTGCCTGGTTTCTTATCTTCAGTGTATGTGCATATGATATGTAATACTATTTGAAAACATATTGTGTATATTTTAGGAAAAAAAGGAGATACTTCACATTGATTCAATATAAAAACCACATAGAATTTAGAATCTTCCTTGGGATCCTGTCCTATTCCCATTTATATTGATACATTCTGGTTGTTCTCTGTTAAAATAGGCTTGGGGTCACAGTATAAATTTCAGAATACGAAAGTATTTCTAATTCTCTTTAAAATTACTCCAATAACCCCTTAAACTGTACTTGATGTTTTAGCATTTCACAGTATCACAGTATCACAGTATGTTAGAGATTGGAAGGGACCTCAAAAGATCATCTAGTCCAATCCCCCTGCCAGAGCAGGAACACCTAGATAAGGTTACACAGGAATGTGTCCAGGCGGGTTTTGAATGTCTCCAGAGAAGGAGACTCCACAACCTCCCTGGGCAGCCTGTTCCAATGTTCTGTCACCCTCACTGAGAAGAAGTTTCTTCTCAAGTTTAAGTGGAACCTCTTGTGTTCCAGTTTATACCCATTACCCCTTGTCTTATCATTGTTTGCCATTGAGAAGAGCCTGGCTCCATCCTCATGACACTCCCCCTTTATATATTTATATACACTAATAAGGTCCCCCCGCAGTCTCCTCTTCTCCAAACTATAGAGACCCAGCTCCCTCAGCCTTTCCTCATAAGGGAGATGCTCCACTCCCTTAATCATCTTTGTCGCCCTGCGCTGGACTCTCTCCAGCAGGTCCCTGTCCTTCTTGAACTGAGGGGCCCAGAACTGGACACAATGTTCCAGATGCGGTCTCACCAGGGCAGAGTAGAGGAGAAGGAGGACCTCTCTCGACCTACTAACCACCCCCCTTCTAATACACCCCGGGATGCCATTGGCCTTCTTGGCCACAAGGGCACAGTGTTGGCTCATGGTCATCCTGCCATCCACTAGGACCCCCAGGTCCCTCTCCCCTACACTGCTCTCTAACAGGTCGTTCCCCAACCTATATTGGAACCTGGGGTTGTTCCTGCCCAGATGCAGGACTCTACACTTTCCCTTGTTATATTTCATCAAGTTTCTCCCTGCCCAACTCTCCAGCCCGTCCAGGTCTCGCTGGATGGCAGCACAGCCTTCTGGTGTGTCAGCCACTCCTCCCAGCTTAGTGTCATCAGCAAACTTGCTGACAGTACACTCAATTCCCTCATCTAAATCATTGATGAATATATTAAATAATACTGGTCCCAATACTGACCCTTGAGGCACTCCACTAGATACAGGCCTCCAACTGGACTCCGCTCCATAGACTACAACTCTCTGGCTTCTCTCCTTCAGCCAGTTCGCAGTCCATCTCACTACCTGATCATCCAGGCCACACTTCCTCAGTTTAGCTATGAGGATGCTGTGGGAGACTGTGTCAAATGCTTTGCTGAAGTCAAGGTAGACCACATCCACCGCTCTGCCATCATCCATCCACAATGTTATTTCCTCATAAAAGGCTATGAGGTTGGTCAAGCATGACTTCCCCTTGGTAAAGCCATGTTGACTGCCCCTCATAACCCTCTTATCCTTGACATGCCTTAAGATGGCATCAAGGATAAGGTATTCCATCACTTTCCCAGGGATGGAGGTGAGGCTGACCGGTCTATAGTTACCTGGGTCCTCCTTCTTGCCCTTTTTGAAGACTGGAGTGACATTTGCTTTCCTCCAGTCCTCAGGCACCTCTCCCGTTTCCCAAGACTTGGTAAAGATGATGGAGAGTGGTCCAGCAATGACTTCCGCCAGTTCCCTCAGCACCCGCGGGTGCATCCCATCTGGACCCATGGATTTATGGATGTCCAGATTGCTCAACTGGTCCCTAACCCATTCCTCATCAACTAAGGCAAACTGCTCCATTGACCTGACTTCATCTGAGGTCTCTGGAGTACAGGGCTCTTCAGAACTGCCTCCGGCAGAATAGACTGAGACAAAGAAGGCATTCAATAACTCTGCCATCTCAGTATCTTCTGTCACCAGGGCACCCATCCCATTCACCAGTGGGCCTACCTTGCCTCTGGTGTTAGTTTTATCAGCTATGTATTTGAAAAACCTCTTTCTGTTGTCCTTGACCCCTCTGGCCAGATTTAATTCTAAGGAGGCCTTAGCCATCCTAGCTGCCTTCCTACATCCTCTAGCAGCAGCCTTATATTCCTCCCAAGTGGCCAGCCCCTCCTTCCATGACCTATAAACTCCCCTCTTCCACTTGAGCATACCCAGCAGTTCCTTATTTAGCCACGCAGGTCTCCTGGCCCTCTTCCTTGACTTCCTACGTGTCGGGATGCTCTGCTCTTGAGCTCGGAATAAGCAATTCTTGAATGTCAACCAACCATCTTGGGCCCCTTTACCTTCAAGCAGCCTTGCCCATGGGACTTCCCCTAGCAATTGCTTGAAAAGGCCAAAGTTTGCCCTGCTAAAGTCCAGGGTTGCAATTCTACTTGCTATTCTACTGGTCCTACCACACAAGATCCTGAATTCCACCATCTTGTGGTCGCTGAAACCAAGGCAGCCCTCAACCTTTACTGCTTCGACCAGCCCCTCCTTGTTAGTGAGGATGAGATCCAGCAGCACTCCTCTCCTGGTTGGCTCATCCACCATTTGCATGAGGAAGTTATCATCCATACACTGGAGGAACCTCCTGGACTGTGGCTGGGTTGCTGAGTAGTCCTTCCAGCAAACATCAGGGAAGTTAAAATCCCCCATGACGACCAGGGCCTGTGACTGTGAGGCCGCTCTCAGCTGCCTGTAGAAGGCCTCGTCAGCTTCCTCACCCTGATCTGGTGGCCTGTAACAGCCACCCACAACAGTATCGCCCCTGCCAGCCTGCCCCTTAATTCTCACCCACAGACTCTCAACTCGCTCGTCCTCTGTCCCTGGACAGAACTCAGTACATTGTAGCTGCTCTCGCACATAAAGAGCAACTCCACCACCCCGCCTGGCTGGCCTGTCTTTCCTGAAAAGGACATAGCCCTCCATGAGTATATTCCAGTCATGTGAGCTGTCCCACCACGTCTCTGTAATTGCCACCAGATCATAATCTCCTGACTTAACACAGGTCTCCAACTCCTCCTGCTTATTTCCCATGCTGCACGCATTGGTGTATAGGCATTTCAAGGAGGGAGCTGAGCTCACCAATTTCACCCTAGGATTATAGGAGGCCTCCCAGTCTTCATCAATCCTAGAGTGCTGCCCCACTGGGGCAAGCCCAGCTGCAACCCCATCCCCCTTCGAATCTAGTTTAAAGCTCTCCAAATGAGCCCTGCTAATTCATGCCCCAGCATCCTTTTGCCTCTGTGAGTTAAACCTTTCCCACGTGCCATCATCTGGACTGGAGCCTTATAAAACCAGCTGTTATCAAAGAACCCAAAGCCCTGCCTAAAGCACCAGTCTCGTAGCCAATTGTTTACAGACTGAATTTTCCCATTCAGTCCCACATCATCACTGAAAGATGGAAGAAGTGAGGAGAAGATCACTTGAGCCCCAGACTCTTTCACCATCCGCCCCAAGGCCCTGTAGTCTTTCTTCATCCCCCTCAGACTGCGGGAAGCAGCTTCCCCCCACCTGTCTGGAAGACCAGCAGCGGGTAGTAGTCTGTCAGGTGCACCAGGCTGGGGAGCGCCCTGGTGATATCCCTGATCCGGGCTCCAGGCAGACTACACACTTCCCTATGATGAGGGTCAACTCTGCATATCGGGCCCTCTGTTCCTGTCAGAAGGGAATCGCCTACGACAATGATTTTTCTTTCTTTCTTGTCAGAGGCAGTCTTGAGGTGCGAAGTCGACCGCCTTTTCCTATGTGACCTTGTAGTCTGGCCTTGCATCACATCCTCACTTACCTCTCCATCAAGATCCATTCTTTTGTACAGATAGTTTGATACCTGATAGTTTGATGGAGAAGAGCAAGTTGCAATTTTTTTATAACACACCTAATATACGCAGACTTTTGTTTCTATTTTTAACATTAAGAAAAACTCCATAGATGTCCAAAGGCAGATGAGAAGTTAAGGAAAGAGGAGGGATCAAATGGAAAGGTAGCTATAAACAACCTTTGGAATTTAATTAGCTGTCAGGGTCCTGGACCATACCTATTGATGAACGTTTTATGAACTAAATAAAACAGTGATTTTCCTCCCAACTGGCTACTGTAGAGAGCATACATAAAACTTGTTGTTATATCTTGTTGACTCTTTCTTTCTTTCTATTTTCATTCTACTTTAATAGTTAAAGCCCTTGGGATGCTTTGAGTATCCTTTGGATATATTGTCTTCAGCTGCCTGAGAACATAAGGAGAGGTTAGCTGGGACAAGAGATACAATATCTCTTATGTTTGGGAAGAAACAGTAGCAAATCCTATACTTCTTTCCCTCCTGAGCAAAGAAAGTAAAGTAACTCTCTAACAGGTCCTGTCACTGAAAGGTTTTTTATGTGGCATGTCTGGTTCATCTCATTTTAGCATTATCAAAGGGATGGAGCTACACCTGGAAGGGGAGGCTTTCCTCAGGGTTTTATAAAAAAAAAAAAAAAAAAAGCACTCTCAAACTAATTCTTGCAGCTTGATGGGAAGCATATTGTGGTTCCTGAGACTTCAGACTCATTTGCAAGCTCTTGTGGGTTTGTCTGTCCACAGGATTCTGCTTCTCTGGAAACAGTGGACTCAGTTAATGTGTCTTGGGTTTCTCAGTTGAATAGCATTAATTTTTCACACTAGTGAAGTTTTATAGGTTTAAAAAGTATATCTTGTGAATTCAGGCAAAGCAGAAGTTTACATCATTGACTGCCAAATTTGGAAAAAAAAAAACAAACCCACAAACCAACAAAACCCCCAAAAACCCAAACTAAAAGCTTTAACATGAGGAAGTTAAATAATCAATGTAGCCTTAGGGTTTATCAAAGGTGAGATAATTTCCTTTGCATTGCTTAGGATTGTTGAGGTAAATCTTGGCCTTAGGCCAAGGGGAATAGTTGAAATGGTAGACACCTCCTTGTGGGATGCTAAACCTCACAGTGGGAGTCTGAAGCCAGTTGTGTGAGGGAGGTGATCATTCTTGTCCCAGACTGCTCTGAGCAGCAATTGCAATGAGAATTTTCTGTCAATTTATCAGGGGTGGGAGTCTCCCTGCTCTCACCTTTTGGCATTTGTAACCTGTCTAATGCTGCTTATCAGAGGATGCACAGCTCTTACCTTTTGCTGACTTCTCTCAGATTACGACTGTGCCTCATTAGTCCATTTCTTTAGCTACACTGGCTTCCCCCCTGTCAACTTTCCAAGACTGCTCTCGGTCTTCTAAAATCAATAAGAGTATTGATTGTACAACTGTTCTCTTAATTTTACAGTCTATACCATGTCCATAGCTTTTCACAGAAATCATGCAGGGTATGAATAATCCAGGCTTCCAACTTGGCATTATATATAAGTTTTAACTCCATAACTTTTGTTAGTTGAATACCTGAATACATCCATATGAAACACTGATGTTTCTAGCCTAGGGGGCCAGTTTCTAATGCCATTACTCACCTTGCCTTGTGCCTTTCAGTTGTAATGGCTAGCACACATTAGGTCTGTTCACATAGTTCAAATCTGAGTAGAATAACAGAATTTCATTTGAAAAAAAAGAAAGTCTTTATAGATGTTAGAAAATTATGAACTTTCAGGTTTTGTAAGTGATAATATCTAAAGAAAACTCCTCCTGAATGTCTGGAATGCAGCAGTTTCAAGGGCAGCTCAGGCAGTCACGTCGACAACTTACCATACCTGGTGTCTGAGGATCAAAATATCCAAATTAGTATTTTTCTTTAAGATGACTCTTTCATATAGGAAGACTCCTTTAGCAAGAAGTTGGGTGTATTTTCTCTCTGTTCATATGTGAAATACTTGCTGTTAATAGAGGATAGATTGTCATCCACACAAGCTCTATTGTCATCCACACAAGCTCTATTTTCCTGTTTCGTAGAAGTGTATTAGACCCATTCCTGATGTTCTTGAAGCATTAAGGTATTTTCTCTTTTGAGCCTCTTGCTAAATGCCAGATAGTTTGGAAAAGTGGAAGTCAAGAAAATATGATCTCCAGCATCTGGAAAAATTTCTATTTTTTTGTTGAGTCTAATGAATGTTTGGGTCACACCCCTTGCGTATTTGGAAATATGAGAATAAGCACTATTTTTCCTTTAAAAAGTAATAAACACAAAACTGTTAAGTTTTTCTTGTTGTAGATTCATAGGTAATAGTACATGGAGTTTTATTTACATTTCAACTGTATATATACAGTTGCTTTTACCTTTTATGTTAAAAATAAAACCAAGTAAACAAAACTTCATCTGGAAAAAAAGACAAATGAGACTATTTTCTGATAATAAAAGTCAGCAAAGCATAGCCTGATTCCTTGTGATAGGGACAAATATATTGCCACTAATGTGCTTAAAAGGCAACTGATAGTTTTTAATGACCATAAGAGATTTACTCTTTTAGCAGAGCTACTATAATAATAATCATACTTAAAGGAGTACTTCACGCAAATTCAGGAAATTATATTCAGAGATTTAGCTAGGGAATTTGATTCTGGTTTGAAAGATAACATTCATTTATATATACAAAAAAACCCCAAACTTCATTAGCATACTTTTATTCTGCAGACACTGAAAAGCTTTGATGCCCCCTAAATTACATAGATGTAACTTAGTTTTAGGAGTTATCAAGCACTAAAGATATAAATAGCCTTATTATTCTGTCACAGCTAGTGCAATACTGTTCCAGAACACTGCAACTGCACAATTGGAGCATTATAAACGGGTGTTTTTCCCCTCCACACTAGTGTACCAGATTAACTTGATTCTGAGATAACTGACTGAAAGCGGATGTATGGTTTTAAGACATCTGGTGAAGTGCAGACTTCGGCATTAAAGCACTAAAATGATTCTAATGGGCAGACAATGTTTTTGTGAAGTGCAACTTCTGATTCATAATGTAGCACCAATGGAATATTAGTCAAGTAATTTTAATGAATAAGAAAAGGGATCAGACCAAATGTGTTACTTTGCTGGAGGCAATTTTCACTTGCTCACATCTGTGAACATCTGTGCATATATATGTGTATATAAAAGTGTAGGGCCATTGGTGACTGAAGCCAGTGGAGTTGCAGTTATGAAAAACTGGAATAAAGAAGCAGGTACTTGGTCTCTTAATTTAGAAGAGCTCATCTGGGTGTCACCACCAAGTATCAATAGTAGGGGTCATGGCTGCAAGATTCATAGCACTTTGAGAATTTCTCATAAATTGGAATTAATCTCTCCCTTTTCTCCAAAGATACTCATGGCATACTGTATAGATATTAGTATCAGACAGCAGAGATAAATAACATTACAACAGCAGTGGCATTGATCTTTAATGACTACACAAAGAAATGCTTCAACTTGGCTGAATCAGGCACTAAGAAATCCACTGTTAATTTTGTTTTAGCTCTGCCTGCCTTTTTCTTGAAAATTTGTATTAATCACTGTGAATGTATCAGATAAAAATGAAGAAACTGGAGAAATAGTGTTGAAAGTAATTGTCATTCTCTGGAAAATTGATTCAAAGGAACTTAGTGGCAACTTTATAGTTGAGAAATTTTCACAAGTAATACTTTTTGTCTTTACTTAAAATAAAAAAAGCCCAAAACCAACTTGGTACTACTATACTCTCAAAAGCTGCTAGCTGTTAATACCCAAACTGTACTAAGTGATAATGTTCTTATGCCAGACTGATAAGCACCTGTACAAAAGATATAGATTGCTAGCTAAATTAGTCTGGTAATCCTGATAAACCCATTGTGAGGTCTATAATGTCTGCTAGGGGCAAAAAACTATTCTGTAAAACTTGCCTACAATCTATATTTTCAGTCTATGCGTGTCAATCAAATTATTTCAGGAATGGCTTTAGCTTCTCTGATAGAGAGAATGGCCTTGAAAATTTCCTCCAAATCTAACTTTCAGCAGGGTAAAAGATGATGCTCGCTAGGTTAAGGCTTTGAAGCTGGCTGGGGCTTTCATGGTGGCCCTAGATTGGAGGTGAAATTGAAGAAGTGTTTGATCTGATTCTTCTTTTTCTTATTTTTGCTGTTTCCTTATAAAGGAAGAGCAGAAAAAGCATGTTTAAAGTTAATGGTGGTTGTATATTTAACAGCAACAGAGGAGTTGCCAGAAATTACTGTGGCACATAATGCAGCAACCACTTTATATTCTTTAGTCATTGTCACATGGTTAAGACACATCCCTAAAGTGGCTCTAAAATGGTTTGCATAATCTGGCTCAGCAACATCACATGGGAATACAAAGGTGATTTTTAAATGCAAGATGATTGCAAATGGCTTAGACTCATGCACAAACTGCATTTGTATTAAATTCTGTGTGTTCTTATGCATAGAAGAGCCTTGCATATAAAGCTAATGAACTTCAATGTGTAGTCATGTAGGCAGAATACAAGTGATTATATACTTACATAAGAAATTCCAGCATAGGGAAAAATTGCTTCTTTTGATGGCCATATATTTTATCCTTGGTAACTTCTTCTGTCTGAAGAATATATATTAAATCTTGTTTAAGAATGTATGAGGTAGTTGATGTATATGAGGCATCAAATGATTCTGTCAGAGAGCTGACTGTTGATAAAGTATGGCAACCAATGGCTTGGCAACTGTACTTGCAAACTTCTTTGTAATCAATACTGTATTAATCATTTAGTTTCTGCCAGTTTAAAAGAGATTCTTTCAGGGACTGCATCCAGCACAGTGAAATGTGATGTAGCATCAGGATTACTGTTGCATTTGGAATGGGAAGTAAAACCGGGAAGTTTTAAATTGGCCTCCTAGAGCGAATGTGGCGTTTGTCTACCGGGATGTAATTTATGCATGGTAAACTGAACATATGGGAACATTCTGTTAGATGCTTTTCGTCAAGCAGAAGGATAAAGGCCATATTGTCAGCCTGGGTCACCACTGTGATGGCAAGTTGTACCTGGCAGCAGATGATTCAACAGAGGCAGTAGGTGTTATTCAGAAGGTTTGAGCTTTATTTTTCTGATCCAGATTTATAAAGGATACTTTGCTGATGTTATGTTATCATACTTACATACAGAGGGTCTAGTCACAGCTGAAAATCTGAAACTCAGTGCCATGACTAGTTTCCAAATATGTGAGGTATTCAACAGAAACTCGTAACTTAGATGTTGCATGTCATTTTGTGTTTGCCCTCAGCTTCGCTCTGTAGACATTACAAGTAAGGATCGAGGCCAACACTGCCAAAGAATTTTACGGTTATTTAGATAGTAACTGTCTAGGTGCAAAGAGCATTCCTCCATTGATATAAGCCACCTGTGCATTTTTGTAGCTGTTAACAAAAGTCAAGTGATCAAGTTGCCGAAGTAAGTGGGATCTAGAGTCTTTTGTGATTTCATGTGTACTTACATGTCATGTACTTTTAAAATGATATACCCCTGCTTATTCTTGGGAGCACTTTTAGACAGACGAATGCCCAAAAGCAAGTCAGTGGCATAGTTTTTGAGGCATATTCTGACAGCAAACTGTGAAATTCTGGTTTTCTTTTTCAAGTAAATTTGCTTACTCTGTGGCATATCTTCTGTAAGATGACCTGATGGGGGGTGGGGTGGGGGGAACAAACAAAAAAAACCAAACCAAAACCACCCCATAATCCATTTTTTAATGTAACTTAAGTACAAAACTTAAAAAGCAAGTTTATTTTCATTATTTTCATTTATTTTTCATGCTGTGTAATTGATGACAGTGATAAGAGTTCCAGTTTTCCTTTAAATTGGTTGAAACCTGTAGAAGGTTTCAGGAATTGTCTTTTAAATTATCAAGCACTTCATGAAAGAACTCAAATCCCAAAGACATATAGAATACTTGCATGTCAATATTTGCAATGAGATCTGTTTATAAACATACTGATATGTTTGTTCATCTGTATATTCTGCATCTGAGAAAGGTTCCAAAACTGTCTGGCCTATACTTTAACTGCTGGAAATGTAGTAGAATCCAAAATAGTGTAAAAAGCGCCCTTTTTGGCCAAGCCCATATCCGTTTTTCGGCACACATGTGCCAGAGCAGATGTGGTGTGCAGCTGAACACTATTTACTGCATGGGAACATCCAGCTGATCAAAATTTCCACACTAAAACTGCAATAATCTTTCATTTCTGTTGTTTATGTGAGATCTACCCTACCAGTGAATCTGATACTGGGATTTAGCATAGGCATTGAAGGGGAGATTTATTATGTTTAGAAAATAAGCTAAGATATTAACAGGGTGCTATTACTTGCAACAATACACTTTGGAGCCAGACCTTGACAAGTGGTGGTGTTATTAAGGAAGACTTTTCATGGCAATGTTTTTGCTTAGGCTTGCTGGCTGTTTACAACAGTTGGCCAGGGATACTGCATAATGGAAATACTGTCTTACTCATTTGCTAACATCAAGCTGTGAAGTGAGATTTTTTACATACTGATCTGGTTTCCTAAAGTTTAAGAATTAAAAAGGATATGGAAATCTGTATGCCTTTGTTAGATGTATATATTTTTTCGTTAGATAGATGATGTAAATCTATGTAATATTTACTTGTGATCCTCCTAATTGGAATTGGTCTTTCATGCATTTCAAAAGCTTCATTCAAGTGCAGGTGGAAGGCAGATTTGGCCTGATTGACTGTAAAATGCTTCCACATTATATGTGTTTGCTGAAATAAATATGAAAGAAAAAAATATATCCTTTGTGTCCAGAAATGCAGTTATCACTGCCAGAAGTGTGAGTGTGTGTGTGTGGGGAAGTCTGAAGAGAGAGAAATCAGGAGGTGAGGGAAAAAGAGAGCTCCCGAAGATGCTGTAAAAACCCTACAAACCAAACAAAACCCCACAAAGCCAAAACATATACCAAATGAGTTAAATGAGGTAGTAAATGCATCATAATATATAGAGAAAAAACATCAGTCACAGATAACATGCCACACAACTGTTCCTTCAGTGAAAAAATTTATATACTATATTATATACTATATTATAAAATTTATAAAAAATTATATACTATATTTATATATACTATATATACTATATTTATAAAAATATATACTATATTATTATATATTTATAAACTATATTCCAGGGTGCACACTAAAGTACTGTGTCCAGGGCAAGGAAGCATGTGGATGCATTTCCTTATCTTATAATTGTTATAAAACAAAATATTGATGCTCTCAAAAACCTGTTAATTTACTTCTTTCCTTAAATGTTGTGTAGTTACATGCTGCAGTCAAGGGTCTGTGAAAAATAAATATAATGCACTATGTTGAAAATGGATTCTTGAGAAAGATCAATAAATGCTGTGTGCAGCAGAATGAAGTTATCAAAATGCAAATATTTTAAACAACAGAATTTAACAATTGCCAAGATAAGCTATTTCCTCAAAGCATACTGAAGACATTTCCTAGTTTACATAATGTAATTAAATTCAAGCCTGAAGAATTCAAATTTGTCCCAAAGACATTATTGGCAATGTGATTTAATGTGGTGATAAGGATGAAAATGTAGCATGTTTGAAGGCCACAAGAGTATTATAAAATTACATTTGAAAGCTGACAACAATTGTTTGCAAGCATTTTCTTTGAAAACTACTCAATAGTGACATAATGAACAGAAGACCTTTTCCATTATTAGCAGCACAACCTCCTCCTGATACAATTTGGGTCGAGTTCACCCCTGTGTAACTTCCACAGTCTCACTGAAGATACAGAAGGAGAAAAATACCCAGTTTTGTCTTGGGGCAGGTGGGGCAACCTACAAAAAAAAAAAACCAACCCCCCAAACATGTAAGTGAACATAGTGTAAGGAAAATGTGAGTCAGTGCTTTCTTACAACATAGTAAACCATTTAGTTTATATTCTTTCAGCAATATGAGAGATGAGTACAGGTTTTACTTACACTGCTTTCTCACATTTGCATTTATTGTTTATATGATGGGAGACAGTGTGAGCTGAGTGCTGCCCTGGAGTCCAGAGCTTCACAGGCTCAGCCTTTTCTGTGTCTCTAGCTAATCTCTCTAATTGTATTTTAAACCCACATTTCATCTGCAAATGAGGGATATACTGTTTCCCATCTTATGAGATCAGCTAGTTAAAATGCAACAGCTCTTGGAAAAAATATTAATATTATATTATAAATGTTCATGTCCTTTGATCCTTTTGTATTATGAGTGCCTGAAGTCTGGTAAATTAGGACCTCATTAGTCAGGGTACAGACAGATTAATTCTGTGAAGCATATCTTGGCACTGGTGGTGGGGACGTCTCAAAAGGTGTCAGTGTTTTGCTGTTGATGAGCAAGAGTCATTTAGCTTTGCTGAATTGAAAGGGTCTTTAACTAGCATTAAAAATGGAGAGAACTCTTTGGTTTGCAATGCTACCTACTAGAGAAGCTTTACAGTCAAACCACCTCTCTTGAAATGATTTATTTGTTCCTTAACAACTTCATGGTGTGACCCCTGATTGACAGTGAAGTGGTGTTTATAGTATTTAGCCAGTCATCAGAAATGACTAATTATGCCTCCCTTGGAATGTACATGCTTTGATGACTCATGTAATATGCTCTAATTATCTCACAATTTGATATCTCTGATACATTTAAAAATATATACAGATGTAGTAGTGGTACTTAATGTCTGCCTTCTTTAAAGTGTCATAAATTAAAGATTTTGTAATTTTTAGTTAAAAACTGTTGCAGCTCCTGTGGTGCCCCATTCCAAAGTAAAGGGTGTTTCTTGTTCAGTCAGTCGCTTTTGCATTTGTTATTTTACAAAGTCTTCTAGCAGGCTTGAATGCATGTAAGTCAAGGAAAAAAGATCAAAGGCTAATCCATTAGTAGTCTCTCAGATCTGACCTTTCTCTAGAAAATATTCTGTAAAAACTTTGAAATGACCCTTTACAAAAGGGTAAAAGACTGTAGCAGAAAAATCATGAAATATATAGTATGTGCAACAGCAGGATCAAACCACTGGTTCATCTGCTTCTCCACTGGAAAAATCAGATTAAGTAGTCATATAACATATAAAGAACAATCTGTTTCTTGAAGTTTGCTATTTTTATGTTGTTAGACAGAAAAAATAGCCACAAAGTACTAAAGAAACCCTGAAAGTACTCATCATAAAATACTACTTGAAATCATCTAAACTATGCTCTTCTGTGATTATTGTTGCCTTAAACTTATATAAATCTATTTTTTTAATTGAAAATTATCTAACTCCAAAGAAAAGTCAATAAATGAATAATACTTAAACCCCAAAGCAAACAACCTAACAATGTATTGTGCCTCCCTCCACTGATATCCAAGAATAACACATGGACCACACTTTATTATTTATCAGAATACACCAAACCTATTAGCAGGAATCTATTCACCAATTTTCTGGTGAAGTTTTTCAGTTGGGAATTGTATTTTAACAGTATGCTTGCATTTTTACCTCAGCGAAAAAACCAAAACGTTAGACTTATAAGTAGCTTACCTGGATGTTAGGGAGAGATTTAACTGTTTGTTTTGATTCAGACCAAGATATTTCCTTTGGTCTTACCTATCGTGCATGACCCATTGACACAAGAGAGCTATTCTGAAGATAGTGTTTTATCATTTGTCCTAGGGAAGTCTTTATTTGTAGAGCTTTATTCATAGCATAAGACAGGAATTGATAATATCAAAAGCTTATTAAAGCACTCACCAGGTATCTAGGAGACAGTGATCTAAATTTCTGTAATAAATGGATGAAGACAGGTGATCGGAGGTAAAGCATGTGCTTTGGAACTGTGGATATTAATCCTTGAGTAAGGGGGATGAGCCTTGGGTGGCCTGTGGATTGCTGGTAAACCTCCACCTGGGACTAATCTGCTCATCCTTTATGTGGCTCCAATGGACTTATACCCAATGGAAGACCCTCTCCAATGACCTTGACTAAAAACATGGTTAGTTCTTACGTGTTGGTTCTGATGTTCAACAAGGATGGGGGGAGAGGGAAAGAGATTTCTAACCTGACTAGAACAGTTATGACGCCCAGAAGACAGAGGTGTAACCAGTCATGACAAATTTTGATGTCCAGCAGCAATGAGCAGGAACCCACTAGGACTTTACTAAGGACAATTCCTAACACTAATTGTATTGTAACCTGTTAAATTTTTACTATTATATTTAACCTTTTCCTCATTCTAATCAAATGTCTCTGGGATACTGCATAGAAAGTAAAAAATAATACAATAGAATGCAAATTTTATCACTCCTTATTCTAAAATTTGATTGCCCTGATTTCCAATGATGAAAAAAAGATCACCTTGTTGAGCAAGGATGAGAAAGAGAAAAGGGGAAGCAAGAATCCTAATGTGACTCTTTACCTGTGCAGCAAGCTAATTATGCATCTGAGAAAGCATCTAGCATTGCCATGTTACACTGCATGCATAGGTGTGTGCATGTGGCTGAATATAAATAGGTGTGTATATGAGCATGTGTGCATTCTTTATGCAACATTGCACTACTAGTGCACGGTGCTTCCTGAATTTGTTCTTAGACATTGGTTTTAAGAGATTTAAATAAAGGTGAAATATGGCCCAGTGGATTTTAATGTATAGACAATTACTCTTGGTAAAAATAATTACTTGATTAAATGCTCTGGTGGACGGTGATCAAGGAAGGAAGTGGTAGATAAGTAATGAAAATGTATCAGTACAAAAAGTATCAACAGCTTATAGAACATGATAAATTATGTTTAGTGGGATAGAACAGGCACTGCAGGCTTTTTACATGAAATGGTATTACCAAGGACTTTTATTTCTTACACTATTTTCTATGAAAGCTTTTTTGTAAGTGATGCAGTTTCTATTGTACAAAACTAAACTGCCAAATCACTGCACACCACAGATGAGCTAGAAGTCACTTTTACATTGTAGTCAAGTCTGTCTGAGCAGTCAGAACATAAACATTCATGAAATGACAGTGAGTTCTTTACATACAGAGAAAGTAGAGGATCTGCAAGTGAAGTGAGTGTAGCAGTCCAGCATACCATCATGCATCTTCATGAAAAAATCATCTTCTTTCTGCTATCTGCAAATCATTCCCCAGCACTAGGCAGAGATACAGACGTCTCTACAGCCAGCTTTTCCTCCTCTAACACTGGCAAGATGAGATTGTGTTGGCATAACATAGTCCCTCTTGTCCAAGATGAGTTCATAGACTGTCAATATGCTTGGAACAGTTGTCTCTTATCTACAGAGTCTGGAAAGATACAGCTGGGGCTTTCAAACCTAGCTGAAATTCTTTCAGTTGTCAGTACATTGCAGGATTATGAAGTTAAGCTATAATCTACACCTTCATCTGTAATATACTGTTCATCTATATCGTGCAGATAAGAAAAAGTTCTTTGAGGTAAGGTCTGATATTTTCTGTTTCTACATCCATATTTAGGCACCTACAGTAACTAAACTTATTTTTAGAGCTACTGAGTGGCCAACTGACTAAAAATCAAATCACTGAATTATCTAAAACCAGCAGCAGTACTCTGTTAAGGCTGTCATGTCACAAAATTATCCATTTCTTAATTATTTTGGCATAAATACGTTGTATTGAGATGGGCTCTGAAAAGTGCATATTGAAGAAAGAGCTTGTCTTTGGGATACAGTCTTCGTTCAGCTGTGGGAAACAGAATTACTTATAGGCTGCTATTATGGCAAGATGTTTTCAAACCTGATAATTAAATTCAGAGGTATGCCAGATCAAAAAGAAACTGTACAGGAAAAAGATGTAACAAGAAAGTCAGGAACAGATACAGACAGGAGTTCTTTTCTGTACATGCCATTCTGAATTAGAATGGCAGGAGGCTCTGTTAATAAGATCAAAAGGTAAGAACAGAGATGAAACTCTCCTTTTACTGTTAATTACCAAGTAGGAATGTATTTGAACACTATTGGCAGAGTCCTAAACAGCAGTACCTTTCTCCCCTCCCTCCCTTCTAGGAGAAAAGTACTGGAGCCTTTGAAATTTAAAAGAAAGAAATTATTTCTGGGTGATCTTCAACATATTTTTCTTTTCAATGTTAACACTAAATGGCTATGTCATCTAACAGCCACTTGTGACATGTTCCCATTTTCTTTCTTATAGATAAGCATAAATAGCATAAATTAATCCAGAGGGATTGTAGTGGAACATGGTTATTGTAGGATGCCAGCTTGGTCGTTCAAAAGTAGTGCTGTACATTTTTGAGACAGATATTTTTTATCTGTGTTGGGTTTTGTTTGTTCGCTTGTATTTTGTAGTTGTTGATCTTGTTTGGTTTGGGGTTTGAAGGGTTGTTTTTTTTTTTCATAAGACGGAATATTAATGCACTGTGTGGTCACATAAGAGCCCAGGATTTTTTCTCAAGCTCATGTTATAGTTAATTCCTTCGGAGATAATTCAGTTCTTCTTGTATAAATTTCATGCTGGTTTCACTTGCAGGTGTTGTTCATGTTCTGTTCTAAATTGCTGCTTAGTGCTGCTGAGCACAGTTGGTAGTTGCTGTGATGATCCCAGATGGAGCTGAATTTCAATGGGTATGAGTGATCTGCAGGGGTCCCAGATCTTTTGAGAGGTTTGGAAGCCTTAGCTGCAATTCAGCTTGTGTTTCTCAGAGCACCTATGTTAGGTACATGTGTATAGGTATCTGTGGGTGAATCGGGTGTTTAAGCTCCCCTTTTGATCAGTGAAATTCTACTCAATATAGTTAATGGAGGTTGGAGAAAGACTTGGCCAACCAAAGTTGGTGTCTATGTCCAGATGTGGTGCGTAACTCTTCTTTGTTAACTGCATCAATCTGATCTCTGTTGACTCTGATGGAAATTTAGACATTTAGCTCACAGGTAGGCACCCACATATACACCTAAAATCATCTGTGTCAGTCTCTGAGTCAAAACCCACTACTATGGAAGACAATGAATATCACTGATACTGACAATTTGTTTCTTTGCCTGTGTTTCTTTGCATAAGCAAAATGCTTACACATCAACACATGAATCAAATTCAGCGTTGGTGTGAATAAAAACAGTACGCATTTTTCAAAACTATCTCGTGAAAAGTTGAACACTACTGTAACTTGCATCTTTTTATACCCTCAAATTAGGGCTTTGTCTGCTGCCATTTTGTCTTCCTCCCCTTTTTGCATGGCAGTTTCTGATAGATTGCAGCTTGCTCACCTTTCACTAACATTTCCCTTGATAGCAACATCTTGGATATTAAACTTGGATGTTAAAGGGGAATTCAAACGCAGCATGTTGGTGTTCTATGAGATTAGTTAAGCTGTTTTATAGTCACTGGAGATGAAATTTCTCCTGCCTGCCTTTAACTGGCTAAAGGTGCATTGTCTAACCAAAGTTAAATGTTGATACCTCTCTGTGAATCAGTGGAAAGAAATACCTGCAGAGAGGAACTGATCTTCCTCCTCTCAGATAACAGTTTACCATGGGATGGGTTTACTCCATCAGACACCTGTAGCACTGGCTAGTTTAGTCAAGATGCCTCCTTTTTTGGTAGTTACAGCCAGATGTCTCTTAAGCTCCTGCCTGTTCTTGGTTTCAGACATGATGCTGGCATCTGGCAGATGCTTTGGGTGCTGCTGCAAAGTAGCTCAGCTTTCCGAAGCAGGAGAGAAGCTGTAGTGCTGTGCAGCTGCTAGTGTTTGTGTCCCTTCCTGTCTTAGGTCTCTGCTGCAGTTTTGCTCCTCTCTACCAATCCAGTACAAAACCCAAGGTGTTCTGCACCCACTCATCTCTGAACTGCTGGTACTGCTCCAGCTACCCCAGCTCCCACAACTGGCACAAATGCTTCCTGATGAACTTCCGCAATCCAAGCTTGAATCAAAGCAAAACTTCTCCAAAAACTTCTTTTTGGACCACTGATAAAAACTTTCTGTTTCTCCCTGTATAGACAAGCTCCCAGGCTTTTGGTCCACTTTACAGTTTTCTCCGTTACCTTGAGTACACCAGGCTCTTATTCTAGTATTCACTCTCAGATTTGGCCTTTCAAATTCACTGCACCTACACTTCAACTCATGCTGCTCAGCGACCCTTATAGGTCCCTGGAACTGCATCTGCTGGCATTTGACTCTTGCAGTTATATATTGAAATCATAGCTTGGTGCCTTCGTAATCACTGGGAAATGTAAAATCATGCTGCATTGCTTTTGTTTGTTTGTTTTTCTTAAACAGCTCTATACAGCATCAAGAAAATAAAGGAGTATTGTTTCATGTCTATATCTTGAATTTTTTTCCATTTACGGACTCAAGAGTGTGAACAATGATTTGGTTATATTCTATAGGAACAAACAGGATGCAGATAAAATCTTTTACATATTTTGTGTTTCAAGTTGTTTTATTTCTTAAAGGAAGGTGAGGTGCAGAACTGATTGGGAAAAAAAATATAGAAAGGCTTGGAAAGAAAACTGACACTTCCTTGAACAACTAGAGGCCACCAGATCATAAAAAAAAAAGGTCATTTCATGTTCTGAAAATTGAACACTTTGGCTAGAAGTCTGTTCTGGTTCATCCACAAAATAAGGACAGCCACTGGAAATTAAAAAGCAACTTGGAACAAAATCATAACAGGGGAAGTGGATACTATCTATACAAATTAAAAGCAAGAAGTATGGAAAATTTATAGGGAAAGCCAAAAATAGGAAATGAAAGATCTGGGTTGGCAAGGCAAAAGACAATAAATAAAGTTTTTAGTGTAATAAGAACAAAAATCCTAATATTATAAGCCACTAGATGGAGATAGTAAGATTGTTACGAGTGATTTGAAAGAGATATAAGTGTTAAAGAAATATTTTTATTCTGTTTTTTGAAAAATGCTTGATACTGTCCTTATGCCATGGATGTGCTGAGGCACTTTGCAAAATGCATGGAAGAAAGACAGGAAGATGTCAAGCAGGAGTTACTTACACTAAAGACAGTTTAGAATCAATAGGTTTGCTGAGGAGATCCGCATTTTATTGGTGCACCTTCTTGAAAAAAAAAAAAAAAAAAAAACAAAAAAACCAAAACCAAACCCAAACTGCCCAACTGAAAAAGAAACCCCAAACAAAAACCAACCAAACGAAAACTTCCACCCCCAACACCCCTGCCTAAAAAAACCCAAACCACCCATGTGAAACCACAGGAGAACACAGGAGTGCTAATGATTTGATGGTTCTGAAATTTAACTGACACGTATGCAATAATCACATTGCTATCATTTATAAGCAAAATGAAAAGGTCTCTAATTAATAATGCAATAAATATTAGTTATTTTAGTTTAACCAGATATAAACAGAACAGGCAGTATAAATAGGCCATTTCACTATGTAATATCTGGGTTTGTTACTTAAGACTTTTCATTTGATTGATAAAGATGATTTTAGAAATAATAGATGTGCATAGTTATGGCTACTGATTTCTTTTAAACAAATGCACCATACAGCATATGGCATGTACACACCTGATTAAGAAGGGATTATTGACAGGTCCTTTACATGCCAAATTTACTTAATTCATGATGGTACAATCAGAAATGCAAAATTCAGGTTGGACTTACAAATGGAGTGCATCCTGTAAATCAGAGTGCAAAAAATAAAAGAATATCGAGTGCAAAATCTATACAGAATTTTTCAGTCCCACATCTACATTTATGAGTTTAAATTTATATACGATAAATTTATAAATTTGGAAAATACAATACCTGGGTATGGTGATGACATTTAAAATGAGTGTCACAAAATTGTAGAGAATGTGAGAAAGATGGATAAAAAAAGTCAATTTGTTCACCTCACCAAAGGTAGTGATGGATTGTCTACATGTGATCCACTGAAAACCCACACATTATTTAGACAAATTGTACTAAACACAATATAGAAATAAAATAAGGGAAAGAGGAACAAAGAATAGATGGTTTGTTGGAATTGATGTTATCACCAGATCCAGTTTTCATTCTTTGAAAAAATAATAGGGGTTTTTTTGTGTGTGTGTGAAAATATCTTTGATGTGGACTCAGACAAGCTTATCGGTCTTGTAGTTTGCCTTTAAGACCATCTTTCTCTTTAAAATTTGTATCAATATATGTACTCAAGCTTCTGCACCAGTTTTGTGCTCATCTATATTAATTATCTCAAATCCTGTCACACGCTTAGGAGCAAAAGATGACAGGAGTGGGCAGTTAGTAAAACAATAAGCAGCAATAGTGTTTAAAATGTCAGTTTGGTTTTATGTTTGCAGCATTCTGTTTTTTCATGTAATAACTACTCATATTCGTGGAAAGAAAATTCAGAGAAGTATGACCTTTCAATTGCCACGTGTCATCTGTGCTCAAACTGTAAAATGCAAGAATAGCTTTAAGCTTACCAAAATGCATATGGTTGCTATTCATATTTCTTACACCTTGTATGTAGAAAATCCCAGTAGCTTAAAAACAGCAGTGCTGCAGTTACTGTTATTGAACTGATACAGTCTGCATGGCAAAGATTTGTAAAGGCTCTCAAAATCAAAGCTGGGTCTTTGTTTACCTCTTGAAAACGCTTTTATAGGAGGTTCTGGTTAGCCATTTCCAATAGAGAATGGAACAGTTGATCAGATAGCAGCTAAACTAATGAAAAGCATCATGGAAGTGACAGGAAGATTAATTAAGTTCCTCCAGTTGTATTCACGTGTGGCAGTACAGAGTTCCTTTGGGTACTGCTGCAGTTAAATGGTGACAAATATTGCAGATTTCCAGAAGTGACACTTCTGAATCAAGGGTAAAAACCACATTTGGTAGTTTTAGCCAGTGGAGAATGTGCAAAACCAAAGATGAGCCTCTATGGTTAGTTAAAATATACAAATGTAACTTGCTCCTTCTCTTCTTATCCTTTAACATAACCTCAAGAGATTAGTAACGAATCACAAAATCTGCATTATTGTGTAGTATGTCTTAAACTACTGCAGATGGCTTAAGAAATAAAAACAAACCAAATTTCTAGCTGATGTACTTAGCATATTTGAGTTGAGGCACAAAAATATGTGCTCTTGGAAACACTGTCAGTTACTTTTGGAGCCTTACAAAGCTTTGGCTTGTTCGCTGTTTTTAATTTCTGCACTGTGGTTACTATAGTACTAATAGGAATGAATTATCAGCAAGACATAAATTTCCAAATTCTGTAGAAGTTCTAGCACTACTTTACTTTCAAGAATCTTTTAGGTTTGGGATGCTTTTGGCAAATTAGTAGGTAAACTGTAATTTAGATTGTTTCATCCACTTTATTTTCAGAAACAACTGTTAGCACAGTGCATTTTTATTCTTAATAGCTGTCTCTGTACAGTAGATAAAATTTATTTTATGAAAATCTGGAAACATTTCAAGTGTATGAGATCTTTTAGCCTACTACACATGATGCATAAGCTTAAAATATTGTGTCACTAGCATATTTTGTTGCCTACTGTTATATTTCTGCCAGCAGAGTCCCTTGATATGCTTCTGTATTTGCAAGGAAAGGTTTGTGGTCAGCCTCGCTAATTGAAATTCATCAAAGCCAACTGGTAAAAGTCCGAGTATAAATCTAATATTAGTTGCCTCCTGGGAGAGTTCAAAACTGGAAGAGAGTTTTCCAGGAATCCTAGGGAATTAACTGGATGCATTAATATTAAATATTAATTGGTCTCAGCAAAAGACATGCCTGAGAGTGGTTTTAATACTTGCAGTACAGGCATTGTGTAAATCAGTGGATAGATAAAAATGAGTAGAAAGCATAGATATCACAGCTAGTTCACGAAGTGGCCTTCTGGCTCTAGACCAAGTCAAGGGTGTGAGGTAGCCTGTAGCTTTCCCAGCTCTGGAGAAATGGAGAAATTGCAACTTCTGGGACATTTGTAATCTCAGTTTGCTTTTTGTTTATTCTGAGGAGGTAATGCCTTGTGGAGTAGTCTGGGTTTTGAAAACCTGTCCTCTGTGGCAAACCCTCTACCAAAGTGGGGTTGTCAAGGTGAGAAAGAGCAGAAAAAATGAAGGTGGTGGTGCTTAGTAGGAAAAAAAAGAAGGTTGTCAGGAGAGAGGATTTCAAGGAGTAGAAGCTACTTCTATTATTAGAAATAAAGGTGTGAGGTAGCTGTTTTAGCAGAAGGTATTTTTTCATGTTATGTTTATGGCGTTGCTGAATCGTAGTGGTTTTTTTGGTTTTGTTTTTATAGATGAATCATGCATGAAAATATGTTAATTTTGCATTTGACTTGCATCTGTAGCAAAGCTAAATGCTGGTTAGCCTGTGCTGGCTTGTTGATGACTGGGAGTTTTCACTGTCGGCTGATGTCGTGGGCTAATTTGTTCATTTATTTTGCATGATCCTGCATGCCCAGACCAGGTCTACTCAGCTCTCCAGACACATGCAAGTCTTTGCTGCTCCTGACTTCCCCACGGTTGTGTTCAACAGAGTTCTTAGTGTTTGAATTAAAACACCAACTATTTGGGATTGAAATTACTAACCTAATCCTCACTTTCACTGGCAGTGGCAATATCCTACGCTGGGAATAAAATTTATTCTTTGTCCCTTGCTTGACACTCCTTTTTGCAGTTTATTAATGTAGCACATGTGTAAATGAAAGTAGAATTTGGCATGGAATGAGAATTTGGGCTGTGACTGCTTTCCAGGAGATGCTACCATTTTTCCTTCTCCTTTGTATGTGTTTGATAGTTGAAATGTAAAGAAATTAAAGAAAGCTTCTTGTTTTAGTTTCTCTTTGACTGCTTTGATTGTATGCGTATTGTAAGAAGGCAAATAAGATGCAAAAAGGAGGGAGATAGTCCTGATTGTTTTGCATCCTAAAGGGAAAAACAAAAGTGAAGTAACATTCAGAACCAAGTAGTGGAGAATACATAGATCTACATGGCACTTCGCTGTTTACACTGACCATCAGGCTCCACCAAATTGGTGTACAGGTATTGTAACGGAGCAGCCAGCTCGAGAAAGCATGTTTAAAGGCATCATGATTGTTGCCTGACCACCAGTGTATCCCTACACAGATAGCACCGTCTGTACCTAGGCTCTCAGCTGTCCAGCTGATGGCATGGATCAGGCATATTAGCTTCGAGGAAAAGACTGGAGGTAGCCTACATCTTGCAGGGTATGACTCCTGGTAGAATGATCTCAAGCTTTTCTGTGATAAGGTAAATGCAGCCTAAGAGGCAAATGCTGAGCCTGGGCGCCGACTATCCTGAAGGACACTGTGCAGTGCCTCTACAAAAGTGCTGTGGAGCTGGCAAAGGAGCTGAAGGATTTCATAGCGAATTGATTCTCTGAGCTTTTATCCTCAGTAAAGGGAAGGGAGTGAATGTTTGTGTTGCAGGAGGCTCCTAATAGTAGCTTATACCTACTTCTCAGGAGTGGCTCAGCTGAGATATTTTAAACCAGCCTTGGAGGGTGGTATTGTCTCCGATAGCAAGGTCTCCTTCCCTATGCAGTAGAAGTGAATAAGCATTGTGATGATGAAATAGAGGAGAGGAAGGTGCCACAAATACCCTCTGTTACTTGCTGTCCAAACCCTCTAATTAAAATAGCAGCCATCGTTTCTAAAGAACTTCTTTTTTTTCCCCTAGGGGTTTCTAGGTGATATTTCATCACTGCAATTTAGGAATTGCTCAACTTAAGTTTCTGTTGGGCAGTGTGAACCACACAAGAAGTCTTGATCTTCATCCCTCATGCACTGTGGCCTGAAAGCGTGCTTCTGCACTGTGTGCTTTTCTAGTGGTGAAGCTGTTTATTTTGCAGTTGATCTCATTTCAGGTATGCCTCTTTCTAGAGGCAGTTGGAATAAGACAGGGCACTGCGAAAGGCTGGGCATCAGAAACAGAGAGCTGTGGGACTTTCAGTGAGGGACAGGACTGAAATTCATGCCCCGGTTCCCCCCAGCAGTGTTTAATCTTGGTGACTTTCATACAGGTAGCATGAAACCTCATGAGAGCAATGCTGCGGAGGAATCCTGCTGAGACATGAGTAGCAGTGATGTATGTCAGGGTCCTTAATTCTTCTGCTGCAAGTGGAGCGTTCATTGGCTGCTGTGCTGGTGGCATAATTTTGCCCTAAGTGATTGGACCTCATGAAATAACAGTTATGCATGGAGCTTTTACAAATAAGAAGTGGAGCTTTAAATGAATTATACCTGTCATCCTCTTTCCTGTAGAATAAAAGCATTCATCCCATTAGAACCTATTATAATGAAATAAATGCTTCGGCATACTGTCCATTATTTTTTTACCTTTATCTAGTTGAAGTGTATTATCAGTGATACACACCAGACTGACAGCAGGAAACCAATGTCCTCTATAGACTCACAGAAAAGACGTAATACATGCATAAATACAAACCGCATCACCAGTGTGTGTCCGATCCATCCCAAGGCACTGCGCTCAGAAGGTGGAGAATATTTCAGTATTTCTTTGGTCAGGCTCCCTCTGAAGCTGCTATGAGTTCATATAGCAGCAGAGATTGTGCCGGGACCTATTTACAGCAAACTTAGGACCACTTCATTTGTCACAGCACAATAAAATAGCTACCATCTGCTAATGACTTATCAACCTGGGCCAGAAAGGAACTGGAGACCTGGAGGGTGAAAGGTTGTAAACTCCATTACAAATCCTTGCTGTCATGCATCTCCCATCCTCGTGCTTTGTTGTTCATGCGAAGAAATCGTAGTTTAAAAAAATCAGTTTGGCTCTATTGAAATTGAGCTACCTATTTGTCAATTGCTTTTTAAAAATAGAGGCAGACTTGAGCTTTATCCAACATTTGGATTAAAATGATTTATTTAAATGGAATTATTGACTTATTTTTAAAAAAAAATAATTTCCCAGGGACATGATCTTGCAAAGTGCAAAGCATCTTTACCTTCTACTGAAGTTGGGGAATTGGGGCACTCGGGGCTTCTCCTGGAGCCTGCCCTCCAACGAAAAGTACTCTAACAATATACGCTTTGTCTTTCCCATCTATTATGCAATTGAGCACGTTATGTCACTAAATGAGCTTGATGCCAGAAAAAAGGGGGGGGCGGGGGGAGGGCAAAAGATTACATACCATTTCAGAAGGGGTTTTTTTCTATTTTTCCCTAAACCAGAGTTAGGTTAACTGGGATTTTAGAGCATGTCATTGCTAGCTCGTTAAGGAAAGGATCTGTTTGTAGTAGTCTTAGCCCTGATGTCACAGGCACGGCAAGGACATCAGAAGGAGGAGTCAGATTACAGTAAGAATGGGCAGTGCAGCATGCAGCCGGAGTAAACGCTAAATCAGACAGGGATTGTATCAGGGATAAGACTGCCTGCAAAGCGCTCATCCTGAGGAGGCACACTGCTCACTCACGCTTCTTCTGCTGGGAAATTTCCACATAATGTAGAATGAAAAAGCTTCAGTTTACATGTCAGCCCTGCGCGGGAGCTAATGCTGAATACACAGCGGTGGGATCCTGACTGCATGATTAATGAGAAACATAATGTATTTTGGTAAGTGTTAACTGTGATGTAATTCTGCTTCTGCTCACATTATCAATAGGAGTGAATATTATAAATTTCAGATTCAAGAACATTTCGTGCTGGCACGCACCTAAAACTGACAACTGGAGAATCCTGTCGGATTTGCAGTTTGAAAGGATTCCATTGTCTGAGAAATTTTCTGTTTGAGTGGGCTACAGCATAGTTTTAGCAGCTTGAAAAATAAGCCAGATAAGATGAACTCATCGTCAGTTTGTTTTAAATGAACTTGTGTTTCATCTGCCGAGAGGGGATGAGAAATGGTTGTGAGGCATGGGAAGTTTTAGGCAAACTTAATGTAATGGACAAGCTGCTACTGCACTATCTGTGGTGGGGAGGCACAATAAGCCTTGGTATTTCATTCAGCTTTTAGTTTGAAGAATTCAGAGATGCAAAGGCAAAACAATGCTTTATTTGCAGTGGTGTGTTTGCCAAGTGCTCTGCATTATGCAGATCACTGGTGTGGAGCTGGCTCCTAGCATACCACAAAATGCATGTTATTTTAAGCCTTTAAAGGTTTTGGAGCTGTTAAGTATTTGTGCAGACTTTAGTTTTGTTGCTTGATGGAAATCTTCCTTAGCTTACAGCTGAGCTGGCTGCGTACCTTAAAAACACGCTGGAGCGTAGAGCTATGTCTAAGCAATGTAGTGCTGGCGCTGCAGAACTGAGCTGGAGGGTACAATTGCGATATAATGCTGCAAGTTAGTCCTGCTAAATAACAAGAAAAAGAAATAGGAAATTGGGTTGTGTGATGGAAAAATACTATTCCTGACTACTTGAAATCTCATCGAGCCTCAGTGTTAATTTATAGCTGCGTAATACTTAGAATGAACACAGAGCAGAGAGTTGGAGGATTTCTGGGACATTCAGCAGCTTTCCCAGTTTCATTAAATATTGAATCAGGAGTTCTCTTCAAACTTTAACAGATGAACTTCTGTAATATTCTGAGCCGTGGCACGAGAGTACTGTGCTTTCTGACATGCCATTCCTTATTTTCATAAAATAAAAAAATATTTGAGGAGGGGTGTGTGTGTGGGGGGTGACTTTAACAGTGAAACCCATCAGTTATTAATGCAGATTGATTTTGTCTGTCCTAACAGAAAAAATACACATTGGCTGTGTTGTCAGAACTGTTCAGAGTCCCTTTCAAAGATAAACGTGCAATGTTTTAGCTTTGATATGTTTTGCAAAGACTGAGGAACAAAAGAGAAGCATTATGGTATAGGGTTTGAGTATTTGGATGAAGTCTCTTCACTATTTTTTAACGGTGGCGTTAGGTTAATTTCTTATTTGTTTCTTTTGGGTTTTCTACCTTGAGTATCATTGCAAGCACAGGATGGATTTTGTTTTACAGTCAGTTGCCTGTGTACTAGGATTTGAAGTTATGGTTTCCTGAAGTTATACGGGTTAGGATATTAGGAATATGCTAGCTGTATGGTACTTAATTCTATCTTTTTTTCTGTGTATAATTTTCAGAACCATGTAACAATGATCAAAATTATTTTGGTATTATTCCTTTGAAAAAAGTACAAACCACTGTTTCACATGCATATTTGTTTTCTAGTGCAACACAGGTTTTTAACTGGAACAAACTGGATTGTATTTCCTTTCTGCTATGTAGGAAATT
Organism: Psittacula echo; assembly: GCF_963264785.1. Classification (NCBI taxonomy): domain Eukaryota; kingdom Metazoa; phylum Chordata; class Aves; order Psittaciformes; family Psittacidae; genus Psittacula; species Psittacula echo. The sequence goes on along the minus strand of NC_137737.1, from coordinate 21,147,024 downwards.
TCACTTCTGAGAGTAGAGCTGAAAGTTTCTGTTAGGCAGGTTCTCAGTCTGCTTTGTTCAGTCTGAGGCTTCCTTTAATCTGAAGTTTCAAACAAATGTTCTTGTTTCTGTCTTTTGCATAACAAAGCATGAGTTAATGGGGATAATGTTTACCTGTGGTTGTTCTGGGTGTTTTCCTGCTCTGTCTGTGAGAAGCCAGAACATCTGTAATCTCTACCTTTCCCTGTTGTAACACTTACAGCACAAAGCACTATGGCACACAGCCGGGTGAAAGCTTGATTGCATACGTCGCACACCTATTTTGGCTTAAAATTGCTATGGACATCATGTAGACAATATCAGGATTTTGTATTTGTTGAGGAAAAAAAGAATTTCATTTTACTGTTAGTGAAGAATTCTGCAGGGTTTTTTTGTGTGGTTTTTTTTTTGTTTTGTTTTTTTTTTTTTTTTTCTCGGTATATTCTACTATTAGGCTACCAGATGTACAGGAAGGAAAGAAAAAGAAAGCATTTCTGCATGTTTGTATGCATCTTGCATGATTTTCTGGGCATTCTTGTTTAATTGCTGCTAATGTAAGGTGGCATAATAGGAACACATATGTACAGGGTTAAGATTGAAATAAATACTGAATAAACTACCATGGACCTAACCCTCTGAAAGTGTGATTACTATAGAGCATGAGTTAATGGCTGAAGTGAGGTTCTTAACAATCAGAGAGAAAAGTTGTTACATTCAGGAATCAGCATAGTGTTTATTGCTTTCTTTAAAGCTGAAGTCTCCAAGACGATTTTGGGCTGAGCTATTCTACTGTTCTACTACATTCTAATATGTATATTCTACTATTTGCGCTGAGTCTTCAAATAACTAAACTTATTGTGACCCTTGTAATTGCACAAGCCTTTCTTTTATATTGCACCAGAATTTTGATGGAGTGGTTTTAATAGCTATTAATTTTCACTCACCGTGCTGTGCTTTAGAATTTGTTGTTTGGTCACCGTAGATACATTGGTTACTTATTGGGTTGGTTTTGTATTCATCATTTCAAGTTGAACGGAAATATGGAATGGTAATAATAATAATAAAAATCCTACAAAATGATGTAGTATGTTTATAGAGTAAGCCAAAAGCCAATGAAAATAGTGAATTTTTGTTAAGTGTTCTAATATGTTGGCATTTTGCACTTAGAACATACATACCTATCCAAAGCAACTTTTGCTTGTGTTTATCATTGAGATAATAATTTAGCAAAGATAAATCAGTTGCGACCAATCTCAGCAGCTCTGAAAAGAGAAACAGTGGGTGGCTGTCAGTGCCACAGTGCTGATGTTGCACACTGATAAAGGGACCTCCTCTAGTCCTGCTCAACACGAGAGTTCTTCTGTGGCCTATGGTCATAGCTGGACACTGCCACCTCTACCTTAAAAGGTCCTGTGGGGCTGCCTTGGCTCGGCCACCTCACCATCATCATGCTTTCCTTGGCCTGGCAGCGCGGGCGGCTCATGGGAGCTGGCTCGTCCTGCAAGCATGATGGCCGCAGCGGCCGTCTCTCAGGCTGGGCAGTCAGTCTGGTCGCTCAGGTGGAAAGCACTCTTCGCTGTTCCAGAGTGAAAGGGGGGAGAGCTTCTGGTGTGTGCTGTGTACCGGCCCCATGCTCGGCAGTCGTCAAACCGGAGAAAACGCTGCAGTGATATTGCAGTTATGGGACAGTGGTCACTGGTCCTCAGCGCTCGGCAAACCCTGACTGGAATTGAGAGCAAAGCCAATCCTCCACCCCCACCGCCAAAAATATCGTTCACACCCCCCATATCTTCCTGTTACTGTAAAGAAGCTAGCTAAAAAAAAAAAAAATAATTAAAATTTACAATGAAAAAGAGGAAAAAAACCCAAAACCTTATACTTTTTTTTTCCTCCTTTCCACCCCTTTTTCCTCCTTCCACCCTATTACTGTTTTAAGTATCCTCTGTTCTCAATGTTTCCATTTGTATTATACAAGAAATCTGAAATATCTGGATAAAAATTAATACCCTATGGGATAAAATAATTGAACTGTTAAGGGGAAACAGCAAACAATCTTTGCCTGAAATCATGTTTCTGTTTGCATGATCACTGTTTTCATTTTCGATGGTGGTTTTTATCAGTCACCGTTGTAGAGTGTAGTAATTCATCTGCATGAGTACTACTATTCTGAGTATCACTTTATATTTTTGGAACATTTTCTTGTAGAAAAGCTTCATGCTAGATGAGTCACGAAAGGAAAAATAACACCACACCCCTCCACCCCCCAAATCTCACCGCCTCTATAAAAAAAACACACATTGTACAAAGCCAACCAACCAACCAACAAAACCTGTTTCAGCAGTTTCAGTAAAAATATTTAGTTGTCACTGGTTTGTTTTTGCATTATATTTCCCTAGGTTAGACACTGTGGAGGCCGTTTGTAGCATTTCTGTTTGTCTTCATTTAAGGCAGCATGAATCGGTGATGATAAGTCTGTGCTTTTAAAATGTTTTGGGAAACACAGATACTGGGTTATTAACTGTGTTTTATCACCAGCCATCTGCAGTAAGAAAGTGTGGTTCATATATAATGGATGTTGTATATGACAGAAGATTTCAGCTGAGCAAGCCAATATATAGGATCTTGAAATCTGTGTGAGTCTGTTGTTTACACTTGGAATATAACAGCCTCCTGGGCAATGAAGTTCATATCTTGAAGCACTGAATAATCATTAATGCATGTATACATAATAATAATGAAAAAAAAAATCCTGTTTGAACTTACAGAAACTGCTCTGTGGTAGATTTTAACCTTTTAGATTCTATTACAGAAACTGTTCATTTAAAATACCTCTGAATATATCTAGTATGTTGCCGTAAATAAAGGGTGATTTCACCATATCATATGCACAAAAAACCTTGTTTCCAACCCTAACCATTCTATGATTCTACGATTCTCAGTGTTACCCTTCTTGAAGGTAGCACAATTGCTCCAGAACCAAAATTAGAATTAATGATTTCTTGCTTCATTAGAGAAGATTAGGTCACAGTTGCTTCAGCTGAAGGTCTGTGTGTGTGTGTGTATGAGTGTGCGCATGCAAGAGTGCATGTGACTGCGTCTGTACATATTTTAACTGGGATGACTGTAGAATTTGATCTTGTATCCCTTCTTAGCAAATGTCTTGCTTCTGTTAAGAAACTAAATGTTGAGTAGAAACCAGGCTTTTTAAATTTTCGTTACAATGTCATACCTTTATCATTTTCATCTTTTTTCTAAAAGAGAATTCATATAAAATATTTTTATAAAGTATTTTATTAAGACCCTTTGAGCATGGAATTATCTAAGAGTCATACAGCTTCTACATCTCTGTAACTGTATGCAGATATCCTTCCATATTGTTTTGATTTTTATTTTTTTTTAAATAACCTAGTGACAACTCTAGAAATTTTTGTAGTTACAAAAATGTTAGTCAGGTTACAGGAATCCTTTTGAAGCTTTTGCCTCTCATTGCGCTAAGGAAAATGGTGGTACTTGCAAAAGAAGAAATATATTTGGACTTGATAAAGGAAATATTTCAATTCGTATTAGATTGTGACAAGTTCTTGAAATGCAATAAATGTCATAAGGGCTTCAGTTTTAAAGAAGGGTTATTATATGTAATATACTGCAAAGATTACTTTTGCAACTGAAATGGCATAGATGATTGGTTGGCTAGAAATTCCAAAGCCTGAAGTGTCTGAGGTCATACTTGAATCAAATTGCTGCATTTGAAAGTGGGAAGAAGCTTTGCTCTGTTGTAGGGCTAAGTTGCTACATGGCACAGCCACGTCCTGTAGGTCAGCCTGTATTCACAGTGATTTTAGCAACGCATTCTGCAAAGTCTAGTTGGGAGTGAGAAAACTAATATGTGAAGCTGCATTATTGGCATGCTCATATATTTGGACCTCCTGCCCATTTTGTTGACCGCTTCTTTCAGTTTCTGTCCCATGCTCACGAACACATTCCGCTCAAACAACTTTGGTTTTGCTTTGTACACATGCACCATAAAGAGTTATTCCAATCATAAGAATGGTGTGACAACCTAAAGTTGGCAAGGGTCTGGATCAAATGTGAAATGTGCAACTGTAATTTGAGATAGAAGTTGTGGGGGGGGAGGCTTTTATGAAAGTTTGATTACTGTATCCTCCTTGCCTCTTGTTAGCATTATGATAATAGAGTTCTGTCTTTTTTGATGCTTAAAATTATATTAATTGAAAACTTATTTAGGTTGGGGGAAAAAAAAAAAAAAAAGGTGAGACATCTTGAGTCCTTATCTAGAACATTTAAACAAAAGCCCTTGTTCTCTCTCAGGTTTCTGGGTTCCCCCTCACTTCCACCATTTCTGCATTGGCAAAGGTCACAACGGTTTTAATAAGCTGGGATTATATTAGTCTTTTTCTTTTTTTTTTTAGTACCTCAACTAGCTGGCTGAACCAGTTGTTTGGAAATGAGGGGAAATTCTTTCATCACTATAAGATCAGGTCCTGTCTCTATTACCCAGCCAACTAATTTACTCTGTTTTATAGTCCCTGCAGATTTCAGAATTTAAAGCCATAATGTACCGCTTGCTTTTCAAGTAAAGCTTGAAAAGCTCCTGGGGTTTGGTAATGTATAGTATCTTCATCTCTGAAGCAGTTACAGGAGACAGATAGAAAAATGAGATTGACTGGGAGTGTCTGCTAACTCTGGGTAGACTGTTTGAAATTTTAGCATATATTTAGGATCTCAAAGGTGTTTGGCTCATATTGGTAATTTTTATACTTTATATTGTTTATGTGTTCTGTTTATTGCAATGCGATCTGGCGGTCTCTTCTCCAGTTCTCTCCTTCAGAAAACAAGATTAAGCCTAAAAAGTAGGTGTATGTTAGAAAACCGTCTCTGAATATTAAAACTGCTTTGTTAAGAACAAAGGAGGAAAACTAGGTTTAATTTACTCTTTGACTTCTACTTCGTAGTGGTTCTCTTATTTATTTACTTTTATGGTGTGATTGAAAAAGCAGATGGACAGTACAGTTTATTCAAATGAAAGCCATGAAAACTTTCTCTGTTTTTTCTGTTGTTGACCTTGTTTACTCAATTTGTTTATTATGGAGTGTAGTACGTTATGAAGATGGAGGGAGATAATGGATGTGTTTTCTAATACTGTTGCCCCTTGTTGCACTAGGGATCAATAGTAAGTGAAAGCAAAAAAAAAAAAAAAAAAAAAAAAGAAAAAAGCAAAGTATGCAATTGTGGGGGGAAAAAAAAAAAAAAAAGAGGAGATGGAGAGGAAGGGAGGAGGAAGCCAGTCCTGGCAATATCAGTGCTCTTCTTGCTAAGCCAAGTCATTTTTCCGAAGCGACCTGGGGGTCTACTGGCTCTGTAGTGCAATGTTTAGCAAATTAGGTTTCGTTTTCTGGTATTTACCTGTGATAGCAAATCCACTCACCTCCTGTCAAAACCAACCATGTATCAGGAACGTTTAGTTGCCAGGTATGTGACTATTACATAGCAAGCAAACCACTCCTTTGTTTTTCTATTATTACTGGTAAGTTGTGCTGCTTTAGCAGCAAATTTTTCAACAGTGGAAGTTGAGTGAGCTTGTCTGCTCTTAGGCAGTGCAGGAAAAAATAATAACTTTGCTTCAAATGTTTATGCAGCATCTGTTATTTTTAGTAGCCATTTTCATTTCTTTAAGAAGGAAACACTGACAGGGACACATAAAACTACCTAATCTCTTACTTAATTTTGCAATTTCTGTGTTTGTAAAGGATAAATTCTAACAAGTCAAGTCAAACAGACCATAAAATGTTGTGTATGCATATGTAAAGATATATTTAAATCCTTTCCCTTTTTGTCTCCCTCTCTGACTGAGGGCATGGCAGCCACGTGAATATGGGTGCTGTAAAGCCATTTTAATGCATTAGTTTTAGTATCCCTACATGCTTTTAGTGCTCAAGACATGATGTAATCATTTACAAACATTTGTCTCGCCAATCCTGACCACAGTCTGTCTACCTCATAAAGCTGCCTATTTAGTCCTCCTCTCCACCTGCAGTGCTAGGGTGGCACTAACTTCCAAGTAACACAAGTAATTTCTGTTTGCTTAAGTCTTAGTAGCACTGAGTACTTGGAAATTGCATTGGCCCACATGGTATTATTTTTCTCTCCCCTTTATTTCTTTCCAAAGAAAGGTTCTGAATTAACTCTTTTGCAATTGGGTTGAAATAAAAAATTTCAGCACATTCATAGATTCTCATTGGTTTTCCTTTTTTAATTTTTTTATATCCCTTGTAGTATTTTTTAAGAACATTGAAAATACCTTCTTAATATGTACAGCTGACAAACCTACTCAATGTTAATTAGCAGCCCACCATTTGGGTTCCTATGGATTCAGTAGCAGCTGGACATATGTCATCACTTTGGATGTGCTGTATAGAAAGCACAATGCCTTGCAGAAATACCCATGTATGGTCAGGTTGATGTATATGAGGCAAGCATTCTTCATATCAGTATTTAGCTCTACACACTCCAACATTGCATGTAATAGATTACCTTACCAATACATGCAGGTTTACAATGTAAAAAGAATCAGTGATCTTAAAGAGGGATATTACTACACAAAAATAGCCCACACAGGTATGTTCCTTCACATGAATGAACTTACTGAATGTAATAAACAAACACTGAAAGACTGAAAACGTATTAAAAAAACCTCAAAGCAACATTTAAAATCTAACAATGTTGATACCATCAAAATGTGTTTTTGATGCCTTAGTGTGCATATAAATTCTGCTGGCAGAGAAAGGCAGGCAAGCGCAGGTAAAGCACTGTGACATGCTGGTGCTGCTGCAAAATAGTACTGGCAGCACCACCCTGCACAAGCAGTCCTCTGTTTTGCCCGTACTGACTACCTTGAAGCAAAAATGTCATCACATGCTATCATCAGCACACAGGGAAGAAAATCTATTTAAATAGCCTGAATTTAACTGTGTGAAGGCAGTGACCAAATGATGCTATGTGTAACTGTGGACATCCAGACAACTGTACAGATTTTTAGGAAGATAATACAGATGTTTAGAATGTTAATTTATTTTTATTGCTTATTCTCCTCTGTCCAGATTTTTTTTTTCTTCCTCAGTTAAATATATCCAAAAGAATCAACATAGTGAAGTAAAGCAGTACAGAACTAGGTAGGCAGTCTTTGTTGATACTTAGCATTGAAAGAACATTAACAGTTAATACACCTAAAATATCCCTCAGCTTATACACATCACATGAACATTGCTATAATAAGCTTTTTGCGCATTTCTAGTATGCAGATTTCTCCACGGCAATATCTACAAAGATAAGAATTGCATGATATATTCTTGTAATTTCTTATAAAGGACTTTTTTATGTTAAAAGCTATGCCAGAAAATTTTCAGCAATACAAAGCTCACTTAAAATTCATCTAGAGACAGAAATAGTGCCATCTGACCTCAGTATATATTCAAATGAATTATAAATGGTTTATATCAAATATCTGTTTGAGACACCCCAGCTGAGCTAATACTTTCCAAATCACAAAGATAAGAAGAAGCAATGTTCATTCTAAATTATTAGCCCTTTTTAGGAAGCTTACAGTAATAGATGGTTAATGTTAAAGGTTTAAAATAATAGTAAATCTTCTAAGAAATCTTTCCAAGGTACTTGTGATAGATATAGCTCCACTTTTGCAGGTTCTGCTATCCGCGTAGCCAGCTTCAGTTCTAGGAAATAATGTAGGGAGCTGGTTTTGAGACTATATTGGTTGAGGTAATAGTGACAGTTTGCCTGAAAGAAGTTGGGCAGTTTTTGAAATCTGTTGATATAATGAATGTATGGCAACTGCTGGCAGGTACAAAAAAAAAAGCTCTTGCAAGTTCAAGAATCTTTCAGTAAAAATTGAGCTTTCCTCACTGATACTGTTTTTACTGAGTCTGATCTGTTCTTCATAGTGAAGAAAGAATTTTTCAGAAAGAAATTATTATTTGTAATAAACTGTAGAAAGTGTCGGACTGTGTTAATAGATTTGCTTGAACTCAATTTCATTTGCTGTACCAAACATGCTGAGAAACTTCTATGGTCCCACAATAAAGCAAGAGTTTCAACTGTGCTGGAAATATTAAATCAGACCTAGTCTAATTAAGATAACTGTCAAATAATTTGTAACAGTTTTGTTTAGTATCTCAAATAATTTCAGATTTGAATTAAATGCTTGTTAAAAGCTTAAATTTATCATCAGCGGTATAAGTTGAACCATGTGGGGAGCAGTTCTGGGGCTGGAGGACGTTGGCACGCCCAGCAGCACAGCCAGCATGTGTTTCTTCCTCACCCACCACCAGTCTAGAAGTACAGGAGGAAGACCTGATCCATTTAGGTTGCAGTTCCCACTCAAACAGTTGTTCTCTGTCTCGTAGCCAGAAAAGGTGCTGAATGTGATGGAAAAATGAGCTTGGGCAGTTAGATAACTTGAACCGATTGGCCTTGCAATGCCCCTTGCATGGGGAGCCCCACTTACAGAAACATGCATCTGCAGGGAGGAGCATGCTGCCACAGGTTTCCCCATGGTTGGAACTAGATGATCTTAAGGTCCTTTCCAGCCCTAGCTAGTCTATGATTCTACGTTAGGGAAGCTCTGCACACCTGTGGGGAAAGACTCCATCAGCTCCCTTGTCCACCTGAGCTTTGATGGTTTCCATTGGAGGGCTCAGGAATTACCAGGCACTGGAAGCTGTGCAGATTTTCTTTTTTTCAGGAAGTGGTTTAAAACCACCAACCTCTTTTCCAGAAGGTAGAAAACAGCTTTCAGCTGCAAAAAAAAATAATTCATTATTACTGTTAATAATTTCAATTACCAAGTCATCAGTGCCAGTAATGACAATGGTCAATTAAGTCAACTGAGCTATTTAGTTCTACACATCCCTAAATCCAAATCAATTTGCATTATTAAAAAAAAAAAAAAAAAAAAAAAAACAACAACAAAAAAACCAAAACAAACAAACCCCAAAAAAGCTTATAGCTACCGTGACTATCCTTTTTAAGTTTACATTTGCAAGGAGTTCATCTATTTGGATGGGGACTTTCAAGCTCTCCTAATTACGTGCAGGCTGTGTAGAATACCTCTTAACTCACTGTAGTCCTATTTAAATTCTGTTTGGTTTCAAGGGGGCAACCACTCAACTGATTTGTTGAACTGGGATGCCTTTTTTGTCTCATTAAGACACATTATTGGCAATATCATTAAAGAGATCAGGACAATTCAATGAATAGTTTAGTAGTTTATGGTGACTCTCCTCCAGTTAACAGACTTTAGTTGAGCAGAACAGCAGCACTAAGGAAAAGCTGAGGTTCTTTCTCCCCTCCCTCAAGCAGAGGTGGCTTAACATTTTCCTTAGAGGATCATCTCATACAGGTCTATTGAAGATTATGACCACAAATCATACCAAGCTATCATTTCTGTGTGTTTGTAGCTCAACCAGAAAAAGCTGCATGTGGGAGAAGCTCATTTCTAGTCTGAGTTTCTAGTCTATGAAATTCTGGGTTTAACATTTCTAGTTGTGTGCCTGGAGCTCCTGAATGGACATGTATTAAAATTGTATATGGGTAAGAATTCCTAGTAACAAGCTTAATTTGTAATTAGGATGTCAGTTTGACTTCTGAATATGTCATTTTGGAAAGACCAAATAACATTATACTGTTATAATAAATAGCAAACTGGAAATTTATAGGGAATTTTAGAGTGAAAGAGAGAAAATGTTTTACTAAATCATGTCTAGTCAAAGGCCATTGCCTATGAAGAGCAATCACTTAAGAAAATATTCTCAAAAATAGATTTCCATGGAAAAAAACTTAAAAGGTTTCTAGTCTCGTCAGGCGTGTTCGGGCACCCACTGCCTTCCATGTTTTTTTCAGCGTGCATTAGCCCTTCTAAGAAATAGCTCATGCCACTTTTTTGTAGCTTTCAATGAGAAGAAAGAGTCCTGAAATCATGTGAGTTGGCAAGCTTAACACCAAAGTGCTATCCGGTTTGGGGCTTTAAAAAAAAATTAAAAAATAAAAATTGGGCTAAAATCAACTTGCTTACATCTGCAGGAGAAGTTGTAGGGAAACACTGAAGGATGTATTGATGCAAGAAAGATGGTCTTGTGGGAGCCAAGTTCTCAGCTTATACTTCTGAAAGCAAGTGGCCTTTTCTTCTTCAAGATGTCAGACACTGAATTATACTGACTTTCTCAGTCTCTTTTTGCTGTTCTTAGGTCTCCACCAATCTTAATAGTCTGAGTCTACTAATTTAGTAGCATGACCAGGCTTGGCCTTAGTAATGCTCTACAAAACTTAGTGTCAAACAGTGCACAGTGGCTCAGCGTGAACTCTGCATTCCTTTCTTTTGTTTCCCTGCTGCAATGTTATTCTACAAGCAACTTTTAAGCACTTCATAACAGTTCTATTAATATAGTTGATACTTGACTTTGGACACAGAGACACATTTACTTTTAATGCTTTTGGAAGCGCAAATACTCATGTAGCTGAATATCTGAGTAATTTGATGTATTCTGTGGACTTAGATGGTAGGTTAAGTGAGGAAAAAATTTTTTTTCTTTTTCTACATATGGTAGTAACAGAATCTACATAACAACACCCAACTGCTGTGTGTGCTCTAGGTCTTCTTAATGCATTTTAACTATAATTTAGCTATCCGAAGAGCGTAATAAAGAAATCATAACATGTCCCATTAAAATTCTACTGTTATCCAGACAAGATTACCACATATTGTCCCCAAGTCCAAGTGAAACAGAATAGCCAGAAATACAGGTTTGCAGAGCCTTCTCAGATGCTAAATCAAATCATTCTCTAATACATAAATGAAGGTAACAGATTTATGATGCTACAGATAGATACCCAGTGTCTGAGTTTGAAGAGCAGAAAGTGTAAAGTCCCAAGCCTAATGCAGATATTTAGACAGAAGAACTGTGCTGGCATCAGTGGTTTGGGGCTGAAGAAGGGTGTGCAGGTCTTACGTCTTGTCATGACTGAGCCCACATCCACAAAATCTTCTCAGCCTTTCAGGTTAACACACCCAAAACACTCTGCTGTGGATCAAGTGCTTTATGTATTTATGTTCAGTTGCAACTGCAGGTCGGTAAAATTGGCTTGAGCATGGGCTTTGGAATGCAACCCTTATATAGGCAAGTTGTGTTTGGGTTCATGTTTCTTGGAGGCTTGCATGCAAAATTGCCTTATTGCTTGAATTGATACCTCTAATTAAACAGATTCATGTGCTTCAGTAGTTGTCCTTTAGTATTACAGCTCAAACTAATGCCCAGTGTAACTCTCCTTAAATGACTGGAATTATGGGGAGGTAGGTCTCTCTTTCTCAGCGACTTACAGCAACTTTCTGAGTGTTTTTTTAATGGCATTTCTAGATCTAAGAAGTATGTTCTTGTCTCTGGAATAATCCTATTCTTTTTTTAAGTATGTGATGTCAGAAAGTAAAGATGGAAATCTTAGTGCATCTTTGGCGATATGCATAAAGTACCTTAACTTTCATCTTATGTTTACAGTTTCATGTTTTGCTTCAGTTCTTAGGTGGTGCATCTTGGTGGTTTGTAAGTTTGCTTTGTTTTTCAAAAAAGTATTAAAGTAGGAAAAAAAATTCTGGATTATGCAAACAAATTTTCTTCTATATATGGTGATGTAGGTCAAGTATTCACGGGTTTGATTCATCCTTCAAATTAAACACTCTTGGTAAAATTTTAATTCCTTTTTGGTAGAATAGAATTGTCTTTGTTTAAAACTCATTGTTATGGAACATTTTAAATGTTTAGTTGTATGGAGTCATTCAAATAAGAGATAGACCCTACTTCTGCATGCATGAATTAAAAAAGAATTAACTTTTCTGATGTCATTCCACTGATGGGAGGAATTGGAATAGTTAAATATATGCAGAAGTATTTGCAGAATTGAAGTTTGTCTGTGACTTAGCAAATCCTTGCATTTCTATGGCAATCTGACAATAGGTTGGCTCACTTCACTGGTTTAGTATAATTTAATTTTCTTGGAAATGTGTTGTAAGATTACCTCTTATGGAAAGCAAAGATGATTACAGTATGCAAGTCTCCCTCCACTCCTTAGCAGTAGAGCAGGAGGATGGCAGAAGAGATCCAACTTGGCAACACATGGTTCCATTGAAGGCTCTTTGAGCTTTCCTTGCCATGTTAGCTTCTCAGATATTGTAAGGTTATTCTCACCAGATTAATATACCAAATCTATTAAAATTAAAAGTTGGTAGGTTTTGGGGAGGGTATTTTGCTCTTCTCCAGTAATACAAACATATTGAGAAATCATTTGAATAATTTTATATACAATTCAATTAAATAAATGTCTGTGGCCTAAATTGTGGGGATTACTTTTCTATTTTAATGTGAAAAAATAGTAGGAATATGTGAAATGATGTGACACAAAGAAATCAAATGATGATTATAACTTCACTCCAAACAGTAAAAGCAAAGCAATGCAATGACTTTATAAGGATCAGAGCAAATACTTCCATATATAGCATACTCAATAGCATCTGGAATTGTAATAGATGGACTTAGCATTAGGAGGCTGCATGATTCTGATCCTTCTCATCTACATGGATTATCAGAAAAGTCTGCACAGGAATTTTTCTCCTTGGTTCTGTGTTCTGTCATATCATGGTTAAAGGCTTGGTAGCAATGCCTTTCAAAAATCACATTTAGTATCTCCCAAGTAACTGTGTTACAAAGGAGAACCAAAGTTAGTTCTGTTTTTTTCTTTCTAGCAGAGAGAGGCTTAAAAATAAAATAAAACATGTCAACCAAGAGAATTTTTTTTTTCCCCTCTGTCGAGTGACAGTTTTATTGTGTTATGCCCAAGGCTTGATTTTTTTCAAGCACCTTAGTAACGAGATAGATAAAAGATATTCTTTGACTGGAATGAGCTGAAATGTTTGAAGTGGGTTGTTTTTGTTTCTAGATATATTTACAGTTAGTTCAAGGAATGCTGAATTCTAAACTATGAATAACTAGGAAGGCAATATTGATGAATATCTAACCTGAGTTTGTGATGCACACAAAGTGAAATTTTAATAGCTATGTAGGGCCATAAGTAGATATTCTGAGCACGGTGATTGCATGAGCAAGAAGGGACCTCCCTACAAAGTTATTTAAAATTTTATAACTCTCTCCTATGTGTAGTTCCTAGGACAGGGGCTATAACATTTTAAGATGCCTTGACAGAGGACCAGAACATAGCCAGGCTGGTAGAAGGACAGGCCAGGAAAGGTACTTGAGCTGTTGTCATATTCTTTTTTTCTTTGCAGAGGGTTTCAGTCTGTTTCTGAGCTATGTAAAAATGCAGATGAATAGCATTTGTCCTTTCCACTATCCCTTGCCATCACTAGCCAGCAGTGAAATCTGCATGTGTAAGTATGCAGACCATTTCTTGCCACTTTTTTATACCACTGCAGGGTGGTTTTTTGTTTGGACTGGTTTTGGGGTTGTGTGGTTTTGTTTTATTGGGGTTTTTTGTTGTAGGTTGTTTTTTGTTTTTTCTTTTAGAAATTCTCCCATGTAAAATGGTAACCAGAGATACACAAGGTACTGTCCTGTTTCCTTTTGTTTACAGCTACAAGCTGTGTGGTCCACTCTGAAAACCTTATGTCAAAATCTGTGTCAGAACCTATAAAAATTTCTTTGCTTTTTGGTCAAGGAAAAAGTTCTGAATGCAATGAATAATTGTGGATTTATTATGGAATAATTTTCTGTATGCTCAATAGTAAAATGTTCTTAAGGAACACCTGGATAGGATACAGAAAAGCTAAAAAATCATTATTAGTTTTACATAGCTTAAAGAAATATGAATATATTGTTGGCTTAGGTTTCTATTTTTTGGCCACTAGTTTATGCCACTTTACTGAAAACTCTTACGTGTATGTGTGTAAATGTAACAGGATTGTAATCAATAGAATTGCCCATCAACAAGCACAATTTGTATTAGCCATGGGCAGGGATTCCCATTCATTAAATCTGTGGAGGACAAGCCTTTATCTATTTCCTGGATGTAGCCCGAAGCATCCAACATGTCATAGATTAGATAAATTGGGCCTGGCATGCTTCTGTTTCTGGAAAATAAGACAAAATTTTGTCCTTTGTGTTTTGTTTGCAAAAGCAGTGGTGCTTTTCCCTCACCTATAGAGGAGGAAAGGAGATTATTTTTCTTGCTTGAAAAACTTTTTAAAATTATAAGCATGTTTTGCATAGAGATACAAAAAAATGGACCTGCCAGCATTTTCACAATTATCAAGAGAAGGGCAATCAGCCTACTAACTGCCACGTCTTCCAGTTCTCAAAGCATTTGCCTACATCAGCTCCATTAGGTGTAAGCTTGCCAAAATTAAAGCTTCCATAGCCCTTATTTATAAATAGCCATTTTGTTAGAACTTCTCCACTGAAAAAGAATGTATTCACTTTCCCAGAAAGATACTAGCCCTGTGGTCAAGGGATTTTTGTGGGCTGCTGGAAACCCAAGCTAAATTCCTTGGTGAAATGAATACACATTTACACGAACATAAACTGCTCCTAAAAGAGATTATTGTGCAAGTATCCCGAGTTTAGTCAACAGTCCAGCTATTAGGACATTTCTCTGAGGCATTAGACTTACAGCAGACTTCAATACAGGCCTTTGATTAAAATACAGACCTTGATTTCTTTCACTTTTTGAAACTTTTATAAGGATCCTAAGATTTGCTTCCATAATAAGTAGATGTGGCTTACATACGGATCTTCAGAGAAAACAAATTCTTATGGAACTTTGCACCACAGGAAGAAAGTTAAACTTTACAGTGTCTTCCACCTCTCTCCTATTCACAAGCAATGGCATAAGCCAAAATGTCATAGAGGTATAGTTATGATTAGTTATCTGTAACTTTGCGATTGCAAGGGCATGTGCAACACCAAAGCCTGATTTGAGGGAGATTGGAATTCTTATTTCATACTGGCATCAAGCATGGTTTCAAAATGGTCCTCTATGACAGAGAACAGAGGCAGCTTTATAGAATTGAATTCAAGGTAGTCTGATTTGTCATGGGTTTCTCTGCTGCAGAAGGGTCATGGCTGGAATATATTAGTGAGAATGGAGGTAACCTGCTTGTACAGTGGAGCATTTAGGTGTTCAGAGAGTTAGTCAAATGCTGTTATTTCAAGCCCTCATGCCTTTGGAATTTATACTTTCTTTCTTTTTTCACTTTTTTTTATTGACAGCTCAGAGTGTTACTTAAAGGTGAATTTTTGTGGATTCTTATCAAGAACCAGATTTTGATGGCTCTGAGCTCTGGTGCTTGAGTCTGCCACCATAGACACCGTGAGTTCACTGTGCCATAAAGCATTTGCAGGACCTCCTTTCATTGGCATCTTTAACAGTCTTTCTTGCTCTAATTTGTAGGGAGTTTGATTCAACTGTGACCTCACAGCATTCGTATATATGGGCCAATGCTCTTACCAAATACTGTATAAAATATGTTAATGTGATCTTTCTCATAGATAGGAAAGCCAATTTTTTCTTCACTTGTCCTAATGAAACTTTTTTATGGTATCTATGTTTTAAATTTCATCATAGTGTGGGTTTTTTTGCTTACCCTTTTTGAATATAGAGACTTGCTGGTTTATGGAGTAGCTAATTTCTTGATTGTAACTGTGTCTGTGAAAGCATAATCCCACAGTTTTTGGAAGGAAATAAAAACACTTAGTCATCAGGATATACTGTGAACTAAAACTTAGAAACTGTTTTCCAGCATATCATATGACAAATGTTTATCTCTGTTTAAAAAGAAAAAGAAAATCATTTGATTTGCACAAGAGCAGTGTGTGATTACAATAAATTGTTTTTGGAAATGTTGTTAGTATTTTCCAGATACAATAAATTGTTTTTGGAAATGTTGTTAGTATTTTCCAGATACAATACAGTCACACAACCATTACTTTTAAAGTATGTTATAACATGTCCTATTTAAACTTTATTGAAATTAAATCTGTGGCTAGATATAGAATTTCCATAAAACATCTGCTTAATTGATTCTGTCCAAGGTTCAGATTTCTCCCATTGATTTCCAACATCCTATTCTTTTATTTACATTCTTGTTCTGCCTGCTGCCTTCTTACTTCCTTTAGCTTCCCTTCCTTTCCTCTCCACTTTTCCCCCTCCCAAATTTGATGCAAACTCCTTGCCCTTAACATAATCTTGAGGGGTTTATGTTTTATCAGCACCTGCTCTCCTTTCATGGTTGACCCCTTGTTGAACTCAAAAATCTACTGCAATCCAGAACTGGTCATCATTTGCATCCGTAGTCTTTGTCAGACAGATAAATGTGTTGATCTGTACAATAAAGCAAAGGTTCCAAGAAAGGCAGTGTTGATCTGCAAATTTCTAGTGAATTAAAGGACTCATCTCTTCATGCTGGAAGGCTGCTATCTTGTTAGGATGCAATCACTGCAGTTAACCTTCAGTTTTGGGCAATGTGGCAACAAAGCGACATCTGATTTCATGTCTCTATAAGACTGTGTGATGTAAGCTGACTTCAGCTGCCTAATGCTGAAGGGAGTGACTCTGATCTTCAAATATTCAGGTGGTACTTAACGGGAGACAGGAAGATTTTCTCTCTCCCCAGAGTGCAACTGGCCCTTCCCTCCCCACCCCCCTTCCCTTTTTATGTTTTTCTTTTGTAATTGCCTGCTGATGAAAATCCAGAGATTAGTCATTGCTGGACACAGTGCATGTGTGCTTTGAGATGGCATACAATTCTGTTCTAGTAAGGTTTAAACTTAACAGTTAACGAAGCATAACTCGTCCCCTGTGTCTGTGGGGACAACAGACTGCCAAGAATTGCCTGGTGTTTGCTTCTCACTACAAAGCATGGGTTGCCTGCTAGGATAACTTCAATTTTTCATCAGCTGCTTTTTCCCAGTCTTGGTCACAGATGGAGCCTCAGGCTCTTGATTTCCCCCCTCACCCTCCCCGAACAGCTCTATCTCCTGAGGGCTGAACTGGTTTCGTTTCATTAAAGCATAGTAGAAGTTATATGAAAAGTTATATGGGATTTAGAGACAATTAGGCCACGTGATCTAATAGTTGGGGTTTAGGGTTCCTGAGAAAGAATAGTATGAAAGATATTAATGTTTGCTGGTTTGGTCTACTTTTCTTCAGGCATTTCATTCAGAGTGAGAATTCAGGTATTTCATTGGTGGGAAAAGTTCCTAAGCCAAATAACTTGAAGTATTTTTAATTTAGGAATGCATATGAGAAAACTGATATGATGTATAATTTATCTCAACAAGTATCTTCCAAACCACCATGAGCTGAATAGTGATTTATGTTCAGGAGATTGTCTTTTAAAACCCACCTCTGTCTACTGTGGCTCTGGCTGTGCTCACTATCCATTTGTAAATCCTGTACTTTGGGTTCCATTCTACTTTTTCAGTGTTCAGCACAAAATGATACTTTATTCTGTCACCTACCTATGAAAGAACATAATCTAATAGCTTTAAACATATATATGGGATTTTTGTGAATCAAAAATTCTGATATTATGATAGTTTCGGGTGTGTTGTGTAAACGTTTATGTCTTTATGCCCAGGAAATAAAAATGAAAAATGTGGTTCTATTTCAGTAGGTATGCATTTTTCATTTTTGTTATGAATATATACAAAATATGTATATTTTGTATACCTATGTATGCAAAACCTGTGAGGTTAATCCCAAGGGAAATCCTGTCCCAGTCCATGCAACACTGGCTGAGATTCACAGGGAGATATTTTCATGTCCATTGCTGTGTGCTACCTGTGAGACCAACAGCCACGTTGATCTACATAATGGTAGACTTTCCATCACTATTCTGTCTGTGCACCTCTTTCCCTCCTTCCCTTCCTTCTCTGTGATGCTGACTTTGACCTGGCCAGACTTTGCTCCTTTGGCTTGGATTCTGCCATCTTTCTCCTAACTTAGTCACTTCCCAAGATGATCTACCTTCAATACAACAGCAGGAGTTTTACAGCTATCAGAAGAGTGAAGTGATGCTCTGGTAACATGCAATAACTGTTGGAATTAAGTTCCACTTGAAATGTGCAAAAAACTAATTCCAGTGAATTATTAATAGAATTTATTGAAGTTGAGCTTTCTCAGTGCTAAATGAAAGATGCATTGCTGCACAGTGCTATCCTCCTACAGCTTATTAGTAGAGTGTGTCCATTTCATCCTATTAGTAATATATTTGTCTCAGTTGTATGCTTGTTTCATTTCAAGACATCGGAAGTTGTTATTTCTTTTCCAAGCATGCTTTTGAAAAATGGCACTTTTAAAATTGTTAATATATTCATCATAAAAATGGAAAATTCTTTGAAAATCTGTTTGCAATACAGCATTCTTCTGATTAATAACCCTTGAAAATCTGTGCTCATTATACTGTAAACATGACCTTTATAAAAACATCAGAAAAATCAAACTGCAGAATATGCCAGGTCAAGAATATTTTAAATGTCAAAAAGTGTAAAGCTTTACAGTTAATGTGATTTTTAGAATACTTGGCTGATGCTTGTATTTTTGCTTTATTTCATTTATTTATTGGGAGGCGGGGGAGGTTGTTGAGTCTTAGCAGTTAGGATCTGTTGGGAAACTGTGCCCTTAATGCTGTTCAGCAGCTTCCTCCACGTCATTCAATACCTAGATCCATTCAGTTTGTAACAAGATTTTTGCTGAGCCCGTAGCTGGTTAGATCCGGTAGGGTCTAGTAGAAATCTAGTAGAGGCCACTAAGCACATACTCTGACCCACTGGTTAGGAGACATCCGTGATGTGCTAGTCAGTAATAGTGCAGTCAGTGTAGCACTGTAAGAAAATTTTTTTACTTGCTGAAAGATGTAGAGAAGCACAGTATATGCAGTTATGGGGACATGTGCATTTGTAACACTGTGCCCTTCCTCTGACTTCATTGAATTGCAGTGCTTCTCTGAAAACACTCATGCTTCCCACACAACTCAAGATACACCTCAGCTTGAGTCTGAATGTAAATGTTTCTGCTGCAGACTGGGAATCATACTGTGGGTAGCTGCTTTATGTGGGAATAACTACCCAAGATGAAGACATTATGGTAATGAGAAGAAAAGGGAAAGCTGATTTATCTTTCATATGCGGACAAACTTTTCTGGCCTGCTTGGGGATAGGAATGCCTATATGTATTTCTAGCTCACTCCAGGTGTAAGGCAGGCTTTTCACTTCCTTGGACTCACTTTCTTACTAAAGAAAGTAGAAATTTCTGTAAAACATGGGCAGTAGGGGAAAGTACATCAGAATATAGAGGTGGGAATACATAGTTTGCCAAAAGAAAAGATAATTATCAGTGTAGATATGGAGTCATTGCTCCACTCATCTGCCCTGTAGCATTTATGGTTGGTGTCGTGGTTTAAGCCCAGGCCGTAAATTAGAACCACGAAGTCTACTCCCCCCCCCCCCTTTCTTCCCCCTGCTCCTGGAGTGATGGGGAGGAGAATCAAAAGACTGCAACTCCCATGGGTTGAGATAAGAACAGTTTAATAACTAAGGTATAACACAAGTCACTACTGCTACCACCAATAATAATAATGATAAAGGAAATAACAAGGGAAGAGAATACAGCACCTCACCACCCGCCGACTGATACCGATACCTCGCCCCCCACCCAGCAGTGTGCTAGCCCTTCCAGGTAGCTCTCAGTTACATCCTGGGCATGACGTGCTGTGGTATGGAATACCTCTTTGGCTAGTTTGGGTCAGGTGTCCTGTCCCTGCTTCCTTCCGGCTTCCCCTCCTCCCTGGCAGAGCATGAGACTCACAAAGTCCTTGGTCAGACCAAACATTGGTGTTATCAGCTCTATTCCCAGGCCGAAAGTCAAAACCACAGTGCTGCACCAGCTACTAAGAAGGAGAAAAAAAATGACTGCTACTGCTAAACCCAGGACAGTTGGGAGGGAAGAACAGGTTTTGACATTGTCTTTCCTATAATGAGATCACTCAAGTCTGAGTGAAAATCGTAGAATCCTAGAATAGTTAGGGTTGGAAAGGACCTTAAGATCATCACGTTCCAACCCCCCCTGCCATGGGCAGGGACACCCCACACTAAACCATGCCACCCAAGGCCTCATCCAACCTGGCCTTGAACACCGCCAAGGATGGAGCACTCACAACCTCCCTGGGCAGCCCATTCCAGTGCCTCACCACCCTCACAGTAAAGAATTTCTTCCTTAGATCCAATCTAAACTTCCCCTGTTTAAGTTTGAACCCGTTACCCCTTGTCCTGTCACTACAGTCCCTGATGAAGAGCCCATCCCAACATCCTTGTAGCCCCCCTTCAGATACTGGAAGGCTGCTATGAGGTCTCCACGCAGCCTTCTCTTCTCCGGGCTGAACAGCCCCAACTTTCTCAGCCTGTCTCCATACGGGAGGTGCTCCAGTCCCCTGATCATCCTTGTGGCCCTCCTCTGGACTTGTTCCAACAGTTCCATGTCCTTTTTATGTTGAAGACACCAGAACTGCACACAATACTCCAAGTGAGGTCTCACGAGAGCAGAGTAGAGGGGCAGGATCACCTCCTTCGACCTGCTGGTCATGCTCTTTTTGATGCAGCCCAGGATACAGTTGGCTTTCTGGGCTGCGAGTGCACACTGAAACCAGCTCATGTTCAGTTTCTCATCACCTGACACCCCCAAGTCCTTCTCTGCAGGGCTGCTCTGAATCTCTTCTCTGCCCAACCTGTAGCCATGCCTGGGATTGCTCTGACCCAGGTGTAGGATCTTGCACTTGGCATGGTTAAACTTCATGAGGTTGGCATCAGCCCACCTCACAAGCATGTTGAGGTCCCTCTGGATGGCATCCCTTCCCTCCGGCGTATCAACCGAACCACACAGCTTGGTGTCATTGGCAAACTTGCTGAGGGCGCACTCAATCCCACTGTCCATGTCCATGCATGAAAATGCATTCAGTTCTCTACTAGAGTAGTAGAGGAGGCTGTTGCAGTGCTCAGAGCATTAAGTTTAGGAACCTAGGGATCAAATTCATTCACCTGCCACAGATTCCTGTATGAGCTGTGAGCAGGTGACTTATGCTGTCTGCCCTAGGATCCTAGCTGAAAAATGGGGATGGTCTCTTGCCATATAGGAATGCTCTGCGAATTAATACCAGAATTCCGTAGAGTAATATAAAGCTGCTGAGTATTTGACATTTGTTTTTTTGTTTTGCAAGGCAAATGGAAATGAAAAGCTCATCCATTCTCAGGAGGGAGGAGAGGCGGTTCATGGGCATTTTGCTTGTTTATCTTCTCCAAAGCCATGACACTGGTGGTCTTGGGCTTCCTGATTGTCTGGTAGCTACAATGGCTGGTACTTGGTATGGGCAGCTGGTAATAAGCAAGGCAGCCAAATTAGACAATTTCTTGTTGTTTCCTTCTACTAGAAACAGCCAGAACTTTACAGAAAGTGGAACATTTGTTTTGGATCATTTAGTTTTCAGTGATCCGACAGCTTCCAATAGGGAAAAAAAAAGTCATCCAGATTTGTCTGACCAACTGGAAAAAACCTCAAAGGATTCTGAAGAGCTCGATTAGGTAAGTCATGTTGCTAAAATAAAAAGCTTAGTTGCTGCCCTTGTGCAATTTATAATCCATAGAAGATGTTGCTTGTAGTGAATTAATGGAATTCATTGTCAGGCAGTGTTACGTACTGAAGTTCAGATCATGGGTTATTTTCAGTAGATTTTATGTAATAAAAAAATAATAATATTTTGTTTAGTAAAGTGTTTCCTGTGGGCCATAGCATATTCTTGATATGAGGAGAAGGGGATAATACTTTATGTGGTTTTTGGAGGCTCTGACATTAGCATCCTTCTGGACTGAAGTAGGTAGGGTCTTCACCACTGTGCACTTTGTTCCTATTCAGACAGACTGGACTTTATTGTCTGTAACCTGGGCCCACCTGTCTGTTAATGCAGGAGCAGGAGAGAAGAAGGTAGTGAAAAGGGAGCAGAATTGTCTTCTGAAAGTAAGGAGAACAATGAAAGAATAGATATCAGTGTATTCATGCAATTTTTCCTAGTCCAGCATCATAGTAGTAATTTCACAGCATTCTATGCAACAAAAAGAGAAATCTACTCCTTTAGGTTTACAGAGGGGTATATTTTTTAATTAAAATTCTTATATCAGGTTATATGATTTTATTTTATAAAATGCTAGTAAGTGTGAAAAAAAGACTGAAAACCCCAATGTGATGCATGACCACAAGCTTCTAAAACTACTACTATTACTAATAAAAAAATTTCTTTTTCTAAACTCGCTCACTTTGCAGGAATTGCAGAATAAATATTGTCTCTAGACAAAATAATACTTTGAATAGTAGCAGATGACCAGTGATTTAAACTTTCCAGGTGAATAGTGTGTATGCTGAAAAACGCACTCTGTAAATAAATAGTGCATATTGTTCTGTGCCAAACTGAAGGAGTTCTAGTTTGGATTAAAAAAAAAAAAAAAAAAGGTGGGGGGAAGCAGGAATGAGGTTTGAAAATATTTGAAAATATTTTTGTAATGAGTAATATTGAATTGTTTGGATTTGGATATTTGAAATTTGCCTATATTTAAATAATAAAAGTGGTCAAGTATCCAAGTACAAACTATAGAATTTAATTTTGGGTGAAAGAAATGTTTCAGCTGACACAATGATTTTTATTTTTTCCCCCTAATTGTCTTTATTTTTTGGTTTGGGCAGTGAACTGAAAAATCAATTACACTCAGATCTCCACAGCTGAGACAGTGTTGCATTCATCCTCTTCAAAGTGACTATCCACTGTTAACATTACTAACAGCAAAACTTATGAAAGGAAAGCTTGTATTGCCACACAATGTACTTGATCCTCAAGCTGTCTCAAGAGAGCCAGCAGGATCAAAGCTGGTGTGGTTGGAACCCCATTTTGAGGGTGTTTCTTTTTCAGTCGGTGTAAAATATTTAATACAGTTCGGTTTTTTTCTTTCTTTCTTTTCTGAAACTAAGAGGGATTGTATGAAACAATATGTTTAAATGTGGATGTCCTCATTTTTTAAATATTTTCAGGATTACTTATTGGGATATTTATTATAATGAAAGCGCTCTCCAAGATAAAGTCTATGAACCATACAGGTGTTGAAAGCACTTTGTTTTAAGATCCTTATTTCCCTTCCTAAAAAAAGAAGAAGAAAAAAAACCCAAAAAAAACACACATGCACACAAACCAACCACAACAAAAACCTTACAAGGAACGGATTTTCTGAGCAATAAATTCTCAACAGACATCATGTATTTGTTCTCACATGACCTCTTTTCAGTCCATATGGAATACTCTGTATCCTATTAAACCTTTAAAAGTGTATCTGTTTATGTACATAAAAAGTACAGATTGCCTGTTAGCTACCTTTTGTATGCTGAGTTCATATTTTAGTCATTTGAGTACTATAATAACTACTAATAAGTAGTTCAGTGATTAGGCAAAGCTTACTACTTATTACGAAACTGAACATACCTTTAAAGTGACAATTCAACAGTTTTTAAGAAAAGTATCAGTTGCAAAAATGAAGACTATCATACAATTATAAAAGGGAGTACCCTAGTGACTATAACTCATGGCAAATTACATTAAGCTAATTCCTAAAAGCCAGGTCTACAATTCATGTTACATTGTCTTTTTTTATATCCCAGAGCAGGTTATTCTTTTTGTCTTTGGATATCTTTAAATTTTCCATTCTATCAGATTCTCTACAGACCTAAGTGTGATATCTAATATTTTAGATAAAGAATGTTCATTATTCATCATGGCTAGCCTACTGTTCTTAAATGTTTGTCTTTATTGCCTTTTGAAGAAAACCCTCTCAAATATATCTTTTGTTTGGCCCACTGGCAAACTAAACTCATAATGAAATTAAAGTTCTAGCTGATACTGAGTTACCCAAATGTAAGATTCTTTGCATTTATAAGATAGAACATATACCTTCTTTTTTATACTTTAGAATGGCCTGAATTAGTTTTTTTGAAAATTTTCTAGGGAAAATAAATTTATTTGGCTCAGATTCTATCCTAATATATCTTAAGAATATATTGTAATGCTTACTGGGTATGAACTGTCAAATATTAGGATCCTATATAAAACAATATTACTGATACCTTTTGAAGTTATCTTTTTAAGTTATCTAGAAGTTAACTTGTAAGTTGGAAACCAGTGATGCAGTCCCAGCTTACTCCACTGAGTCATACCAGCTGAAAGGTTCTTCGAGCTCCTGCCAAGGCAGAATGTGTATATTGTTTTGACCTCAAGTAAGCTGTATTGGGAGAGGCGTGAGATGGGCTGGAAAACTTGGGAATTATCTGTATCTTGAAGAAACTAAGTTATGATACTGAAAACAGACTCCAGGATGTAAGGAAAATTGGACTTTACTTTAGGTTGTCTCTGATGTATTTAAAAAGGCTTGTATTTAGATGTGGCCAGAAGGAAAGAATTGCAAAGTAATGAAGGAATCGAAATGGAATTCTGCAGAGATTTGCTTTTTTACTCAGAGTTTATGGTGGTAATAGTTAATGATGGAAGAGCTGCAAAAGGTTTAGATTAATGGAGTATTAGTTTAGAGTTCCTGCCCAGTTGACATACCTCCAAGTTCCAAATGATTTCAAAAAAATTATCTACATTGTTTGTGTCTGCAAAATTTGGGCTGGATATTTCCCAAGGAGAGACTATTTGATAATAGAACTGGTGATTCTTTTTCTGAAAACTGAACCTGCAGTTGAGTTTAAAGGTTTGGGGATGAGTGTGTGTGAGGAAAGGCTGTGCAGGGGAAGGTGCAGCATATCTTTCTCTATAGCCAAGTTACGAAATATAGCAGTAAGTGGTTGCCAAATTGTTGAGTTGTGTGTTAGGGGACCTGAGGGACAAGGATGTTAACTTCCTCCAGAAACACTAAGAAAACTTGTTATTTCTTATCCTGTATATAAAAACTACTCTGCTCTCTTATATCTATTTATTTGCATGGGAGACTTTCTTATCAGAAAATGATGTTTCATTGAAAGCAAAAATTTCCCACAGAAGGTGTTATTTTTTTGTAAGGAATCCTGACAGAAATGTCTTTAAGGCCAAAACATCAGCATTTTTAAAGAAATCTGGTTTCTTCTTTTTGGAATGACTTCTCATTTTAAAATTTATTTTCATTTCCATAGTGAAACATGGTCTCTGAAGTCAAAACTCGGAACAAGGGGAAAACAATATTTATTTATATTTCAACTAAAAAAAAAAATATTATAATTGATTATGGAATGAACAGTTTGTGGCTGAACCTGCAGTGGTGAAGTTCATGTCATTATATCATACCAGGTTTCTGAAGAACTGCCTGAACAGGCTGTGCAACAAAGAGTATGAACCTCATGTTGCACACATGGCTTTGCACCACATAGGCTGTCTGTGCTCAGAGCATAATGCTGTATTGCAAAACAAATTACCTAGTGGTAGAGCAAAATGTCTAGTCCCAACTGGAGATACAAAAGTGTATCCATGTGTAAAAATGCAGCTTGATTGACACTAGGGGAGTTCTCAAAAACTGTCTCAATGAGATATAGGAAGGGGCAAAGGTCTGTAGAAAGCTTTTCTTCAGATTTGTTTGCTCATGATTACCTTGGATGTGTACCCAGTGCCTCTGGCCAAGAGATTATCTTGTCTGTGATTTAAATTGCCTGAAAACTGAAGAAATGAATGATTAATTCAGTCTTGGTTAAAATGCTGAGATAATGAAGCTTCTACATTGTATTATATTATTCTTATATTTCCTGCAAAAAATTAATTTCCCAAATATCTACAACATTGATCTCGCATTTAAGATCTGAACGTGCTGCAAAAATTCTTCCTCTTTAGAAAGAAATTAGACTGTAACCTCACTAATTTGTGATACTGGAATTAGTAAATATGTTAGTATCCTCCTATTTTAGGTAATTGTAGCATGCTACTCATAAAATATAACTTCAGGCCTGTACTGGCCTATATTTTGTGGAGACAGTTAAATATCTTAAGCCAGGCCATGCATGCACCTAGGTTTTGGCAAGGATGTACATATGAACTTCAGGTTCAGAGCATCAAGCACAGGCTGTGGACAAAGTCTGTGGTGTGGGTTGTTATCCTATCTTTATTGATCAAAGTGGAGCTCCTGACCTTGCTGGTTGGAAGACCGCAAAAAGGCTGACATTGAATCTTCATTGTATGCTGCTCAGCATTGTTGCATCCGCACAGAGAAAGCTGTGAAGGTCTTTCTGTAGAAGCTTAGCATACAGAACACCAAAACAGTCATAAGCAATCCTCATGGTTGCTCACCTCAATCCAGTGTTCAGTAATACTAGATAACTAAAAAAAGTGTATGTCTTGCTATAGTAATTTTCTAAGCATGCTGTTGTCACACATAGCACCACTTATTTTCAAAGTAAATTGCTCTTTATTAGGTTTAGTGCACCTCTCTTACTTTACCTTCAGTTTGACTTTCTTGGTTATCATGTTTTCATCCTATCATCATTTCTGCCCTTTATATTGCCTTCTTTATGATAAGAATTTATCTGTGTGTTTTTCAAGAACCTTTCCCTGTGGGATTCTACCCCTCCCCATCTCTCTGCTAATGTATTAGATGGGAAGTAGTTAACGTTCACATTCCCAAATGTTGTCCAAAGGTTTTTCAGTTAAGCTGAGTCACAAAAACAGTTGCCATTGCTTCAGGTTTTCTGTTGCCAATTCTAGACTACATCTCTGCTCATGTTCAATGGAAAGAAGTGCTAATTTTTGCAGCCATAAACATTAGAGAATTTCTTTCAAGCAAAAGCTCAGATTTCATGATACCTATCACATGCTCCATCGTTCAGGGATATGCCTGACACTATTGCAAAACCAGAGAAAACAGAGAGCAGCTGTGCTCCTGAACATACTAATTTTCTGTGCCACTCTAGCCAGGACTGTGGTAGATTTTAAACTCTGTTCCAGAGGCTGTGAGTTCCAGCCAAGGTCCTGCCGAGCTGGCTGAATTTTTCCATTTAAACTGTGTTCTTGTCCCCAGATGATCTGTGCAGCCCTGGCTGGCAGTGGCAGGTGTGTGAGCGCCTAGTCATGCCACAGGGAAGGATCACA
The DNA here is from genome assembly GCF_963264785.1 of Psittacula echo. Taxonomy (NCBI): domain Eukaryota; kingdom Metazoa; phylum Chordata; class Aves; order Psittaciformes; family Psittacidae; genus Psittacula; species Psittacula echo. The sequence goes on along the minus strand of NC_137737.1, from coordinate 21,119,780 downwards.
CAACGGAAATATTTTATCCTTCATAGCATGGTATCCTAGGAGAGTATGGGATAGCAGTGCTGATGCTCTAGGTAATCAAAACCTATGAGTCTTTCCTCCATAGCACGGAGATAATACACTCAATGAAGTGGGTCCCCAGGCACAGATGATATTTCTCAGTCTAGTTTGCATTTTCATCTGTGAGTTGTAGGATATTTAACCTGCTTCAGATTCTTAGCTATTACCAGGCAAATGCTCACCTTGGCATTTCTGTTATTCTGTACAATCTCAGGTGCAACTCAGAGACTTATTAAGTTTTATATTAGTAGGAGTGATTTCTTCCCTTCATTATATGTGAGAGGAAAAAATATTTCCAGCATTTAAAAAAATTACTTCATTGGTCTTTCCTATTCAGAGAGAATAAGATTGGCATGTTCAACACTATCCTATCATCATTCTGACCTGTTCAATTTATTTTTATGCTGGTTTTGTAATAATTCCATGGGAATGTAGCAATTGCCAATCCAATCGCAATTATTAAATATTTGATTCTATGATAGTGAGCTGTGGAAAGCAGAGCTGCTTGCCCTCTGCTTTTCTGTTGCTCATATCCTTAGCTGCTGCATTCAAAGAGTGATTTGCTACACTTTCAAATTGAGGAAAATGTAAAAATTAGTCCAAAACCAGCAGTTACTCTATGGCAAAACCTAACGTGAGCTTGGAGCGAACCCTCATCCAATACCTTTAGTTTACTGGTGGGTAATGTTTTCCTTTCAATGATTTTTAGTGAAATCTTTCACAGAGGACCTGAAATTTGGCAAAACACAGTCTCTGAAAATTTGGCTCCAGCTGATTTTATACCTAGAAGCAGAACTGTGGATGATCTGTTACAACTGTTTAATTAAATCCTATGCTGTTAGCCCTCATTTAGACATATTTAATGGCAAACCTTGTTAGCAGATTTGCTGGCCAAATACAGAGAGATTCTGTATATCATTCTGACTATATTTGGTCTTTTAAAGAATGTATGCGGCTTGTCTAATGAAGTGTCTGTATGCATGAAAGGAAAAGACAGATTCCGGCTCTCTTCCCTCTGTTGATCTGTCTGCCTGTGTCTCTGTTCAGTTAGTGGGGTAAAACTCCCCTTACTTTTTTTTGTTTTAAAATGTTTCTTGTATTCTTACAAGCAGGTTTTTACAGTCTGCTGCCTGCCTCTCAGTTTAGAAGAACACTGGCATATTTTAACAGTTTCCTAGGATCCAAGTAGTCTTTAATTAACAGGGAATTGATGTTTTGGAGTGCAACCAAAACATGGGAGACATTGGAAGCCGAGAACAGGCTTGGATCCTTACAGTTTCTAGCTGGCTGTGGCAAGGAACAAACAAATAAGTAAAAGAGGGTTCACTGCAAACAGGTAGTGACTTATTGGTATGCAAGAGGATTTCCTCATTTGCATCATGTTCTCACAGAGCTAATGGCTGGTACCATTAGCCAGCAGGAACTTTCTGCTGCACAGAGCCTGAATCAGCTCCATCCCTTGCAAGAGCAGAAAATGTTTATCGATACCTTCCCATAAACAGGATTTTGGTGGCTGCTGAAACTGTTCTGAATTTAGATTTGTATTGATCAGCTGTTGAGGCAGCAAGGTATGTTGTGTTTGTGAGGTTTAGGTTGACTCTGAAGCTGTAAAGCTTTGGAGGGTTGAGCAATTGGGTTGGGATGAAACACTGAAATCATATCAGAATGAGACTAGCTGAAGTTGTAAAAGAAAGTCAGACATACACTGAACTATATTATTCCAGATAGTCCAGGGAGCGAAATGGATTATTAGTTAATTTTGAATAATAGTAGACTGATATCTGAGGCAATTAACTGGCAAAGAACTATAACCAACTGTCACTAAGGCAACTGTGCTCTTTTTCAGTAGTGCCATAATTTGTGGCCAAATAAAAATGTATTTGTTTAATCCAGTATTGGCTTTTTATTGTTTCTTTTTGGGGTTGGCTTTTTTTTTGTCTTCGCCTTAATCACAGTACTCGCTGAATGGTTGTCTCTTTCTACACATAGGTGGTACATGCCAGAGCCCTGCTCTTCCAGCCCTAGTGCGTCCTCCTGCTCCACCTTTGCAGCCGTCGCTGGATATTAAACCATTTCTTCCGTTTCCTCTGGACACTGCCGCAGCAGTCAATCTCTTCCCCAACTTCAATGCAGTAAGTACACTCCTAACAGTTACTGTATACCTCGGTGAGCCACAGTTTCCATGGAAGACTCAAGAGGGCACAAAGTAGAATTTTATGTACTCAATTAAACCTGGAATATCCTCTCCTTTACTGAGGGCCAAATAGCTCTTTCAGATACCCTGCTAGGCCATAAATTAAAGCCTAGCTGAGTGTTAGTCAGAAGTAATATAGAGGAAAAAAATTATATGATCCCAAGTGACATTCAATAAAGTTGCAGGCCATATTCAGTCCCAGGGCTTGTGAGTTTCTCATTTTAATTTAAGATGTGCAGAGTTTCGCTCGCTTACAGTTTGCTGCATCTCTCAGAGAGTGAAACTCTCAGATTGATGGCATTCTACATCCCATCTCCAGCAGGCTTCCTGAGAAATACTTAAAATGTATAAATTGGAGGGGCTACAAAAGATAAGACTGTTGGTGCAATTAAAATAAGAATGAGAACAGCATTAGCTGGTATATAAGCTATTAACTGGCAAACAGTCCAGTGTATTTTTTCAGGTTAGGTTATGTTGTTTCTCATGCTTTAGGTTAAAACAAGGTTAGTTATTTCTTTAATATTTTTTTTTTATTTAGTCATACTGTGATTATAGAAATCTTATTTGCCCTTAAGTATTTTCATTATTTTACTGACATTTGTCATGAATGTTTCAATTTTCCTGTTTCTGGATGAGATATTTAATGCTTTAAAAAAAAAAAAAAAAAAGTCTGTATTGTTTTTATGCTTATTTTGACTTGATAGAATTATGCCTCTTTTTAATTTGAAGGTATTCTGGAAAGTCCTTTTCCTTGTGTACATTTACTAGATATAGGGGAAAAAAAAATGTGCGCGCTTACCTATTTTGAGAGACAGAAAGGGGTAGAATTTGCCATGCCAAAACAATTCTAATTAACATATGAAAACCTTAATTATAGTAATTGCCAGTAGTAAAAGAACATGCCCATTTTAAAAGCAAATTTTAGTAATCAATAGCAAATTCCCATAATTAAATGTTAAATTATTTACCTTTTATGGATATTCATTTTACTTTCAAGTAATTAAAATGAACTAATTGTAAAAAGTATTTATGCAGTCTTAAATTCAGGCAATTAACAGCATTAATAGAGATCAGAGAAACTATAAGCTGCAAGTCTTAAAATGCTCAGAAACAATGTCAAAGAATTATTATTATAAAGAAACTATAAAATTTTAAACTTTATATAGGTCTACAGCAGAATTTCAAACAGTAGTGGTTTTAATCAAGTTACTGATAACTCAGACTTGTTCAGAATGCTTTAGGGGAGGGATTTTCACCAGTTTTGCTTTGTGATCACTGTTTATATTTAATGCAGTAGGCCAGCTGAATTTTTAGAAATTGACTATTAGATTTATGGAGGTTTCCTTTCAGGATTTTCCATAGTTTAGAGTTTGATTGTTTTGCTAATTGGTTAACTCTGCACAATGCAAATGCAATTTTAATGATGGATTTTAATAAATAGTTGATAAGCTTCTGTTCTTCCATATATTTGCTGGTGTTTTTTTTCTTACAATGGCTGATTTTACCCTACAGGTATTTTGGGGGAGGGGGGAGGAATAGAAGGTGTGCTCATATTAATTTGTAAGTAAGAAAGTAAAAATAGACTCCTTCCAAACCCTGTTTTTCCTGAACATCATCTTAGTAGTATATCATTTGGTATAAGCACTGTAGTTGGATTTTACGGACTTCTTCCCTCTTCAGTTTTTCAGTAAACTGAGCCTACGTTTCAAGAATGAGACTAGCAGCCCCTTTTTAACAGCACTCTGAACTTTGTTCCCATGCAAAGAACTGCTTCCTGTGATGTGTGGCCATCTGTCAAATCCACCTTTGATGAATATGTCAGTCCTGAATGTGAGGATGCTATAATCAGAGCTGCTGTCACCTGCTTTGCTGCTCGTAGTCTTCGCCTTGCAATGTGACCTTTGCCTTCTTGTCATGTATGCTGACATGCAGCATCATCCTCAGTGTTCCCATTTCCATTCTGAACGGTGTATTATTGAACGCTGCTATGTTTAGCTCATATGACAGAACTGGTTAATGGCATCCTCCAAACATGTAGGCTAGCTGAGAAGTTCTGCGTATTTCCAGTTCTTTCCAAGCTGGCAAATCTTTTGGGTACACATCAGCTGCTGCTCAGCATAATCAGCCTAAGGAGAAGGTAGTGTCTGACAAGGGCTTCAAGTATGTGAATGTGAGACAGAAAGCAAGTGTTTAACCCAAAAATGATCTTTGTAGATAGGCATGCTCATGAACGATTGTAGCTGTTGATAATACTGTATATTCATTGACAGTCCTACGCAGTGTCAGCAGAAAAGCATTTATGTTCTATGGCTAAACCAAAGTCAAGCAGGTGATCAGTAAAAGAACACCTGAACTGGACATTCTTTTGATAATTTAGCTTTATCCTTGATTGAAACATCAAGGTCATAGACTGTGTCTTGGGAAATGGATTTCTGAAAACTTCTTGACCCTCTCACAGTTCCACAGGAACTGATGAGTTTGTAGCATGTAGTCCAGAGTTTTGGCCATTTACTGGCCACTATTCAAGAGCCTTTGCTTGAGAGGAGCATGATCAAGGAGAAACTTCAGTAAAAATTCAGTCATGTTTCAGAGGAAAGAAAGTGGTCTCTCTTTATGGCAATCTGAACTTGAGAGTTTGGTTCTGACAGGCGTGAACGTCTGAGCTAATCAGGCTAAGATCACAAAAGATAATGGAGGAAAATGGGCAATTTCTCCTTTTATTTTTGTCTTTTTTGAGTGGAGAAAAATACAGGAGGTTGGTTGCAATGCAGGCAACCTGTATGTCTACTTTGGCATGAGGTAAGTGAACTCTGAAAGTTCCCATTCATCTTCTTTTGGACAGGTCTTTGATGAACCATGTCTAGTGGAAGGTGTCCCTGTCCGTAGCAGGGCTTTGGAACTAGATGATCTTTAAGGTCCCTCCCAGCCCAAACCATTCTGTGATTCTGTGCTCTCTGCTGACTATAATGAGGGACCAGCTCAGCTGCATCTGCATTTAGTTAGATGAATCCCACATTTGGGACAGGTCATAAGCCATTCACAGCTGATACATTAAATTCCACTCAGAAATCAGATGACAGAAGTGCTGACATTGAATGTTTACAGAGGAATGCTCCAATTTATCAAGCTTCTAATTTTATCTAAGGACAATCTTAAGGGTATTTGGGGATTCAGATGAAATGTATAGAAATATCAGGAGAGGTGAAAGCAAAAGTAACTTAACCAGTGGAGAATTTCAGGCACATTCAAAAGAACTAACAAAACCAAATACTGATTTTCAGTATCAAAAATAATAATACTAAGGTGTCGCATTTTATAACAATTTTTTCACTGTATTTCAGTTTCTTACAAACATAAGATTATTACTGCTGATTTTGCTGTAAAGCAAGCTCAGTTTTTGCTGGCCGCCTTTGGAGAAAACATTCAGCACTGATTTCAGAGAATACAAGAGATAGCATGGGGTGTGCAAACCTTTATCAGTAATATCTTTGGACACTGAGGACAGGTAGAAGTAAAGGGAGTAACCTAAGAAATGCTGGGAAAATAACATGTGAACCTTTGAACTGTTCTGCTTGAGGAAGAGCTCTTTCTATTTATATAAGAAAGTATAAAGCAAACATAGCCATTAACAATCTGGTTAGCTAAACAGTTGTAGGTGCTAAGCTCTTAATTGTGAAGCAAATGGGTACCCTGAAGTCCTATATAAAAAGAAATTTTAACAACACAGCTGTTTAAACTGAAAACAGCCCAGTGGTGCAGACCCTGAAAAGTCACAAGTTCATTGCAAGGTTATCTGGTATAAAAAGATGAATCAAATGTATGGGATTTAAACGGCTAAATTTTATGAATGAAAGAAACTACAACTTTAAAAAATGCTTATGTAGCCTTTTAAAATATGATTTGAAGATTGTCAGAGGAATAGAAAAATAAACTGTCTATTGAAAAATGTTTGGGATCATTTAGCAAACATTTTGTATACTGCTTTTTCATCTTCAAATTGAGACGCTCTAAGTCTGTGTGCTTCTTATAACTGGTTCTTAGAGAAACAAAGCTTTAGCAGTTGTATTGAATATGTGCTGGTCCATGGGTGCATATGAATGTGCATATGTAGTGTTTCTGTTCATGAGCCAGTGGTTGGTTTACAAAGCATCGAAGTCTAGAAGTTAATTAACTTGTAGGAAAACATTTGCATTTATAGAGTCCCTGGCTAAAAGGAAATGCTTCATTTTGCTAGACATCAGTGTCAGCTGTAAGTGATCCTTCCATATTAAAAAACCTCAGATCTCTTTCATGGTCTCCAAATCCCATCATCCTCAAAGCACAGGTGTATCAGAAGCCAAGTTTTGCTTATTTCTGAAGCTCTCAGAGTTACATATTTCATCTTCTTGAGAGACAGAATTGAGTTTACAAATCCGGGAGTTTTGCTGTTACTAGGCGGAAAATCAGAGAGTGCATTCCACTCCTTGTCCATTTATTCTCTGAAGGATATGCTGACCATTTTTCTGAAAAAAATCTAAAAAATAGATTACACTTTGTAGACTGTAGGAAAAGGTCCACAGTGTTGAAGATATGAGTAAGTGCTTGCAAGCAGAAATAGGGTTGTTGCTTGAAAAACTCCATCCTAACTCCATGTGAATGCCTGATCTCCCCTTGTTGCCAATGAAAAGTTTCCCAAGTTTCCAAGGAAGTATCCTTTGGAAAGAAACATGATAAAAACATAGACTAGAAATGTATGACTTGGAAGAGCAGTGGCAATGTCAGAACTGCACTAAACTGAACTATTACTCTACATACATTTCTTTTTCATGATCCTGTAGTAATCCTTGTTCAGTCCCCTGATTTTTGCTGTTTGCTTCCTTGACACCAGTAGCCCCAGGTGCAATATTGAAGTCTCAGGCTCCAGCAGAAGCTTGGGTTAGGGTACCAGTGTAGTACCCCTTGCTTCTCAAAAACCAGCCTGTACAACATGCTAGCAGCTTCCAGGGCAGCACAAAGGCTGCATTCTCCATTTACAGAGGCAAAGCTTTTGTTTGTAGGTATTGGTGGCAGGAAATTATGGCTGGCTTGTTTCACGGGGAGCTGTTTTTCTCACTGCTTTGGTCTTGCTGTCAGGCTCTGCCTGGCCTGCTAATAATCACTGAGCTAGCTCATACGGAGTTTGTGGTTGGTTGGGGAATGCACTCTTCTCCCATTGTGTCCAGACAACTGAAAGAAACAGTGTAGAAAACCTGCTTGCTGACAAGTATTTCTGGGAAGTTTATGCCAGGAAATGTGGAGAAAAACCTGTCAAAAAGCTGCCAGAAGACATTTTAAAAAACTTTTCCTTAGGCTTTTGTCCCAGATAGTTTTTTTTATCTAGAAGAGAGATACATGCTGCAGAAATGGTGTGCCAATTTTCTGGATGTTATGAATAAGATGTAACTTTTGATAGTGAAGCGTGGAGGAGGAATCTGAAATACATGTTAGTTTTTCTAAACATTAGCAGCCTGAAATTCACAAAATAAACCCAGTGGTTTTCTGTATCTCTACACAATGGTTTTGTTCTATGTTTTCTGACTTAATTGAGCAGAGGAGCATAACGAGACTACCTTTCCACATCATATACAATCCTTTAAAGTTCAGTAGTGATGACATGCTGTCAGAATGCTTTGTTTCTAGAAGAGGATTGTCGGGCGACAACACAATGGCCTCAGTTTCATGTGAATCAAAGTGGAATACTGCCTATATAGAAGAACTTGGCAGTAAAAATAGTCTGTGCTGATTTTGTTATTTCCATGAGAAGGACCTTTATCAGGTGGAGAACTGTACTGCACCAAATTGTTAATTTATCAGTAAACAGGGATTATTGCTGCTGGGGTTATTCCTTGCATGGCTGCTCATTCACACGTGTCTAGAAGCAGAGGGGTTTGATTTGCTCTTTTCCTTTCCATAGCACTGCAATTGAGCTGTAAGGTAGCTCTGCTCTTCTTTATGGTCTATATCTCTAGTGCTGTTTAGCTGAATATTTTTCAAAATAGGGAAGGCTGCAAAAATAATGCTTGGGTTCAGGAATTCTGTATTATAATAATATTTTCATCACTGGCCAGGACATATAATTAAGAAGTCTGCAGGGGAAAAAGAGGGATTAGACAATGAGCAAACAAGAAAATTCTGGCAATTAAGATGTTTTTATTTGGTGCTTGCAAAACAGGAACGAATCAACATCAGTATGAAATATTCAGTTGTTTGAATTGGCCAGATTTATTTGCTGTACATATAAATCCTTAATCTACACCCTGGGCTCTGTTTGAAATAGCAGTAAATCTCTGATTCTCTGCTGCAGAGGAAGTGTTCACAGCTCAGGAGACATGGTGAAATTCTTTGTGGTTTTCCAGTTTTGGGTCATTTCTGGGTGGATGCAGATCTCCAGGAATGCTCTGTCTGCCTGTTCTTATATATGGTCTATGATCTTTGTCACAAACAGGGAACAGAGCTCATATTCAGACTGTGTATAAATGAATGTTCCTGCAACCGTCAGGTAACTTTCCCATGGTTGCCTGTCGTTGTATGACTGTTGTTTTTCCACTGAAGAGTGACTGGGGAGTAGTGTCTCAGCTCCCTAGGAGTTGTCTACAGAATGATTGCTTTTATTTGTTTTGGGCTTGATGCATTGTTAAGGATCATCTTACTAAATCTAGCCTTAATCCCTTTGCAACCTCCTTTGCAATCTCCTCTAAAAAGTTTTGGCCTCTGCTTGCAACTTACAACTGAGATTCCTTCAAGTTTCAAACCAGATATCAACAAAAGTTTGCTTCTTATATTTCTTTTAGCATTACCTTATATTTTAGCAGCACTTTGTGCCCTGGTTTTAGAATTGCTTTTATTGGTCCCATGGCAATGGGGTTGGGCTAGATGATCTTTAAAGGTCCTTTCCAACCCAACCCATTCTCTGATTCTTCATAACTTATTCGACCATTTTTTGGATTATGTTCCAATTAGGGAATTAGCAGTCTCCTATGCTTATGATGAGCAGCTGTCACCCCTTTCCACATAGAATACTGCAGTCTTGAGAGCTTAGAGGAGCTCGCTCATGGGCGCAAATGGGTAGATATAATAAAAAAAATCCATTATAAAGTTTTATTTTTATTTAAATTAAATTTGTATCAAGGGTGTTTCAACCTTCTGTGATGGGTTTCGGTATAAATTCAGGTTTCTAGGATGCACATTCTCCTGGGGAAGCAAATGTTAAGACTATATTAAAATAGACTAAGTTTATGTCATTTCACCTTGCTGAACATTGTGATACCTATCCTTGAATTCATCTCTGTAGTTGTAACGTGGTTGTAAACTAACCAACCATACCTGTTTCCTAGTTGCTGCCCAGTTTTATGTGTGTCTTTGGTAAGTCTGTTTTGATTGATCCTGAAGATGTATTTCCAGTATGTGTATATGGAACTCATCACATATGTTGGGCCTTCTCCAGCTACCATCTCTGTTGGAATTCAGCTTGGTGGCCTTATTCAAGGTCCTCACAGATGTCTTTCTGGTGGTCATTTGGCAATTGCTACCTGCGGATTGTATTTGCTTTGTGGGCATGGGTAGGATGTTGTTCTTCGCACATGCTGAGCATATAGCATGTGTACTTCCACCATCTGTCTGATAGCTCACAGCTTCTTTAGGATTTGTCTAGCAGTATTTCACTCTCCAGTCAGTCAGCACCTTACGGCTGAAGAACAGGCATTTGTGCTGTTTCTTTTGCCATGTAAGAATGGGTGGACTTCTAACTAGCCTCCACTAATTTTCATGTCCATAATTAACTGAAAAGGTCTGAGGCAGAAGCATCCTGTTTGTATAAGCTCATGACTACACTATTAGATAAATGTTCATACACTAGGTTGTAGAATCATAGAATGGTTTGCGCTGGAAAGGACCTTAAGTTCTAGCTTTGCTGCCATGGGCCAGGATGCCTCACACTAGGCCATGTCACCCAAGGCTTTGTCCAGCCTGGCCTTGAACATTGCCAGGGATGGAGCATTTACCACTTCTCTGGGCAACCTGTTCCAGTGCCTCACCACACAGAAGTAAAGAGCTTCTTCCTTATATCTAACCTGAATTTCCCGTTTTAGTTTAAACCCATTGCCCCTTGTCCTATCATTAGTCCCTGATGAAGAGTCCCTCTCAGCATCCTTGTAGGCCCCCTTCAGATACTAGAAGGCTGCTATGAGGTCTCCATGCAGCTTCTCTTCTCCAGGCTGAGCAGCCCCAACTTTCTCAGCCTGTCTTTGTATGGGAGGTGCTTGAGCCCCCTTATCATGAAGGCATTTTTGTGAGCAGTGTTGTAGGTTCCACATGATCTGTAGACAGGGAGCTCCACATACCTGAAACTGATGCATAGCAAGCTTTGTTTTGTTTTTACTTTATTGGTTTCTTGTTATTGTTAAAACAATCAATAGGATCTAAATATCTTACATGCTTGTTTGTTTAACTGACAGTTACTAATACCAAAACAATAGACTTTCTGAGCTATCTCATCCTGCCTTACACATTTGCTGAAGGGCACTGCACAGTGCACTGACAGACAGCTTGCTGTTGGAAAGTCATAGTATCCAAGGCAAAAGCAATAGCACAGCCTTTACTGAAGACTGAGGGTCCATCAGGCTTTTGCTTTACATGCAAAACATTCTCATAAAGGAAATTAAATTAAGTACTCTTCAAATTTGTTAAATCTTGATGAGTGGAATTACTTAAAACTAAATTTTATAAAGCATTTTGTAAAGCATTTTAAATAATGTTTTAATTTGTTGATGTTTATACCTTTTGTCTTAATAGCGCTCAGTTGAAAAAGATCAATGATTATTTTATTCTGCAAAGACTATAAAACTTTAATGGGTTGCATAATAAGTATAACTCATAAAGTCTACAATTTAAATATAGATGGTTATTAACCTGCTTTGCAAAAAGATGCAATTAAAGTGAAAAGGAATTACTTTAAAGCAATTATTTGATTACAGGAGTGTGAGGAGGAAAAAAGTGATAAAATTCTGAAATCAGTATTATTTCTGTTGTGAGACAGACATTTGAAAAGATTTAAAATAAGGCACGGATCTTTCCTAGCCTTAGGCATGTTTGTGCTGCTAATCTTGCTGAGTAACTATTTACTGATGTTTCTTGTACAACCTGCGGTTCGTTCTTCTTAGGAATTTCAAAGATGTCTGTTGAAAAAAGAGTTTGTCTGTTGAAAAAAATGAGTTTGCATGACAGGTAATTTTACACACAGTAAATACATTCCTAAGCACAATTACCTTCTTAATTGCTTATTCATAGCATGCAGTAGCAGTGCTATGTTATTCAAGAATTTGTCCTCAACGAGACTCACTTTTATCCTTTATGGTAATGAAAAGATTTGGCGCTCACTCTTTGCCATTCCTTTTAGTCAGTAGTTTGAGCTGATAAACGGCACATGCTGAAGAACTTATTTATCTGGAGTCATTGATGCAGTCTCTGATGGGATATTTCTGTAATGTCCATGTCCCGTCTAATTTATTTTATCCTAACTTTTTTCTTTTTAATAACGGAAGAAAATCTCCTAAGGTTGTATATGGGACTTGTGCAGTAGACTTGACTGTAGAACTCCAGATTGTCATGCAACTACTGTTTTTCCTGGCATCTTTCCTTTGGCTCTGAATGCTTGAAGTGACACTGTGTAAATATTCATACAGATTAAATTAGTAATCAAAATAATTCATAAAAAAATAGTATATAAGTTCGTATCTCTCAGGAAATCAGTGTTTCTCTTTTAAATACGTTGGTTTATATAAAATAGAGGCATATCAAATTCTTACTATATAAAAGAGTACAAATCAACGGTTTCCTATCAAACATTATATTTTGTCCAGAATTAAATGTTTTATGATATCATGAATAAAACATTTTAGATTGCTTATTACACTTGCATAGTATTTTTATCAGAATCAAAAAAAATATAATTGCGTCTTTTTATTACACAACAAAAGCAATCATGTTTAGAATTAAATGTAAACTGTCTAAATGACTCACAACAGAAGGCTAAATAGTCTATAACTCAATGAAAATGTCAGATAAAAAAAAGACATGTAAGAAAGATATTCTTAATTACAGCTAGAGGTGGTGTAAAGGCTGCTCGAAAGCTGACCAACAGAAGTTTCCTTCATTGGTTTCTTACTGTGAAACTGCTGGGATGTTTGAATGGCACAGAGAGCAAGCGTAGTGAGTGGAGGCCATGGCAAGACTTCCTGCAGTTCAACAAAATGAACCCTCTGAAGAGAATATTTGAAGAAAATTTTAGGGGATTTATATTACTTTTAAGTTATTCCTGGGACATTTGTCAATAAGCCAGAAAAGGTATAAAGCTGCATCCTTTACTTCCTTTATTCCTGCACACTTTCCACTAGGTTTATCTGTAGTCTGTCATGTCCATGCTTTGTTTACAGTACAGGGAACTGTGTCCATCAGACAAAGATATCTATTTTGGATTCTTAAACAGTATGAGCTAATTACAGAGTTTTTTCTTTTTAATTTGTGTTCAGCAGTCCACACTCAAGAGAAGTCAGGTAGCTGATCTAATGTACCTATGCTATGCATCTTTAGCTTCAGCAGGTAGGGCAATGAGATTATAACAAAATAACAAAAGCCAGGACTAGGCCAAAGCATTATCTTTTCCTATAGCTTTTCTCTGACAGCTTGTGGAAAAGCAAAAGAACAGAAAACAGATAAAGCCACACTTGCCAGACTATGCCTCGAGTGAGGTATGTTTTAGGAAGTTCTTAAGCCAAATGTGTTGCCTTGGCATGTGATAGCCTTCCATGAGTTAACATGCTGAACTGGATGGAATTGGCAGGAGAGTTTGTTTGTTTCAACAACTAATGAAGTAATTTGAGTTTCCTCATCCCCTTCTCTAGATGGTGCCTAATATATCCAAGTAAGGGAGATACATGGGGCATCCAGAGTAGTAGAAATAGATGGGACCATATGAACTATGACTTGGTCATAAGCAGTAGAAGTCTAAGGAAAATTTTTAAGGTGCTGTGCTTGTGGGAGCTGGAAGTGGGTGGAGAAATGTCCATCACCTTACTGGCATTTTGTGTTTGAAATGTACTGATTTACTAGTGGATCCAACCCATTACATTATTGGTGTTCCTAGGACTCGGATGACAAACATAAATCACAGGTGTGATGCCAGAGTTTATTATAGCAGCACCTGCCCAAATGGCAGTATCATCTCTGGGAAGCAGCAAAAGCTATTGTTGGCAATAGGAAGTAATGCTAGAGATTGGTGTCTGGGAGAGAAGCAGCAGTACGGAGTGAAAGGGCTGGAAAATACTAGATACATGGTATTGGGCTTGGAAGAGAGGTAGAAGAAAGAGCAGAAGGGTTTTGAGAAGAAAGACTTGGAAATAGCTCAGAACAGGTATTTGAAAGATGCATTTGCTTCACACACAGAGGCACAAAAAGGTAATGGTGGAAATATTGCAAAGCAAGTTAAAATATCCAGTTTCTACTCAGAGTCTTTATGGCTTTGTTCCTGGCAGGAACGGTTCCTTTCGGTTTTAGTTGCATATTTTTTTCTCAAGAAATTATTATCTCCTGAAACATTTAGAATCAAGTTTGTTCTCTTTAAATCTATCTTTCTTATTTTCATTTTACAGGAGCTATATCTGCTTGAAACCTTATGTTTTCCATTCTAAATTTGAAAGAGAGAAATTACCTTGGTACTTATTGAAAATATGTCTCAAACTGAACTAAAACAAACACAAAATCAGAAAGAGTATGTGTTTCTGAAGTCAGGGAAAATCCTTTAAGAACAAACCCTCAGATACTGTAAAATGTCATAGCTACACAGCTGTTCACTCTGTTCCTCAGTAAGGATTCCCTGATGAAGGGGAATTGTTCTTAAATTTCTGTGCACAAAGATGATAGCATGTAATTTTGGTCTTAAGTGCCTTTCTTTTCCATTAAGCCAAGCCATAAATAAAGGTAAAGTCTGCCTCAGCAAATACTGTGTATGCATGTCTCCTCTGTAGCATCATAAAAAAAAAAAAAAAAATCCTGTCTTTTCAAACAGGCTTTCTAAAATGTGAAAAAATGTCTGTTTCAGATGACACCAAGTTGCACAAGAGCTATGGATCTGCAGATTAGCTTTTACTACGTTTGCGAAGACCCCAACATTCGATTGCAAAAAGTTGTATTTCATTTAGAATTATTTCCTTTAGCTGTTTTCTTCACGAAACACTGCAAACTCAAAAATACAGAACATGCAGTGTATAAAATTCTCATCCTTACTTCCACATTTCTGTGATTTGATTGCTATCTCTGTTTCATACTAGTTGGATTCACAGTAAAGCACTATAATATTTTATCTGTTTTTCTTAAAACAGCATTTCTGTGCACTGGAACACACCAGGAGAAAGGTTGTGAAGAACTACAAGTTCAGTAATTAAGCATCTTAAATATTTGTTAAGCTTTTCAGTAAAACCCAAGATGAATCAGTAAAGCAAAAAAGACACTTATTACTGCAATAATGTATTATTTAGTATATAACTGCTCTTAAATAAGAGGAGGATTAACAATCACCTGCTTTAGTCTTTAGCTATCATTAACAATGTTTAAGTCTTCAATCTAAGCAAGCATTTAAGATGATTATGCAAGCAGCAGATCTTTTAGATGGCTACAGCTGGTGATAAGTATGCATTATTCCCAGCTTCTGAGCTATGCTAAAAAATTATTGTCTTGCTAGGCTTTTGTCACATAACAGTATAAAAAGTCATTGATTTCAGTTAGTTGTTTCTAGCTGTTCATTATACAGAAAGAGGGAGAAACTCCAAGTCTTAAAAGAAATTTTGTTGAGGAAGCACATTGTTGCTGATAGAGATAATTCCTAAAGGAACTGGCAGTTTCACTGGATAAAAGTTGCCAGTCTTACAGATAGCACCAGTCAGGTATTTTTTAAATTGAGAGAAGTTTTGTATGGCAACAGGAGCTTATGTGGAGTCATCACAAGCTTAGGAATTAATTTGTATGCTGTTTGTAGCTAGCCCAAAACTCTGGATGATGAGATCGTCTGAGCCTGAAGTAGCCTTTTTGATGTATTTCTTCCTGAGACCAGTGATACTGAAGCACGTAGAACAAAAGAAAATCTGTTCAAGTTATTCTAATGAGTTTGAAATTCAAAAGTTCAAGTTGAAATTGTAGTCTTTTGAAACATATCCTCAGGCCTTATTTTATTTTATCTCATTTATCCATCCTTAATTTTACAAAAGAGATGTCAATTATGAGTAACATTAATTTGACTTTACCATCCATCAGTTCTGTTACAAGGTAATCACTAACAGCCCATCTTTCACTTCTGCTCATTCAAATGATTGCTAGCTGGACCTTCCTTTTAAGTCTCCATGAAGAATTTTATAAAATAAATACTGCTAAAATATCAGTAGGTAACCTCTTAACCAGGTCTTTGGCTATTGGTAATTTGTTTGATTCTCAGATGAGTCCTTCATTTGGAGCAAGTCCAGCTTGATTCTGCGTCTTTTGGCATGGACAGCCTAAGCAGGTTGGCAGAGATCAGTAACTGCAGCAAAATGAGTCTTGACTAGTTCTGCAGATTGCTTATCCCCATTAGCTAATGACAATTCCCAGGGCCTAGTCAAGCTTCTTCTGAGTTTGGTAAAGTAATTTCTCTCTTTTTGGGCTCTGATTTACTTCCCATTTCAGTAACAGGGAGTGATAGTGCATTCATGCCCTCAAGGCTCTGTTTTCATGCTCTGGTTGGTATTTTGAAAACAAGACTAACATTCACAGAAGGCTTGGAAAATGTGATGTGCCTGAGGAATCTGACACGAGACAAAGATTTACACATATTTGCCCTATGAAAGTTTTTAATGCTTCTATCCTGTGTGCGTAAGTTACAACTCCCTGATGCCTTCCCCCAAACTCTACAAAATGTTTAGCAGTGTTGGGTTATCAGGATTTGTCAGTGATGACTGCTTCATACCATCACCTAATTCCTGTTTTCATGTGAATATCTATCACAGAAATGCTTAAAGCAAAATTATGCTTTTATACCTAAGGGCATTTTTTTCATTGTTCCATCAAGAGAAAAAAAGATATTACTGGTAAATCCTATTGTTATTGTATAATCTGTCCTTGAGCTGCCTCATTGGTCCATCTCTAGACAGGCATGTGAAAATATTGCATAGCAAATATATATTTTTAGGTTGTTAAAATGTTTTTTCTGCTCACTCTGGCTGTACAGCAGAGCAGAATGGGACTGCTTCCCCGGGAAAGGGGTAAAGGCTCCGGGCATGGAAGATGTGTTGGGTTCCTCCAGCCTCACTGGGCATTTATTGTCTGTAGATCAACAACAGAGAGTCTGCTGCTCACTCTGAGGGTGGTGAGACACTAGCACAGGTTGTCCAATGAAGCTGTGGCTGCCCCATCCATGGAAGCATTCACGGCTAGGTTGGACAGGGCTTGGAGCAACCTGGTCTAATGGAAGGTGTCCCTGCCCATGGCAAGGAGGGTTGGAATTAGATGATCTTTAAGGACCCTTCCAACCCAAACCATTCTATAATTTAAACAAAAAATGTAAATGAATATCACAGTATGCTAGAGATTGGAAGGGACCTCAAAAGATCATCCAGTCCAATCCCCCTGCCGGAGCAGGAACACCTAGATGAGGTTACACAGGAATGTGTCCAGGTGGGTTTTGAATGTCTCCAGAGAAGGAGACTCCACAACCCCCCTGGGCAGCCTGTTCCAGTGTTCTGTCACCCTCACTGAGAAGAAGTTTCTTCTCAAGTTTAAGTGGAACCTCTTGTGTTCCAGTTTGTACCCATTACCCCTTGTCCTATCATTGTTTGCCACTGAGAAGAGCCTAGCTCCATCCTCGTGGATGAGCCACTGAGGGGCCCAGAACTGGACACAATACTCCAGATGCGGTCTCACCAGGGCAGAGTAGAGGGGAAGGAGGACCTCTCTCGACCTACTGACCACCCCCCTTCTAATACACCCCGGGATGCCATTGGCCTTCTTGGCCACAAGGGCACAGTGTTGGCTCATGGTCATCCTGCCGTCCACTAGGACCCCCAGGTCCCTCTCCCCTACATTCCTAACAGGTCATTCCCCAACCTATATTGGAACCTGGGGTTGTTCCTGCCCAGATGCAGGACTCTACACTTTCCCTTGTTATATTTCATCAAGTTACTCCCTGCCCAACTCTCCAGCCTGTCCAGGTCTCGCTGGATGGCAGCACAGCCTTCTGGTGTGTCAGCCACTCCTCCCAGCTTAGTGTCATCAGCAAACTTGCTGACAGTACACTCAATTTCCTCATCTAAATCATTGATGAATATATTAAATAATACTGGTCCCAATACTGACCCTTGAGGCACTCCACAAGATACAGGCCTCCAACTAGACTCAGCCCCATAGACTACAACTCTCTGGCTTCTCTCCTTCAGCCAGTTCGCAGTCCACCTCACTACCTGATCATCCAGACCACACTTCCTCAGTTTAGCTGTGAGGATGCTGTGGGAGACTGTGTCAAATGCTTTGCTGAAGTCAAGGTAGACCACATCCACCGCTCTGCCATCATCCATCCACAATGTTATTTCCTCATAAAAGGCTATGAGGTTGGTCAAGCATGACTTCCCCTTGGTAAAGCCATGTTGACTGCCCCTCATAACCCTCTTATCCTTGACATGCCTTAAGATGGCACCAAGGATAAGGTGTTCCATCACTTTCCCAGGGATGGAGGTGAGGCTGACCGGTCTATAGTTACCCGGGTCCTCCTTCTTGCCCTTTTTGAAGACTGGAGTGACATTTGCTTTCCTCCAGTCCTCAGGCACCTCTCCCATTTCCCAAGACTTGGTAAAGATGATGGAGAGTGGTCTAGCAATGACTTCCGCCAGTTCCCTCAGCACCCGTGGGTGCATCCCATCTGGACCCATGGATTTATGGATGTCCAGATTGGTCAGCTGGTCTCTAACGCATTCCTCATCAACTAAGGCAAACTGCTCCATTGACCTGACTTCATCTGAGGTCTCAGGAGTACAGGGCTCTTCAGGACTGCCTCCAGCAGAGTAGACAGACAAAGAAGGCATTCAATAACTCTGCCATCTCAGTATCTTCTGTCACCAGGGCACCCATCCCATTCACCAGTGGGCCTACCTTGCCTCTGGTGTTAGTTTTATCAGCTATGTATTTGAAAAAGCTCTTTCTGTTGTCCTTGACCCCTCTGGCCAGATTTAATTCTAAGGAGGCCTTAGCCATCCTAGCTGCCTTCCTACATCCTCTAGCAGCAGCCTTATATTCCTCCCAAGTGGCCAGCCCCTCCTTCCATGACCTGTAAACCCTCCTCTTCCACTTGAGCATACCCAGCAGTTCCTTATTTAGCCACGCAGGTCTCCTGGCCCTCTTCCTTGACTTCCTACGTGTCGGGATGCTCTGCTCTTGAGCTCGGAATAAGCAATTCTTGAATGCCAACCAACTATCTTGGGCCCCTTTAACTTCAAGCAGCCTTGCCCATGGGATTTCCCCCAGCAATTGCTTGAAAAGGCCAAAGTTTGCTCTGCTAAAGTCCAGGGTTGCAATTCTACTTGCTATTCTACTGGTCCTACCACACAAGATC
Source organism: Psittacula echo (assembly GCF_963264785.1). Classification (NCBI taxonomy): domain Eukaryota; kingdom Metazoa; phylum Chordata; class Aves; order Psittaciformes; family Psittacidae; genus Psittacula; species Psittacula echo. Next base: position 21,100,890 of record NC_137737.1, on the reverse strand, counting down.
CTGAATTCCACCATCTCGTGGTCGCTGCAACCAAGGCAGCCCTCAACCTTTACTGCTTCTACCAGCCCCTCCTTGTTAGTGAGGATGAGATCCAGCAGCACTCCTCTCCTGGTTGGCTCATCCACCATTTGCATGAGGAAGTTATCATCCATACACTGGAGGAACCTCCTGGACTGTGGCTGGGTTGCTGAGTAGTCCTTCCAGCAAACATCAGGGAAGTTAAAATCCCCCATGACGACCAGGGCCTGTGACTGTGAGGCCGCTCTCAGCTGCCTGTAGAAGGCCTCGTCAGCTTCCTCACCCTGATCTGGTGGCCTGTAACAGACACCCACAACAGTATCACTCCTGCCAGCCTGCCCCTTAATTCTCACCCACAGACTCTCAACTCTCTCATCCTCTGTCCCTGGACAGAACTCAGTACATTGCAGCTGTTCTTGCACATAAAGAGCAACCCCACCACCCCGCCTGGCTGGCCTGTCTTTCCTGAAAAGGACATAGCCCTCCATGAGTATATTCCAGTCATGTGAGCTGTCCCACCACGTCTCTGTAATTGCCACCAGATCATAATCTCCTGACTTAACACAGGTCTCCAACTCCTCCTGCCTATTTCCCATGCTGCACGCATTGGTGTACAGGCATTTCAAGGAGGGAGCTGAGCTCACCGATTCCACCCTAGGATTATAGGAGGCCTCCCAGTCTTCATCAATCCTAGAGTGCTGCCCCACTGGGGCAAGCCCAGTTACAACCCCATCCCCCTTCGAATCTAGTTTAAAGCTCTCCAAATGAGCCCTGCTAATTCATGCCCCAGCATCCTTTTGCCTCGGTGAGATAAACCTTTCCCACGTGCCATCATCCGGACTGGAGCCTTATAAAACCAGCTGTTATCAAAGAATCCAAAGCCCTGCCTGAAGCACCAGTCTTGTAGCCAATTGTTTACAGACTGAATTTTCCCATTCAGTCCCACATCATCACTGAAAGATGGAAGAAGTGAGAAGAAGATCACTTGAGTCCCAGACTCTTTCACCATCCGCCCCAAGGCCCTGTAGTCTTTCTTCATCCCCCTCAGACTGTGGGAAGCAGCTTCCCCCCACCTGTCTGGAAGACCAGCAGCGGGTAGTAGTCTGTCGGGTGCACCAGGCTGGGGAGCGCCCTGGTGATATCCCTGATCCAGGCTCCAGGCAGACTACACACTTCCCTATGATGAGGGTCAACTCTGCATATCGGGCCCTCTGTTCCTGTCAGAAGGGAATCGCCTACGACAATGACCCTTCTTTCTTTCTTGTCAGAGGCAGTCTTGAGGTGCGAAGTCGACCGCCTTTTCCTATGTGACCTTGTAGTCTGGCCTTGCACCACATCCTCACTTACCTCTCCATCAAGATCCAGGGCCTCAAACCTATTATGGAGGGGCACCTGGGGAAGCAGGGCAGGAAGGGAGGAGGGCTGCCCACGACTCCAAACTGGAACTTGCTTCCAGCCCTCATTGTCTTTTTGGTCCCTTACCTCTGCGCGACAGCTACAGGGCAGGGGCTGTCTCGGGCCATCCCCCTCTGTCTGAGAGGACAGGGGGTCCATCCCCTTTTGGGGGGTATCTCCCTGGAACCGTTCCTGCTGGCACGCCAGGGAGTTACTCCACCAGTCGATCTCCCTTTCACACTCCCTGATGGTCCTCAGCATCTCGACCTCCTCCTTAAGTTCTGCCACCAATCTAAGCAGATCTTCTACCTGCTCACACCTCACGCAGGTGGAATGCTGGCCTCCCTCCCTCAGCAGCAGCAGGCTCTGGCACTCCCTGCAGTCAGAGACCTGAACAGCCACGGTTTGGGACAGGGTCTCTGTCTGAGTTGCTACAGTCTCCTTACTGCAAGCTCTCCTTCTGGAGGCGACCATATTGGTCAGCAGTCTGGGACACCAGCAACAGGGTTCACAACACGACCTGCTTGTTCCTCCCTGCGCCTGGTGGGCAGTCACCGGTCGCTGCCCTCTCAGAGGCTCTTTCAAGGCAAGGGGTAGGGGTGCGGTCGCCGTTACCGCGGGAACGCCCCCTGCCACGTCAGCCGCTCTCTCGCAAGGGCTGCTGGGGCTTCGGGGATCGGGAGATGTCGGGAATCGCGATGTCTCTGCGCTGTCCCCTCTGCTTTTCCTAATCTCTTCTGAACCTCGTGGTCTCTGAAGCGTGCCGGCTCCGGCTCTAGCTGGGCTAGCTCCGATCAGCTGACTGACTGTGAAGACAAATGGCTTAATCCAATTGTGTATTAGACCTCAAAAACACATTTTACATAATGATTTAAAAAGGAAGGTGGTAGAGGTCTATAAACTTAATGGTAGGAAGGACAAGCAATTAGACTACCATAGACTTATTTGATATTTACTTGGAAAAAATTGGGGTAAATGTTGAAACAAATTTCCAATATTTTTTTTATTTTACCTTAGAAATTTACAGTCGTTAAATAAAATTTTTTATTATAATGATGTCAGTTAAAAGATCAGAGCTGAAAATTCGTATATTTAAATAAATTAGTAAGATCTGGGATATTTAACTTTATTCCAATAAAAAGAAAAGAAAAAATCTGGCTTTTGGTTCTCTCTCATTTCTACATGCCTGACAATTCAAGTGTGTGTCAAAGTATGCCCCTAAGCCTAGGAAGATAATAACTAAATTATATTATGATATTTCTTGCAGAAATTTAAGTTAGAGTGGATGAGATGAATCTGATCTAAACTGATGTCTAAAAGCAAAGTGTCCAATCTGAAATAACCATTCAGCTCCTTCCAGATTTCAGTGTGGAAAGATAGGTAGCCACAGAAAACATTTTATCCCATCTGAGGTGCTTACCTGGCATGGCTTTAACTTCTGAAGAGGTACTTATCTTACATAGATTCTATACCAACTGTGCTATCTTAAAATGCTACACCTGAAGTAGTCAAATGACACAGAAAATTCCATTTATAACTTAGGAAGAATTTTTTCACAATGAGTGCAACAAAACACTATACTGATTTCCCCAGGAAAGCCATGGACTCTCCATCTCAGGAGATACTAAGAATTTCACTAAACAAAATCCTGTGTGAGGGCCTGGACAAGGCTGCCAGTTAGTGCTGCACTGAGAACTAAGGAGCTGGAGCAGATGATGTCCAGAAATGTTTTCTTAAACTAAATCATTCTGTGAATTGTAAACACCTGCAGTAAAGCATAGAGGCTAAGACTATTGTGTTTAGAGGAGATAAGAAATTATAAAAGGGAGGTGGTGAAGAAACAAAGCTGGAAGGATTGTGTCCAGCCTGAAATGCTGCTGAATATTGCAGCTCAAGCAATGCAAGGTTGATAGGGTCAAGCAATACTGTGTTAGATCAACAAGCTAGCTTCAAGTGCACAGCTTCAGTGGGTGTTTTTTTGTTTGTTTTATTTTTTTCCCCTTCAGCTTTTGCTGGAATACAGAAATCAAACAGAAAGAGTAAAGGATGAGACTAGAAGTAGAGAAGGTATGTGGAAGGTACTGTGTGATATTAAAAGATCTCTGGTTAAGATACACTTTTCCTAAGTTTCTGATCATTGCATTATTGCTATTTTACTCCAGAGAGCTCAAATTAGATTTCCAGTGCTCATAGTCTTGATTCATCTCTGTCTAACTCTTTATAAATGAATGTGGGAGGATAGGGAGTAGGAGTAAAGAAGGATAACATACATAGAGGTTGAACTGTGACTGACTATACTGGCTCACATCTAAAGGTTGACTCTCAAAGTTGTGGATCTTAGGACTGTGATCCAGAAACAGTGACTAGATTTCATCCAGACTTGGATGTATGTGTGGCTTAGTGACAGAGGCTATTTAAAAGCTATTGGTGTCTGTGTATGGGGAGGAATGGTGGAAATTTGTGGGTTTTATTAAACTGTGACATCATTCCCTAATGGATATTTATAAATCATCTTTTCATCAAGATGAGGCCTCTTCTTAGTAATTGAAGTTACATTTCAGCATTAAATTAAGGAATAGTAATTTCCGAGTGTTTGGTGCCTTGAAAGCAAAAGAAGTTAATACTGCTTATATACAGTATTTCAAACTTCATACAGTTGCTTGAGCAGAACATATGCTGGTTGAGTGCTTCAATTAGACAGTGAGATGTTCAGTTTGGAAAATTCACACTGTGAGGGAGAAGCTCACAATTAGAGCTTAGAGTCTGGTCTGCATTCTGCTTGCCAAAACATCTGCTGCAAAGTGATGTCTTCTTTTGACATTGCATGAAATTAAATTCCTTTGATTAACTTTTTCCTGCAGTTTAATAACATTACTATTAAAATTCAGGGGGTTTGGCTTCTGTGTACATGTGTGGGCATGCATTCTTATTTTCCTTCAGTAGTAAAGTCAGGATGTGGTGTTCTAACCACAGATAGACTATTCCCATCTGATAGTGTTACCTACTCATTGTATAGGCTGTTGTATTTGTAATGTGCTAACCCTTTAATTCCTCTCAGTACTCAGCAATGTGTTGCATAAAGGCTAATGCACATGGGTAGGGAGTAGAAGCTGCTGCAGTAGGCACTGTATAGTTCCTCCTTTTTTAGATATTCATACAGATAAAAATTTAAATTTATCATGGTGTGAGTTTAGCGGGGCTGTATAAATTCAAGCAACAAACTGTGTTCAGTCTTTTGTTAGATTTGCAGTTAAGAAATTTACTCTTTTTTCTATTCCAAAGTACATAGACAGCAACAAATAGCTGAGGACTCCAGGACAACAACATTCTTGTAATATGTTCTGCAAAGAGATGGGGATAAACTTCTTTATGCTGGTTGCAAAACCAACTTGTTGCAAGCAAGAGTAGATCCTAGTTTCTGAACATCTCAGTCATCAATGATTTTATCCTTTTGCATCCTGTGTACCTCATTTTCTCTTTTGTGGGTTAATTGAGGTGCAAAGGCACTGGTGCTTACTTCAGGTCCTACAGAAGGTAAGTGGATAAGCATGAGATTGACCTGAATTCTTCTAAACTATACTTCTTTTTTTTCTTTTTTTTTTCTAAAAAAGATCATGTAGTGTCTGCTTACTGCAGACGCATCTCTGCAGCAGGACAAGGTAGCTGTCATTTCCTTTCACACCAAGACAGTGGTATGAAATGGAGATCTGAAAATGAGTCATTATCAGACCCTCAAATGTAGCACCTGTTATTTTAAACTGGTTTACTGGTTATCTCCATTGCTCAGAGATACCAAATTTTCTTAATGGCTTAATGGTTTAGATGCATGAACTATGTCTTTCATAGTCATTTCCAAATAGTGATGCTGACTGTAACTAATTAGATTCTGACTGATGTATTTTAAAAGATTAGCAGAATCTTTTAACAAATAGTATATTTTTGAGTACACTTCTGGGGAGCGAACTAAAGGAAGGTATGATATCATATGTCATTGCACATGTTTGCTTTAATCTGTACTGGTTATAATATTGTAGGGTTTTGTGTGTGTCCATCGCGGCTCCTTAGTATTGCTGAAGCCTCAAATAGAATCACAGAAATAGAATCACAAAGCCATTTGTCATTTCTAAAACAAGGCTTTGTTAAGTGTTATTAATGTTATGTCAAGCAAGGATAGATTTAAATGAAAATCAAATTGCTTATCAATCCCAGAGACAGTGCCTAAATTCTGTAAGAACTACTTCACCTTTCCCACTCCAAAATATTTCTGGAGTTTAAGGCATGGTCAGTTAGGCAGACACTCTAGCTGAGTCTCAAACTAAACTCTTTTGATAACACACATGTATTACAAGAAAATTCTTTCATTACTAGTATAAAAAAATAAGTGTTTTAAGTTTGCATTGTTTTGAAGTAGATCATTCAGCAAACTGTATTTTGCATTTGAGCTGCTATCATTATGCAACTTATGTAGTATGCTAGTCCTTGGGGCAAGTATCACCACATCATCTTTGAAATGTGAATACCTGAAATGGCTGAATGAACATGAGTTGGCACATAAACCTATCAGATAAAAAAAGGTTGATGGCTTCTTGTCCTTAACTTAGACATGTTGTCTAGGAGTTCAAACAGAATGAATTCTGCTCTAAGATTTACTTAGCTTGATTTATTTTATATACATTTTCTTAAAAATAAAACCCTGAACTCCTTCCAAATTGAAATAACTGCAGGCATTGCTGGATGACAGAACAACATGCGAGTTATGTTATTACTGAGTTATCCCCTTCCTAATCAGGTTACCTAAGTGAGAAGGGATGGAGTAATGCATATCTCTTAAATTTTTCATTAGGAGGAAACTAGACAAGGTGATTGTGATGAAAGCCTCTTTGGAAAAGGAGTGCATTGCAAGGAACTGCGTCAAGAACAGCAGACAGGAGAATGAAGGAACAGACAATTCTAACCCTAAGGCAATTTTTCCACTTCCTCCAAGAACATTAAAAACAAAGCCTTAAATGTCTTCTGTCAACCTATGCATTTATTACTGTGCATAAGAGGTAGTGTACCTCTGAGCTACTGATTTCCCATGTTTTTTGCATAGTAGTTTATAAGCTCTAGTATTATGCCTTCCTGCTTATGAATCTCACGGGAGAATACCCATTTTTCTTTTTAATAACTGTATATCATCATATGCCATCATTGAATTCCTCATCTTCAAGGTTTCCTTCAAGACTCCTCCTCACCAGTGTCCCACTCTTTATGTAATTAAAACTCTGTATCTAGTAAGAACAAGTTCAGGATGTGTAAAACCCCTGAATTCTGGCTTGTTTGTCAGTGGTATCCTCACTGACAAACAGAAGAGAGATAAGTCCTAATAATGAAGTTCAAGGTCGGGATTCAGAAGGCATAGGGAAAATTCCACATCTCTCAAAACTGTTTTTTGTGTTTGTACTGACATACTCATGTCCTCTTTAGTCATATTTTTTCCTGTATATCTGTCCCTAAAGTGCTATCTGCTGCTGAAGAATAGAAGCTTTCTTCAGTTTTTGTAGGAGTTATTGGTCTCCCACAGTAGCTAAACTGGACTTCTGTCATTCAGCAGTGTAAACACTGGATGGCAAAGAAGAGCAACTGTCAGCAGAAAATGTGACTAAACCAGATTTTAAACACAGTGGACAGTATGTTGTTGCACTTCTTTCTAAGTAACTCCACGCTGATATAGTAGCATCGGTGAGTTAAGTTTGCTCTCTTGTTATTTAAACATGGTTATGAACTATTCCCTGTTTATGAGAAAATGTTTTTCTTTAAAGAAAAGAAGAAGAAAAAGCACCAACAAAAATCAGTCACGCTTTGAAACAGGTATTTTTATATATGGCAGTGGAGAAGCTATGTTGTTTTGCATGAACTTTGTATTTGAGTAAGATTACTTGCTTGGTATTATTCTGACTCAAGAATGAAATCAAACAAGGCTTCAAGGAAGGAATATGTATTGAAGAAAACAATGAAGGATATGCACCTTATCTCTAGAAATTATATTGAGGCTTCTTATAGAAAAATGATGAGCTTGTCACCAGAAAATATTGATGTTTCTGTTGCCATCCGAGTTAGCAAGCTTATGTTTTGCAGGCCAGAGTCTAAGCAGGAGAATATTTAAGCCATTAAAAATTCCTACCTAGGGAGAAAAAGCAAGCGAACAGCGAGTGAATACTAAGGCACGTTGGGAAAGTGTTGGAGGAAGGCTCTTCTCTCCTGGCTCATTGTCCGGGTTTTTACTGGAGTAGAGTTAATTTTCTTCCTATATCTGGTACCGTGCTGTGTTTTGAAATTAGGATGAGAATAATGTGATAATGCACCGGCATTTTAGTTGTTGCTGACCAGTGCTTACACTAAGTCAAGAAATTTTCAGCTTCTCATACTGCACAGGAAGCTGGGAGAGGACACAACCAGGGAAGCTGACGCTAACTGACCAAAGGGATATCCCATACCAGATGGTGTCATGTCAGCATTAAAACTGGGGAGAGTTTGGCAGGGTGTTGTGGCCTAGCAAATCAGTGACAAGCTGGGCATCAGTCAGAGGGTGATCAGCAATGTCACTGTGCATCCCTTGTTTTGTATATTCTTTCATCATTATTATTTTCTCTTCCTTTTATGTTCTATTATACTGTCTTTAGCTCAACCCACAAGTTTTACCTTTTTTCTGATTCTTTGGTGTTTAGCTACCTGCTGGGTTAAACCACCACACTCAGCAATACCTGTTGCTTCCAAACAGGTAACTGAGTTATCCCCAGAAGCACTGTGATAATTCTAACAGCCAGATCTGCAGACCTTGGGTAGGCTTAACCTTTGTCTTTAATTGTGTGCACCTCTTAACAAAGGTGTTCCTGTGAGGAACTGTTCGAGGCCCGTTACCAGCTTCTGTCACGGGCACCTGAAAGCACTTTTATAGATGGTTACTTCCCTTAAGTGTAGTGTAAGTGTCATCAGCACTGAGATTCACTTTGTTTGGTTAGGCCACTGAAATCCACACAACGTGCAAACCAAGGCTCTTGTCACCTAAGAGATGTATTTATGGAACAGGGTAATTGTAACAGTCCCCCAGAAAATGAGTCAGAACATTGGGTGTTGTAGTGGATATGAGGTGGAGCAAAATGCAGGAAATGGGGAGTCTTGTCTTCTGTGAAAATTGCTTACTGAGAGACTGGGGGGATAGGTCACAAGCATACGTTTGTGCCACTGCATTAGCTGTTAACACATATATTGTGAAAATACTATTTCACACTTCTTTTCAAAGAAGTAAACTAATAGAAGCTTCCTAACATAAACAGCTTCCCTGGTTTGGTAATAGGAACAACTGAGATCAGTAGCAGGTCTGAGATTAAACTTCTATATAACCTGAAGAATTGCTTCTTTTACAGGACTTTGGGCTTATTGAGCATAGGGAGTCCTTACACCAATCAGTTCCAGTGCTTAGCTTCCACAGCCTAATATAATGAAATTTACTCAGCAGATTTGTTGTTAAATTGCGAAATCAGAATTAGTTGAATCTTGCAGCTTCTGCAATTACATCTATATTTTGTAACATCATACAAAAAACTTTGTTAATTTATTTTGACAAATGCAAGTTAGCTGCAAAATGACAGTCTGTCACAGTATGTTGTACAAATTGGTAATGCCTTAAGATTAATAAGTTTAAAGTTATGACAGTGTTTGTAGGACCATGAGGTCTTTGAAAGCATCATACTCTTCGTTTCTCATGCAACTCTCATGTTTCACGTTGTTTGAAAAATGGCTTACAAGCTAGATAAAAGGAATAGTGGATATTCTTATGCAAAACAATATGGCAACAATCATATATATATATCATAATATCATAGAATCATATATAATATCATAGAATCATAGAATGGCTTGGGTTGGAAGGGACCTTAAAAATAATCTGGTTCCAACCCTGCTGCCACTAAACCAGGTTGCTCAAGGTAAGAATGATGTAGACTGCTTTTAGCATATCAGCTACCTAAAAGCTTGCTTTTCACACTGTACATATTACAGATTCATCACCTAGTCCAGTTCTTGGTAGAGTTCTCTGTAAAAGATAGCAGTCAGATAAAACACCAAAGGTAGGATGTTATATTGCTGTGAATTCAGTATGGACTTTAGGCCCTAATTCTTCAAAGCATTTAAGCATGAATTTACACTTCAAAGGAAAGCAGAATGACTTCCTACCCAGCAACTTTTGGTGAATTATCACATTGCGTTGTAAATTACTAAAAGTCAGAACTCTACCATGCAGAATGGTCAGTCCAGCTCTCTTGCAAACATAATGTTCATTATTAAAAGCAAGTAACTGAATAGACTGAACAATATTACTATGTAATTTTCTTACTCATATTCCTTTTACATTACAAAAATATTTATCTTTAACATGGTGTTTGAAGATATGTTTGCATGTTTTATCATTTCCTTTTGAATTTAGGTCAGTAAATACCGTCTCTAGAAACAAATTTATTGTTCTTTATGTAAAGTTCAGAGCAAAAGTGTATTGCTAAACATGTTTATAAATTTCTAAACTAAGGGGTTACATGGGAAAGCATGCCAAAGCTTTCAGCATAGAAACACTACTAGGCCCTGCAATAACATCTGATGCACTAGCAAGAGAGCACCAGAGAAAAGCTCTAAAATGTGTTGTGAGGGGGTTTTCTTACTAAATATGCTTTGTAATCAGAAGCATTAAAGATAATTTTTTAAAAAGCATTGATTAGAATAAAAATTACAGATGGTATTTTTAGTTATATTGCAAATGTGCCAGACTGAAAATGGAAATATTGGACACCTACTTAACATTTACTGCACTGCAGTCAGATCCATCCTGGCAGGGTTTATCTGCTATCTCAATCAATTCTCTCAGAAAAATGAAATTATGTATTTCTCTTTGTGCTCTCAAAGCAGCAAATTCACTAGGTCTGTTGTATTTTTTGATATCGGGTTTACAGACTTTTCCTTCTTTTCTGTGCAAACTTATCAACATTTGTAAGTCAGTATTTGTTTCTAACAAGCTTCCCTTGACCTGCTGCTTAAAATTCTACAGTCCGGACAGGTAATTCTGAATGTGACTGTATTTTCATTTGGAAGGTCATGGTAGAGTGACAGAAGGAGGAGATGATATTCACAATACAGCATGTTAAAATACTTAGTGCTTATTCCTGTAGCACTAGAATGGAATTCTTACCAATGTATAACATATTTTTATAGCAGTATAATTAATTTTCTGAAGGGGTCAGGGTTTTTTTTTCCCTATGTGGTAAATTATGCTAAGTCTTTGTGAGTTAATTAAAAATCTTATCTGTTAATTATCTACAGTGCGTGCAAAATAGCTGTTCATGTAAGTTCTGAAGTTAGGATTTTATTTTTTTTATCACTGGTATCTTACTGGCTAAGTTAGAAAAACATGCAAATATCCTAAATGTTGCTTTACAACTGAATTGGAATACATTAAATTGCTGTTAGTGTCAATTGCCTCTTTTATATTATAAACTGAACATTCATTGTGACTGACATAGGGAAAAAGTATGAAACAGGGTATGCCATTATTATTTGTTATATCTCACTTATATAAATACCAGTGATAATAATATTACCATTTTTGGTAGTAATATAGCATGTCATAGTTGTATACCATTTTTGGTCAGGGTCTGGAAAGATAAAAATCTCTGTGATGTTTACTTGGTATAATACTATTATCAGTGGTCTGAAGGATTAACTCTAAGCTGGGTTTTTGTAAGTACAGAATGGTTAACGTTTTTTGTTCTCTTGTTGTAAGTAAACCTCTTGTTATTGACTTAAAACCACTAACTACTGTCTGTAGTGAGGGGAATATTTTTCAGATGCAACAGTCACCATTTGATTTTGATTGAAGCCAGAACTCTGTTATGTGAGTGCTTATTCCTCGTGGGGGGAGAGTATTTTAATGGGTTTGTTTTTTGGTTTTTATGTATGTGTTGGGCTTTGTTTTGGTTTGGGGTTTGTTTTGTTTTGGTTTTGTTGTGGGTTTGGCTTGGGCATTGGTTTTTTTGTTGGGATTTTTTTTTCTTTCTTTTTTTTCCCCAAAAAGAATTGAGGCATATAATAGCTTCTAAAGCTCTGGTGTTCACTGCAAAATTTATTCTCTACTATTAGTTCCTGGTATGTGAAGTGATGGTGCATGGATTTACAGGCAAGAATATAAGGAGGATTTCAAAAAAGACACTAAAGAATTATGAAGTGCTTTTTATGTCATAAAGTCAAAACCAAAAGAGGGCCAAATTAAGTTAATGGTAAAGATTTGGCAGCAACGCTTTTAAAACTAGTGTGAGTACTGAATGCATAAAATCAGTAATCAACTTGGGAGTCATATGTTAGAAGCAGCAAATGCATTACATTCTCTACAAAGATAACAGCCAGTGTTCATTTTTCTTACTAGCTAATTTAACCACCAGGTTTTTATTGCTGCTTCTGCTTAGTCCTTCCATTATTAGCTGAAGTTGACATTTCTCACAAAAGTTCATCCTTGGTAGTAATAATTTGCTGCCATATAAAATAAATGACTTAACATAAAAGATTTTATTGATTGCAGTGCCAATTGGCGCTTTCTTGTTCTCTGTCAAAATGAGCACAACACATTGTCTATTACAGCTGCACGACTACCCTGTGACCACAGTGTGTTGCAAGTTTTAACATTATTGCTTCTGTATGTATTTTCCCCTCATAAATTATTCTTTGCTGAAGAATGTTAATTAGTAACTGATAGATATAAAGATTGCCAGGGACAGCCCATTAATTCCATTTACCTTAATGGCACTTAGATCATAGCTTGCAATACAGCTGTATTCAGACTGGATTATAAATGTAATTTTTTGCATCATTAACTACCCTGATTAATCTTAGACAGCAAAAGAATAATTATAGAAACATCGGACTTGCAATGTGCCACTTTAAAGTTGTAGCTTTGCTCTTTTATATTTACATCATTGCAAACATCATAGGTTTTGAAAATTTAGACTAGGAAACAGTTTTTCTTCTTTTAATAATTAACTCGTGCCTTGTACTAGTCATTTCTCATTTCTGCTTCTACTTGGATTTTTTGAGGCTTTATTTTGTTTGTGATTTGTTGGGATTTTAAGTGTTTTTAGTAACGTTCTGCTTTTGACTAGTGCAGTTACTGGATATTTGCATAGTAATTGACCACCATTAGCAAAGTTCATTCTGCTCAGAGTATTAAGGAAAACACATATAGTCTGTGTCTGATTTCTTTGAAGGCTCCATAGATGAGAAACTTACTGCCAGAAGATGTCATTTTGATTTTCACTTTATGGTCATCATGAATGTCTGACAAACAATTCACTGTTTTGGGTCAAACAGGAATACCAGCCTCAGACAGGAACATATTGGATGAGGTGCTGATCTTCCAGAGAGCAGCTGGGAAATGACGTGTTCTACTTGGAATTCATGTTTAATGTTAACAGTTGGGAAGCCTGACCTGCCCGATATCGTAAAGGCTTTTACCACGTGAGGTTTTTTGGCTTGTTTTTCTTTGGTCTTAAGCAGCAAAAGGTGATGTAACCCTACAATGGTTGTGTGCCTTTGATGTAGTATCTTTTTGATGTTATATGCACCCTGACAAGTGCATAATGCTACTTAAAGTGTTAAACTTCTGGTTGCCTTAAATAATAAGACTAGAAGTGACAGAGAGAATTTGCACTGATAATGCCATTTCAATAATAATAAATCTGAAAAGAAAACTAAAAGTAGTTACTTGAATTGCACTGTCTCAGAAATGCCATTAATAAACAGTTAATGGATGATTCTCAAGAACACACTGGATTTTTTAAGATCAGTTGACAATGCTGCATGATGTGTGCATACGCTATGTGGCTCCTCATATAGAGTGTGAACTGAAGATATTTTGAAGGGGAAAAGGAGAAGAGAACTTTCCAATGTTTCATTCAAATTGATGTTGCACAGATACTTCTTTAATAGCATGAATTTCTCATGTGTGGCAGATACAATTCCATTTCAGTGTAAAAAACTGCACCGTTTTTAATTGTTTCGAGTCTCCTTGTTTCCTCTCAAGCTGTAGACAAATCCACTACAGAGGCAATCTGCTGCACAAATTACAAGTGTACATTGGTAAAGTGTTCTCAGTAGTGCCTGAAAAGGCAGCAGCAGTCATAAGAAGGCACAAGAAAAGAAGGGTAGACATTTGGTGCACTGAAGTTCACAGCTGTGTTTAAAGGAAAAGTAATTTTTAGTTATCCTATCCTATAGTAGAGCTATTTGTGGCTGCAGCTGCTCCTGAAAGCCGCCAGGGTAAAAGCTTCCCTCTCACTTGATCAGACTGTCTTTTGAAACAAGAACCAAGAGCCACATGAAGTGTGGTGAGGGGTTAGCCAGGGGAGATGCTCTGAGCTAGGGAGAAGGGGTTGGTGGAGAAAGCAATGGGTTCAGCCCTGCACTCAGGCACAAACCTCTGTGGTGGCCTTGAACCATACTTGCTCTCAGTTCCTGTTTGTAAGTCAAAAGTATTATTTCCTGGCCTTTTAAGTCTGTCACAAAGATCCTGATCATTAATGATTAATCCTGGCACATGAATGTGTGCAGTATGAAGATCTGGACATAATTGTCAAAGCTGAGATCCAAGGTCAAGTATTGGTTTGAACTTCTTCCATCGGCATGTCAAGCAGGAATAAGTCCTGGTAGATAGGGTTCATCTCTAATATAACTTCAGTATAAAGCTAAAAGAGCTTTATAGGAGCAGGATGAATGACATTTTCATTGGTGATGTTATTTTTAAAATCACATATAATTAAATGGGTAGGAAATAACACCAGCCTTAGAACTGAGAGACCTGCAGACATCTAAGAAGATAGAAACAAGCTCTCTGAGGTTTGCACTGCACTTTTGGTGTCATCTTAGTTTTTTCTTTCATTAGTTGCTGCTGTCTTATCAGGTCCCTCTTACCTGTTCTGTGTTGTAGATATCTCCAGGGCAGAGCTTTTACTGTAAAAGCAGAGACAATGCACCCATTGGTATTAATAGGCATCAAATTATACATAAAAAATGAATCCTTCAAAATCAGAGCTGGGCTGTTTCTGCGTTGTGGAGTTTCTTTTCTGAAAAGATATGCTAGCAGTGAAGATGTCTAAGTACTTGACTTACAAGCAACAACTAGACAGTTCACAGGCATTAAAATTGTCTGTGTTCACATCCATAGGTACTTGTGAGAGGTACTCCAGACATAGATTGATTTTGAATCAATTATACACCTATGCTGTCTACTGCTAACGCATAAGGCTGTGAATGAGAACAAGTGGATTTGCCAAGAGTTCTAGTACAGCTCAGTTTTCATATGTTAATTACCTGCATGCAAGTGGTCTTTATAAAGCACTGTGAAATACCCAGATAAGACTTCCTATTGTGTTTAAGTTCTTAATATACATTAAGTCATTTTCAACCTGTTTAATTCAAAATACCCAACAGTACCCTAGCTTTACTGAATGTTAAGTGATACTGCCCTTGTGGCTGGAGACGAGCTGAAGTGATGGAAGAACTCTGAAGACGACTTGCCTGCAGTAATTCAGTGTCTAGATGCTTTGTCCCTTCCTTTTTACCTAAACTCTTGTTCCCATCTGCGTGTACTAGTTCATCTGGGATTCCACCCTGGACTGGAGTGGAGGGGACACAGAACCTCCCTTCTTATCCACTGGACTGTAGTCTGCAGCTCAGTCCTCACCTGGTCAATGAACCTCTGACTCCTTGGGTGTCTCAGGAGCTGTATATACATCACCAGTGTAATTGGAGATAATTTGGGATAAGGGCATCCAGTTTGAGTTTACTTGACCTAAAATCACGGAAAGACCAATATCAACCTGAAGTAACTTTAAACAGTCAGAGAATTCATGAAAGGAAGTGGACTACCGCCAAGCCAAATTACTAGTATGGAAAGAAAGCATGTCACAATCTGCCGTGACAATGAAGTAGTGAATTAATTCCCCCTTCTCGTATTGTCCTTTCAATACAGGCAAAAAAAAGAACAAACCAAAAAAAAACAAAACACACCCCTCCCCCTCCCGAAAAACAGAAAAAAAGTTTTTTGTCTTTTTTAGTTGTATGAAAATTTATTTCTGGTAGTGGAATTCTGGAGGGAGTGGAGATCGCTATTCTAAGCCTGTTTTGAGATATCTTGAACTTTTGGGCTAGTATTTCTATAAGCACATAAATAGCAACAAGTTTTCTTCCATTGTTTCATTTAGTTCTGGTTTCATCTATAGAAAGCTCAGAAGTCAGGGTCAGAATGGTACCTCCCTGGCAATACTTTTTTTTGAAATTTTAATTTTGATGTATCATTCAGATGAAACTTCAAATACGAAATTGCATGGAAATGTACGCTGGTAACTTTTCATCTTTTTCCAGATGATATAAAAACATACTGGGAATTATTTAGTGCACCACATTTCAGAGATGGGTAGGAAGGGATTAAAGCACTTCAAGTAGTGAATGAGCCATAACCATATTCTGCACAGCTGTTCCGTACACTCAGGATCACACTAATGATTCAGTCAATAAGACTGACAGGAGACTTGAAATGGAACTCAGTGGCAATCTGTAGAGAATTACGCAAAACTGTACAGTCCTAATGTGAGTACCCAGTGCAGGTATAGGTATGTTTTTTTCGTCACAAAGTAATACAATTTTAGTTTTGTGCTATGAAGAAATTGTGCAATGTTTCAACTGGTAGGGAGTTGGTTTAGTAATGTAGTAATATCCATTTGTTCTAAATTATTTCTTGTCTCTCTTTTCCTACTTTCTGCATCATAAAGAGCCTGAAAGGTAAATCAGGTTGATCTTAATTATGCAGTTACAAATACCTTATTAAAATGCAAGTCACCTTCTGACAACCTGTTTCTCTAATCTTTCTGGCATCTTGCTCAGCTTAGTACCAAATTCTAATGTTGTTTATGCGTATGTAGTTACTAAGCACAGCAAGGTTCATTTTCATTCTTACTTAAGTTCTCAAACTATATCAAGATAATTTATTAATTTTTCTTTTCCATTTTCCAATTTCATAGTTCTCTTTTAGTGGAAGTGAGTTTCCTGATAACACAGTCTCGTCCTTGTTCAGGCAGGTTTTAGAGCTAATAATGTTATGGAGGAAGTAGGCAGGTTAATGTCTTCTTCTGTGGACTGTTATCTATGAACTGAGCAAAATTAAAATGTTTATTGCATACAACGAGATATAATGATCTTAGTGATCTGTATGAGGGCTATGAATACAACTGTACTGTATTCATATTTAACCGCAACCTCTTAAAAAGGCATATTTAGATGCACATGTAAACTATAGCACTTCAGTTCCCGTATGTGAAGTGTCTGGGGAACGTTATTTTTCTGTGTTGACTGATGGTGATGAAATTAAATAAAATGGTCTTGAATCTCAAGATGTGAGGCAATATGATGACATTTGGTCACATAGTTTTATTTCTTTGAATTTTCTTAAGAAGGACAGTAGAACATTTCTTATGAGAAGGCAGTGGAGATGTTTTATGTGCTTTTATTTCAGTGCTGACCTATGACAAAAAAAGAAAAAAGAGGAGAAAAAAAAGCATCTGTGGTCAAATAATTATACCAGCAAGTATCTACACTTGCATCTGAAGTGAAATGTTTCTGCCAGATTTTGAAGACAGACAGACGCCCACTTGAGAACCAGGAGAGAAATTCAGTAATTTTCTAATTACTCTGTTGCTGTGATAAAAATATTCTGTCCCCATAACTTTTTTTTTTTCCTTTCATGAGGTGAGGTATGGATTAAATGATGCCTTGATGTCCCTTTTAGTCTCTTATTCTCAGGTTCTACAAATATGGGTTAAGAACTGTAATTTCTCCCAGTGTTAAGTCTTAACTCGCTACAACAATTTTTGAAATGTTTGAAAAGTACAGATTTGATAGACTGTTCTAATAGTGTCTGAAGCATATCTTGGACTTTTTCAGGTAAGAATGTATAATTGTAAGTATTCCAATTATACTCTACACCTTAGTTCTTAATGGTTTCTTTGGAGTCACTAGGATAAAAATGGTTAATAAGAAGAATTTTTAAAATGGGCTAAAATAGCAGCATGATGAGAAAAGTTGCATTTCAGAATTAATTTGCCACTCATTAAACACACATATACATAGTCACTTCTCAGGAACACATGTAGTAGTTTGTAAAAACCATTTTGGACTCTTGTACTTGTAAGCAATTCACTTGTAAGAGTGAAAAATGTGCCTCTGCCAGTTCTCTGTCTGGCACACATCCTGCTTTTATTGTTGTTGTGATTAGAGAGACTTACTATTATTAAATACCAATTATAACATTTGGTCCAGTTTTCTGAAATTCATTCACATGTGAATGATGTTATTGGGAATTCGTTGCATAACCCTCATTACGCCTGCCAACCTTTTGTTCCAATCTCTTTTCTTAAGTACAAAGCACCAAAATGCCCTTAGCTTTTTTTAATGTGTTCTTTTTCTCATAAGCTTATTTTTGCTTTGTTCTTCGTTGAAGCTGAGGAAACAAATGGCATTTTAGAACTTTAGGTTTTTATCTTTATTGGTATCTTTAGAGGTATCTTTAGAGAGACTATAAAGTTTATCTGTTTTTGCTTTAAGCAATTATTTTGTGTTTAATCATGTTTTTACCATCTGCCACTGCTCATTTAAGTGAATAGCTGAAAAGAAACAATCCACCCCTTCTTTCCACACCACTTTGGTAATACTTACTAGAAATGGAGTTATTCTCCCACTTTCAATGTGATATGTTTCATGTTAGTCTGTTTTTATGCTGCAGTTGTTGTATTGAGTGTTGTCCACTGGATAACTGAGCAATATGTCAAACATGCTGTATTTGATTGCCTTTCATCTTCTGTCCTTTGGGAGAATCTTTTAGGTCTGGTAGAATTTTGTGTGCTGTTTGGATCAGCACTGGAGATCAATCATGGGTTTGTAATTTGGAAGTTTATTATCCATTGTGCTTTCGCTGTGTTTGTGGAAAAAAATGGAAAACATATTTTGCAAGAAGTGGGACTGAAGAAAAAGAAAGGGCCATCCTATTCCGGAAAACCAGTTGAATGCTACCCTCAAGAGTTCTGAGAGATACAAGGGAAGTTTCTTAAAGCAAACTTCGTAGCAACTCAGACAACTTTTCTCAAACAACTTTATGGCTTGTGTGTCCAACTTTCAGTCATAAGGCTGTGTTTAGTCTGTGTTGCACCTTCACAGATTAATCTGAAGTCAGGAGCTGTGTGGTGCTCATATGAAAGGCAATATAAGTAAGTACCATTAGGTATATTCTATTGGGTAACTGCAACTAGCATATATTTTCATTCTTCATTTCTGAGAAAATACCATATTTTGTCTAAGAAAGAAGTTTTGAAAATAGTTACACTTGTGAGTTACTCGCATCCTGTGTCAATGAAGACTGTAGGAGAGCGAATGAATAGGCTGATAATTCCCATTGAGAGCAAGGTTTCAGCTTTATATGGTAAATGAGGTCTAGGGCTATTCATTGGACCCCTTGGACAAAACACAACATTGAACAGTTGCTCATTAAGTGGGCATTGTCCATCTTCTGAACAGAACAAAGCCAGAATCTTTCAGGAAAAATATGTGAACATGTTTTTAAAATGTTAATTCTTAAAGTGTCAAATTAAGGCTTATGGGTATTTCGTGTTTCTAAAGGCTTGATCTGCAACCTTAATGTTCTTTTAGCATGGTGTGGTTTTGTATTTAGCATACATACACATACATACACAGATTTGTTCCAGTTTGACAGTCCTTCACATGCTGTTTAGTGTGTTTGATTAGCATAATCACTGTCTGATTATTTCTCACTAGCTCGCATATGCAAATTCTTGTCTTTTGACTGACAACCATTATTAGACAATCAGAGTATGAGGATTTGCATAATCTCTATGTGGTTACAGTATTTGTGTGCAATACCACTGTGAATGCAAATCTTTTTGCTCTGACTGGTTGCTGTATATTCAAGCAGTTTGCCAGAAATACTGCTGCTGCCTCAGCATCTCATTGCCAAGTGGAAATATCTACAAGAACAAAAACAAAAGCAAGAGAAATTCTAAATATTTATAGATATTTACTAGATATATAATACCAGAATCACATCAGAAAGGTGACAACTGCTAAAATTAAATAGCTCCATAAGTAAAAAATATATAAAGAAACAGATAAATGAAAAGATAAATCCTTAAAGTCTTATAATATTTCAATGAGAGAATAAAAAGTATACTTTGGGTATTCATTCTGAAGTACTATTCAAATTACATAAACCACTTACATTGTTTAGGAAATCACTGCAGTTTTCTATTTTATAGATACCACTTTTTTAAGAAAAAGTAATTATTCTGTAAATATTGCACATTATTGTAGTTGTTTCAGGTATTTTTTATATATTATTTTATATTTAACTTGATTGAGTAATATTTCTGATTTATGTACATGAAAAGCATAAGGCTAGTTCCACCCTAGTTCACTATTAAGAACAGACATGGTAGACACTAACAAAAGATGTGTAATGCTGAGTTCAATTCACTGCATAATTATTCACCATAATTACTAGGGCAATACTGAATAAATTAGCTATAAAAGGATAAACCATGCATGATAGCACATCTAGAACGTATATTTTAACTATTTGACATCATATTGTTCTACTTGTACATGAAACCAAAATATTGTTGAACATTTGTGTGTGTGTGTGGTTTTTTTATGCTTACTAAGCTCTTCCCATCATTCCTTTTGAATTGTGTTCTTTGGTTATTTCGTAAGATTCTAATTCACAGATTAATGTGATGTTGGAGAAAAAAACCTTGACTGCCAGCCCTAACAATTGGACGTATTTCTTATGGAAATACAGAATGTCAAATATACTTAGAATCAAATCACTGAGCTGTTATTGAACTGTTCTGTTTCTGACCAGAATATTAAGAATGTGTCAGGTAGATTGGCAATTTTAAGTCTGATAGTTCTTGAAAGCATCAGATCTACTACATGTGCTGCTTAGATTTTATTTTATTTTTAACATGCACAGTTAATAAATACTTTCAGGAGGTTTGAGATGGATGTGCACACACAGAAATGAACTGCAGTATGTGACACCCAGTAATTTCAATACTTCCTTGAAATTATAGACCTGTTGCATGTGCTTTGCTGCATGTGCTTTGTCCAGCTTGAATTTGCAGTTGCAACAGATGTCAAGTATCTCCTGGAGAAGAAGGAGCTACCACTTAGCTGAACAGTGCCCGTAATATGGGCACTCTATATGGGCAACATAAGGTTGACTGTCTAGCAGTTCTCAAAAATACCGGTTTCTGCATAAGTAATAATATAACAATGGAATATAATAAATATAATATTGCTGCATCTGTACAGTTTGCCAGCATGATTGCAGGGGAAATGATTGTGAATTATTGATGCTACTGAGATCAGAGAAGAACTGCTCAGTTTTCAATTGGAAATAGTCAAATTATGCCTGAGAATATTTGTGGTTCAGAAAGTCTCCTACCTATAAATGACAGTTGTTTTACATGATTGAGGAGCTTTCCTATACCTTTAGCAACTGCCTTTCTGTGTTTCTAATAGTGTGTCACAGTTATAATGCAATAGGCAGTTTTATGTTTGAACTGTTTGGTATTAAGACTGCATCTACCATGCATTTTTAAAAAAGGATTAAATTCACCAGTAAGTGTAAACTGATGCAGCATTTTATTCTTTTTTGCTTGGTAAAGGCATTGTGTATGTGTTTGGCACAGGGTTTACACTGTTTCCAATGCTCTTATTAGTTTCACTGTTTGTTGGAACATAAGAGAATGGTTGAAAGGAGCCCACACTGAGTTATCTTTAGTTCTTATCAATATTATAATTAAGATATTCATGTAAGTCTCAACTCATATGTAAGAATACATATACCTTGACTGCAAGTATAATAATATTACAGTGTACTTGTTTGACTTAATTTTTGTACTTACAATTAAATATGTTTGTAGAAATGCAAACTCTACAGTAAGAAACCATACTCAGAATATCATTCTTTTAATGTTATTTTCATTGTAACATTGCATTGTGTTAATATCTGTATTTTAAGAAGTCCTGAGAGGTGTTGCTAGGTTTGTCACTAAATTCACTTACCTATTCAAGTAATGGACGTCAGTGTTTTGGTAGGTAATTGTTTTGTAAATTACCACTAAAATGGTCTACAGCAATTTTTTCCTGAGAGCTTCAGTGACCTGATGTGTTTTTCTGCTCACTTAGCATAGGATCATAGAGATTTGAGTCAATCTTTTGCAGCTAATTTCTTTGGCTTTGAGGTAAAAATACTTACTTTCTTACTTGGTTGTTTTAGGCCTACCATATGTTCTGAACAGGCTCTAGGCATGCACATTATCTTCATCATTTTACTTAAGTGCTTTTATTTATACATGTTAGTACAATTCCATTAGTTTGCTACCAAATTCAAGCATTTGAAATGCACATGCTTGTCATGCTGCTTTGTTTTAATACACAATTATAAAAAACCTCAAGCTTCCTTTGTGTCCTGGGTTCAGCAGTAGCAGTCATTTTCTGTCCTTAGTAGCTGGTACAGCGCTGTGTTTTTGACTTTTGGGCTGGGAACAGTGCTGATAAAACTGATGTTTTTAGTTACTGCTCAAATGTTTAGTCTGACCAAGGACTTTCTGAGCCTCATGCTCTGCCAGGGAGGAGGGGAAGCCGGGAGGAAGCAGGGACAGGACACCTGACCCAAACTAGCCAAAGAGGTATTCCATACCACAGCACGTCATGCCCAGGAGGTAACTGAGAGTTACCCGGAAGGGCTAGTTCACTGCTGGGTGGGGATGAATTATCGGTCGTTGGGTGGTGAGGTGTTGTATTCTCTTCCCTTGTTATTTGCTTTATCATTATCATTTTTGGTGGTAGCAGTAGTGATTTGTGTTATACTTTAGTTACTGGACTGTTCTTATCTCAACCAGTGAGAGTTACATTCCTTTTTGATTCTCCTCCCTGTCCCTCCAGGAGTAGGGAGAGGGAAAGAAGGGAGGGGAGTGAGAGAGAAACTGCGTGGCTAACTTGACAACAAGGTTTAAACCACAACACTTTGGTTGATATCCTTTAGTGATTTGAGCTTTCATGGATCAAACTTGTAATCTCTCCTTTGCTGTCGGTTTGTTGTTGGTTTTGACTTAGTCATACTATTATGCCTCTGGAATAAGAGATCACATAAAAAGGACTAATAAAAATTATATATATTTAACCCTTTTTGAAATGCAGGAAGAGCTATGTGTGAGAATTTCAGTTTTAACCTAAAAAAGCTCTTTACAAAAAAAAAAAAAAAGCACAAAAAAAAAAAAAAAAAACACCAAAAAAACCCCAAAACCTAAAAGACCACTTTATTCTGTAGAAATTATGTAAAATTTACATTTCCTAAGGATCAAATTCCTCTGTAGGTAAAATTTGCCTGGTTGAGTTCTGCCTTCTGCAGATATTTAATAGAATTTAATGAAGAGACTTGACTACAGAAGGCCTTCAAGGACAGCAGCTACAGTGATTCTGGAAATGTTGCCAAGGCAGGTAGGATAACATGGGCTCTCCTGTGTAATTTTTTAGGTGATTTTGTAGTAGTTGTTTCATCCAGAAAAGATCATGCAATAGCCACTCTTTTCACCTGCATCACACAAAATAAAGAGCTCTTTCATGCAGTATGGTAAGCACAAGAACAAAGACGACTTATGATCATTTGTCTGCCAAGGCTGAATTTGAAACAAGCAAGCAAAACCAATTGAGAGTGATAAGGTCAATGCTGACAGTGGAGTGAGGGGCTAATTTCTGCCATGCCTGTGGTTTAAGTCTGCATTTTGCTGAAGCATGGTGAGCCCCTGAATATCTTGAGAAGGGAATACAGTGCTTGATCAAAGAAAGTGAATAATATCATGTTGCCACAAATTTCAGCTTGAATAATTAAAACATAGACAATAGTATTGTAGTTCATTTTATGTATTGAAAGCAAAAATTAACTGAATGAAATATGAAACCTTTCATATTTGTCTTCATTGCCCAAACTGACAGTTACCTTGTGGGTTGCAGTGAATTTTGAGCCATGTGCTGTCCTTTGACCACAAGGAAAAGTGTGACACAGCCTGTGTTGCATAGTAAGATGTACCTAGTCCTGGATAGTAGAAAAGCAAAAGATGATGAGCAAATCAAACACTGGGAAGCTCACCCTCTTTTTGTTGTAACTTACAGTGCAGACACATTGGCAATGGGAAGTAAAGGGACATTTTGCATACCTTCGTCTTCTGCACAGCTTTGACAGCTGAATTGTAATCTTTCATGTGAATTGCAAACCGCTCTGTCGTTCACTGTAAATGGGAGTAAATTAAATCAGTTGCATCTAAGTAATAAGATAAAACTCCAGTGATTGTAATATAGCACTAGTAATGAGTAAAGAGCAGATTTTATCAAAGTTTATCATGATAACTTATTTTGAAAGCAAATACCACTTACATAAGTTGAAATACAATTTATGTGTATAATTGCTAACATTCAGTGAGCCTAGAAGTGCTTGGAGATCCTGTTAAGTATCTCACCACTTGCTGATTATCTCAGCTATGTGATATTATTTCCCTCTTTATACTTCCCTGCAATTCTTGCTCTCTATTTTCTGGCAATCAGCTGCCTCTCTTTGTTCCTCTGACTCTCAGCAGGGCTCCTCTCTGTCATCCAGTATCTGTGAGATCTGAGTGCTTATCATGCTGTACCTAGCTACCCTGTTACCTCTCTCAAATTTCCTGCACAAAACTTCTGGGGGTTTATCTGGTGCTTTTGGATGTTTATTTGAAATTTATGGATTGGTGGGGTTTCCCAAATGAAATTTCCAGGAGCAAATAATAATGCCAAATACCACTCCAGCATACTGCCCTAACTTCATTAGAATCGGGGGCTGTTTGAAGTTTTAATTCTCCTTTGCAGTATCGAAGACCCAACTGGCAGAGAAGAGATTCTTACTTTGAAGCAGCTTTTCTTAATCAAGTTGGAAACTATCCAGAACACTTCTTCATTTAGAGCCGCAAACACAATTCATCCAGTTCACAATAAGGCCATGTAGCTATATATCTAGAAGTCTACATCTTTAGAAGAGAAAGGGAAGTGTGCAGATGGGTTTCTGTATCAGCAGATAAAAGAGAAAATCTGTGGAGTAATTAGGAAAGAAACTCCACATTTTTCAATGAGATAAAAATGAAATTGTATACAGAATAAACCAATTGTTCTGCAAATTCATGATTTTTCTCAATTCTGAAAAAATTACTTGTTTCTTTTTAAATACATTAGCATCCGTTCCCCCAGGAATTCAACCTCACTGGAAGCTAGAATTCCTACTCTGAAGTGTGGGTAAATCCCACTCAAAAAACTAATTGTTCCATTTTATGAACTATGGTTGTAATTTTCATATGACCCTCAGAGAGCTTCCTTGTTGGCTTTCTTGACTTGTGGCACTTGTGAGATAATGTGAAAGAGCTGAACATGTTAATACTAAGGCTGAACAAATACTGTCTCACAACAGTGGTTAATGTGAAGGAAAACAGTTACATCAATCAAAGAATGCACAATTTCTTGTTACGATATGCTGACTTATTCTTATATCCAAGCTTAAGGTCTCCCTAAGTATTTTAGACATGCAAAAGGGACAGTGCCTAAAGTAGGCTAAATTTCTCCAAACTTCAGCAGTGAAATAATATCAGTTAAGACCAGGATATGCGTTGATGTTGAAAATTGCAGAATACCCATCTATTGGTTCTGCTGGCATAAGAAGTCCCCTCTTGAGTAGCAGAGCAGTTGAAAAAAGAAGAGCTGTTAACATCTATTTACTTTCTTATGCAGTGGAGTTCTTTCTGGCCTGTAGCATTATTGGACTGTCAGCTTTTTCAAGATCATGTTACCGAGTAAAATAAATGCCCTGGTACATGGTCTGATCACTGCAGAAAGTCTTACACAGTATGTTGTAGTGTTTCAAAGCTTGATATACATAATTGTTATTTTAGGGTTATGTTACAGTGGCATCCCTAGTTTCCAGGTAGGATTGGTGTTTTGTGAAATGTATGAGGTATTTTACTTTCACATCAAATTGAAGAGGATGTCCAAACTGAGCATTTCTTCCAAACCTTTCTCTAAAGATCTGCCATTTTCCTTATTTTCCTTGTTCCCATTTGTTGGGAGTTTTTTGTTGGTTTGTTTTTTTTTTTTAACCAATATGAATTTCTTTTCAACGGGAATTAGTTTAATGACCTACTTCATATCTGACACTGAACAGCTGTCAGGTGATGAAATTTTCTATAGTGATCTGTTCTGGATTCACTGCAATAGAGGCCGTGACTGTCTACCATTACAGTTTCCATGAATATTTGATTACTCTAAGGAAAAGCTCTGATTCTTTATTTATCAAATAACCCTTTGCTAACAGACTAGGAAAAAGTGAATCATGGGGACATGAGCATAGAAAAAAATATTTTTTCTTAAGAAACATACAAATTATTAGATTTAAAAAATAGCTATAAAATGCTTCTTTTGAAGAAGAAATATAAGCAATTTTGACCAATGAATTTGGGGAATTTGATTTCAATGCTCCATGTAAAAAAAGTCTCTTGAGTAGCTTTTTTGCAATTCTCTGCCACAATGGTACATTTCTTTTCTGGAATCTTCACTTGCAGACACTGCCTGATCAGCATTCTGGTAGAGGTTGATTCAGAATTCATCCTCAAAGTTGGGTTTATTCAAAATAGTTTCTTCTAGATGGCTATGAAAATGATCTTTGGAGGATTTGTATATTTCATAGGTTGTTTAGTAGTTGGTTTATGGAAAAGATTAATTTATTGGTTCCTAGGATTATTTTTCTTCTCATAATACTGAGCTATTATGTTATTCCATAATTATTTGTATATAATACTCCCTCACATTTGCATTGATCCTTTTTTAAATTTAACTATTCTTGTTTCATTTAGTGAGCTTTTCTATGACATAAAAAACCCCCAAGAAATTGGTGTTTTGATAGGTAAACTTGCTAAACATATACAGATTTTACCTTTCTTCATTAAAGGGAAATTGGTACATATAGAGTTGGACTAAGATATATATTTCAAGATAGCTAATGACACTTTTCTTTCTTCTTTTTTGTATTACTTCTTTGTAAAACTGCAGGAAGAAGAACTACTCATTTTCAAAGTATGACATAATGCAGAATCTGTTTTGAGTCTATAGATAACATAGCATACAGTGGAACAGCAAAAGCTTTCATTTTTCTCTTTCTTCTCTCTTTACAGATGGACCCAATTCAAAAAGCTGTAATAAATCATACGTTTGGGGTTCCTCTTCCTCATCGAAGAAAGCAAATCATATCATGCAACATTTGCCAGCTGAGATTTAATTCTGATGTAAGTTGATCATTTTGTATCAGATTAGAAATGTGTACTTATCTTCTAGGATGTGCCATAATTTGCATAAATTGAAACTAAATGAAATGTTGTGATTTCAGTTTGTGGCTCAGCAGATGAAAAGGCTGTAGGATGCTTCAAATAAACACAATTATTTGCTAATGTTTATACACCCGGCCAGATTTTCCCTGCGGATATATCCCTGCAAACTCATCAACTTCCGTTGTGCTGCACAGAGTCTAAGTAGTAAAATGGACTGATCCATTGCTGCTAATAAGGCTGAAATATTTGCTGGGTCCTAATTCTTCTACCAGTCCTGGTTACGTTTGCCTCCCTTTCCAGCCTGTAAATGTTAGAAATTATTCAGATATACTTAAGAGTCCTTGTGGATCTACCTTCTATTTTCTACCATTATAGCAATATCTATATTTAAAATACATATTTATATATTTAATATCATTATATATTTATATAACAGATACAGCAATATCTGTTTACCCAGAATTGAATTTTTACATTCCTGTCCTGCCAGTAACAGCTGTCAAAAACCCAAACTACTCCTCCAGCAGTGAAATAGAGCAAGCTGAACTGGAGATGGTCTGTAATATACAGAGGAAATCCAGCCCCTATAATTACCCAAGGAAGCTGTGCTGTTGTGCTCCTTGTGAAGGAATACCTGTTCTGTCACAGAAGGGCCTCTTAGAATTTAACTCCTTTATTTCCTTCTTCAGTATCACTATGTGTACAGACAAAACCTGACATTGTACAATATATTCTTCTGCTACTCTAGTCTCTCCAGGAAGTTTCTTGACAGAGACGTTGCTGGTGAAAATTTATCTTCCCTTACCATATGTCTTTCATTTACTACCTGTTTAACTAATCTAGATAATGGTAGTTACTTCTGACAGAATAAAAACCTTTGAATTTAGAGTGATGTCTAACCCAAAAGCATCCATAAGGTTATTTCCTCATGCTGGTCATATGAAGAAGTGAAATAATTCTTGTGTGCTGCTCCTTCTTTGTAGGCATATGGACAGATTATATCTATGTTTAGTTTATTAATTACTTATTAATACCATGACTTGTCAAAAACTTAAATTGAACGTTGAAGCCTTCTTTTAAAGATTTACTACCAGGGTATGAAAATAATGCAGTTCTCTTCATTCCCCTAAGCTTTTTATTCCTTAGAAATAATTTTAACAAGACCAGTCACAATTTCCAGAGCAGTCAGTATCAGGTGCTTATTTTCACTGATGACTCCAAGTTTTGTAGTTCGTGGACTGAATGGACACCAAGGAAGGGTAATGCATTCTCTGGAGCTGCTGTCCCCCTCACAGATAAAAATGAAAGAGTCAGATTAGGCTCTTCCATTTGGAAGCCAAATGCTGGAATTAGAACTGTGAATACTGACCCATTCATTTGGAGGGAACGATAGAGGCGTCTGGGCCACAGTGGATCTCACTGACTGAGCAGCCCAGCTCATCACTTACAGTTCTCAGCTTTGTCTTAGGAAAAAGCATGTCACACAGAATCATACATAGTTTATAGCTTGCAAGAGACATCAAACACTTCAATGTTACATACCAAAGTGAAACATATCCTTTCAAAGAGGGTATACCATTTGTTAGTCTGCAGAAAGATCCAGACAAAAGTGAGGATGAACATGGCATTAAAATTAGTCATTAGCAGATACACAACTCGGATTGATACACAGAGTGGAAAATTTTTGAGCTGACAGGAGATAGGCATTTTCCAGAATAAAATGTTTGAAATAATTCTACACAGAAGCAAATATCGTATCAGTGGATACTGATAGTTCTTACTCAGAGATTAGGTATGCTCCCATACTGATCTTTTTCTGCTGCTCTTAGAGAAGATTCCAAAGAAGAGAGAGCGAAGAAGCAGTGGCCATTTTCAGAGTTTTCTATGGTGTCAAAAAATTTTAGAGGAAATCTATTAATTTAGTCTCTTCACACCAAACTCTTGGATGAAAAGCTATTAAGCAGATATTTAGTTGTCCTTTCACATCTTCAAGTGATAAAGGTTTGAACTTCAATTTGCCAGGACTATTTGGTGGAAAGTTGTTTTAACGCTCCCTTCTCTCAAAGTAGATCAATATGGTTAACTTTATGGAATTGAGAGACCTTCTTGCTGAGAATATTTCTGTTTCAACTTTTAATATTCACCTAATTTTCAAAGCAATCCCAGTGATGCTGGTTTGTAGAGAGATTGTGATCCAAAAGTTGCCCACTGATGAACCTGGGACGATTGCTTTCCACCTTTTCACTACCCCACAGAGGAGATTTGTGGTTATCTTTATGATGGTCTCTTCTCCTTCCAGTGCATACAGTTATTACTGCTGTAAAACACAAAGTGCTCTGCTGAGGCTTTTCAAGAAATAATAAGTAGTCAGAGTCCCACTGCAGTTTAGAAATGCTTTTCTGCAGTGTGAGGGGAATAAGAAGCGTTCCTCCTTTGCTTAAGTAATTCTGAATGGCCTCCAGTTTTTAAAGTAAAAATGTGATAAACTGAAGATTTGATGTTGAGACTTAAAGATTGCTTTGAAGAAAAAGAGCTACTAGCTATCATTTTTTGATTACTATATGAACAAGCACACACATTGTAATTTTTTTCTCTTATTATTATGAAAAAGTTTACATTTACTGAATATTCCTACCTTTCATTTTCATCATATTTTGTTTAACATGATTTAAAACCATAACAACAATAAACGGATTTTCTGTTTAGAAACCCAGGGCTTTGTGGCTGTTCTACCAATATGTCTTTACTTTTAGATGCTGGAGAAAGGATTTATCCAAGAGTAATGAATAGAAATTCCATTTATCTACTGCATGACAGTATTATGGAAATGTTTATAATAAAACTGGTCTGTGAGATTTTTCATTTTTGCAGAGAATACAGAATTTTCTCCCATTTGATACAGATTTCTTTCAGGACAGAAGAGTTTTTTTTCTGGTTGCATGGTATCAAAATAACGTTTCAAAGAAAAATGAGAAAATGCGATGCATAGTTTAAAATCATTTAGCTTCTTTCTAAAGGAGTTATCTATAAATCTTCATGACAGCTGTGTGTTCAGTATTTCTTTTTAAAATAAGTCTTCTCATACAAGAGAAGGGAGGAATAAGCAAGTAACCAAAGCCTCTCCATGCTGAGAAAAAACATTAGAACAGCAGAAGGAGGTTCTGTGGAGTCCATTTCAAGCAGTGATTTATTTTTCGGTTGGTTCTTTTTTTTTTTTTTCATTGAAAAAGATCTATTAATAACATTTACATTCACATTCTGCATTCAATACAGGGCAAAGCATTTAGGTATGTGCCTAGTTGCAAGCATGCGTGTTGCCACTTAGACTTTGGCAGCTGCTGATAGCTATTGCGCCAGTTCAAAAGAACTGTTAGATTTATGCTTTGTAGTAAACATTAAACATCTGCTAAAAGCACCCTGTAAAATGAAGTCCTGCTGACTCCAGTAGGACAGCTCATGTGCCTACAGGTAGCAGTAAGAGTAAATTATATGCTGTAATGAGCGATCAGTAAAACAAACAAACAAACCCCAAACAAGAAACCAAAACAACCCCAAGGCTTGGAAACAAATTTTACTCATTTTTTATGACCTGTCTAGACTATTTGATTTTCCTTTGCTCACATTTCTAATTTCATTTTTTTCATAAGGGTAGTGACAGTCTCTGTTAACAGGGTCAATTCTTGCAAAGGCATTCTTTCTCTTCCCTCTTGTTTAATGCAGATGGCTGAATGATAATCCAGCTTGCCTTTAGAGAAAGGTTGAGCAGCATTTTTATGTACTCACAGGATTTGAATTCCATTATGATACACTGTAAAATATTTCTAGGTATATTAGCCCGAAATTATTGCTTTACTTAAATAGCAACGCTAGTAATATTCTCCTGAAAATCATAAGCTGAATGCTGATCGTGGAGTCCTTATTTGTTGTTTTTTCACCTTGTTTTTCACCATCTCTATAAAGCCAAGAGTACTGCTGAATCAATATATAGTTCAAGTGTGCGAAGTTGTAAGGATTCAAAAAGTGCTCTTCCAGTAAAAGAATAGTGAAAGGTTTTTTTTGGAGGATAAGGTTGCAATATAGATCCAAAGTATTTTACTATGGTTCTAACTTTCATGCAGAAAGAAGCAGGACCAGAGGACTTATAACCTATTTAGGTTATGCTTGGTATCTAGAACAAATGTTTTCAGCATCAATTTGTAAGCACCTAGGGGATAATATGGTGCCAAGAAACAGGCAACGTGAATTTGTCAGGAACAAATCATATCAAACCAATCTAATTTTCTCCTTTGACAGGGTAATTGGTCTAATGGATAATAGGGAATAAATATATGTGATATATTTTGCTTTAATAAGGTCTGATACAGTCCTGTGTGACAGTCAAGTAATTAGGGAATGTGAAATTATTAAAAGTTGGTTGCACAACAAGTTGAAAAACTGTACTGAGAGTAGTTGCTGATGGTTTCCTGTCAAAACAAAAGATCACTACAAGTCAGGATCTGCAGGTGTCTGTTCTGTACTTGCTGCCACTCTAAATTTTCATTAGCAATGCACCTGACAGACTAGAAAGTGCATACACCAGGTTTGTGGATGACACCTATATGGAGGGTGGCAACACTTCGTGGAAGGTGTCAAGTTCACGACTGCAGTCCAAAATTATCTTCACCAGTTGAAGAAAATAGTCTGGAATCCCAACAAGTACAGCAAATAAAAGCATTAATGGTTGTGCTTAGACTGGAAAAATTAAATGGTAAAAGTAATAAAATGAGAAATGTCTGCCTTAAGGGCCAAAAAGGAATTACAGTGAATCACGATTCAGATATACATTAACAATTGCTAATGGGGAAAGAAAAGAAAAACAAAACCACTCACATAATCCTATGATATTTTTTTTTTTCCCAAGGAGTGTTGCATTTATCAATAGACAGGTAAGTATTCCACAGTGTTTGAAATTGGCAATGCCTCAGGTGAAGAATTATTTACAGCAGTAGTCATCACACTTTAACAAAAGCATTATTAGCTGCACAATTTAGAAGACATCCAATAGTGAGACTAGGGAAAGTAGAAAATACTGGGTAGATGTACATTGGAAAAGACAAGGGAAATATAGTAGGTTTTTCAGTATATGAAGGGGGGTTAATAAGAGAACAGTGACCATTAGA
Organism: Psittacula echo; assembly: GCF_963264785.1. NCBI lineage: Eukaryota > Metazoa > Chordata > Aves > Psittaciformes > Psittacidae > Psittacula > Psittacula echo. Next base: position 21,068,780 of record NC_137737.1, on the reverse strand, counting down.
TCTTTGTGTTCCTTGGTTTTGATAGAAGAATAAATCTGATTAATTCTTCAGATTAATTTGACTCAAGATTTTTTTTTGTTGGAATATTTGGTGAAACAATTCTAGCTGTAATGGTAGTGAAGTGTTGGAAGGAAACATGTAAAGGACATTGGCCAGCACAAGGTCTTAAATTAGACACCTGTTTCTGAGGATGGACAGGAAACACAGAGCACAGGCCCTGAGCTGAGAGAGATTACATGACCTCCTGCTCAACTAATTTACAAACCTGGTAATCCTCTGATTTGGAAGAAATTTCATTTCTTGTCCATTCCAAGCGATGGTCACACCTGGCCTGCAGCCTCTGTTTGCAGAGAGAACTTTCAAAAGTTGGTCCATTAAGAACCAAGAGAGGCTGATACAGCTAACTGCTTGAAGTTATTTAGTATTTCACCATTCTGATTTCAAATCTGGTATTTTTCAACTTTCAGAGATATGTTTAAATGGTGTTTGAAATCATGTGTGTTATTTGCCTTACTCAGTTTTTGTGTGTGGCATATGTTCTTATTCTTTGTATGTTTTATTGTGTGTCTCCAATTATGGGTTAGATTTAGATTTCCAATTAACCTTTAGATTTAGAACCCTGCTTTGGTATGAACTCAACAGTTTCTGCTTGAACTGTAATTCACAGCTTTCTTAATCAAATTCACTTATTGCAGGTATTGCCATCAAGCACATTTATCTATTATCTTTAGGCAATTTTACTTCTGGTGTTTCCAAACTAATGCATCTGTGTTCTGTGAAGTTATCAGCCTGATTCTTTAAGGAGATTCTCTTGTGCAAACATTTACAGAAGCTCAGCATCCCCTTAAATTCAGTCTTATTCTATGAGGGTATGGTATTAATTATTAATTGCCATATTTGTACTTCATCAAGAATAAAACTTTGCGCAGGATTAACTTTTTTTTATATATATATGAAAAATTATACTTATATAGATATGAAAAATTATTTTCATATACATGATTTATATAGTTATATATCTCCATTTCATATATATATATACACACGTGTGCACGCTACTTCTGTATGATAATGCACCATCTTTCCTGTACTATAGAGTTCAGTGTAAGGAGAAAAAAATTCTGATTTCAGTTGCACATGCCATTCATGTGAGATAAGAATGTGAGTTTGGATGGAAATTCACTCATAGGTCTACACTTTTCCAAAGATATTGGTTTATAGTATTCACTGGAAAAAATATCAAGTAATCACAGAAAGTCAAGAGATTTCCATGAGATATGTGACATTTGCCTCAAAACATTATGAAAACCCTAAAGAATTGCTAGCAAAATAACTTAAAATATGTAATTTTTCTTTTTTTCATTCCAAAAGTCTAATCAAACAGCACACAATATTTTGCATTTACATTGCATACATGAGAAATTTGGAAACAGCCTGGGGGGGGGGGGGGTCCCCAGTTGGATATTCAGTGGAGTGTTATTACAGGCTTAGCCTGAACATTTAAGAAGCATTACCTACTATTTCCTAGACAACAGTTTTACAGGCTACAGTATGAATTGAAGCCAGGTCCTGTGCAGCTTTGATCTTTCCCATGCTAGAGAATTAAAACTTGGTTGTGAGTAACTTTTTTTCATGTAGGAAATAAGTAACTTAATTTACAAATTACAAATTCAAGAATACTTTGTTGAACACGGTCACAAATTTTCATATAACCTGTAGTTTCTTAAAGCTTCTATTAAGCATTTATAACATGCTTAATAAAAAGTATAAATAATTTCCTTTATTGTATAAAGTATTTTGCCCGTAATTTTCACCTTCTATGCAGTACTTTTATGTGCTGATACAACCTAGAAGCAGAAATTACTCATAGCTGACACAACACCCTGTTGTTTAGCTTCAGAGTACTTTTGGGGGTGTTGAAACAAGTCCCCTGACTGATAGCCTAAGGATTTGAATATTTCCTTGCCTCTTAAGCATCGCCTACAAACTAAATGTTTTGGGTGATCCTCAGTAGCAGCTCTAAGTGGTCTCTCAGTGGTCCACAAACTATGGAACTCTCTACACAAACTCTTCATTAATCCTTATACCTCTCTCCTCTCTTGTAGTGCAAGTAATCTATTCTGTCTTGAAAACTTGTACTGTTGCAGAACCTGGCCCAGCCCAGGGGCTGTATCAGGCTCACAGAGGCAGTCACTGAGGATAAAAAGGCGGTAGGAAAGAAGGACAGTTTTAAGGTTTTTGAACTTTAAGAAAGTGTGCTCTTAATGTCAGTGGATTACTCAGTCTGTTACTGATGGGGAGCGATGGAGTGCCTCAGTGTCTTCTATATTCATGCTGCAAGACTTTCCTCTAAAAATTCATTCTTCATCCACATTCAGCAGTGGTATTTGGAAAAAGAGTTTCTAAATCAAGCATTGGAACAGTCTTCCCAGGGAAGTGGTGGAGTCACCATCCCTGGGGGTATTTAAAAGGCATGTATATGTGGCACTAGGGGACATGGATTAGTGGTGGACTTGGCAGTACTAGGTCAGTGGCTGGACTCAATGATGTTAAAGGTCTTTTCCAACCCAAATGATTCTATTCTATAAATTGAGGAGAAAATAGTAGCTTTCAGCTACCTGGTCCCTGCACAAGCAGAGGTTATAGAGAAATGTTCAATATCTGTGTCAACTGAACATCAGAATCAGTATAGGAACATGATCCTACAGAGACTGACATTCAACTGATCGGCAGCTGTTGCTGTATTAGAACTTAAAGATTTTGTAAACTAGATTTTTTTATTCACCTTTGTCAAGTCTTCCTACCTCTGCTCACCCTACCAGGTTATTTCATTTTCAAAGCTTTCACTTTTTTTTGATAAAACAAGTCAATTGTGCAGAAGGTTTTGATGTCTCTTGAAAATTATTTGTTTGCTGGAAATGATCTGTGGATAGGCAATGACTGTCTCTGATAGTCCTGTTTATAATTTGCAGAAGATTAATGACCAGTATTCTGACTGTGGAATACGAAGACAAATTGGTTTAAAAGGTTTCTACTTTTGGCATTGAAGTGAATGGTTGCAGCATTTGCCCTTTCGTAGCCAACTTTTAACTTCTGCTTGGGCATAGATGATCTCAGAACTGCAAAGAGCAGAAGAGGGAAAGGCAGAGGTGAGAGTAGTTAATCAGAGCAAAAGTCAGAAATAAAAGCAACCTCCCTTCTGTGTTTGAACACATCCATGCTTGCTGCTATTAGAAATTTTCCTTCTCTCAGAAATTACTACATTAGAATATAAGAATGTACCAGAAAACATTTTACTGGAGAGCGGGAAACAAACCTAAATGATCTGATAGGCCCTAGATTTTCCAAAATCTGCTGTCAGTGTCATGATAGCACTTAATGTGGATTAGCTGTCATTTACCAGGATGACTTCCAGTCAAATTACCAATGTATTTCCAGTGGTTTTAATGACTTGAATCTTGTAGATACAATAGCATCAGAAAGATTTCGTGCCTGGAGGAGGGTGGAGAAACATGAGAATGAAATTCAAATCCCAGAGTTGGACAGGTAGCGGTTAATTTCTTTGGTAGTGGAATTTCTTTAAAGTGTTTGGCTGGAATTATGAGAATGAAGACAATGCTTAGGAGTTTGAACTGTACATTGAAAAATGCCATTTGATACCCAAAGTAATTGGTATTGGCAGGGAAAAACAGACAATAGAAGAAGTATAGACAGTATAAAAGGGGATAAAAGTGTCTTTTCCAATCCACTCATGTTCCATTCATGGAAAACACTGCCCATTTCAACTGCAAGGAGAGAAACCTCTGCTTTATCACTCCTTGCCATATAGTTGTTTGTATTTGAGGCAGTTTTTCCTGTCAGCTTCATCAGTCAACATGGGAATTAAATCAGTCAACTCTAATAAACAGTTCAAATTTATGAACAACTGTGATGGGGATTCTACAGAAACCACTTCCCATAAGTGAATCATCACACAGAAGGAAAGATAAATTGGATCTTTGCTGTGCAGTCTTCATCTAGCTTTGTTTGATCTGTTGTATCATAGAATCATAGAATAGTTAGGGTTGGAAAGGACCTTAAGATCATCTAGTTCCAACACCCCTGCCATGGGCAGGGACACCTCACACTAAACCATGCCACCCAAGGCTCTGTCCAACCTGGCCTTGAACATTGCCAGGGATAGAGCATTCACAGCTTCCCTGGGCAACCCATTCCAGTGCCTCACCACCCTCACAGTAAAGAATTTCTTCCTTATATCCAATCTAAACTTCCCCTGTTTAAGTTTAAACCCATTACCCCTTGTCCTGTCACTACAGTCCCTGATGAAAAGTCCATCCCCAGCATCCTTGTAGGCCCCCCTTCAGATACTGGAAGGCTGCTATGAGATCTCCACGCAGCCTTCTCCAGGCTGAACAGCCCCAACTTTCTCAGCCTATCTTCATACGGGAGGTGCTCCAGTCCCCTGATCATCCTCGTGGCCCTCTCTGGACTTGTTCTAACAGTTCCATGTCCTTTTTATGTGGAGGACACCAGAACTGCATACAATACTCCAAGTGAGGTCTCACGAGAGCAGAGTAGAGGGGCAGGATCACCTCCTTCAACCTCCTTCAACCTTCCATGTCCTTCTTATGTTGAGGACACCAGAACTGCACACAATACTCCAAGTGAGGTCTCACGAGAGCAGAGTAGAGGGGCAGGATCACCTCCTTCAACCTGTTGGTCATGCTCCTTGTGATGCAGCCCAGGATACAGTTGGCTTTCTGGGCTGCGAGCACACACTGCCGGCTCATGTTCATTTTCTCATCGACCAACACCCCCAAGTCCTTCTCTGCAGGGCTGCTCTGAATCTCTTCTCTGCCCAACCTGTAGCTGTGCCTGGGATTGCTCTGACCCAGGTGTAGGACCTTCCACTTGTCACGGTTAAACTTCATAAGGTTGGCATCAGCCCACCTCACAAGCATGTCAAGGTCCCTCTGAATGGCATCCCTTCCCTCCAGAATATCAACCGAACCACACAGCTTGGTGTCATCGGCAAACTTGCTGAGGACGCACTCAATCCCACTGTCCATGTCACCGACAAAGATGTTGAACAAGACCGGTCCCAACACCGATCCCTGAGGGACACCACTCATTACCAGTCTCCAGCTTGATATTGAGCCATTGACCACAACCCTTTGCGTGCGGCCATCCAGCCAGTTCTTTATCCACCGAGTGGTCCACCTATCAAATTGATGTCTCTCCAATTTAGAGACAAGGGTGTTGTGTGGGACAGTGTCGAATGCTTTGCACAAGTCCAGGTAGATGACATCAACTGCTCTGCCCATGTCCATCAGTTCTGTAGCCGCATCATAGAAGGCCACCAAATTGGTCAGACAGGATTTCCCCTTAGTGAAGCCATGCTGGCTGTCACCAACCACCTCCTTGTTTTTCATGTGCCTCAGCATGCCTTCCAGGAAAATCTGTTCCAAGATTTTGCCAGGCACAGAGGTGAGACTGACTGGTCTGTAATTCCCCGGGTCATCCATTTTCCCCTTCTTGAAAATGGTGGTTATATTTCTGTTTTTCCAGTTGTCGGGAGCTTCACCTGACTGCCATGATTTTTCAGATATGATGGACAGTGGCTTAGCAACTTCATTCGCCAGCTCCTTCAGGACCCATGGATGGATTTCATCAGGTCCCATGGACTTGTGCACATTCAGGTTCTTAAGATGGTCTCAAACCAGATCCTCTCCTACAGTGGGCCCAAGGTCTTTATTCTCACAGTCCCTTCCTCTGCCTTCCAAGACTTGGGTGGTGTGGTCAGAGCATTTGCTAATGAAGACTGAGGCAAAGAAGTCATTAAGAACCTCAGCTTTCTCCAAATCCAGGGTAGCCTATTCTTCCTTATAGATTTATTTTTAAAAATAATTTATACAGTAGAGAATCTGAAATTCTGAATTATTAATGATAGGTGCAGATAACAAATTTCACTATAAAAATGGCAAAATATTGTCTAGTTTCAGTCACCAGTCAGTGACTCCTGGCTCACTTTCTTAGGCACTGATAAAGAAGAACTGGCAGAATAGGAACTGGCAGGGCTATATGTCAGTCTGGTCCGCAGAAAGAGCACATAGTGAAGAAAATGTGCAGTTTTCTGTGATGGAGAAAGATCTCCATCAAAATGAGTTGGATTATGTGAATTGTGGATTTTATTTAAAAAAAAAAATCCTAATTTCTTCTAAAGTGCATTGAATGTAGAGTTGCTCTTTTACTTTGCTTTAGTTGATTATACTGTATTCCAACAGCCATAAAACCTTTTCAAATTATTTTACACTATCTCTGGACAGTTTGGTTTGGTTTTTTTTCCACTTTATGGTACAGTAAAATTGCACTCCCTTGGGTACCTATGATACATTCTTTTTTTTGTGGTGTATTTATGCAGCCACCTCTTGTAGCAAACATAATATTTCCTTTTGAAAGAATTAATGTTAAACATAACTGCCCCGATGTAAACAAATTCCACTTCAGCACCTCCAGGCCTAACTTTTTCAGCTCCTTCCTTCTTTTATCACTCCTCTCATGTCTTTTACAGTCCCTGGATAAAATGCTATTCTGTGTACATAACTCACATCAGAGCTAACAGCTGGGAGTCTGATCCTCTAAAGGAGTGGAAGTGCAACCCAACCTCTGCTTTTCAAATCTTTATATTGGAATAAAAAAAGTACATATTGGAACTATACCTTTGAGGGTGTATTGCCACCACTCATGCTTTTGTTTGTTTTGGTTTATTTTTTAATCTCAATTGAAAAGGAAGTCTTTAAAGGTTTAAAATGGCCAAAGGGTACTGACTTCTTCTCAGGAAAGAATCCAGTATGGCACTTACACCTAATTCCCGCATGGCCTTTAAAAACTTTCATTATGAATTCAAAATGTATTCAAACTGAGGCAGTGCTCTACTGGCAGACCATGCAGGTTCTTTCATATACACATAGTGTTTGATGCGTTGATCTCAAGCTGTGATTTTAAAAATACAAGGGTTTATTCTGTTTGGGGCTAATATAGGTCTCATTGTGTCGTGGTGGAATAACTATAGATACAGGTGCATAGTATATGTACTGAATTCATTTATGTTAGCTCTTTTTGGAAGGGCATAAATGTTTCATTTTATTCATTAGAACAGAGGTTTTAGAAGGTAGTTTCTGAACAGGTTTTATCCTTTCCCGGCATAGACTATTTTCTCTGCATCAGTGGACTTGTCATGATAATCAACTTTTTTGTCCCAACCATCAATCACTCCTGATTACAGCTGGGGAGAAGTTCTCTTCTGTTGATCAGTGCACATAATGTTACACCTGGAGACAAGTGAAAATCATCCCTCAATGGGAGAATCAGTTGCCTTCAAGCTTTTTGTCTGAAGTATTTTAATTTACATTTAGTCTGGTTGCAATTGTCTCTGCTTGCTTTGATTTTATTATTTCTTTGACAAAAATAATAAGTTCAGTTGTTCTGTCCCTACATGATTAGAAGAAGAATGCTTTTCTATTTCAAATAACATCTTATGTTGTGATTTTTTTCACTTCATTTTACAAATATTTCAACAATTACTTCTATATAAATAAAAATTAAATAGTTATTTGGTACTTCACTAAGAGAAATCTAACAGATGCTAGCCTAGAATTTTTGCAAAATCTATTTTGCTGGCTTTTAATCAGATACTTGGCTAGGGTAATATTTATCTTTAGTGTTCAATTTATATGAAATGGCTGTGTAGCAAAATTCATAGCAATGAAATCATTAAAAATCTAAGGTATCTTTCCTTTCTTTAGAGGAAATACGGTGTATAATTTGATCATAACTAAATAGCGCACTTCTGAAAATGAGGGTGTTCTATGTATTTAAAGCCAAGCATCCTTCCTTCCGTGTAATAAAGGTGTTTTTCAGTTATCACAAGAATGATAAAATTTCAGCTTGAGTAAACCCTTTATATTTTCCTAATATCTTAAATGTGACTTTTAATTAGCTATCTGAGTAACCAGGTGTATTTTAATTTTACTGTTGTTTTTCCTACCACAGTTACTTGCCTTTTAGGCATCTTTTTAAATTATCATTGTCACAAGTTTATACTTTCACAGTATCAAAAAAACACAACATACAAGGCGACTGTAAACCTTCAAGGTCTACAGGATGAAGTGTAAATGAAGAAGAAAGTAGAATGTGAGAGTATGGGGTAATAAAAATTTGATTAGCAATCATGTTTATATGTAAAATTTTTAATTAGCAGCAGCTCATTTTCCTATTCCTGCTGGCCATTTTCAAGACAGTGATATATTGCTTTTTTGGAGTGAGCCATGCCACCAAATAGAAAGTGTTATGTTTTCATTAGATGCAGGCACTTCAGCATTATTATCACTCACCTCAGTCTACACAACAATACAAAACATGTCCAAATGTCATAATTTAATGGGCCAATGATATATACAGTAATTTTAAAACTATGGGATATTCACTCAGGTGCTTTGTTTTGTTTCTTTTTAAATTGATGATAAAGGCACCAATTTGCAAATCAAACAATCACTCAAACAGCCTCTCTCTTTATGTTCTACCTACTTGAACACTTTGTTTGCCAAATACAGGATTTCATCACTTGTCTAGAAGTTGCTCTTCCAAAGTGTTAACCTGTTTATTTTTATGGTTTAGCAATTAATGTGAGTATATTGCATAGTTTTTATTTTACAGGGTACATCGATCTGCATTATCTTCCCAGACTCTTGCCACTTATTTTAATGACATAACAGAAAATTTTCCTTTGTTAGTGAAGAACCATCAAATATCTCTGTTCAGTGTACTATTTTAGTCAAATAGCCTACCACAAGGTACTTGTCATTGCTTGTCAGTTTATTCTGTAACATGATTTTCATACCAGAATCTTAGGTAGTGATAAATGATTACAATAAAATCAATTTATAACTTAACCACTTTCTGAGAAGCAGCAGTGAGTAACAGTATCAGAAGGTGCCATGAAACATGGAATATGTGGAAATAACACCTTGGACACTGAACAAATGAAGGTTTTTACTGCATTTAACTGTATTTTATTCTATATAATTTCTAGTGGCAAAGGATTTTTGTTTCTAAAATTAGTTTACATGGTTGTGTCTTATTAGTTATTGAAAAGACTGTAAGATTGAAACTTCCTTCAAAGAGCAAAGAAAATGTACATCATGTAGTTAGAGGATGAACGAATCTTTAATAAAATGACCTAAAATGGCTGCAGAATCATTTTAACTATTCTTCTAGAATCTGAGCGCTATGTCTTGATTGGCAAGACAGGCCTTACTGGCAAGGCAAGCCAACAGGACATGAGATGCAGAGAAAAAACAGCAGTCTTTGTAGGCTTATTAGCTTGTCCTATGCTAAATTAATGCTGTTAGAGGTGGTGCTCCCCACAAAACAATTGGCAAGAAGTAAGGAAAGAACAGATATTCAGGAGAAGAAAAGAGCAGATGCAATGACATTCAGCAGCAAGAATCATGAGGATTGGGTGTGCAGCAAGATAAAAAGAGCACTGGCACAGACTCTTGGCTAAAATAGATTGTGTTGTATTAGTGCTCAGCACTCAGTCATTTCTTTCTTGTAGGGCTGATTGCATTTGCCCAAAGGATTAAGTAGTTAAGGCACATTTCAACTCAGGGCACAAGTTCTCTGATCTTTCCAAGAATAATCTAATATTTTATTTTGCATTGTCTGCACTAATAGAAGGAATTGAAGAAGAATTTGTATAGAGTGGAAAATGTGCACTTCATAGTTAATGGAAGTTTGTTACAACATTGTCAAGGCTAACAAGATGAGAAAGATGATTTCTTGGACTTATGTCATGATCTTGCCTAAGCTATAGAACCAAGTTCTGAATTTGTTTATTCTCTCCAGATCCTGTAGAAAGTTAGTGACATTAATCAAGATCAATTTGATCTTTTAAGAAAATTAACACTAACAAAAAATAAGCCTTTGCTCTGATGACTCTTACTAACTGATTTTTTGTACCATTTAACCATTTTGAGGATTAATTCAGTCGTAGCTGTGATCTCTGTTGTAGACATTAGTCCATGCTACTTCAAGTCAGAACCAACAGCAAGGTCCCAAGAGAAAAGAAGCTCAGCATTTCTGTCATGTGTCTTGCTGAGTGTCTATTGAAACAGATAAACAACCATTAATCGCAAAATACACTGGAAATCTTTTCTTAGGAAGCATGATATCGGTATGGTCTGAATTATTCTGCAATAATGGTCTTAAAAATAGTAGAGATACTGTTTAATGGGTAATTTATGTAGAACCTGGAGAATATTATGGCTCATTTATACAAGGAGCCTACAGCTAAATATCTGTGAAGTGTACAGTGCTTTACAGATGTGTAAGATGAGATCTTTCATCTAGAGAGCTTATTTTCTAATAAATCAGAAATGAAACAAGAATATAAGATAGGGAGAGCAGCAGGGGATTGGTGAATGAGTTAATGGAAAAATACTTTCTGAAACCCATATTTAAGCTTTCTTGAAAAAGGGAGGGTTTGACAGCCAGTAGGCATATGATTCAACTTATTAGATAACATGTTAGAACATTTGAAGTCAAGCCTGTAAAAAGTGTCTGAGGGTAAATAAGAATAAATGTATTTTCTGAGTTTGTAATTTATGGAATAAATGGTTGGAGTAGGTGTGTTTTTCTAAGGCACGCAAGAGGGAGAAGAAGCTATGTAAGAGAAGAGACAAATAAGCAATATTGAATAACAGGTGTGATGATGCAGAGTAGGAGATCAATATGTGGACAGAAAGGAGTCTCTGATTCTGTCATAGTTCATAATTAAATTTGGGTTATCATGACAGAAAAGAGATGAATTGAGAAATGGAAAATTTCAGATGGCAGAGTAAACACTGGAGAAAAATTAGAGCCATTGAGGAGCTATTAATGCTGAATGATCATAAAGATACTCTTTGAAAGCAAAGAAGTCATCCCAAAGAGAATGTGTCTAAGTCGAGAGTAAAAAGGCTTGAAGACAGAATCATGGAATATATTTGGCCTGTGCAAGTCTTGTTTTACAATGGGGAGGAGGTTTGTCATCCAGACATTTCCCAGCTGGGGTTATTTAGGATTCAGATCTTCCCTATAGTCAGCCTTAATAATTTTTTATTATTTTCCACCCATCTACTTACCTACATAAAAGTTAAGATATCTGAAGTCTATTGATTAGCGCTTTTGTGGTGTTTGCAGAATGGAATATTGACAGAAGCACTTTTAGAATACCTGCTTTAAACCTGGATTCTTAAAATTAACAGAGATTACATGTTGTCCCACTCAGAAAATATATTTTTATCCAAAAGGTGTTGATTTCCATATTCCCTGAATGGGAAAACAAGGCTGAAGATACTTATCTACTTTTCCCATCAATGTGCTGCCCTCCACCCCCACCATCATCCTCATGAAACCAGCTTGGTGATTTATCATGACTGATCCTGACATGAAACAGGTAACAGAGTAGGAACAGATTAATTCCCAGTGAAGAGGTATAGCCACTTACAGTAATTGGACTATGAATTTTAATTCAAACCTTAAAACATTTGTTGTTGCAGTTACAAGAATCTGTGTGTTTTGCAGGCATGACTCCTTTTCTTTTTTCTATAAAAAGAGGTCCCACCAATACTAAATATGCATTTTTAATTGGGCATTTATATTCATAACAAACTGATTGAACTGTAGCTAAGAAGCCAGGATTTTGCTCGCTTGCGGGGGCTAATAGAGGCTCATTGCATTTCAGTATGCTGTTTGTAGAACCATGAAAAATTGCATTTAGGACAAGGTGGGGGCCTTTGTTATTTCACTGCAAGCTGTTCTTGTATGTGCAAAGGTGCATATTCAAACTCTTAAGTGATGTGTTGGCCCTTGAGGCCTTTTGGCTGGGGAGAAGCATAATTTTCATAATTCTCTTTTCTCAGCACCACAAAAGATGAATCAGCAGGGTGATGAGCTTATCATTAACATCAAATCTTGAGTGATTTTCTGAAATTCTTGCACTGTAGATAACCACATACAATTCTCTGTGACAAGGTCATCCTTAATGTCTGTCTGTTTAATGAGCAGTAGTGGACTCCACCCTTTTTGAGGGATGTGAGTTCTGTAAATGGGGAGAAGAATAAGGGACTTTACAGCCATGTGAAGCAAAGATTTACGTAGACAATAAATTCTGGATCCTGTGGTAATATGCTATGTAGTTAAAAGACACATGGCCTATGATGTGACCTATCTGATCAGGTAAAGAAGGTAGGGGCTATCTCCTACAAAACATCAGGGCTTCTCAGACCTGTATTCCTGAACCTGTTGAAGTCATAGGCTTACTAAAAGTCATGTTTGCACATAACTGAATGAACAGTTCAGCTACAGATTTAATCCATCTTTAGCAGACAACTGCTTCTGCTCCTACCACATTTGGACTGGCATACATTTTGGCTTAGCCTGAAAGCTCCCACTTAGATTCCTGGCCTGTTGTCTGCCTGCAGAAACCTGTTAGATTGACCATGTGTAAGCCTGAAGATGCTAATACATCTTAAAACTCTCAGCTGGAAGTAATATCTGTTTTGTATTTGGAATGCAATAAGAGGTATGTTTTAGGAGACTGGAGGGCAAAGACATTGAGGCTGAAACTGTATCTGCAAGGTGAAATTGAAGAAGCACTGAATTAAAGATTATAGCCTCAACCCTCTTAAAAGAGAAAGTATTAGAAGTTAAATCATATCCGAACTTGGTAGGACTCCGGGTGCTAAAGTCAGTTGTCCTGAGCCTGGCCTAGTTGTCGTATTTCTCTGTAAATGACTTCGCAAAAGTCTTGCAAGCTGTTAGATGTTACACACTGCACATGACATTCATGTATCTGTCCTGATGGCCTTTGTGATCTAATTTGGAAAGTGGGACTTCTTGAAGTTCTCTTGTCATCAGTAGGGCTCTGGGTGTTACCCGAGATACTCTCACGTCTTCTTTGGAGTAGTCACAGTGCTGTACAGTTCAAAATCCTTATTACTCAGTAAATGTATGCATCATTAAGTGGTGATAAATTCTGCAGGTTTAACTAGCGGGGTAGGTGGAACACACTGGAGCACTTCAGCCAGAGCTGGGAGTGGAGGTTTCTTGAGGCTCCAGGAAGAATGGCACTCAGAGGCAGAGGGGTGATGTGGTTACAGCCATTAGGGCCACCCTGAACTCTGAAAGCCAGGAAGATGAACTGGGAAAATTAACTGTCTCAGGAAAGGTGATTTGTCTCAGTTATATTTTCAAGACCCACTGCCAATATTTAGCATAATGTGATAGGTCATAGCGACCTACACCTGCAAGTACTTGCTTATACAACCACGACATTTGTAGTTTGCTATTACCCTTCCATATCCATTGTTAGGTTATGCACCCTTAATGTTCTTTTAAGATAGGGTCCTTGCTTTTTTGGCCTGAGATTCATTCATATTGGAATAAATGTCATTCTTAAAATTATTCATAGCATAAGGCACTGTATTTGGGAGGTATATTGAATTATTCTATTTAGTTTTTATTACATTTTGGGTGTATTTTTATTATGGATGGACTCAGGTATAATTTGGCTCCAGGATCAAAAATTGGAAATTACTCTAAAATGGAAAAATAGTCCCAGATATTCAGTTGAGACTGAGAGTTCTAAGGGTTATCTGCCTTCTTCTGAAGTTTTATTCTTTAGATAGCATTATGTAGTGTTTCTGATATATGCTACAGCTTTATATCTGCCCATAAACTGCTGCACAGATTATTTGGTATCCAGTAAAAAACTCAAGACAATGGATTATATCTCTCTTACAAAATGTGAGAGTCTTTGTTAGCTTTATAGCTGGATGTCTGCTGGATATATATATATATCAAATGTACTCAACATTGGAAACCTTTCCATCTAACATAGTATTTCTGGTGAGATGGCAGGTTGCCTGTGATGTGTGTGTATAGCCATATAGATATTTATATATACACACACATAAGTTTCACAAACAGGTTTGCTGCAATATAAAATAAAAAAAAAAAACCACCAAGAAAATGTTCCTGTGCAGATGACTCAAATGGTGTGGTTGTCTCTAGCAATGTTAAGTAGAAGCTGGTAAAGAAAGAACAGAGAAATAAACCAAGTCATTTCTATTTGCGTGGAATTATTCTGAGTGTTCTCAATTTTCATTCTGTAGATATTTTTTAGAGTGTATGGATGGATGACATACCAGTAGCAGCTAAGTACGAGTATGTATCACCAAGCAAGATGATGCGGAGTTACCCAAACATCCTATTGTGAGGATCGACAAGTAGTAAATTCCAAGTTGAATATTACATGGTTTTGTACTGAAAGCATGGCTTTTCTTTTTTTTTTTTTTTTTCTCAACTGAAGTGTTGCTGTGGTGCTGTATATTTTGTTTTGTTGGCTCAGTCAAAGGCTGTCCATCCATCTTTAAATTCTTTCCACTGGGTCCAGGTGGAGCATCACACTTGCTTTCAAGCCTTTTCCAGGTTGAAATAAATGTCAGAATTTGTGTTGACTTAAGTGGTGCCAGAATTTCACCCACACAATCTAAACTTAACATGCTTGGGGCTTTTTTGTTGGGTTGTTTGGGGTTTTGTTTTGATTTGTTTTGTTTTTTCTCTCAGCAAGTTGGTCCTTGCAGTTTCCAAAGGGCAATGAAAACAGCATGGTTCATTGTTTCTAGACTTTGGTCTATAATGAATCCATGGGAGTGAATATTAAAACAATTGTAAAGCTCCTGCCACAATGTTGTTTCTTTACAAGAAAAGTAATGAAGTATATTAGTTATGCTCAAAAAATAATTTCTGAATCAATTTGCAAGAATTTGATCAATAATATGAATGTTAGGAAGGTAGCAGAACCATTCAGGATTATAATAAATGACTAAGAAAGTTCTTTTGCAACACGGCTTCTAGAGTAATTTGCTAACTTCCTATCATGGGTGATTTCAACACAGATTTCAATGGAGCTTGGACTGTTGAAGCAAATAGCTCATTCTTGAAGATCTTTTGTTGTTTTTAACACATTGAATTAGCTCATTACTGCTGAATATGTGGTGGAAAATGGCATCTGTTTACACTGCAATAATATAAAAATTACTTACCAGTAACAGAATAAGGAGCAATTTGCAAAAGCTAATCATATTTGTGCACTTGTCTGCAAAAAGTAAATTGTTAATACACACCCAAGGGAAATAGCACTTACTGGTTTATGCAATTTAATAGTAGTGTTAAGCATAATATATTAAAGAAATTTTTTTAGGATTCAGTTTTAAAAGTCATAAGGATACTAACACAAAAGGCATAGCTGTCCCATATTGTTCCTTCACCTGTACTTAATGACAGTTAAACTCCAGAAGGCATCGTGAAACTCAGAGTGCTCAAATCAGTGTCAAGGTGTCCATACACCCTGAATGTACAACACCAGATTAGAAACCTGCTAGGAGTTTTCATTAGTGAGAGTTCGGTATTCATTTAGCTAGAGGTTTTCAGCTGGATTTCCTCCATAATGTGAGATTGGGGTGCTGCAAAGCATACTGAGGCATGCTGAGAATTATCACAGCAGAAAGATCATAGGTGTGAACTGAGAGCTATTCACAAGTTCAGTTCATCATTGGAGGTGAAGATAAAGATTCTTTTCATTTTATTTACAGAGGATTCAGAAATCTCTAAAACTGTTTACAGAAACCAGTTTTCCAGAAGTAACTTTGTAGGGGCCAGGGCAGCCAAGTTAAATTTTTAACCAAAAACTCTACGTGCAAACTTGCAGTGTTTGTCCCCTGACATTTTAGTTTTCTTCAGAAGTCTAGATAGGAATGCTTTGTTCTGAACTCTTATCTCAATACAAAATTTGTAAGGAGCTTCAGTCTCTTATTTAAGAACTGTGTATTTCTGTACATTTGCTTGTGGAAATATCAACTGTTTAATTATTTTTAAAGGCTAGAAGGAAGAGGAATCTTGAATACTCTTCATTATTTGCTGAGGTATTTTAATACCTCATTAGTTCTGATGGCATAATTTCTTCTTCGTCAGTGGTGTCATCAAGTGTCCATGGCTAAAGTTTCATAAAAAGCAAACTAAAAGAAAAAGTCTTCTGTTTCACACAAGTGTTGTGTGAATTAAGACAGCATTTCTTCAGGTGTTAAGGTCATGTCTGCAAGGTTAAATTAACCTTCTTTATAAAACTATAGTACTTCTTAATCACTTCAGAAGCATTCCAAAATTTGGAGGACATGGGTGGAAAGCTGTTAAATGTTACTTACTTAATTGTACTAATTTACATTTATCAGATCTCTGTAATTCTTAATTCTGAGATGTAAGTCTGGGGTTTTTTTCGTTTCATATGAGTTATAGTTACCATAGATGGGAATCAGCACTGAGGAATAACAAAAGAAAGAACAGCATAAAAAGAGTAAAGAGCAATAAATAAGTGTAAATATGTTATTTACATTAAATAAATAAATATTTTTAATAGGTATGAAGGGATTTGCCTCCTCCAAGGTATTTGGAGTCTCAGCATTAAATTTCAGTACCATTTGGAACTTTCACTTTTTCAATAATCTCTGACCAGACAAATATAAAATACTAAATGATTTCTTAGGTTTTAAACTCAGAAAGGACTCTTACAGCTGTCTAGTTTGATCTTTTTTATGTTACACAAGATCAGTTTTGAACGGAAAAACCTGTGCTTGACTAAAGATGAGAAATGTAAAAGGCAATGTGACTGAACCTGAAATACAGATCACCTCTTAAGCACTTGCCTTAGAATCATAGAAACAACTAGGTTGGAAAATACCTCCAAGATCATCAATTCCAACCATTACCCCACTACTGCCAAGACCACCACTAAACCATATCACTGAGGGCTTCATCTACACAGTTTTTGAACGCTTCCAGGGACAGTGATTCCACCACTTCTATGGGAAGCCTCTTCCAATACCTGATCACCCCCTCTGTGAAGAAATTTTTCCTAATATCCAATCTAAACCTCACCTGGTACAACTTCAGGCCTTTACCTCTTATCTTATAACACTTCATCATATAAAATGTGCTGTTGATTTCAGCAGGGCTGCTCTTATCCAGCAGGGTAGAATTGCAGCCAGTTTCTTATAGCTTCAGTATTTTGTTTTGGTCAATGGAAGAAAATGGATTTTCAGATTTCAGTGTAATTTGAAGTAGAGGGAATGAAGGTTTGTAGGAAGAAGACAAAATATAACAACTGCAGTGTAAACAGTAAGTAATGTAGAACATTCTCATTAAGTTTTGTGCAATGTTTTGTATCCCTAACCATGGCTTACACACAGGAGTAGTGGGTAACTTAAAGGAGTGAAAGATGCTGATCTGTCAGCTCTTTACTGGAAGATATTTTTGCCTGTTCTGTATTGATGATAGCACAACAATCTACTTGTGCTAGTAAATAACTGCCATTTTTCAGTCTGCATAACTTTTGGAACAATTGAATCTATCCACATATATGTACTACTTCAAGAACAAATAATTGACTTTATAACTGTCATCGCAATTAGGTCTGTGGACACTATATCTATATCTAAAGGTTATTCAAAATACTAAGGCTCTGACCCTTCAATAGCTGATAGAACTTGTATAATGGCAAACTTTGTAGGTATACACAGCACTGCATAGACTTCACTGAGGCTCTGAATGTGTTCACAGCATCACCCAAGAATGATTGAAGGCAAGGCAAAAGGAACAAAATTATGTATTTTATAAAAAGAATAAATATAACTGATCTTCAAGTTTTCCTGTGTTTTACAAACCTTTGTTTCTTCTGGTTATTTTTCTTGTTTTTCTCAAAATATTTTTTTCTTACTAATAGTTTAGATAAAATTAGTCTTTAATGCATATTTGCTTCCATGCTATACCACTAGTTTTTATCACCACTTAGGCATTTATTTTTAATTCATATTAATTCCTTACATAAAACATATTTGGTTTGGATTTTCCTTGTTGGTTGTTTTTGGGTCTTTCTATTTGTTTTTGTTTGTTTTTTTTTTTTAATTCATTTTACTTTGGTTTTTGCTCTGTCATTTTCATGTAACATATATCTCCTCCCAAAGAGAGAAGTCCTGTGTCCTACCCTAATAGGACTTTTTAAGCAAATCACTGGCATAGAACTCAAGATCTTAGAGATACAAAATTTGTCTGAATGAGTCAGGAACTAGTGGGCTGAGAGTACTTTTATTCCAAGAAAACACACTGCCTCTCTATAGATGTTTCTGTACCTGGAAGGCTTGGATTCCTCTTAGAATATGAGAAGAATGAAAGAACTTGTAAACTTTTCCATCTTAGTCCCAGCCTTAAATTATAAATCTTCGTGTAGCTGTGAGAACTCTTCACAGTGGAAAAGTTCACATAATATTTTACATATATTTACAGCCTTCTACAGGAAGGCTGAAGATTTGACCTGGGAAGCATCTAAGTATAGTCAAGTCCACATAAAACAGAGTTCAGGAAATCTGAGTATTTATGTTACTTATTTGTGGAGTTTGAATTTCTACTTATGGGTAGGAGCTGATATAAAGGACACAGGACAGATTCGTACAGAAATAACTACTGATATTTAAATTAAACATCCAAATTTAAAGGTTTGTGTAACTGTATATTTATGAAAAAAGAATCAGAAAGTCGAATCTGAAGACAGACTTGAAATTGGAAAACTTCTAATAACTTTAGTATTAAAACCAGTAATTCTAATTAAAATATTAAGACTGTGCTCAAGAGCATGGTGAAAACATCTCCATGTACTCTCTTTTTTTTAAAGTTGTATTAACTTGTTTGTAATTTCAAATATAGAGTTCAAACAGTACTGAGCTAATAGGAATTTAAATATTCACCTTTTAAACTTCTCCTGCTTTCTGTAAAATTTCTTGTAGTATCTTTGTGCCTCACCACTATTCTCTGATGCTTTTGGTTCAGTCAAAAAAATCTGCAAATCAGAATTCAATGAGATTGCTATAATGAATGTAAACAGACTGAAATGGTTTCCTTGGCAAAAGAAACCAGGTGAAAACACTCAGATGAACTACGCTAAACCCACCCACTCAACTTTCTCTATTCAGTTTACAAGCTGGATGCTGAGAGAATCAACTGGTTTATGCTCACTCAATGTAAAGTTTCTAAATGAACTGAGGCTCTGGGCAGGTAAGTGTATGTTTACACCCTTGACTGCCATTAGCTGTTGTGAACTGTGACAAATTGAGATTCAAAAACAAGGTGTTGGCTACGTATCCACCACTGTCATTACTTTTTAGATGACAGCAGAAAATACTGAACTTTTCAACACTTTAGAAAATTACTGTCTTTAAAACAGTTATTTTAAATTTAACAGCATCTGCTGGTTTTAAGTAAACTTTGTGTATAACCTGAACATTGAATTATATTCACATTATTAAACTCATTATTAATTAAATCACAACCATCTTGAGCTTATTTTCTTTGTTGTTTCATAGATAAATGTATGTCAGCTTTCAATTTTAATATAGCCATTATTGACATACTATTCAAAAGGTGTTGATTAAAACAATGAATATAAGATGTGCATCTATTGCTATTGGAGGGAAGCTGAGGTACATTTGTACAAAATTATAATGGCATATACAATTTGCTCAAGTTCTCAGCCCCAAATATGTCAGTTCCGAATTCAAAACTGGAAGCATATATGTTACATTTACTAAACTGAATTAATACATGGTTTATTTTATCACATGTAGCACATAACAGTGTGTATAGATTGACCTTCTGATCCTTCTGAGGTTAATCTGAGATGAATCACTTGGCTAATGTGAATAAGAAAAAATAAACAAGTTTAATATTTTCTTAGAATACTGACTACAGTAAGATTTACCATGGGCAAAATAAATGATGCTGCCATTTAGTGCAGTAAAGATGGCATTAAATGTTAAAGTTAGTTTCGTTGATATCAGTTTGCAAAAGAGAATGTTTCATCCCACTCATCAGAAGAGCTCCCTAAAATGCAACCGTTATTATTATGGAAGCCAGCATGTAAGAATTTCTAGCAACTAGAATTAATAACCTTGTCAAAATGAGTTAAAGACTGATTTCCCCAGTTGCTGATTAACAATATAACTGATTAACAATAAAAATGATAAAATATATGATAAAGTAAATAATCTGTTTATTGAATTTCAACGTGCAATGAACTTTTGTTGTGCTGTATGAAGTACTGGTGTCCTTAAAAGAAAAATGCCAGATATGGGAAGAGATTAGTTGAGCTATCTTGCCTTCACTATATATATTTTGACACTGTGTATGTCTACTTAGAATGCAGAGTGAAGTATGTTATACCTAGGCAAGTTTTGTATTTTGCTTAGATCATTTCAGATAATGCCATACTCAGTGGCAGCCTACAGCACAAACCAGATGTGTGGTCATAAAGATGCTGCAATATGGGACAAGAAACATCAAGTAGAAAATTTCAACTTTCTGCATCCGACCAAGATAAAATAGCTTTCCTTTCCATAATGAAAATATGATACTTTTTTCCATAATGAAAATGAAATTGATTTTACTATAGGATGGATGATTTTGCCGTAAGAATGGAGTGAATGCCAATCTCTAACAATGTGATGCAGACTCCTGCTAGGTACAGTCTCTCACCATTATATAAATGGCTCTGGAAGAAGCCCAAGCACAGGGAGTGCAATGGAGCAGCTTTGTGAATGCAAAGGAGCTAGTGAGCTCAGAAAGCACCCATTCTCTCTGATCCTTGAGTCTCAGTGATCCTTGAGTGCGTGAGTGTATTGAATAAATGGTTTTTGACGGAGAAGAGGAAACAAAGTTTTTCTTTACATGAAAAGAGAAAATTGAATACTTGGGAATTGATATGCTGGGACATTTAATGTGTTCTGACACAATAATGGAGAAATGCTTTCCTTTCTGCAGAAAGGTCCTTTTTGGTACTTGCTCTGTTATTGTGTATTTGGCTCTAGGTAAGGGGGTAAATTGATCAGTCACAGTTTTGGGGGCAAAAGCCTTCTCTCAGAGCATATCTGAAAGAATTAATATTACACACATCCTTGGTGTTTTATACCACAGTTACATCCCAGTGCATAATGTAATTAGACCTCTGGTTCTGTATTACACAGTAGTGTTGATGATAGAGTTGCATGAAAAATTGAAATGACACATTTGAGAAGAGAAAGGTAAGCATAGCAGAAGGAAGATATGATGACAGGCAACATTTATCTGTACTGTAATTGACTGCAGATTGAGTTTGTATGTATCAGACAGAAATCAGAATTCTCTTCTTGTTCAACATGAAGCATGTCATTGTGTTGACATTACCTTTAAAAATTGTATTACATGTCTTCACTTAATCTTCTGCAAAGTTTTGTTTGTCTCTTGTATTGTGAATCTGTGAAGCTCTGGTGAAGTTCATGAAATTCCTGTTTTCTATAAAGGAAGCGTAGGACTTGTTAGTCCTGAATTCCCTGTGTGTACTCACTGGGCAAACAAAACAGTAGGCCTTCTAAGAAATTATTTTTGAAAAATTACAATACCCTCAAATAAAAGGTTACCTACTAAATAGACTAAATACATCTCAGTGCAAGCGACTGTATAATCCTCATATCATCTGGCATGGATCACAATAAAAGCCCTGCCCTAGGCAGAACCAACTGTTGGGCATCTCAAGGCTGTTAGACTTTCTCTCAGTAAACTTCTCCAGTTTGCTTACTGGAGAAGTCCCATAGAGATCAGCTCAGGTTATGAAAATAGCACGTGCCTGGTAGTCTACAGATGTCTCAGCTGCATACTGCAACCTTCCCTGAGCAGTGCTGTCATCACTGACTTGCAAGGCTTTGGAGTCATTAGAAATAAGTATGATGCTTGTTCCAAAAATAAAACATGCCTTTTGATTTTTACCACTTTCTTTTGTGCTTAGAACATCTGTAAAATTGTATTTGAAGTACTTACTGACAGCCCAACTTCAGGAAAATGTTCTGTACTCAGAGATTTAGACAATGTGTATCATAGGTATCTCATAAACAATTTCTCTCATTTCATCAAGGATAGAAGCCCCCTTGGCTTGTGCAGTTGTGTATGATTGCTTTCCATGTGTGCTCAGCTCACTGACAGTATTAGTTGGAACCTGGAAACTTACTGGTTTTAGAGCTTTTTAGTCTGGAGGATCCTGACATCAGTTGTTGATGTGTTAGCAAAAAATGCTACTATTTTACTGGGAATAACAGCAGAGGTGATGGTAGTATCCAGTAGCTGGTAGGAAAGAAAGACATGATGTGATCTACTGAAATCTCAGATAGACAAAAAAAAACTTTTCAGCCGCCTCATTTGCGGCTTTCTAAGGGTGCAGACAGAATGCAGCCTTGCTACTAACTGGTCAGATGACAGCATGGAGTAGAGCATTCTCCACGATGAACGTCTTTCAAAATGCATTGTAAGACGAAAAAGACATGGTGCAGGATAGTTGGACTGAATATTTGTGAGGAAGACTTGGTGGAAAATATTCACAACACTTTTTAAAAAATGTTCTTTGAGCTGGCTTTTACTATGAAGATATTGCCTAGAAGGAATGAATGAGGCAGGAAAACCATCCCTAAGACTGTAACATGAGGTGGACCAGGAGAGATATGGGAAGGATAGAAGATGCAGTGCTGTGAAGCTGAAAACTCTCTGAATAGGAAGAGGACTCTTTGTCTTCATGTGAAAAATGAAGCACAGTGTTTTTGTTGGACCAATGCCTAAAAACATAAGTGAGAAGACATGATTCGGTGAAGTACCTTAGGCAGGCAGGCAAACTTTTGAAGACTTCAGTGTAATTGTAAGCGTATACTATCTGGATTGTTTAAAATATGTCACCTTTCTCATCATACTTTATATATTGCAATTTGTTTGGTAATATGTCCTTATGGTAATTGTGGTACAATATTGCACTTGAGCTGAGTTTTGACATTATGACCATAGAAATCTTTATGGTATGTGTATGTGTGTTTATAACATATAGGTATATATATGCACCCAATAAATCATTATATAGACCAATACATTTTTTTATATTCTAACAATTTGGGAAGGTTACAAAATATAAGGATTAGAAAGGTCCCTAATTATTCAAGATAGATACATGGAACCAGAGGAAATTATGTTTTGCAAAAGAGATGCTTAATTTTACTTATACCACTCAAATAAGCAGGACTTCATTACAAATAACCTTGAAAAGTGATTTGCTGTTTAGACATCTTGCCATTTCCTTGAAGTAATTCCCACAGACCAAAGTTTGTTTACATGTAATTTGCAGGATCAGAGACCTCAAAATTTAGTTAAGGATCCTCAAGTTTTCATCTTCAAATATGAAGTAATAATGTACCTTTTGGTTTCTTGTTAGACATCTTTTTCAAGAATAAATATATTTTTTAAAGTCACTCTAATATTGAACCAGCAATAACTGACGTACTCCTCATGCTTCTTCACTGACTGGGCCACATGTTTAGCTGACAGTGACTTGTCTTCACAGTGCTAGGGTTAATTCTTGTATCAAAAGTGGAAACTATGATGAAAGAAGAAGGTAAGCTCTTTCTGAAGGTATTCTTCTAATGTGTTATTTTATAATCATAAAGAGAAACAGAATTTAATATTAGAGGGGGTTTAGGATGGATGATTACAAAGTGTTCTGTAGAAATAAGGAATTTTTTTCTTTAGGATTGTCCAGTATCTCTTTCATCTGATTTTACATCAAGCAATTGTTTCTCAAAGGGGACTGTCTTCCATCAAGATGAGCAATTATAAAAGTCAGTATCCTTTTTCAAAACATGGAAAGAGAAATCTTCCTTTGATTCCCATTGGTTGCTATAGGTGTAGGGTCATAAACTCATCTGAGCACAACTTCTAGCTCAGCTTGGTAAGGTAATATATGTATGTATTATCTACTTGCGTTTTGCTACTATGGGACTCCCTCTCACCTTTCTGAAGGAGTACAGACTCTTCACTCAGTTAAGCGTCATGGTGAGCACCAAATAGTAGGACTAATGACTTTTATTCTTCTCTCTCAATATTTCTTAATCCTGAATGAAAGTTGGGAATAACTGCATTTTATGATCTCTGTTATTTTTGTACTTAACCTACAAGTAAATACTGGTTAAGCAATGAGTTTTATAAGTTAGAAGTAAATGCCATTTAAGCAGTGAGGATAATTTTAATTCTCTTATGGCTGCAAGAAATGATTCAGTGAGATACCATATTTTACATTGCTGTGCTGAAAAAGATATTTATGAGCATTTTTTTCCATTTCCTCCTACAAGGGAAGATAATGACAGATGTTTGGTCGGAGTTTTTGGGGGGTTGTTTTCTGGTATTTTTTTAGGGTTCCAATTCAGTTGTAGAAGTTCAGCACAAGCTAATTTGGAGTTGCTTAAATGCTTAAGAGCAATCTGTGTGCTCTTACATAGAACTACCATTAACATGCTAGCTATAGTTATATTGAAACAAGCTCAGATGGCTTCATGTCCCCACAGAGGACAGAGATTTAAACATTTAAATAAAAAAGGCATAAAGATCATCTCTAAGTATAGGCGGGGTTAGCACTCTGTGGAAAGTGAGTAATCATAGAATCATAGAATAGTTAGGGTTGGAAAGGACCTTAAGATCATCTAGTTCCAACCCCCTGCCACGGGCAGGGACACCTCACACTAAACTATGCCACCCAAGGCTCTGTCCAACCTGGCCTTGAACATCGCCAAGGATGGAGCATTCACAACCTCCCTCGGCAACCCATTCCAGTGCCTCACCACCCTCTCAGTAAAGAATTTCTTCCTTAGATCCAATCTAAACTTCCCCTTTTTAAGTTTGAACCAGTTACCCCTTGTCCTATCACTACAGTCCCTGATGAAAAGTCCATCCCCAGCATCCTTGTAGGCCCCCTTCAGATACTGGAAGGCTGCTATGAGGTCTCCATGAAGCCTTCTCTTCTCCAGGCTGAACAGCCCCAACTTTCTCAGCCTATCTTCATACGGGAGGTGCTCCAGTCCCCTGATCATCCTCGTGGCCCTCCTCTGCACTTGTTCCAACAGTTCCATGTCCTTTTTATATTGAGGACACCAGAACTGCACACAATACTCCAAGTGAGGTCTCACGAGAGCAGAGTAGAGGGGCAGGATCACCTCCTTCGACCTGTTGGTCACGCTCCTCTTGATGCAGCCGAGGATACAGTTGGCTTTCTGGGCTGCAAGCGCACACTGCCGGCTCATGTTCATTTTCTCATCAACCAACACCCCCAAGTCCTTCTCTGCTAAATTTGAGCAACATGTTTCTACTATGGAGCAATTTCATTCATATATTTCAGAACATTGAAAAGGTCATCAGTTTCTACATAGACCCTCATTGTATAAGCCTTGTACGTCCAACATTACTTGAGTTGAGGTGTGTGAAGTTGTAGCTGCAAGAATTGGAAAGGAAGTATGGATGCAAGAGGCATAAACCTGAGGTGCTTCAGCAACTATTTTGTCAATAAAGTTGAGCTGTGTATCAAACTAATATGAACATTCAGTATTTAGGACTGTATTCTGACTGCCTTTTTTATACTTGAAGAATTACACTGTTAAGGAGAACAAGTGCAGTCAGAATCTGGAGCTGACTGAAAATTAAATTTTACTAGAAACTGTAAAAATACTTGACATGATAGCAACATGAGGGTGTACTGTATAATGTCATTTTTAATGCATCATTCTAATTTGATACTGGTCTTTCAGTTTAACTAATTAATATCTCGATTGTTTCTATTTGGCTTACAGTATGTCTAATGTTATGTGTTGGGAGTCATGAAAGGTGCATGATTGTGCTGTTTCTGTTCTGGTTGTTTCTAATTAATAACTTCACTATCCAGTGTTCTTTCAATAAGGGTACCTAATACAATATTTACATTATTTTAGGTATAGAGAAACTGGCTTTTTAACCAAACTGAATGATGCATCTCAATATACAAAAAGAGCATATGCGTGTGTGAAAATCTATGCATGTGTACATTGGTTTAGACAAGTTCTCTCACTTCTTCCCTAATCACCTTGAGCTTCTCAAATATCAGGCGTCTGGAAGGAATCATGGCTTTCATGAAAGCTGGAAGTCATAAATCTTAAGATGCATTAATATGCATTCTTATTTGACACTCAGTAGAACTTCCTGTCACTCCCAAATTCAGCATATTAAATAACATTAAATGAAGGTCTGATGACTAAGAGATGCCAGATAATGCAGGTTTTTTCTACCTACATGAGTGGCTTAGTGAGTCAAGTAACTGTCATTTTATTCCTTTGACCCTTTGAGTTTTTAGCCAGTAAATTATATATGTGTTTTTTTCTAATTATTATTCTACAACAGAAAGCATTTACCTTTCCTTTATGTTCTAAGTATCTGCTATTCTATTTAATGAGAAGCAAAATGACTTTTTTGGGTCCTTGGGGTCATCCAGCATAGTTGCTTTTCATTTCTGCAGTTCTGTAGTGGCTAGATTTTGACTATTTTTTCTATAATCTTAATTTCTCATTCAAGTAAAAAAGCTGTTACTTTCAAAACTTTGAAGCTCAGAAAAAAAAAAAAAAAAAAAAAAAGAATTTTTGAGGTTGTTAAACTTATTAACTGGAAGACTTTCTTTTAAGATTTTAAATAATTAGAGAATAAATAAACTCTGAATATTTATACTAATGCCAGTGGGTTTTGTATGAAGTTTAATCTTTACTTCAAATGCTATTCTTAAAATATATTTTCAACATAAATTAAATGCAGGAAAGCTGGTATTAACTCTTAGGATAATAAGGATACTTTCCAAGTAATACATAAATCTTAATAGCAGTATACATATGAATCTATTTTAGCTTAACAATATCAAGTATCCAAAATACATTTTGGACGGTGACAGGATTTGTGTGAGCTTTCTTCTTTGAAAGGATGCTCTTGGCTTTGAATTTCAAACATTTTTGCAGCAGGTGAACAAACATAATCCTATTTCTCTTTTTTTTTTTTTTTCAAGAAAGCCAGCTAATTGCATGTCTGCCTCACATTCAGTTAAGTCTTTGGTGATGGGCTTTGAAGAGAGCATTTTATGTTTTGCTTCCTTTTGTTTGGGCTTTGGTTTGGGTTTGGGTTCTTTTGGTTTGTTTTTACTGTCAGTCTTTGCTGAGAAGTTCCTGATACCACTGTTAAGGGTAAACTGTTCTTTGAGGGAAGCTTTGACTAAATCTCTAATTTGAAATAGAAACTGGAAAAGTGCAAAGCTAATGGGAGGAGAGTGCCTTCTTCCCCATTGCCTGAGAGTTAATTTTTTTTTTTTTTTTTTTTTTTAATGTGAAAGCAAAAGAAGTCTTGACAGAAAAACTAATGGTAGCATGGTAGACTAAAACAACCTTATTTTGGTAATATACTGTTATGCAGTAATACTATACTTATCTATTTGGGGTGGCGTGAGTATTTTTTCCATTGTTTTTCAAGCATCATTCTAAATATGATTTTCTGTTTGGTCACTACTTGGATAATGTGAATGGTACCCATTATTGAAAGGTAGTCTGTATTTGTACTAATACAGAGAATGCCAGTTTAGAAATGAGCCTGATTGCATGGTTCATTTTGTTCTCCTTTGTAGAGCCAGGCTGCGGCCCACTACAAAGGCACTAAACATGCCAAGAAGCTCAAAGCACTGGAAGCCATGAAAAATAAGCAGAAATCTGTTACTACCAAGGACAGCGCAAAGACTACCTTCACTTCCATCACTACCAATACCATCAATACCAGCTCTGACAAAACAGGTTAAGCGACAATCTTTGTTGGTTTTGTTTAGCTTTTTTTTTTGATTTTGTTTCATTTCATTTTTCTTTCTTGTTTAATTCCATGTCCGTTTGGTTATGTGCTTGCCACATTGATTCATGCTCGATCCATCTTTCTGTGTGGTATTGTTTTAGTCCTTTCAATAGACTGGTGAGAGTATGATAGTCACGACTGATTTCTCTTAGTGAAAAGAGGCTTATCATTCTTTTAGGCCAGAATGCAATAGTGACTTGATTAATTTTTGTAGTGGCCAAACTATTACATATCAACTGATCTAAACCTCCTAGTCTATATGCAGTATCTCTCCATAAATAATTACATATGGCACATTTCTTTTGACAACAAGCAAGTAGTAAATTGCACTACTTGTGTCTAGAAGCCTCTTAAAAAGCATTATGAGTAAACCCCTAATTTTCATAAATTTTGAACATTGCATTATTTTTTTTTTAAATGGCTATTGCATGGTTTTGAGTTGGAAAATAGCTGTATAACCTCTATTCCACATAATCAGGTAAGTGCTATTGTTGCCGATTATTCTGCTTAAATGCGTCTTCAGACTGCAAAAATATTCTTTAAATTATTGTATGGGTGAAAAGTACTCCTTTGCAAATAAAATCTATGTGAGTATTTGGTAAAGTCACCAGGATTTGATCAAGCTCAGAGCTTAAATATGTGGTTACTGTACTGGAAATTTCAAAGGAAGGTTGTAAGTTCACTGAAGGGTACTCTAGTATGTGACAAGGTACTACTGCTCTTGTGGCTGAAGGGATACAGTTGCATATTTAGTCATAATCAACCCTCCTTCTCCAAACAAGACAAAACCAGTCATGGCAAAAAAGCCAAAGCTGTGAAATAACAGAATCTTTCTACTGGTGCTGGAAAATACTCATTTGGAACTACTTCTGATGAGTAAATTTAGCATTGTAAATAGACATGCACTAACCAATTACAGTATAACAAAAAAGTAACTTGCAGACATGTGTAGTACTTTCCATAAGACACATCTTAGCTATATTAGTTATAGACAGATTCCTCTATGTCTATCTGTCTATCTAAATATCTTTGTTCTAGTACTTTATTATAGACAGCATATGTTTTTGTGGAGATTTATATCCTAATTATAATGGGATGGCTTTAAAAACCAGTTGGCACATTGTTTTCATCTTTGTTACAAAAAGAAAAAAAATCCTGAGTACTTTTGTTTATATGATGAAAGAAAGTAAATGAAGCATAGGAGAATGGGAACGATGTCAAAAGTTATATATGAAAATATGTATGTTTCTAAACTTACAAATACTGTTAAAAAGTTTCTCCTACTGTTGCCTGTTAGCATGTTCAGTGCAGAAAGGGTGATGTCGGATGGAAATAGTGATTTATTGTTCACGAAACATGATCTAGTGGTTGGAGAAAAATAACTGAAGAAAAAAGAGGTCTTTCTAAGCTTTAAAATGTATTATTCAAAAACTTTTATCTTATGCTGTGTAAGTTTGAAGGTTTTTCCAAGGTGTCTTAAAGCCAGTCTGAGTCTTTCCATTGGGCTTTGATTTAGATCCCTGACAAGATGTATGAACTGTCTTGTATCCAAGGTCAGTAGTACAAACCAGTTTTTGTATCAGCATAAATAAGAAAACATCAAAAATCTAACAAAAGCGATGGCCTATGCAGGAGTTTCTTCAGCTTTACACATTGTGACTTCCTGGATTAATTTCGTAGAATGTGTGTATACATATATGTATGTGCATGTATACATATATGTATTCTATATTAGATATATTGACTTTAATGGCATTCTAAAAGACACATATTAATTAACAAACAGCCCAAAATCTGACAATTTCATAAAATACTGAGAAAATCCAACTGCTTGGCAAAAGCCCTATTCAACTGATGATGTTCAAAGAAAGGTAGACAGTTCAATCCAAATACAGTTGTTACGGGTCAGCATTGATATGAGTGACAATAGAATAGCATCCTTGGTGTAAATTATCCTTTGTAGATTCAAGCATGCATGCATAGCAAGAAGGGAAAAAAAAAATTGGGTAGCCAAAAGGATGAAATTTTCTGTTAAACATGACATGTTAAAAATTTCATAAATCAGATTTTCTTTCCAGTTGTTCTGTGTCTTGTGTTTCTTGATAGAACTTAAATCCAGAAGAACATCAGAATGTAATGTGCTGTGTGAATTTGCACGTTTGTAAATGATCGCTGTAAAAGTTAAATATTCTGATAGTCATATGGAGCTCTCAGATAATAGTCGTACTAATGAATATAGTTCATTAATTAATCTTTCATAACTAGAAATAAATTCTTTAAGTTAGTAAATCTTTGCATTTATGATAGTTTGGTACAGAAGTGTTTTTATACAGTATTTTAAAACTTACAGCTGAAGTATTAAATACTTGATCCCAAATGCATTGAGGATAGGGTCATGTTCGTATCACCTCCAATACATCATGCACAGCAGTGGTTAAATGGTGAATTGCGTGTCAGTCACAGCACATTGCTCAGGACTTCAGTTCACTGGTTCTGTGTGCCCTTAGCAGTTTCAGGAAACAAAATGTCATCAGGAAATCTGTAGTCCTATGCAATGAAGGTTATGAAAAAAGACCACACAGTATACAAACTGATTCAAGAGTTAAAGCAGCGATTTGTTATGTTGCTTATTCTGGAACTATTTTGTTAGACATGGTGCCAGCAAGTGTTACTGTAGTAAATAATGGAGACGACACAACCTACAGTGTAAGAAGACTCCTTAAAACCTTTCATGATTCCTGGTGAATCATGTGATAAGGAGAAAACATGAACTATGGGGTCATTTTGCTCTCTCTGGGACAATTGCTATTTTGTTTCTTTACCCCTTTAAACAAACTTTAAGAATTATTAGAACTCTTGAACTTATGAAGAGTTCATAAGTCATGAAGAGTTATGCTGTCAGCCACATAATGGACGATGCCATTCTTAACATGTGGGAACTTTGTTACAAATTCTATTATTCAACATCATTTCTCGTCAGCAGATGAAACTTGCTGCTGAAGTAACAATTTCAGTCCAACTGTGACAATTTTAAAATGGTGAGCAGGTGGAGGTATAAAAATGGAAGGCAGAAAGGAGAAGGAAATTGGAAATGATGTGCCAAGTCAGGGTAACCTTTGAAGGAGGAAGAAAGGAAGATGGCATGAAATGGAGAGGTTTGGGAAGAGATGTAGTTTGGAAGCCACAAATACCACAGGATCACAGAATTTTTGAGGTTCTGTGAAGGCACCACAAAGGGACATCTGGAAATTGACAAGGCCACCCCTACAGGTCAGAGCAGAGTCAGCTAGAGCAGGATGCTCAGTATCTTTTACAGCTGAGTTTTGAACAGCTTCACAACTTTTGCTGGGCAGCAATTCTAGTGTTTGACTACCCTCAAAGTAAAGAAGAGTAAAGAATTTTTTGTTTAAGTGCGAACTAAGAAATTGTAAGAAAAAATACAAATAAGCTCAAAGAAAAGAACTAAAACAGGAATGAGTAAAACTTATTCAAATCATTAAATTCTGCTAATGCATGGTTTTAATATGTTTGCACTTGTTTCCAATCAGGCAAATAACATTGAATTTATGTAATATGCACTACTGTTATGAAATGTACTTTACATGCAATTAAAGAATTAAAGTTAAAAAAAATTAAATGGCTGGGAACTGCCTGAAGTGCAAAACTTGTTCTCTTGCATTCTAAATTCTTGTTTCTTTATGTCTTTCTGTTGAAACAGGTGGCAAATTCTGAGTTTTTATTTCAGAGCTGGTTTATTCTTTTTAAGTGTACTTCATGCCCTGTTATATACTGTCCTTCTCCTAGGATGGCTGCCCAAAGGCTAGTGAGCCTTCAAACCCTGGCAGATGGAGGTCATTTAGCCTTGTAAGGCCATCCAAGAGAAGGATACTAACCAAACCTATGACCTGAGGACTTTGCTGTCACCGTCCTAGCTAGCTAGGCCCTGGCAGATAAACCTCAGGTGTAAAGGGTGAGGCCAGTTCCACGCACGCTGCGCCTCACCAAAAAAATCCACTGTGCAGGCCTGAAGGGTTTACTCACACTTGCAAAGCCCTGTAGCGACAGGCGAGGGATGAAACGGCAGGTGACAAGGTGCACTGGAAGCTGCAGAACCAACCCTGCATGCAGGTGATTCAGGAAGCTGGTTGCTCAAGATTGACCCAGGAGATGACAGTCTTGTTCGGCAACATCCTGAATGACCAAGCAGCCTTTTTTCAAGGAGTCCCACATTGACCTTTTTAGTCATCAACACGCTTGTAGTAAGTGTGGGTAAAGCCCTTCCCAAATCTTCACTTGCAAAGTCAAGCCATCATCATCATCATCATACACTGTATTGTCTTTGTTTATTGGGCCTTTTCTAATACCTCCATAGTACATTTTTTCACCCTTCCAATCTTTAACTGTGCTTCTGTGGGGTGACTGAAGAGTTTACAGATACTGGGAGCAAAAGCTAATGCAGATTTTTTGCCCTAACATCAAATTACACTGAAGCTGAAATTGGTCTGCAGATATGTAAGGAGTAGTGAATAATGTGTTGTACAGTATGCAGGATGTCTTTTGCCATTACTGAGATGGAGAATTCAGCTTTAAATTGAAAGGGTGTTTTAACAAAATTAACTGAGCTGCTTGGACTTTTCATCTGTACTTTTGGTTTTCTTGAATATGTGAAAGAGAACGGCAGAGGTTATGAAACATGATATTCATTGAGAGCCTAGGTGGAATTTCTTTGACCAACTATAGACATATATATTGATGCTAATTGCACTGGCTTTTCTTTACTGTGAGAGGAAATCGTGTCAATGAAGTCTAAGGCACATTTCATCTTATTCTAAAATAAACATCTATAATAAATAAGATGAATCATGAAAACCTGACAAAAAAAAAAGTATCAAGCAATGCCTGTGGTGGCTAGATGAGCTGTGAATTCCTACACTGGTACCTAAAGTTAGCTGAGACAAATTCAGTTAGCTGAGACAAATTCAGACAACCTCAGTTACCAAACTGCCCTTTCCTTCAGTGTATTCAATTTTTTTCCATATGTGTTGATTCTTTTGAACTGAATCATGAGTTGCTCTATATGAATTTGATGGTCAGTGTTCAAAATAGAAATTGTATGAGTTATTTTGGAATGATTGCATAACAAATGACACTAGTTTTCTCTGTCAAGTGGAAATTTTAATAGGCTTTTGAATAGTTTTAGATTTCCCACTGATGAGAACTTCGTTTGTTTATTTGTTTGTTTAAAAAACATGAAACTTTTTCTCATCTATTTTTTTTTTAGGCATGGAAAGAAAATTACTGCTTAATAAAAGTAGACTGCTGGAGTATGTATGATTTAGTATTAAAATACATTATATTCAACTATAGGTGCTGAAGTGAACACTTCCTATTAGACCAGTGTGTCTCTCTCAGGTCTCTAGTAAGGAGTCCATGGACTCTTTGCTAGTAGTCAGTGTGTGCTGCTTTATTTAGGATTCAAAACTTCTGCTCTAAATTGCAAGAAAAAGGTTTTAAATGCATTGCTCAAATGAAAACTTGGTTATAAGAATCTTTATAGAGAAGTGACATATATTGACTGCTACCACAACAGTTTCATTAAAAATGTAAAGAAATATTCTCTGAATATATTTATATGAATATATTTCTGTGTGTTTGCAATATTTGCCCTTCTCTGTTAAAGACAGGTAATTAAATGTTGTCTTCTCCAAAATCATGGATTAGCACACCTTGATGGCTTTCTTTTATCACTTAGATTGTCAAAGCCATATGTACATTAGCTCTGTACATATATGTATTTGTGCAGTTCCTAGTTCAGCTCCAGAACCTATAACTGAAAGGAAATCCCATTTGAAAATGAAAATTAGTTTCCTGTTATCTCTGCTTTCCTTTTATTTCCACTTTCATTTTATCTCCTTTACATTCAGGTTTTGAGCTTTGATTTATCTATTTGTTTACTTATTTATTTGTTATAATCATACATTTTCTTAATGGCTAGGCTTTAAGTTATATGAGGGCTTCCGTATACTTAGAATTATTATATTATTTCTGGTGTTGCTTGGTATATCTGCATTATTTTATCATCCCCTCTTATTTTGTTTAATCCTTTGTTCTTAGTGACAAACCACCTTAACTTTCCTTTTCTTCAGGAAAGCTGAGGAAGATATGCTACTGTATACATTAACATATAGTTAATTAAAAGTGACACTGCCTGTTTATTGCCATTTTTATAGATAGCAGATTTTCTTGTAATCTTTTGTAACTGAAAGAAATTCTATTTCTAATCATGATACAAATGTCAACTGTATTTAAAAATCAAAATAGTATTTAATACTATTCAAAGTCTGCTAGTGGATGCAGAAACAATTTACTCTATGATCCTAGTGTGCAATTTGTTGGTACAGTTTACGCTGTGGATACCCTTGTAAATATAATTATTATATTAAGGGCATTTAAGAAGAAAACAAAGCAGTCTGTTTTTATAATTTAGATGTTGTTTTGTTTTCATATGCTTTGTTATATCATAAAGTGTGCTTTTATTTTGGCAAGTGATTTCTTCAGATCATTTCAGCATTGCTTAGGGCACAGCAGAATTAACAGACTAATTCTGGGTATAGGTTTGTGACATTTTGGATGTAAATGGATTTCCTTTGCACATCAAAACAGAACAATGACCTTGAAGCTTGAATTTGTTAGGATTTTTATTTCACATTAACTCGTCTGAGATATTTTGGGTGGACCATTCCAAAATTGCAAGTGTGAAATAATTGCTCAGTAATTAGCACAACACAGATGGATTTCAGAGCCAGCTATAGGACTTCATGGCTTACTTCCCAATTACCCCATTCTGAAAGTTCAACTTTTTTAACTTCATTTAATGAAAAACCTTTAAAAGAAACTATAGTTTGAAAAAGATGTTCTCATTTTATGATTCTTTTCTCATTTGCTTGGAAATTGGAGATTACTGATTCACAGCTAGCCATTCTCTTAATCACATGCTTGGGAAATTCAGCCCAAACCAATAAAATTTAACCGTGCGACAAAATCTTTCACTTTAAATCATCTATGCTTTGACTTCTCTGTATTTCAGACAATCTGTGGCTAACTGCAGCACAAAATGTTATCAGCATTCCACAGACTGTTGTAGCAATTTTGCCTTAGAGCTTAATGGTAATTGGGAAGACAATAGCTTCTCTTTTGATCTCTATGTAGAACTAGGGTTTTTTCTTTCTTTCAGTGTAGCTAAATGGCGATATAAAAATTACAGTAATTTATGTGTGCCTCAATTGATCATGAATGTTCAGTAAAATCCTTCTTTGCTTGCATCTACGTATGCTGAAAGCATCGTCATATGAACACCATGTGTTTCCTATGCACCCAGCTGCTTTTGATTGGGATTGCCTTGACAACAATTTTATGCTTGAAATATCCTGCAGATAGAAACTGCTGTCAGTCACAACATCTGATCAGCCTATTGAATCAGTATGGAAGTCCAGTACAAACAGTGGCATTGTTTCTAGGTCTAAAAAGCATTTTCTATTGAAACTTTATGTAGAGTCTTTCATAGTATCTCCAGGAGATGTCAGCTTGGTTGGTGCATCCCCATAGTTGTAATTGCTAGCAACCTTGGGATTAATCTGTTTATCAGATACTCATTTAGAAGTTATTCTCTAGCATTGCTCTAAAAACTGGATCAAGCACTATAGCATGTATCTGCTTAATGACTCATCCTTCGTTGTGTGTTTTGCTGTTTTGTTCTTATGTTGGGGGTGGCATTGGTGCTAGCTAATAGGACGGGTCTGAAGGCTCCTGTCCTGGGTTCAGCAGTAGCAGTCATTTTTTTTTTCCGTCTTAGTAGCTAGTGCAGTGCTGTGATTTTGACTTTTGGCCTGGGAACAATGCTGATAACACCAATGTTTTTAGTTACTGCTCAAATGTTTAATCTGACCAAGGACTTTGTGAGTCTCATGCTCTGCCAGCGAGGAGGGGAAACCGGGAGGAAGCAGAGACAGGACACCTGACAAAACTAGCCAAAGAGGTATTCCATACCACAGCATGTCATGCCCAGGAGGTAACTGGGAGTTACCCGGAAGGGCTGACTCACTGCTCAGTTGGGCTGGATATTATCGGTCAGCGAGTGGTATTGTATTCTCTTCCCTTGTTATTTCCTTTATCATTATTATTATTATTATTGGTGGTAGCAGTAGTGATTTGTGTTATACCTTAGTTACTGGACTGTTCTTATCTCAACCTATGGGAGTTACATTCTTTCGATTCTCCTCCCCATCCCTCTGGGAGCCGGGGGGGAGGGAAAAAAGGGGGGGGAGTGAGTGAACGAGCTGTGTGGCTGGATTTAAACCATGACAGTTCTTTTTGGTGCCCAACGTGGGGTGCGAAGGGTTGAGATAACGACAGATCTGACCAGAGTGTGTCTAATCATATCTGTGATAAGCATTCATTGTTTTGGATTAATAGTCATTCATCACAATGCTGATTTACTGACTGTCAAGGTTGTTTCTCTTGATCTCACAGTTTCAGCATATTGTACCTCACTTGCAGCCAGTATTTGCTGTGTTAGTGTTTATCGGCTGGGGGTCTTGGGCTAAGGTTCTTGTCTCATTGTACTTTATGGTAATGACTTGTAATACAACAGAATCATTGATCGTTAAACTGATCTATCTGTCTTATGTTCCCAGTGTGGTCACCACCTTTATACTTTGAGAGGTATATAATAGAAGTGCTTAGCAATTACACATCTTTTTTCTCCTTCTCAGGTGGTCAACCTGTGAAGGTTACATTCTCTTACCCTCCCTGGCAGAGCAGGTTTAAACCACAACAGCTCCACAATTCGTAGCCACTGGGATTTAAAAAAAAATGCAGGATTGCAGTCCTTGATCCTTTTTCAAGTTTTTATTGTAAAACATCAGTCTCAGAAGTTTGTTACTTTTGTAAAATAATTTATTTTGTCAGTTTATGGGCTAATAGGGAATGGAGCAAGAACTTCTTGATCCAGTGCTCTCAGATAGGTAGTTAGGTTTTGTGAGTCTGGGATTTTTTAAATGAGGCGGCAATGGAAAAGTAGGTAGGTTTTCATTTCAGTGATCCATGTTTTTTCAAGCTGACATCATATTGTCTGGACAGTGTAGAAATAGGAAGTAGTTGTTCGTTATTTGTTTGAGGATTGGTTTAGCTTTGTGGGGGACATTTCTAAGGCAACGGCAACTTCATCTCCAAAGATGCTTTAGAGGTTGCTTAAATTATTTTCTTTTTGTTGTTCATGTCATGTTCTTGCCATGCCTAAACCAAGAAAGGAGGAGAGTGTTAAGAATGTGAGTAAATTTACTGTGCCCTTACAGTACCATTCAGAGTAATGTAAAGACAACTGGAGCTGGAACAGTTGTATTAATGAACATAGGGGTAACTGCTTTAGCCAGACCACTTCATTGGCCATTCATGTTACAAGAACTCAGCATAGCAAAAATAATAATTTCTATAAACAGACTATCCTACTTACATCTAGTAACATCTCAGAAACAAGCCATAACTACTTACTATTCAAAACTACTGTAAGAATATTAAGAACAATTTTATTTTGCAAGTTATATTTATTCTATCTTCCATTTGGTATTCCACATTTTTCAACAATGTATTTGAAGTATTAGAGGACAGTGATTTCTTTCCTTAGCTGGAGAAGTCTCATAGATGAAATTCTTTGGTACTATGGCATTTCTTTGCTAAAATATACCTTCCAGTTACTGTATTAATAGAATTAGGCTTTGCAAATACGCATTTTGTGTTTGTTCCCAGTCAAACAAAGATAACACAAACTATAATATCAGGTGGGACCATTTACTTTCTCAGTTCCCACCGTTGTCCCCCTTCTTACACCTAAAAAAGATAAAATAAATAAAAAAATCTATTGTATTTTTTAAGGTTTGCTGGCACTACAGTTGTCACATAAATAAGCCTAAACTCATCTTACCTTAGTAAGGTATTTTCAGCACCAGCAAACATCAAGTTATCTTGAGACAAAGCATAGCTGTGACTGCAGTATGTGTTTGAGGACAAAAGTAAACACACGATTAGTCTTCATGCACTTGAATTCTGTGTTTCTTAGACTTTAGTTTTCCATGTACTAGATGGCTTGCTTTAGGTAATTTAGGCAAGCCACACCTATAACTTCAAAATAAGTATATTAGGAGTCTCTTATTCTCAAAATCCATATACTTTTTCAAATATCTTGAAGAATTATTGTGTATTTATAATTTAATTTTTGTGCATTCTGTACTCCATCATGATACATGAAATAGCAGTCTTCCAGTATTAAAACTCTTGTTTTATGGAATTACTTTCAAAGGAGCTAGAACAGTTTATGTAAATTCATAATATTATTATAGGTAACAAATGAACACAAGATTA
Source organism: Psittacula echo (assembly GCF_963264785.1). NCBI lineage: Eukaryota > Metazoa > Chordata > Aves > Psittaciformes > Psittacidae > Psittacula > Psittacula echo. Next base: position 21,030,479 of record NC_137737.1, on the reverse strand, counting down.
AATATCATCATGGGAATTAAAAAGGCAGTTTGAAGAGTAACAGTAACCATGAAAATGTGTCTGATAGATTTGATTTGAAAGGGAAAAAACAAGCTTGCTTATGTAAACTTGATTATAATGTTGATGTTTAAGTGCTTTCCATGCTAATGGTAACATTAAGTGTATTTAACCGCAAGTATGAAATTAGACCTCAGATCAGGAAAAGGTGCTTTTTTTTAAAAAAAGGAAAGTTTTTTTTTTTTTAAAAAAAAAAAAGCAGATAAAGACCTTTCTGGATAAACTGTTCTGGTTTTCTGTACTTTGTAGACACTGTAGAAAATCCAGAGGATTAGAAGAAACTTAATGTTCTGTCAGTATTCACAAAAGGTAAATGGGATAAGTATTGATAGGTCTATCAGCTTGACACCAGTGTTGGGAAAAATAAAGCAACAGCTGACAGGGGACCTGAGTACTGAAGTAAATATACAGTTGTATAATGACAATGAATATGAACTAATAGAAAGTTAGACTTTCCTGCCTAAAATTGCTTTTATGAGATTACATATTTGATTGGCAAAGGATAAGCATGCTAATGCTTTGTGTTTGCACAGCTCTAGAATGTGGAGAAGTTAAAAATTATCTAAGCTATTGGAATGATACAGAATGAATATTAAACATATTAAGTGGACTTAAGCCTGCTAATTATAGGCCTTGGAATGCAATCCAGGGTACGAGGCACAAGTTGGTGTAGAAATATTCCAGTGAAATCCTTTTGGAGTAGTGTCTTAACTTCAGCCAAATCTTACATCATCAGTTGACTGCAAAGAGTTGTAAATTCTTTGCAAATTGTAAATGGAAAAAAAAATGGAGTTCTGGGCAAGTAATAAAGATGAGCTGGAGATTCATTGAATCAGATGTTTTTAATACAACAAAATGTATTGTTCTTGGGAGAGAATAATAATTTATTCAAAAGTTGGGGGACTACATGTAAAGATGAAGATGATTTGGGAGTATCAACCTGTCCTGGGTTCAGCAGTAGCAGTCACTTTTTCTCCTTCTTAGTAGCTGGTGCAGCACTGTGTTTTTGTCTTTCGGCCTGGGGACAGTACTGATAAAACCGATGTTTTCAGTTGCTGGTCAGAATGTTTAATCTGACCAAGGACTTTGTGAGTCTCATGCTCTGCCAGGGAGGAGGGGAAGCCAGGAGGAAGCAGGGACAGGACACCTGACCCAAACTAGCCAAAGAGGTATTCCATACCACAGCACGTCATGCCCGGGGATGTAACTGGGAGTTACCCGGTAGGGCACTCGCTGCTCAGTCGGGCTCGTTTTTGGTGAGTGGTATCGTATTCTCTCTCCTTGTTATTTCTCTTATTATCATTATTATTATTGGTGGTAGCAGTAGTGATTTGTGTTATACCTTAGTTACTGGACTGTTTTTATCTCAACCTGTGGGAGTTACATTCTTTCGATTGTCCTCCCCATCCCTCTGGGAGTGGGGGGGGGGGGGAGGAGTAGAAACTGCATGGCTGACTTGCCGACTGGTTTAAACCACGACACATGGTTAAATATCAGGGCCAGGAACAACTGGTCTAATAATGTTTCCACATAGCCTTGTGAAAAACCTTTTCTTTTTAAGGATAATGGAGGAATGTAAAGAGTTCTGTTTCTTTTAGTACTTTAAATTAACTCTATTATCTATTTTATTTCCAAAGAATATCATAAAACTGAGTGGAAACTTAGGGAAGATCTAATACAACCATTTAGGAAGGGTTTAATAGTGAAAGACCAAATGGGATAGATGCATTCAACTTCATTATTTACTTTATCAAAGGGAACATGAGCAGTATTTTGATTACAGTCTATAAAAATTTGCATTAAAACAACAATCTAATAGTAAAACAACTCCTAGTAGTTGGGAGGTATAGCAGTATCCAAAGATTGCAAGTTGAAAATAGCTTCATTCCACAATCAAGACAAAACATGTTTACACTGTGAAGGTTTATAATATATACAAAATCTCACATGGGATTATTATAATCATTTGACAAAATCTATTGATTTGACTCAGGAATTAATAATGGAATTCCTCTGGACAATGTTCAATATTACATCAGAGAAAACTGTGAGCATACTGTATTTTTCTGGCTTCAAATATGTATTTTTTCTTCCTGACTCCTCCCAGAAAAACGTCTGCAGACTACAGAACTTGTGTATTATACATTTGAGGTTTTCTTTAATGAAGTCCTTTATGTGGCAATTTTAATTAAGTACTTAAATTTAAATATGAGATCAATTCTTTGATTTCAGTCAAGCAACATGCATTTTCAAAGCTGAAGGATTGATTCTTGAAGTATGTCCTACCTAGGTCACAATATTTTATCTTTCTGTGTTTTGTGCAGGACTGGACAAGTGAATAGTGCTTGATTAAATGAAGCCCTAGAAAATTACAATTGCTGGTATAGATTTGTGTGGATATACAGATAATTAAAGATGGTTTATTTCTCTGGAAAAGTAATTTCTTTCTATTATTATACCTGCTATAATATTTTCATTCTCTGTCACTACCAGAATTTGAATTAAGTGAGAATTAAAATTCATGTTTTAATTCCCAAGTTGTATACTTTCAGCCATTATTTCTATGTCTTTCAATCAGAATATGGTAGTTTCCACTTGCTTGTTCTGCCTCTGGTTAGTTTTAAGCCCTACAGTAAACATTTTAGAAGATTCAGGAGGATCTGCTTATTGAATCTAGTAGATCTGTACTGATTAAAGAATAGACAGTAGCATTACTTTTAGTAACCCATGTTTTCAGCTAAGCATTACAGAGAATGCAAATTTTAAAAATCAGACTTTTTTTTATCACACTTTTCAGTTATCTCATTTCTGCTTGCACATAGCCATTTTCTTACATTAGAGCACTCCAATGTACTTTGTAGTTCATTCGCCTTATCGGAGGAGTCCTGAGACAGCTGCCATGCAGTTTTAATCCGTTCTTTAGCTGCATTTTACTTTTTACTATTTCTAGTTCATTTCCTGCTCTGCTGATTTAATAGCTGCAAGTTTCTAGCGTCATTTTAGCAGATCCATGTGAAAGTTGCTTCAACATATTACCCACTTTAGCCATCTAGTCAAATTTGCTTGTAGTAGTTGCCCTTAATAAACAGACTTTTCTCAGTAGGAAAAGATGGTTACATTTTTCCTGCTTTCAAGTATAAGGAAATATATCAGCAGCCATTAATGGCAATACAAAGGGAACCTGAAATGCATTTCAGATCTTGCCTAACAACCTCATCATGCTTTCCTGCACATGTTTCCTAGTTGTTAGTTCTTTGTTACAGCTCCAGACACAAGGCAAGGGCAGTGGTTTGGAGAAGGGTTAGTGTGTTATCTCCCTGATAGAGTATGACTAGTGTAAGTGAGCTTCAGCAGCACAATGTAATAGATCATTAGTGGGAGGGGGACACCTCTAATGTGTGTGCATGCATGGGAGTGACAATGCTCACAGTGCCTGTGAGCATGCTACTTGGTGAAAGCTTCTGTACAAAATCAATAGCATGGATGGCAATATCTCCCAATGTGAATCAGCTCTTTTATTTCAAACTGCTAAGAACCGGAAACTTTTAACCCAGTAACAATCGCCTTTGTGGCAATAAGCTTATGACTGACACTTCCCTTGTGAAAATACACACACACTAATCCATCTACAAGAATATTTTCTGGAAGCACAAGCCAGGTAGCTGTTTTTGTTTAAATGTAGATACATTCATGCACGTTACCTAGATACCTGGATCGTCAGATATTGATTTACGACGATGAAGAGGGGAACTAAAAGGGCTCTCATTTCTCCTGATCTTTTCTCACTGTAGTCTGCCAGCCTGAGATACTTGTGTAATGAGTCCTGCAGCTCCTGCTCCAGGTATCAACAGTGAGCATGGTAACTGCAATTCTGAGTGGAGAAGGTGAATTATGACCATTATGAGCAGAAGAACAACATGGAAACCAATGGAGTAGACATAAATTTTATACTGACAAAACTGCTGCCCTACTGGATTTGAGGGTCCAACCTCCATTTGTACAGGGGCTACATCTCCTTTTCAAGGTTTTGACTGATAACTGAATGCCTTTTTGAGTCAAAGGCAGGGCACTCATTGAAGGCTCACAAAATCGTTTAAAAGGCAAATAACTGCCTGAATATTCGCACTACATAATGTACTTAACTAATGTTTTTGACTAAATTTAAAGGAAAATCACCCAGCCTGCTTCTGCAAATTTAAACCTTTAATCATCACTTTTTTGTTGTTGAGAATTTTTCACATTTCACTGCACAAGTGTAAAGTTCTTGTTTGTAGTTGTGGTTTTTGTATGCCAGGGGATTCTTCAAGCTGTCCACTGTGATGGCTGTTCAAAAATACTGAGTTGTTACTGGGCGGCCTTTTACTTTTCCAATGGTTTGTCTAGCTGCAAGTCAAGGTCCCTGCTTGCCCTCTGTTACAACTGTGAATATAGCTTCATGACTATGTTCTGCTGTCTTTTTGTTTTGAGCTTTCCGCAATTGCTAGCTAGCTTTCAGCAAAGGAAGAAAATAAATGGAGTTTTGAATTGACCCACTCCTACTAATTAGCATTAACAGTGTGGTTTTCAACACTGGAGCGCTTTGTGTCACATTTTTGACCTTCAGTAATAGCCTAGGAGAACCGTCTGTGACTGGAAATCTGTCTCATTGTTTCCTTCAGGTAATAGTCTTTCTAGTAATTTAAAGAGATTTTAAAAAATGCAGAACTTCTTTCCAGGACACTTTTAATAAACTCTTGAAATGAGAATACTTGGGAAAAAAACTAATTATGCAAGGGGGGGGGGGAAAAATAAAAATCCAAGTGTTCCAAATACTAATCTGGTTCATCCAGAACAGGTCAAAACAACAACCCACAAGCAGACAAGTAGAAAACCAAAAAAAAACACCTCAAACCCAAAACCCAAACCAGAAAGCTGGAAAGAACCATTTCTTTTCTGCTCTTGCACAGAGCTGTGCTCCTTTAAATTTAGTGGTTTTCTGTTCCTCAAATACTGTAGACACTGTTTCTAATCAAGATGGCTGTCATTATGGAACTCACGAGATATATTGCTGACATTTCCAACCTTACATATTTGGGAGTGCATTTATCTTCCTTTAGTGTGTGTCATCATACTCTGAACTACAGCTATTGTGTGCACACTTGTTTTGTGGTTGGTAGGGAGAGCTTTCCGATGGCTGAGCCCACCCTTTTGCCTACTGAGTCCTGAAACACAAGTTTGAAGAACATGCTTATCTTTTTCAAGGTTATTGCTACATTTACTACATATTTGAGCAGTCTCTGAATCGAGAGACAAGATGTGATATTTTACCAAAGTAAGGAAGTTCTGTGGTACATTTGATGTGGGGGTTTCTTATTGATTTGTTTTGTTTAGTTTAGTTTTAAAATATTTCTCTGATATGAACTGAGCTGTGCATTGGCAACCTATTGTTTGGGTTTTTTTACTCAGATGGAAATTATAAGAAATAACATTCCATGGAGAATGGGGATGTTATTGGAACTAGATGATGTTTAAGATGCCTTCCAACACAACCTGTTTATGATTCTCTAATTCAAATGGCATTTATTATTTGGAACATTTCTTTAACCTATCAGCTAGAGGCTAGTGAAGCATCAGTGTGATATAGACAGGATTCCTGTCTTGAGTCTCTAAGGGAATGTATAATTCTAATGATAGTGAAGCATAGGACTTCATTAGCAGTACAGTTGTGAACAGCTTTTGTTGTTTTCATGCTTTTAATTATGGCAAAAACCTGCTTGTTTTCCAGGTCAGATGTGCTTATGGATGTTAAACACACAGTTTCCATGAAGACTTTTGGGGTTTAGCTAGGGTACTGTAATTACCTGTCTGTCTGGTATTTATATTTCTTTGTTTTGCATATTTTACAACTAATTTTAGTCCAAAATGAATCTGAGGTACTTGATTTGTGCCATACCCTCTGTCAAGCATTTCTGTCTCCATAGAGGAAGTGACTGCTGCCTTCCTGGGGAGAATAGCTTACCAGGCCTCACAGATCACAACATTAGCAACTTCAATAGAAGGAAAATATAACTGATACAACATAGCAAAGTGAATTATCTGCTTTAAAATTAGCTAACAAAAAACATGCTTGTTTCCCTCTATTCAGTCCAGTCAGGTAAGCTTACATAAGGCTATGAACATGCTTTGCTGTGTGCTATGAACATACTACTCTTCAGTAGTGACACCTTCTACATTTCAAAAATTGGACTACAGATAGTTAAAAATATTTATTGTTTGAATAAACTACCTGTTTGCCATTGATACCAGGAATGAGAAATGCTCTCTCTGAATATTTGTTAAGATGACTGAGGGCCTGGCTTTCTAGAAAGTAGATTCTAGACTACGCTAAGTATGCGCATGACAAACATTTATCTCGAGAACTTTGACATCTCACTTAGACTGTTAAATCATATTAATGTCTTAGAAAACACAAGAAATTGAGACAATTGATTATAGTGTGCTTAGTTTAAAATTTTTGGCAAATCTTTGCCTGAGGACAAATAGACTTGTATTATGACACCTGATAGCACCTGTTTTCCAGCAACTTGTTTTTCAGTGTTTTGAGTGAATTAATGAACATATTTATATTCTTTCAAATATTCATTTATTAAAACAGTATCATGTTCACTGTGAGGGTGGTGAGACACCGGCACAGTTTGCCCAGAGAAGCTGTGGCTGACCCATCCCTGGAAGTGCTCAGCGCCAGGTTGAACAGGACTTGGAGCAACATGGTCTAGTGGAAGGTGTCCCCCTGCCCATGGCAGAGGGGTTGGAACTACATGATTTTTAAGGTGTCTTCCAATCCAAACCACTCTCTGATTCTGTGAAGCTGAGCTGTGATTATTATATAATTGCTGATAAATGCTGGGTCATGGATTCTACCCTGTATACATCAGTGTTCTGTAAGCAGTTTTTATAATGGTCCATGGGTCTCTTTGCACTGTGACCATACAGACTGATTTTATTGTCTGTTTATGTTGCAAAATTTTAATGTAATTTGTGATAGTACTTATGTATCCTCTGAAACTTCAGACCCTATTTCTTCAGGCAAATCTTATTACAGCTGTGTAGTGCTCTAGTAAACCTGGCAGCCAGGTTTATTATACTTTATGCTTGTAAACATTCTGACTGTGATCTCAGAGTACATAGGGCTAAGGAATTTTCATGAACAAGTCCTCTCCTAAGGAGGAAGAATTTGTTTACTGTTACATAAAATAGAGATCACAACTAAGGGAAGTTATTTACTTCTGTTTAAAACATCCCACCGCTAACAAAACACCATAACAATTTTTGTATCTTAAAATTTCTGAAAGGACTGAATTGGTTCAATTTTTCATGTGGTCTGTCAAGCCGCTAAGATTAGGAGTGATTCTGACTGATGTATGGTTATCAAAACTTACATTAGTGAAGGGCTGGATCAAGAGAAGAAAGGGTAAATTCAAATAAAAAAAGAAAATCTTTGTATTTAAATAACAGCAATTATTGGAGGTTCTGCTTGTATTAATATTGTCTTAGCACGTTATAAAGCATTTGTCATAGCTAATGCATTCCTGTCAAATCAAGCAATATTAAAAGAGCTCTTTTATAATGAATATTAATAAAAGAGACAGCCGTAAGTGAAGTAAATTATAGAGGCATGTAAATGTAGTATTAACTGCTACAGCAAAGTTGTCTTCTACTGTAAATCAATTGCTTCCTATAATGTTAGTAAAAAATTAGGCCACTTGGTAGTCATCTGCAAGTTGCTAAGTGTTGATGTGAGTTTTCAAGTACTTTGCTCATGTGTCTAGCTCTAAATTAAAAGTCATATTCAGGAAAATGGGTTTACAGTCTGTGCTCTCAGCTTATTGACTGTGCTATAGGTTCTGCACAGTTCTCAAATTCTTGTTCACACATCAGAACATCTATCTTCCATGCAGCCATCTATGATGATTTAGGCAGGTTAACAAATAAGTGAAATAATTATGCCTCCACATCAGAAATAAGATGCATGAATTTAAGTTTTGGCTGTCTTTTTTGATCCCATTTTTGAAAATGTCAGTGGAAGTTTTTTTGGGTTTTGTTTGGGTTTTTTTTGTTTGTTTTTTTTTTTTTAATTCAAGGCTTTTTGGTTTTGCCTTTCAATGTAAAAATATACATCTGCATTTGTGTTAGTGTTTTTGTCATTGATCTCAATTTTGATGTGTCCTGGTTTGGATTAGGAAGTGAAAGTAGGATTTAAGGATTATGTGCATCAAGTTAGGCTTCATAGTTTTACCACTATATTGGTTTCATTTGTTTCAGGGTTTTTTTTGTTTGATTGGTTTTAGGGCTTTTGTGCCTTTGTTTGTTTGGGTTTTGTTAGCATTAATTAGCAACTGACATCCAAGGCATACCCTTACTGGAAGATACTTTTGGAGAGAAATTATGATTGTTATGTGTGGTCATTATTTGGAACTTCTTTCCCTAATGCCAAAACTCGATTCAGAATCTTAATAAATACATGATCACTACAAAGATTGTTTCAGTTAAGGTATAATAAAGATAAAATATCATTCCTTATTTGTAGTGGTTTACATTGGAAATCAAAGATATTTTTCTTACTTACTGTTAATGGGTGAACACAATCGCGCTCTGGGAGTTTCGAAAACAATTGCCACATGTTATTTTTGTTGTGGACATCATTGTCATTATTGTGCTTCAATGGCTAATCTTTTATAAAAAGGAAAAATGGAAAATCTCTAAGATAAATGGTATTAATTATTTTGAAATGGTAGTAGTATTTTGATTCTGTGTAACGCTATGTCTGAAAAGCATTGCCTAGAAACAAATCTGTAGACTATTTTCCAGATAAGCTAGTATGGAGCAAAGGTACTGTAGAATTTGATAATGTAATGAATTTCTGTCTAGTCACAAGTCTTAGATATTTGAAGGGTGGAATTTCAGCACCTAAGTCTGAATTTAACCTTAAATTCTTAAAGCTTGTGCTCATCTTTTGCCTATGCTTCAGAGTCATCTCAGTTTTAGCATTTAAGTTCCCCACACTGGCATACCTAGATTCACCCTTTCTTTCTCATATTTCACAGAATTCAGCAATTAAGGGTTCATCAGAACATTTACAATTAATGTTGATATATGCTTTTATATCATATCTGATATTTAGCTTATGTAATAATAAGAGTGTAACAGTCAATCAGCTTCTTGGAAATAGGTCAACAATCACTTGCAGTTGTGCAACTGCTGTAATTTATCTACACATATAAATCCTAATAAAGATTTTTAGGTCTGTCACTTTTCAAGACCACCTTGGTCCATGTACCATTACCTCTCAAATGTGAAGCATGTATTTTAAAGCCAAACAAAGCTGAAAAACTTAATACTTTACAACAAGCTGTTTACATCTTTCAATCCGTCATCACCAGACAGATCTTCGACATAATCAGGGTTTTTTTAAAGGAAATAGCTATAAGCAAGGTGGAGAAGCTGTAAGCATGGTTTACATTTTACATACAGAAAATTACGCTCTGTATGCAGCTATGTCTAAAGATAACTATTAATCAGAACAATATGTTAATTTTATAACATCTTCAGTTAGCTGAAGGCAGTCAGGAAATAATCTTACTCCTGTGGAAATTCTTACTGATTTCAGGAAATTTATTTTTTAAAAAAATATAAAAAGAATATTTAATGTTTTTACTGTATTTTACTCAGATTTTTGGTCTTTTTTTTATTTTAAAGGCAAGTTAATAGAAGGATGACAATTCAGCTAAAAACTTCTAGGTTTGTAGTTATTGTTTACAAACTAATGTATAACTATAAATTAGTTATTATTTGTTGGAATTGCTGCTTTTGAATAATTTCATATTTTTTTATAAACTAGAACGTAAAAGAGTAGGAATAGGTATGTCAAGATTTTAGCAGTGTAGGTGTGTGTCACCTGTTTTTCTTATTGCCCTCAGGAATGCTAAAAAAGTAAAAAAGTAGTTCAGAATTTTCTAGGTAAGATTCTACCCTCTCTCAACTTTTCATTATCTAACTCTATTTAAGAGCAAACCTCTTATTAACAGCAAATCCAGAAGTTTCACTAGCGATATGGGAAAGCATTGTCACATCTACTGGATGTTTTTGAATTGCAGTATATTGCGTAGACCATATTTGTTCTGTGAAGCAAATAATTTCTGTTACTATTCTTTGCCCAGCATGTCATAAAGTATTCAGTGAATTTTAACTGAAAGCGAGTTTGCTAGTCCTTTAAATCAAAAAAGTTGATAATGCTGTTTGTTTCTGAACAGAATTTATAGTTGGAGAGAGAAATGTATTTATGTTTCCTAAACAATAACTATATGAGTTGGATTTTAGACTTGAAGGTGGGAGGAGGAGTGAAGGGCAAACAATGATTAATTGACGGTGATTGATGTCCTGGTCAGCTAAGGTCCATCTAAGTTGAAACTTAAATGTTTAATGCCACCTTCAATCCATGTAGCACTTGAATTATCTACTTTTCAAAAACAAAGGAAGAAGAAAAGAAACATTAATACACAAATAAAGCCTGTCTCATACTTGGGTTTGAATTCATCTTGCCTAGCATCAGGCAATTCAAGTTTCCTTCATGGAAAGATGTTTTTATAGTCAATGGAATTGAAACAGCTCTTGTAGAGAGTATTTTATCTCACTTTAATACAATTCTTCAAAAGAGATCACATCAATTGTCTATCCCTTTCTAGAGCCTAGTGGGGAATGCTCAGGTGTAGACTAGGTATATCCCCCCCTACATAGCAAGTTGTGGGGTTTGTTTTGTTCAGCGAACATTAATGACATTTAAACATCTTTCTGTCTCTTAGTTTAAGTCAATCCCACACTATTACACTGTCCTTAGTAGCAGTATTACTTTACGCTGAGGTACAAATGAGAACCAAACTTGAGCTTCTCTCTCTCTGATTCCCACCTCTTTTTTATTCCTGAACTGCATAATTAATTCCAGATGTCTACACTCTCTATCTGTCACTAGCTTTAATGTTGGGAACATGCTGCCAGTCAAGACACCAAGTTCTGGCTCCTTGTGCCTCTTGAGCTTCTCAGCTTGATACATAATACGCATTACCGTAAGACACTTTCTAAGCATGTTTTATCAACACTGGGTATGCTAATGTTTGCTCTAAGTGAATCTCCAGACAAGGTAGCTCTTAACTGGTCTCTGTTTCCTTCAGACTAGGGATAGTAAAAGTAATATAATGGCCACGTTTTAATAGCATATTCCCCATCTGCACTCTCAGTCCTTCACAGGGGCCAGTTTAAAGCATCTGTTTCCCTCCCAAACTACTCATGTACATATGCAACATTTTCATCTATTATCTTTAGCTTGACATAAGAAGTACTGGGCGCTCTCAGCTAAGCCAAAAGCAACAGTTTTTCTTGCAGATTGTGTAGAAGAGTAATCTTTGAATAGCTGCAGGAACTTTCAGACTCTTAATCTTACTTGTCGTGTTCCTGTTTGCCATTTGGTGGCTTAAAACGTTAAAAGTGGAAAGCAGTAAGTGTTTTTGTATTTGGTAGGAGCTTTGAGAAAAGCACTCAGGGCTAAGAAATTGTTTGTGATTTTCACTATACAGCTTATTACAGGCAAAAACATCACAGAGAGAGGAGCATGTAAGCAGAATGTATAGTTTTGTTTTAAGTGTTTCCATCTTGTGTGTGTCTTTGAGTGTGGACAAGTGAAGGTGGAAGTTTCCTGAGAACTCATATAAACATACGTGTCTTAATGAAAAGTTATCTGTGCATTGGTTGGACTTACTCATATACTATGGAAATGATTATGGCTGCTGTCAGTCTTTGCTATATAATTTTATTGATTACAGGAAAAAGAGGTTATTTCAAGATATTGTTCAACAGTAAAAAGTACTTTTTTACATGAGATATACACATAAGAACTCTTGAACCTCCTCTACTTATCCCTCCCCCCCCCCCCCCCCCCCGCTTTTATTCTCTTGGAGTGGTTCCATGGGAACTGTGATTATTTTAACACTTCCATATTAAAGACATCCACTTCCATTCTTGGTCATTTTTATTTTGTACTTATTGTTGATATTGATTTTCATTTTCTTGGTTATGAGTATCTTTAACTTATTTTAACAATCAAGTCTATTTTCTTACATTCTTTGACTGCTTTTGATTGCATATTTCAAGAGAAAAAAAAAAAGAAAATTTTCCATCTGACAAAGGGAGTTGGTTGTTTGGGGTTTTTCTAATCAAGAAATTATGAATATACCTCAGTGAAAGTGAATCCGTTTTTAACAAAAAGCTCTTAGGTGAATAACAGTGACAAGTTCAGAAATCATCCTGTGTTTGTGTGTTCAAATCCATAGAGGCTGCCATTAATATTCATTCAGATGTATAATTTATATACGCAGTAAATGTAAAGAAATGAAGAAAATAATTCTAAGATAGAAATACGAATTTATCCATTTCAGTCTCACCTGTCTAAAGATATGCAGAAATAGAAATGTTAACATCTAAATATATGCACTTTTTACTCCAATACTCTTGTTCCAGAGTCCTCTAAATGAAAGAAAAGTATCTAGGACTGACCTGTAGCTTTTTTTTTTTTGCTTTGTTTTTCTCCTCAGTATTCATTAACACAATATCTTTTCAATTTCAATTGGAATTTATTTCATATAACCGAGTATATTGGTTTTAACATTCTAAACTATTAGTGCTTATTCAAGGAATTCAAAATGTCATCAGTAATGGGTAGTTATGACATTCATAATGTTTTTTTCCTAAAATGGACAAAAATGACTTCACAGATTGAATGCATTCTCTCTGTGCATTTGCATTTGTTAACTAGATGATCATTAAGGTCTCTTCCAACCCAAACCATTCTGTGAAATAATAACTCAGCTTTCATCTCCTAGCCAAGGGGGAAAGAGCATTCCTAGCAAGTACTAATTGATTATTCTTATGTCTCTGTGATTTTCATGCTGAAAGTTGCCTGGCACACCATATAAATATTGCCAACGATAAGTTATTTCAGTAATTCTACCAGGACTAAGAAGTCTGTGGGGGAATTTAGCCATGTAGATTTTAGGCCACAGGAGGAAAATTCTCCTAACGTTAATTAAAACTATTGGTTTTTAAACTTGCATGTTGAAAAAGGAACAAACAAAAACTAACAGCAGTTCTTGGAAGGTCTGTAGTCATTTAGAAGATTATGAATTAAAGACTATGAAAATATGAGGGTTTGTGTAGAGGTTATCCAGGAAAGTTCTAGTGACCCACCACCTGGAGAGGAAATAAAAACAAAACAAACACAAAATCAGTAAACCAAACTAACGCAAAGTAGTTGTACCAGGAATAAGATATAGCACACTCTTTTGTCAAAGGAATATTATTAGGGGTACAATACAAGATATTTTACTTCAAATTCAGTTTGCTGTTTCACATATTTTAAGCATGTCACTTTTATACTCTCTGCCCAAGGTGACAATGAGATTCCTTTACAAAAAAAAAAAATTAAAAAATCAAGTTTATTTTTTGTTTTAAAATAAATATTCATAAAGGGGGCCTATAATTCCTGCTTTTCTTCTAAGACCCACAGACAAGTTGTATCTGCACACACACAAAAAAGAAAGTCTTCAACAGTAAGACTAAATTCTAGTCTGCCTCTTTCATGGAAGTAAATGTTTGACTCTGGAAGTCAGAGTTATGATTCTGAACCATATTTCACACTATTTGTCAATACTATATTCACTGTTATCTCCTAAGGCAGCTGGTTTAAAAATGAATTATTTATTTTACTGGGACACCAGGGACACTTGTTCTTATTAGGGCTTAGGGGTTTTTTTAGTGAAAGCTACAGATTTGGAATTCATTGACAGCATGACATCTCTTAAATGGGCAAGGCACTGGAGAGCAAAGGTCCTAGAAAGTAAAATATTATGTGCTTTGCAATTTTCCATCAAGTAATTTGAATAGAAGGAATTAAGTCGTTTTAATGTGACTACATAGTGCACATGGTGCAGTGTCCAAAGGGCAAGTTAGCAGGTCCTAGTAATTAAAGAGCAAATTAATAAAAAGCAGTAGTGTGGATTCCTATATTTTTATCAGCAGCTGAAGGAAGTAATCCAGCAGCAAAAGAGAAGCATACATTCAGGACCTTATTTCAGTCCCTTCTCTGACCAGCAGTAGGTCTGCGGTACAGAGAGAACCCAAAGGGTGCTCAGATAGTCCTGCTCTTCCACTTTCACTTCTTCCTTTACACAGACATGTGGTAAATGGTCTCATATGCAGCATGGTTAACTTACATTAACTGTCACTGGACTATTGAAAATCTTTTCTGGAGAAGGCTTTTTACGATGATAGCTGACTATGGTCTCAGCTATAACGCTTAACAAAAGGGCAGTGAACACTGTTTCTGTCTCCTTTTTAAAGGTGGATTGAGCACAGGTGTCATAGAAAGGCTATAGGAAATATTTCTATCAGAGCTTTTGTTCATTGTACTTTCAAACATCCTATTCCCCTTTTGCATTCTCTGCTCCAGCTCTTACTGCTGCCATGACTTATTCTTGTCCTCAATCTGTCAGAGACAGATCTATTTGACTGCAACGCAATATTAACTCTGCATAGTTACAAATGAGATTTTAAAAAGCTAAGTATAGAAAATATGAAAATTATTCTTAAGACTAAAAATCCGCAGTTACATCTTTTCATAAACTGTCTTTTATTCTTTGTATGTTATGTGTGTTGCTAGTTTTGACTTTTGGTTTCATATTTACGTTTCAAAGATCAGTATAAGAATTAAATTATCAACATGCATAGTTATGAAGTAGGAAGTAATTTTACCCATGCAAGAGGAATTAATTACTTAATATAATATTCCTTTTCAATAAATAAATTCCATGGTTCTGTGATTTACTCTGTGCTTTCATGAAAAAAACAAGTCATTTTTCTAGGCTGACAGGAGGCAATATTTGTCATCCTTTTTTTTTTTTTTTTGGATACTTGTGTTTAAACAGACAATTAAAATGAAGCCTTGTATCATAGAATGCATTTATTGGACAATAGCTTTTTAAGTACCGGAATTTTCATTCCTCACATATTGTTGTTCCAAATGTCATTGTCACCAAAATTATACCCCATACCAGCTTTGAAAACTAATCTTCAGTCATTTCTGTGTCCCTCCTCTGCCTTTTTAAGTGCAAAATTGCATCATTAGTTATAGCTCTGGAAAAAAATTAACACTTTCTCTGAGTCTTCATTGTATTGATTGACTGAACTATTTCCAACCTAGGGTACACTTATGTAGCCTAAAATAATTTTTAGCACATTGAGAGAATTAATCAACTACCTGCTTTAAGACGATAGTTGTTATATTAGTTGTGCACCGGAATTATAACTCTGTGATTTATACCATCATATAACATGCATATGAAACGAACCAGGTAGATATGGGCAACCCTGTAACAACAAAGACCTCATTTTATTTAAAAAGAATTTATGGCAGGCCTTTAATATAGATGAATGAAATTTAATTTTGAAGAATCATTTGATTATGAAACTGCAGTGAGCGAAGGTAATGTGTGTCTTCAAGCAGATTATTGTGAAACAATGGAGCAGTAGATTTAGAATAGCCAGGGTATACACTAAAAGGCATATCCTGTCAAACACAGATGAGAAGTAATATCAGCATATGACAGTAAACAATCAAGGAATCAAACTCAGTATAACATATAAGTGAAGATAAAAGAGCAAACAGAGCACTGTTAGTGTTGAAGAGGAGGTTAGAATGTAATGCGGGGAAAATTATTTTAGTGCTCCAAGGGGCTTTTAAGATTGTGTTTGCACAGCTGTATGCAATTTTGAGCACATGTATAATCTGAGACCTTAAAAAGACAGAGAGATTTAAAAGGTTCACAGAATGCTAAACTAGCATGAGTCATGTTCAGAGGGCTCACATGTGCAGAAAGCCTGGCAAAACTGAGGCTAAACTAAGAAAGCTGTTTAGGCAAAGTTATTTTTCAGTTTTCCAGGATGCTGTAGATAGTGAGCACTAAAGAACATTAAATCTTTTAACAGGGTTGTGGTAAAAGAGCTAAAGACCAGATGATGAATGTTAAAATGTAATGCTTGGCTAGCTTGTACCATCAGAATAGAATAGATAGTGGTAAATATGGGTTGATTGGCTTCCAAGTTAGTTCATGAAGAATACTTGAACTACAAAGCTGCATGAACTATCTTCATTTTTGGGGGGGGGGGGGGGGGGTGAGAAAAATGGTCTGAAAATATAAAAATGGTCTGAAATTGTGCAAGTTATTGTGTATGTGTGTATGCATATAAATATCTTGTTATCTATGTTGTCCATAAAAAGCTAAAGGCTGGTTCAGGGATTTATCATTATTCAGTGGGTTAAGCACTGGACAGTCACACAGTCGGAATTATCATTGTGAAAAGTTTGTAGAAAATATCAGTCTGCATTGCTAATTTATGCTGGTACAGCAGTATATTTAACAGATGTGTATAAGGGGGCAATGTTGTGTTGATGTAGCTGATTTCATTCAGGAAATGTATCAGGACTAAGGATCTGTGCTGATAGCCCCAAAGGGACTTTGAGGTGGGAGCCTCTCATACTAGCTGGGTTGCTGAAAGGAGTGACCATTTTTGGCTGCGCTCTTGGTGTGTGTGAGGCCTGCTCTGAGCGTGTGCCTCTCAGAATGAGTATTTTGAGGTGGAAATGCCAAATTCAAGAATTCCAAAAGCCTGTAAGAGAAGAATGGACTCACTACGATAGCAGGCAACACAGCTTGGCATTTGTAATACCAGAACTTCTTTCACAGAATCACAGAATCCCAAGGGTTGGAAGGGACCTCAAAAGATCATCTAGTCCAACCCCCCTGCAAGAGCAGGGTAACCTAGAGTACATCACACAGGAACTTGTCCAGCTGGGCCTTGAATATCTCCTAAATGGTTTTAGCAATCAAATTGAAGTCTCTCAGGAAGAGTTAAGTTTTTTGTCATTTGCTTGCTTTGATGCCCAAACTGCAGCTGAATTGTAATTCCAGTGATCAGGCCCTATTGGTGTGTAATTCTATAGACAGTATTTTCACCATTTCACCAGGACTGTCTTCAGTGTAATAACAGGGCATCCACACAGAACCAGGAACTCAAGAAACTCATCTCTTCTGGGATTAGAAGAGATAGACATCCAATGACACCCTGTTATTGTCAGGCTTTAGTGTTTTTACTGGGTTGATGGAAAATAGCCTTACATTAGGATGCAATGGAACATAACAGCAATACCTGAAATCAGATATAAGGGAATAAACAATAAATGTAGGGAAGAACTCCTTGATCATTGGTTAGTATTTGGTTAGTAATTTGATGTTCCAGACAGGGTCATTCTTATTTCTGTTCATTTACAATACTCATCCCTCCTTGCTCCTTGCAAGTGCTCCATCCCTGCCTACGCGTTCTGAAATTATAGCATTCCACCAACTCCTCATTTCTCGTTAGGATCAGATAGGTTTAAAAAACACACTTCTGGAGGATGCCCTCTTTGATGGCCTTTTGTTGTCTTGCTATTGATGTCAGATAGGATTACTTATGCTAGTTTCTGACAGTGGTCCTAAATGGAAATCCTTCTTTGTAGACTGTAAAACAATTGCGCTCCTGCACTGACTAATTTAAAGCTACAATCTTGAGTTTGGGTTCTTGTTTGGGTTTGTTTTGTTTGGGGTTTTTTTGTTTGGTTGGTTTGGGGTTTGGTTTTATTTTGCAGGTTTGGGGTTTTTTTTTCATTTGAACAACATTTTTAAATATTTATGCAGACAAATCTTTTTCTTTATAGAACTGGATGTACCTCAGGTGACCAGGGGGGAAATTAATGCTGCGGCTAGACCAAAGCCTTGCATGAAAGAGCTTTAAAAAGTACAGGTTTGATGTTTTTAAAACTATTTGTCTGGCAATTTAGCTAGTTTGAAACAAAAAGATGTGTCTTTTTCCACAGTTTAGGACATAAGCAAGCTTCTAGGCACAATATTATGAACTTCTCCAGAAATACTCCCTACTGAAATAGTGGGGGTTTGGGTTTTTTGTTTATTTGTTTCCCTTTGAAGCTATTGTTGGAGACAGAATGTTGACCTCTGTGGACCACTGGTTGCTTTCAAGTGCTATAAATTTCCTGTTTATACCACAGCAGTGATTCAAGGATCTTAAATGCATTATTGCTTGACTGCCCTGCATTTTAGACTGGATATTTTTGTGGAGAAATTTCATTATTCCATATTTGAGAGAATGGAAGGAGACATCTCTACCTGTGGTTCTTTGGGGATTTTTTTTGGCAAACAATTGCTTTTTGAAGATCTGAAGAGGTTTAAATAGTATACACAGATCTGGGCATGAGAGATAAGTGGACAAAGGCAGGGATGAGGTGAACAAAAGTGCATGATAAATGCCTGGTTTTTTAATTTATTACATGGGCCCCAGTCATGTAATGGTCTTTGCTATGCTGGAATACCAGCATAATGCTTAAATTACAGGACTTTCTCATAACCCGTTTCCTGTTTATTTCAGAGTGAGTATATTTATTTCTTAATATGAGGTTTATATGAGTTGTGGGATTTTCAATTTCAATACTGATCTAATTAAGAAAGTGCAGAAGAGCCCAGTTCTCACATTAGTTCCTGAATTCCAGGAAAAGTATTTGGAAACACAGTCATACACTGCAATTCAAAAAGTCTATTTTCATTTCTCTTCTCTATTGCATGGTTTTTATAATCTCCTTCATAGTCTTGCATATTTGCATACTTGAATTTACATCTCTTAATACCTATTGGGCAAGCGTAACTTGCCATTTCCTCTTTTTATAATACAGACATTTTCTGAGTGATTTCTGGACATTTCAAGTAAATTACTACATTTTAAAAAATTAATTACTTCCCTGTCATACATCTGATGTTGCTCAGTGTATGCTTTTGCACTTTGCTAAGTGTTATTCAGAAACTAAAAATCTATGAATAACCAGACACAAAGGAAGACATAATTACCCAGCAAAAAGTGACTTCACTATAGTGGTTCAATGCTTTCAAAACAATTAAATTATGCTAAGAATTGGGAGTAGGAGTGGGGCTGTTAATAGTTTCAGCTATACAGTAATTTTTAATCACAGTGAGCCATATTAAGAAGTTAACAGTAGTGAAGTAATAGTATTAGTGTCTCTAAAAATCCAATGATTTAGCGATCCAGAATGCTTAAAATGCCATTCTTACAGGCCCAGCATCATGCTTAGAAAATAAGGGGTGGCTTTAAGAATTATGGATGGCAAGCTGTGGGTATCACAAACAAAAAGAAAATTTAATGAGTATTTAAGAGATGTTCATTAAGCCTCTCTCCTGACAAAATGGTCATGCTGGGGAGTGCCGTTTCTCCCACGTGAAAATATTTATGGTGAAATTCTCATTTGTGCTTCTCAGTGAGGTAGCAAAGCCCAACTGCATCACATTAGCAGAGGGCTGATGTAGAGCAGCACTGGCTGCTCTGTGGTGCAGCAATTGCACTGCACATAGTCCCTTCCTTTCAGACGGCTCCACCACCTGAATCCTTAATATCTGTAGAGGGGCTCTTCTGTCATTTACCAAAAAGGCAGTGTGAAATTACTGCTGCGTGGCAGACCTGCTACCTGCTGCAAGCACTTGTATGTTGCTGATGAACAACATTACAAGAAGGGATTAACTTTCATGTTCGTTACCAAATGGTTTAAAATGCCAAAGGTCTAGTTTGTAACAGTGAGCTGAGAGCTAAATAGTTCACCCAGTCAGACACCAAACAAAAGGAAATTTTCAGAGTTTGTCGAGAAAATATTTATGTGTTGACAGTTTTGCCACCTTCACTCTTTGCTCTCTTTCAATATTGACATTATCTTTCATTTGCACAGTTTGAATGGAAAGCAAATTTCACATACAGCATTCAGTAAATCTTTGGCAATGTGTAAATCGAAGGAGCAGCATATATGTCAGTTGTTTTAATTTTGTAGTCAATAGGGCTATTTGCTAGCACAACTGTGGAGTATGCATCCAGCAAAGTAGAATGGATGTCTTCCACAGAGATGTCTGAAGGCTATCTGAACTTAGAGCAGGTTTTTTTTTGATGGTGAGAAAGAAAGAATATGATAGATGTGATTTTGACAGAATGATAGATGACTCTACAGTGAAAGGTTCATGGGAGTAGTGCTAAGTCTTCAATAAAATCATCTAGTTACAAAAATAAAGCACTCTGTTCATTGTACTCCTTTTATTATTTCAGACTGTGAAGCAGCTGATACGGGATTTAATTCTATATACACAGATAGAATTTTTTTTTTTATTATATTTAAAAATTGGATTCATTTTCATTTAAATATTTACTTGTAATATGCTCAGTGTAGTCATTTGCAGCAAAATAAAATAAATATTTAAATAATTTTATTTTCATTAAAAGTGTATACTATTTAACCTTCTCTTTAGTTATATGTATTAGGGCCTGTTTGTAACCTCAGACCCCCAAAATTTAAGGACTTCATGAAAAAAGCCATTGAGCCTAAATTCTGGCTGATCCTCCAGCTGTGATACGCATCCCACTAGGAATATGAGATAATATCAGAACTGTGTAAATCTTTCAGGCAACCCAGGTTACTTCAGAAGGTTTAAAGCATAGTTTGGATTTGATATGCTTGTCGAGACAGTCTCATTTTAGTCTATGATAGATATTATAAGTCTCTTCACACTGAAGAGATGGTGCTTTGTTTTAAAATTGTAGGAACGATTCTGCAATACCATATGTATTGTTATAGGAATAGGTGTAGTATGGGCAGGTAATAAAAATTAATATTTCACATACTTCTGTAGGAAACTGTTATTTTTTTAGAAATATTTTTAATAAATTCTCTTGATTCATTGACATCTTTATTTTTATATCAGTTTATATTCTTTTACATTAATTGTATTAGCATATAAGTAGTTTATATAAATTGTTTTAGCTTCTGATTTTCAGCCTCCTTGGCCATGATTGTTCAACTGCAATCCCTGAGAAAAAGAATTCAATCTGATGAAAGAAAGCAAATTCTGGGCAGCTCTTTCCCAGTCAGTAATTCATGATTGCTGGAAAGTGCAATGTTCAATCAAACACTTCTAGGCTAAGAACATGGCCACATTATTTTGGCCAGATTAACATTTTAAGTACATGCACCATCAAAAGCCTGTGCCCAGTAAGCCATATTTTAACATACATGTGGGAGTTAAATGCATTTTTTATTTTAGATTGAGCCAATTTGATTCCAGACCGGTGAGCAGTTCAGTGTAATATCTGACCACTCTCTCATTCAAAAGTACTGAGAAATAATTAATGTCTTTACTTCTCTGTAAGTGATTGAAATACCTATGTGTGGGTAATGTAGGCTAAATAGCATCTCATGCAATGCTGAGATTAGATTTAGCTTGGTCACTTCAGTCAGTCACTAATACAAACAGGTTGATACTGTAATGGAAAGTTGTTAGTTGGTTCTGAAGTTAAAATCCTTTTGACAGAAGATGAACATAACAGGTACTCCTGGTATAAAAAAAAAAGACATGCTAGCCTTGTCAGCCCCTATTGCCTCCAGTAAAAGCATGTGCTCCAAGTATGTATTTGGCATGTTGTTTATTATTAGCGTGCTCTCAATCAACTTGAACACTGATTAGTTTATGTTCTCCTGTAGAGATATGTGTAAGACCATAATGAGCCTCAAGGTATGATTTATGTAAATGTATTGGAGTGAAAAGGCTGCTGTTCATAGGGTTTTGAGTGTATTCAATAAGAAGCAAGTCACCATGTGCAAACCATTATTTATAATATTCTCGAATGATCCTTGAAATCCCTTCACTGGGTCTGGAGGAGAAGCATTGTCACTATCTTAAGAGTCACACTTGTGGAGAGGAGCTTGACATCTGTCATCCATTAAGCTGGAGGTGAAGAGATCATCTGAGCCTGCATGCCTAATAAGAGGTAAAGGTTTCAGTTGGACAACATTCTTACCAAAAGATACTGGAATATCTGCCTCAAAGGGGCTGGAATTTTGGGAGTATGGTTAGTGATGTATTATTTGGCCATCATTCTGAGAAAAAAAAAAAAAAAAAAAAATATTCCCCCAAACAAACCTCAATTTAAGTCATCCAGTTAAAAAGGAACAAAATTATTAATCGCCCTGTTGTGAGAGACAGTAATTTATTGACAGATTAAAACAGAGGAAACTGAAGCAAAAACAACTAAATCAAACACCAAAATCAGCTTTGAGTTACCAACAAGATCTGTTTAAAAACTTGTGCATTTTTTGCTTGCTTTCTACTTCCTTTTTAAAGGTTCAGTGACAGCTACCCCATGAGTGTGATGACAAAATAAGTTATGAAAGATCATATGCAATATACAGCTCTATATTTGTCATTTTTAATTGGAATTTTATTTTCAGGGTTTCTAACCACCCTGGAATATTTCTTAATCTTTTCCTTCCCAAGATAAACGTAACTTGTTTGCTAAATTAAAAGACCTACTGAATTGCCTTGTCAGAAAGATACTTTGAGTATTACTCTAACCTGTCCTATTCATTTAATGAAATAATATTACAGGTTTTTGACAGTCCTTGCTTAGGTAAACTGCATGTGGTCCTTTTACCTAAGTTGATATTATTTTCACCTAATTTCAAAATTTAATAGCTTAAATAAAAAAATAGCCCATTTCTCTGGATTGCCAAATTCTATTTGTGTGACTAAATTAACAAAATTTGTCAGCAGTTTTCACTTGTTAAAATCTGAATTGTAATTATGTGAATAATTTCATCTTTGCAGTTTTCTGCAATTAAGATACTATTTAAATATTTTGGGTCGCATTCCAAAATGTTTTAAATTTTCTTTATGGCTAATCAGGGAGTCAAATTTTCTCTTTCAGTGCATTAAAGCAGTGTCAACAAGTCCATTAGGTTGCTTCTTGGCTAACAAAGGACTAAGTTTTCCCCTGTTCTAAGCACAGGAGCATCAATACTTGAGATGAGAACTGGTAATTAAGCCAAATTTGCTGTCTAGATAGAATAATTGATGTATTCAGTGAGGAAGAGGTGTAATCTGGAGGAAAATTGTTTCAGGTGGTTGCTACCATCAAAGAAAATCTTCTGGTTTTTTTAATGATCCATTAATGACTTGCTTTTATTCTACCTTCAGACATCTGAGAAATATATTCATAGTCCATTAAACCACTTCTGGTTTTTCTTTTATTTGGTACTGATGTAGGACAGAAGTTTCTAAAACTGCGATAGACCAATTCCATGTTAACTTGACAGCATTTATGTAACAGAAAATGTTTTGCTCAGTTATTTCTTGAAACACCTGTTATTTTTTCTAAGTAATTCAAATTATCATCTGAGAATCTAATTAAAATAAAAAAAAAAAAGTGTTCCAAAATGATGGTAGGCATATTTCTGGGTGAATTTGCAAATGTGCCTTGAATTGTGAAAGAAAAGTATCATGCTGTACCTGATACTCAATATTAAATACTTACCAACTTCTTCATATTATCCATAAAAATTCTTTATAGAAAAATGTTTGTATATTCATAGGTGAAGGTTGTTAATGGTGCTGATATATTCTTTGTCAGATAGATCATTCTGGCACTACATGAAATACATGTCAATATCGAATCATCCAAGAACATAGTACTATGTCTGAGTATTGTTTAAAAAGGAAGTGAAGATGTGACTTTCAATACCTTCTGTGTTTTAAACTCATGAACATAGAGGAAAGGATTGGGAGAAGGTTTTATTTTTTAACTTAGTGGCAATCTTAGCTTTTTTCAAAATGGAGTTCTTGTATTTTTCATTTGTCAGTGGACACAATAGTGAGCAGCATTTTTGACTCTGCCAGTGTGCAATATTCCTTCCCTGAACAGTGAAGATAAACATGTGACGCAAACATCTTCTGTCATATAAATGTATGCATTTTTTAAGCCTGTGATCAAAAGCTTTCACTCAAAAAGAGAAAATTGGTCTCTAGTCTTTGTTTCCTTGCCTGTTGAACCCTCACAGCTCTGGGCTTCTGTGCAGATTGCTTTCTGGGAGATTTCTTTGTCTTGTTCCATGCCAGTTTGGTGTCTGCTTTTTTATTTAACTTCTATTCTTGGAACAGCTGTCTCTTCACATGTGCTAGATAATCCCAATATCTTTTGCTTCTTAAAATCTCCACAAAGCCTGCTTCTCTTGAATAGCCTTGCAGATTTTTTCTTACATACTCTAACAGCACACCTACTTCTACCTGTTCTTAATATTCTCAGGTGACAGCATAAAACCTACAAAGACTTGTCTGCAGGCTTGGTGGTATAAATTAGTTGTGCAAATTAAGATCTAAACCTGTTAGAACAATGGTTTCTTTTCTTTTTCCCTTACGCTGCATACAGATATGTAAAGTATTAGTATTTTAATCATTCTGATTATATCATGTATACTTGCTAGGAAAGTCTATGAGTAAAAAAGCCTTAGAAGTTTTTATTCAGACTTCATACTTTGGGTGTAAGTACAGCAGCAGAACCCATATTTTGTACTTCATCCATAAGAAATCTTCCTATTGCCCACAAACTCTTAAAAATTAAACCAAAAAAAGAAAACCTTACAGAAAGTGGGCTCAACACATTTCTGTCAAGAAGCTCAGAGTTCAGTATATCCCTTAAAATATGCTAGGAGATCCCTCTGTCACTGAATGCTGAAGTGGCTCACCAGCTCTGCAGCATGGGAAAAAGAAAAACCAAAACACTTTGTTCAATGTCTGGTGTAGAAAGAGGCTGATGTTCCGAACTGAGCCATACCTGTGTGCTGTTTTTGTCAAGAGAGTGATTTACAAGACCATGGTCAGTACTTCAGTCTGAAAAATCATGAGGTAAATATTGTTGGTATTACTATTACTAGTGTTACAACAGTTTGAAACTTTGTCCTAAATTTGGTTTAAAGTTCAGAGATATACAAATATAGAAAGGTTAACTTTTGTTGTCATGTATGTGGAAAGAAGTGCTCAAAATAAAGTAGTGATTCACAGAGAAAATCAGGTAAGTAATCCATTCATATAAAACCAGGCAACAATGTAGTTGTTTAAAACAGCAACAAAATGGTATTTTCTTCATGGAGGTAAACAATTTAGTATTTCACAGAGTAAGCAGTGAGGTGTGTCCTTGACAGACAGATTCACAAATGGAGCTGCTATATACTACTTACTAGCGCATTTTATTACAGACATTTTAACATCAACATGGTACATGTTCAAAATGCTAAAAGTGCACCTTAACAGGAGGTGAAAATCACTGTCAGTGACTGAAAACTGTCTTCCTTGCACAACAAAATGAACTGGGGAGGCGATAAAGATTCTTTTGTCATTGTGGTGGGTGTGCATGTGCACATGTAAGTATTTCATTGTGTATAAAATAATGCAGCACCCTGATTATCCTGCAACTGTGCAACTGGAGTGGACAAGCATAAAAACATAATTCAATGCTGAGGACCTATAGAGCTCTTAGTGATAGGGATTTACTAAAGTGAAATCGTAGCTAATCATTTTTTTCTGTGAATTCTGTAAGATTTATGTTTGGAACTCATAGGAGTAATTCTAGGTGAAACCTGAGGCTTTTCACCTTGAATTTCTTTGAATTTATTTGGTCTGGCAGATCTGGATTTCAATCCAGTCATGTTTACATTGAGGAGAAGAAAGAACTGATGAAATGCTGAAGGGTTTTCCATCTCCCATTAATGCCATGCATCCAAGAGGAACATTATATGATATAGAGGTGATTATGCAATTCTTCTTGTCATCTGGATGAAAAATAACTTTGACCCAAAGTGTCCCTTATATCCCTGTACCTCTGTTATTGTAGAGGTCTGTTCCAGAATTGTAGGAGATCTCATGTAACAGCCATAACTTCCAGAAAAATAGTTTTCGTAAGATCTCATTGACTCTCTAGACATTTTGGTCTGGAGTAGAAGATGTAGAAGATGGAGTAAGAGACTGTCACTTTGGGCTGCAGTTCTGTAAGCGCTATTTGCAAGGTTTTATTATCATTATCTGATCTGCACTGATGAATGAGTTTTCATAGAAATCAGCATATTACACATGCAAGCTAATTTATGTTCCACATATGCAAAGTGATAAAATTGTTTCCAAAATGGATAAGTATATTGCACAGTAATTAATGAATTTTTAGGATACCTGCACAATAGGTTGTACTGTTGGCTTTCCAGGTTGATATTCCAGATGCAAAACTGTCTACTTCTTAGATGAATTATTGGTTCATACAACCCAGTACATAAAACATCAACCTCCACTTGAATTTTGCTCTGTTCTCCATTTCCTAGCAGAGAGGCAGTTGGTATTAAAGGATCATCTGTGCATAAAGCTCAAGCTAGTCGTCCAATGGTCCCAGCAGAACCCTTGTGTAAACAACATGAACAGAAACATGGACAAAAAAGTGCAAGTCTGACATTCAGGGTAAATTGAGTGAGAATTTTGCAAATTTGACAGGTGATTTAACAGCAGCTGCTGATACTCGTAATATAAGCCAGTGTAGTGCAAGACTTTAGTCATAAAGCAGCAGCCTGTGAATTACTGAGCTCTTGGGCTGGGGAAAAAGAAGAAAATCTGGAAGGAAGAAGCATTAAAAGCCTTAAAGTTCAAATGGAAAAAAGCAGTATATATAGAGACAAGATTAATGGAAAATATTGAAAGGCTGAGTAGATAAACTTTTGAGCTGAATATGTTTCCAGTTTATAAGAACATTGCTGAGATATTTTTTGTAATTGCCAAACTCATTTGATTTACTGTTTCTGATGCAAACATTACCTCTAGGAAGCTTGAAACAGCAAAAAATATTTACCATTTCTTCCCCTCCATCGTGCATGCAGATTGGTTTTTTTATTGTATGGATGCTGGCATTATTTATTTTCTTTTTTTAGAAAAAACATCATTGAAGCATTTGTTTTGGAAAAAACACATATAAAGAACTACATGGACTTTGCTACCAGGTATGAGAAATTATATTTAAGAAAAAGCAGGTCATAATTTAGGCCTAAAGGTGTTGTCATCCTCCGTTAAATTCAGCTGGTTAGTTCTAGTAATTATAATCTGACATACAAGAATATGTGAAAAGATAAAACCACACTATTTTTGTAGAAGATATGTTTTTTAAATTTTTTCATAGATTTATTGTTGCAGGAACTATTTATCTGATACCATTTTTGGTGCTATATACAGAAAAATTCTGACTTGTGGTCTCAACCTGGATTTGAACAAACAAGCAGGGTAACCAGGACTCTGGTACTGCAAATTCAGCCCATAGTGGCTGGGGAGTTTCATCACTGCTAGTGATTGCTTTGGGGAGGACTTGATTATGTCATATCTTAGACCAGTAGTACCAGTTGCAAACTTAGCAGAATCACTGCAGTAACCTAAATCAGCAAAAGTGAGATTATACAAAGTACTTCTCTGGTTTTAGTGGTTATTGTTGATAAGAATCAAGGAATATTTTAGGTCAGAAAATGTTGTCAAAGGATAACTTGGTAGTCAGAGATACAGTGTAATTGGCTCGTAAGAGACCTTCACCTGTGTGTAATGGAATGAGAAGCCCAAAGTTTTATTTATAAGCTATATCTTTAAGGAAAATATTCTAGATGCGTGTGCTCTATAAAACCTAGTAGGCTTAATTTCAAAGATTTTTTTTAAAAAAACACTGATTATCATAATACTTTGCTAAAACTTGTTTTCCCTGGGTTGTCAATTGTTATATGGCATTTTTTCAGTATCCCCATAGAGTAAAGAGATCTTCATTGGACTCATCTCATTTGGCACTGTAGCAGCTGCACATTTGGACTGATTAAAAGTATTAATAAGCTTGGAAAAAAGAATTGATAATCAGCTATCCATCTGCAGATTTCTTGGCATTAGGCACTGATAGGTTAGATCTGCAATTCCCCTGTCCACATTGTCTATCCTTTTTAATTCTGCCCTGTCTGCTGACATTTGAAACAGCTGTTGCAGCCTGAAGTCACAAAAAGAATGATGTTACCAAGCATGGATACCTTCCAGGCCAATCATATTTATTTGTGGAATTAGTGAAAAACTTATGTCTGCAGAGAGATACATTGATCAGTTGACTAAGTTATAACTAAAGCATTAGAAAAGAAATGCTTGCTAACTCTCAGGTTCATGCACTGAATGATTTAAAGGTATGTCTGTTTCTTCAGAGGGAAATGATCCATCCGCAAACCTTGCTTATGTGTTTGCAATGAACCTAGAAATGTAAGCTAGGAGGCAAACCATGCAACATAAGAAATTTGAAGGTTGAAATCAGTATACACAGTTTTTCCAAAGCTGGGCAAGTTCTCTGACATAATACCTAAATAATGTCAGTCTTATGTGCAACCACAAACTTACCCAATATGTGGCTGAAATGTCAGTTATCATGGACTATGTCTTTAGTTCTCAAAAGAACAAAGATTAGAAGGCATTTTAATCCAGTTCATCTTTCTAGCATCGTTAAGTCCTGATGTCAATGAAGTATAAGAGGTCATAGCCTGATGAAGACAATGTTGATGATTACATACTGAAATGAACAGTAAGTGGATTTTAAGTGGTTGCTTGCTTGCTTATTATATGAGGCTTTTTATTGACTTTTCTGACAAGTAGAAAAGTAGACAGACAAGACATAAGGACACACAAAAATGTATAACAAATATTATGGAGGGGAAAAAAGCAAGAGAAAAAAAAAAAAAAAGAAAGAAAACCACTAGAATTTATTTCCCTTAAAAAAAAAAAAAAAAAAAAGAAAAAAAAACCACAAAAAAAAAAACCAAAACACCACAACCTTGAAAATTCCAGTTAAAAAGAAGGAAAAATACATAGGAAGTCATCTTGGTTGCTTGCTTTTAAGAGCTCTGTTTTGACTTTTCTACCTTTACTTGGTTTCAAACTGTCTTGTAAGTGCTATGGATGGTTTGCATCTTAAAACAGTACTTAAAATATAGCCCTAAAATGTGAAGGGTGTAAAAAGCAGACATGTATTTGAGGTCTGCTTATATTTAATAAGCACTGAATACTTTGCTCTCATAGCTAATGGTGGTCCCACTCTACCTCGAATTTTTAGCCTCACCATGGGTAGTCTTCTTTATACTGTATTTCTAAGAGTTCTATCACCGTCTCAAAGCTGCATCTTCTACTGAATGCTGTAGCATTTGAAGTGTTGGGAGTATCATCTCTACTGTCAAGTGTAGACTAAGGATAAAAGGAATGAAGTGTTTTGCTTTGATGTGAATTGTGTTTAGATTATTACACTGCTTACCTACAGGAACTTCACCTTAATCTCTTATAGGAATGTCTGAAAGCTATAAGAACAAGCTTATAAAAACATAGTTTTGGAGCACTGCTTCTCATCTCCAAGTTGTGATGTTTATGACTGACTTACAGTTTTTGCTATTGGTTTCATGGCAGTGGAAGCCTAAATTTGATGCTTTGGGTATTTTTTCCATCTTCTTTTTCATCTCACAAAAACAAATCTTACAGTTTTACAGGTGCATTCATTTTTCTCATGGTCATGGATCGAGACATCTAATGATCTACATTTTCACTTGATCTCCAGTTCAGAGGCTTTGAGAAGGAGGAACCAGTATTTTTTGGTCAATTTACAGTCTTTCTCTTCCACTTACCAAAATAAATTTTAAAAATCTATATAGGTATATCTCCGAAGACTGTAGCTAAAGTACCACTATAATCAATTTGCTTACAAGGTCACAACTGATGCAGTTTTATTGAAGGAGAGCTAAACATGCTCTCTACCAGCCTGCCAAATGGCTAATGGATAAGCATTATGTAGGGAAACTGTTTGTGCAAGTGTTGGCCAAATTCTTTATACTGAGAATTAATCATTTCCAGTTTTTATAAATAAAATCACTGACATTCTCTAAAAGGCCAAAACCTGCATTACGTAATGTGTGTTGCTGTTTCAGAGACTGACATATTTGAAGTTTTGTTTCAGAAGAGCTGTGCACAACCTTTGTTGCATTTTCTAAAATGCTGTGTGATGAAAAGTGGTCCTAAGTAAGTGATGCTAAGCTGAGTGAAGGTGTGGCTGTGGACTGGTGATCTGATTTTTGCAAATGTGTGATACTTTGTACTTGCATGTTCATGTAAAAAATACTTAGATGGCTGAAAGGCTGTTGAGGTATGCAAATTTCACTAATTCACCTAGGCACTGTGGAAACATGAATGTGAAAATACATTCAGTTATTCATAAAATAGCTACAAATGAGGGAAACTTTCAAATATCTGTGCTTGTGTTGCTGTTTTCATGGACTCTTATTCATATTTTTTTCTCTGTTATAATGTACATGGAAAAGAGATTTAACTATATGACAGAATGAAAACTAAGGAACCAGTAGTAAAGTATATTATGCTCCTAAAGAGAACTTCTATTTTCTTTCTTTCTCTTTTTTAAGACTGAATGCTGAGTCTGAGTGATGTCAGGTCTAGTCATGTCTGAATAACTGTCGTGTACAAGAAAGGCAAAAAACAAATACAGAGGGAGCTAGGGTATGATCTTGTAAGTGGTGTAGTATTTGCAGCCACATTTAGAAGGGAAGCTGAAGCCACTTTTGTTGCTACTGTGTTGCATTGTTAGGGAAAGAATAGCATACAAAGGAAAGTGTGGCACATGTAGAGAATGACAATTTGGGTTTACCTAAGAAATTGATAAAAAACTGTAATTATGCTCATTAATATCCTCCCCTACTGGAAAACAAAATGTGAAAAGACCAACCATTACAGAACTAGCACAAACAGTTTGTAATTATTAGCAGCCCTATTCCTGTTGCACAGGGCTGTTTTCTTTAAATGTACCTCCATGACATTTCTTCTGAACAGATTGTCTACGACTAATGGCCTGAGAATCACACCGCTTGAAACGTAGCATTTCCTCAACATGACAGGACTTTTGTCTTTGCAAGTACTGACCAAACAATGCAACAAATTAACTATGTCACTATGAGTATTAGCACGTCACTTTTAGCTTTCCAGATAACATCAGCCTTTAATGTTAGCCTTAAAAGCAAATGTGTAAGAAAAGGCCAAAGCATAGAAAGAATTAAATGCCTCATCCAGGAACCTGCATATGTATGCTAAAGCTAGTCTTGGGCTGCCATTTTGATGCTGACTTTCAGGAGTATGCCGTTGCTTTCTGCTTCTGTCACTGCAAACTAAGAGCAGCCTTTCCTTATTAAGGTCTCTTCTGCTGGCTTTGTGTCTTAAAATGCAAACCCATCATCGTTTTATGTGTAATTGGTTGAATCAAATAATACATTTGATTCCATAAACTTTGAAACTCGGAGTATCTATGTATTGTGCATTATGAAATACATTTGTGATTTGCACTGTTTACTTGTGTGCAGAAGACTTTATATGATTCCCCAGAACAGCTTTGGGCTAGGAAGGCATCACTTCTTCCATTTTGCATATGTAGAGAGCTTGTCTGATAAAATTATAGTATTGATCATCAGCAAAGCACTGATAACCTCTCTGCTGGGTATGTGTATTGGTGCCAGGGAATGCCACTGGAAGAGACAAAAACAGTTGTTTCAAGGTCTTCTGACAAAGAGAAAATTTGATGAGAGGGAATTCACTAAATTAATGAAGCAGGCAGGTTTCTCTTGCTCTTTGCCTAATTCCAGGACCATCTATCCACCTAAAGCGCATCTACTGTGCTTTACTTGTTTTTTCTGCCAACTAACATAATTAGACTAATAGTTCAGTTGGTTGCAGGCTGCCTGAAGGTAGAAGACTGACACATGATAGCCAACAGAGACTGCTAGTGTTGCACAAAATAATTGTTTTATTTAAAAAAATAATAAAAAGCAAGACAAAACTGTAAACCATGCCAAGAACTGTGATGACAGCAAGTTATTTAGAAATTGTTGGTCTGCATTGTCTGCGCAACTCTGTAAACATCATTCAAAGCCTTTAATTTCAATGATGACACAGGGTGTTTCATAAGCCCTTTGTTTCAGGCTAGAAGCAACCTGTGGTGGGTTGTAGAGGGGAAGGAGTAGAGGGGATGTAAGTAATTGTAGAAACATTTATTTTAGATTATGGAGCCTGCTGGAGATGTAAAAGCGACTTAAATAGATGGTCATAGTGACTGCAGCTCTGAGTAGTAATGTATCCTTTCACAGATTCTAGAAATTGCAAAATATTTCCTTTCACTGGCACCCACTTGGAAAAATTCCAAGGAAGAAACCCCTTGTAAAAGCATTGTACTGAAGAGGACTACTAAAAGTCTAAATAGGATAGCAGAAAAATCAAAACACTTATTTAAATATTAATAACACTACCATCTCCTGTTCTGTTCTCTTGTCAATTCCTTGTGAAATTTGTTCCTCCAGAATTTGGGTGTTTAGTATCTCAACTACTCATGGAAAAACAGGTGGTTTTAAGGAAAGCCATTGCTGATCAGTCCACAGAACACATCTCTTCTGGTGTACTCCAAGACAGACGTCTGAAAGAATGTATGTGTTCTCATGGCTCTCTTTGCCTTAACTAAACTGAAAACAGTTACACAGTTACAACAGATGCTAGAACAGCTTCTGACAATTCCTGTATTAGACACAACATTAGTTTATTGCCAAAAGCAGATTCACTAGCTCAGTGCTCTCCAGTAAAGGAAGTAAGCTGCTGTAAAGGGTATAGTTTGAATTATTACTGGAATCAAAACGGGAGAATGCCATGAGGTATTACACTTGTGGGAGTGGCCAGAAGTCAGAGTTCTCTGAAATTTGGAGTTGGATTCCAGTTGTTTTAAGTTATTTCTAGGTTCTAGGACTATAAATTTATTTTGAAACTTAGAGTTTAGATGGAGTTTTTAAAGAGGACATTCAGCTTGCTTATAATGAAAAAAAAATCAACTCCCTACTTAAAATGGAGAGTGTTCCTATACAATCTGCAGTGAAGTTCACTCATTCTTTCCTTGTTCCATTTGATTAATGAAAGCAATGTATTTTCTCTCCTTCTGCCTGTGATTAATACTTCTCAGCACTCCTTTGTTCTTGGTGGCAGATTGTTGGGGGAGAGTTTCCACAATGAATTGGTTTTGATATCAAGTTTTAAATAGGCTTTGCCAGCCTGCTTGTTCTGTGAAAAATACTTCTCAGTCTCCAGTAGTGTATAGCCTGGACTGTGTCTGCTCTATTTCTCTGTTAAAGAGAAAGGAGTATAAGGAGGAGAGCCCATTTCAAAGCTCACTTCCATCACTGTGGCTGAAAAAGAACAGCTTGGCTGCGGCTTCCTTTCCCATATAAGCAGGGTAGGCATGTGGGGGCAGCAGGAGTAGTAGGCAGAGGCTGACTGAACCAGTTAAGTACTAGCCTTGGTAAGGGCAATTCATTCTTCCAGGTATGTGGCTTGAGTCAAAGCCTTACTGGGTGTTTGGGTGATGAGGTATTCTTTTAAAGCCATTATTGTCAGTGACACAGACAAAAGTTGCTCCCTGAATTCTCCTTGGGGAAGTACTGCCTCCAGTACTGACTACGTATAATTCAGTTACCTAGACCTTGGTGGTAAGGCAGGGCCTATTTTTAAGTAATATTTTGGACTGCCTACGCTAGTGATTCACACAGTGCCAAGGATGTTCCTGGACACGGGAATGCGATCATCCATTCATTTCCACTGTTAGAGCTGTCTTTGGATGACTTCTGGCCAAAGTCATCTGGGAGGTAACCCTGAGCGTAGTCTGGAGTTCAGTATGAGCCAAAGAGCAACAGGCAGTTCATATGCAGCTGGCCTGTTTTGGAGGATAAGAGAGTTTAATAATACAGGTGGGGACTGCTGTGAACGTGTTGGCCTCCATGCTGCTGAAAGGTACATTCAAGGCAAATTCATTTTGATCTAGTATCTTACAGAAACTTTTTCTTTAGTGGGCTATAAGCTTTTAAGGACTCATTTTCAATTCCTTGGTTTTCTACCCATGGTAAATGCCTCTGATGCATTGTTTCTGCTCATGCATTAGGGTGAACTACAGATACATAGAATCATAGAATCATAGAATCATAGAATAGTTAGGGTTGGAAAGGACCTTAAGATCACCTAGTTCCAACACCCCTGCCATGGGCAGGGACACCTCACACTAAACCATGCCACCCAAGGCCTCATCCAACCTGGCCTTGAACACCGCCAAGGATGGAGCATTCACAACCTCCCTCGGCAACTCATTGCAGTGCCTCACTACCCTCTCAGTAAAGAATTTCTTCCTTATATCCAAGGAAACACATTTTTGATTGTGTTTGCTTTCACTTAGAAGTTGGGAAATGCGTATTGAAGCAAGTGCAGATGTAAAACTGATGGCAGTTTGCCAGCATAATCTTTGATGTTACCAAGCATGAAACACCTATGTACAGGATAATACAGCTTTCCTTCTATATATGTGGTCAAACCACCATGTGCATGTTTTATTCCTTATCTTAAAAGCGTTGTTTTACATTGCAGCCTCCAAAATAAAAATTTAACTATTGAAATGGAATCCAGCACCCTCCTTTAAGTTAGAGTCAAAATAGAAAATGTGTTATTTTAGTAGGGCCGCTAAGACTGCAAAAATCCTCTTTGCACTTGACTGTGAGCTTCACCCTTTAAACAAACACTTTGTCCTGGTTTCAAATTCAATTTTTCACAACACAAGTCTTATTAATTAGATGGCAAGAGTAGCTGCAGCCAGTGACTTGTTCTTCTCCTGCAACTCCTTGTGTGGGGACTCTCACTCGTAGCTGATGAAAGCTATTTTACTTCTGCCTGGCTGAGGAGGAATCTTTATAATAGAAAGGACAGCTCGGTATCACAGTATCACAGTATGTTAGAGATTGGAAGGGACCTCAAAAGATCATCTAGTCCAATCCCCCTGCCAGAGCAGGAACACCTAGATAAGGTTACACAGGAATGTGTCCAGGCGGGTTTTGAATGTCTCCGGAGAAGGAGGCTCCACAACCTCTCTGGGCAGCCTGTTCCAGTGTTCTGTCACCCTCACTGAGAAGAAGTTTCTTCTCAAGTTTAAGTGGAACCTCTTGTGTTCCAGTTTATACCCATTACCCCTTGTCCTATCATTGTTTGCCATTGAGAAGAGCCTGGCTCCATCCTCATGACACTCCCCCTTTATATATTTATATACACTAATAAGGTCCCCCCGCAGTCTCCTCTTCTCCAAACTATAGAGACCCAGCTCCCTCAGCCTCTCCTCATAAGGGAGATGCTCCACTCCCTTAATCATCTTAGTTGCCCTGCACTGGACTCTCTCCAGCAGGTCCCTGTCCTTCTTGAACTGAGGGGCCCAGAACTGGACACAATATTCCAGATGCAGTCTCACCAGGGCAGAGTAGAGGGGAAGGAGGACCTCTCTCGACCTACTGACCACCCCCCTTCTAATACACCCCAGGATGCCATTGGCCTTCTTGGCCACAAGGGCACAGTGTTGGCTCATGGTCATCCTGGCGTCCACTAGGACCCCCAGGTCCCTCTCCCCTACACTACTCTCTAACAGGTCGTTCCCCAACCTATATTGGAACCTGGGGTTGTTCCTGCCCAGATGCAGGACTCTACACTTTCCCTTGTTATATTTCATCAAGTTTCTCCCTGCCCAACTCTCCAGCCCGTCCAGGTCCTGCTGGATGGCAGCACAGCCTTCTGGTGTGTCAGCCACTCCTCCCAGCTTAGTGTCATCAGCAAAATCGGTGCCCAAACACAGCCATCACCAAGAGTTACTTAAAATAACCTGAAAAATAAATGGTTTCTCCTCATCTTCTCCTTTCCTTCCAATCATATTTTTGTTAGCTACATTTGCCTGAGAACCCAAAACTCAGACGCAGTGTGACATTTCCCTTCCTTCCGCCTTCCCTTTCCACAGGTCTTTTACCCCCAGCTGTTGCTGTTGCTGCCAGCTCTGTTCAATTAACCTCAACAGGAATGCAGTCATCCCTCTGCAGTTCATCCTGTTCAGGATTAATGAACTGTGCTTTAAACCAAGGGAACTGCTAGTAAAAATGAGGTGTAATTTCATTAGAAAATCGTGTACTGCTAATTAATGAAGAAGGTCATATTAGGACTTGGCAGAATTGAGCTTAACTGGGAAAAAAAAATCTACAGAGCACAAATACGTGAAGTTTGCTACTTTCTCTTCTCTCTCGCTCTCTCTATGGACACTTTTTGTCACCAAACACCCTGTTTTCTGTCTCACTCGCATCAGGTCACCACGAAGGCATGGTATAAAGGCAGATGTAAGACCACTTGTTGTGGAACCACTTGTTTCTTCATCCTTTGTTTCTGAGTGATAACTGTGCATAATGTAATGTGTTAAAAAAAAAAAAAAAAAAGGACTGATCAAAATACTGAGGTCATTTCTTCTCCAGTTATGAACCAAGAAAATTCATGGTATTTTACTTTCATGCTGGTCCTGGAAAGTTTGCAGTCCTTCAGTTTCCCAATAGTGCTTGTTCTGTACATTAGAGCAAAAGTTTGGGCCATACCTCAGATACATTCAGCCTTTCACTTTCTGGATATCAAAAACAATCTTGATGGACACTTAGACAACGCAAAGTGACAAGGAACTTTAGAATAAAAAGTGACTGAAGAGACAGGGTAGTGACAGGGGAAGGGAGAGAAAACAGGTGAATGGCCAGTGTTTGAAGATCAGAAAAGGCAGCACGTAAAAATTTCCAAATTCTGTTTCTGTTTGGTCATGCATAACTTTATTTATTACTTCAGAGCTCTTGACTCTTCCATTGTAGCCTATTAATCAGTACCCGTCCTGTAAAAGATCAGGTAAATATCAAGATTTCCAATATTTCATGTCGTTACTAAAGGAGGTTTTATCATTAAGTAAACTGTCAGTCAGGTACTTTAATCCTTTATACCAAAAAGCCTGTATGTATGATATTTAACTCTCTAAACCATGTTGTAGTAAGTAGATTTTTCTTACTAAAAATTTCCATGGATCCTCCCAAATTCTAAAAATATACTTCTGACTCTCCAAATAAAAGATAATCCATTCTGGGAAGTATGTATCTATAAAAAATAGATTGAATCCAGGCTTTGAATATAAAACAAAGTCTCATGACTGGAATTTTCATAATATGATACTAAGAGAATTTTCTGTACAATATATTGTAATGGGCTAAATATCCACTAACCACAAAATATGCAAGTTTGTATTCTGTACATATAAAGGAGGAGGAGTGGATACATTTGAGTCAAAGATCCTCAAAGTATTTTGTATAAGAGCCAGAGCCAGCCAATGTGCTAGCATACATGCTTGTGTCTTAGCATGTAAGTACAGAAAGTCAGCCAAGCACTAAAAAAAAAATAAAAATCAGTTGCAGTTATTTCGGGGATGGTACTTTGTTTTTTATGTACTCCATTGTTGTATTTATAGATTTAAAAGAAATTACATCTTATCTTCAAATGTAATTACCAGGGGGAACATGGAAAATGGAATTTTCAAAGCAGCCCAAGGAAACTAAGGACCTGATTCTTAGCAGGCAGTAAAATAATATGCCAAGTGTCTTTTGGACACGCCAATGTCAAGCACCCATATGGGGCATTTTGTTACTTGATGCGGATTTGTTACAAGCAAGTCAGAAGTTCTGGTGAGAAGAGGATTTGCAATACAAAGACGTTTTATAGTATAATGAAATATTTCATACCAAGTTTTGTTTGTTATGAAAAAGAATGTGCTTTCTAGTTTGTGCAGAGGGTGGGTTGTTTGAGTTGGGGTTTTATGTTTTGTTTGTTGTTTTTTTTCTTTTTTCCTGGACAGCATTATGGGCCAAATGCTCAATCCTTTTATTTCAAAGGCAAAGTTTGATTTAAATGAGACCAGAATGCGTAGGTATGTGCTAAATCAGATATTTTTAAATGCATGCCACTAGAGATTGTGGAATTAAAAACACATTCATGAATAGTTGTTATTTCTTTGAGGTCAGATCACTTTTCTGTCTATGGGTCTATTTATGGTTTCAGGATAAGAAATTCTGACGCGTAGTAGCAGGAACTGATGAGTAAAACTTTCACATAGAAGAAAGACATGAGTTGTAATTTTCTGTTTCTTCAACATAAAGAAAATTCATGACTCCTGTAGCTGGGATGTAAAATTAATCTTGCTTATTTAGGAGGACCTTAATCAGACACTTTCAGTTTTACACTTGAACTGTGGTATCTGTAGTACCCAAAGGAGTCAGTTCTCACAGAATGTTTTTCATCTGCCTTTGTCTTCTTCTTAAAATATTTCTTTGATTTTGCCAGTGACCAATATTAGATCTTAATGGTATTTATTTATTATTTTTATTCTGTAGCTATATTAAGACCAGGAACACAAATGGAGTCCAGTTCCATACAATATTAGCAATCAGCTTCTATGCCAAAGCCAAGCAGTGACAGTTACAATAATGAATATTTGCTGCAGGCCACTGGTATGAAAATAGCACAGTGCTGCAAACCTGCGTCACCAGAAACAAATCTTCCCTTTGACTGTGACTGAATTCCCAGCTTAATTTTAGATCATTTATTATTGAAATAGTTCTTAAAACACTGTCATAATATAATGTTAAAAAATGCTGATTCAGTCTTCAAGGCATCAATTCAAATGCCTTCCTATTCCTTTTTGGTTGTTTTGTTGTTAATTTGGTTTATGGGTTATGGTTTTTTAATCCTTTATACCTTTAATGCTGTGCCCTGTATTTAGGGCACTGAAATGTGTACAGGCAGCAATACTGTAATATATTCGAAGAGACTCATGCTGGTTAGGTTAGAAGTTCTGGTGAGAAGAAGATTTGCATTTCATCTTTGTAAGCTTAATTGACAGCTATTAGAATGTTTTCTGTTAATTCCTGCAGATAATTCTAAAGTTTATATGAGAAGAAGCAGCTTTAAATCTGTGGTGGCTTTTATATGATGAACTTGGGTGGTTTTCTTGTCCATATTTTGAGTCATTAATGCATTCACATTAGTGGAATATATAATGTATTTGTACAGGACACCTTTTGAAAGTGCAGAATATATACACTGAACTTTGATTATTTTTTTAGTTGAAGAATATGAAGAGTTTAACATTTTTATTTTAATTTCTATATACAATGCTGCTTTCAAGTGTGCATCTCAAAATACCTGCAAAAGGACTTAAAAAATTGATTGCATTTTCTTTTCACTTTAAAATAATTACATAGGGAAATACTAGATGACATAGATAAAGGAGGTCACATATTTGAAGCCAAATAAAATCTGCAGCTATTTAAGTTTTTGTTGTTTTTCATTGCCTCAGGTTTTCCTTGCTTGGGGAGGAATACTGACCCTTGCACTGTAAGGCTGTTAAATGGTGATTTACATATGATGTACATACCTAATTTCCTGCAAGATTAGAATGAGCACCAAAGTTGCCGTCAATCCTGAGAAAATGTTAATGTCTTTCCCTCTTCCTGGTGCCATCAACCCTCTGCCTTCCTTTTCACCAAGAAGGTACATTGGCTGAACCTACTACTCTATGGTAGAACCAAGATGGAATAACTGAAGTTCTAAGACCAGTGTTATGTACTGCTGGGATTGGGCTTTTGAGGAAAATAATTTCACTGTGGCAACTTTCAACTGAAAGTTGAAACACTGACTTTCAGGTTCTTTGGGATGGGAAAGGAGTGGCTAGTTAAATGTATAATTTTGTGGCCAGGTCTACAAATGCTTCATTTACTCATCAGTTTCCCAACAAAAACCTTAATATTTCAAAGCAGGTTGGGTTTTCCTGAAACATTATTGTTGGTCTGTAAAAAAATAATAAATAAGAACAGAATGTTCAGCAAGTAATACTATTCCTTCTGCACCAGTATTTGACATGGCCGGTACTTTCAGGATATAACCACCTCCAGACTCATTCTCAGGAAGAAAATGAGGTGTTAAGCAGGATCTTATTTTTGCTATATGCTTTAATGCCTGGCAATCTGTAGAATATTCACATGACAAACTCTGCTTTCTTGGTTTTATGAATAATAATTGTTAAAAAACATTTGGGTTTTAAAAACTAAATGGGAAAATATGTACAAACATTACAAAATATACAATGTATAGAAATTAGTAAGTCTTGAAGGGTCGAATCCCCACTGACTGAAAGGGAATCATACCTGGGTTGGTTGCTCCTGCAGATATTTGGTCAGTCAGTTTCAAGTCCTCCAGTAGGCAGTATTTCCGGATGTCTGTAGGTAGGCTATTCTCAAGCTTTAATATTAGAACAAATTTCCTGATGTCTAATCTAAGGCTCTCTTGATGTAATCCAATAGTCTGTGTCCTATTAGGAAGGATCAGGGAAAAGAGTTTATTCTCTTGGTTTTAGCTACCTTCTACAGATATAAAAAGTGTTTTCAGTGTTTACCCTTCATCTTCCATATTCTGAGTCCATGTTTTCTAAACGTCTAATTTGTTTTGGCTTCCTCTCCCTCTTGTTGGTTTCCATTTGTATTGCTGCTGGATTAACAACAAAGCAGGTAATTTTTCATTTTTGACTTTGCAGTCCCCAGACTGGACACAGGGCCTTTAAGTGCTGATTAGAGGAGAAGAAAATACTTCATATG
Organism: Psittacula echo; assembly: GCF_963264785.1. Classification (NCBI taxonomy): domain Eukaryota; kingdom Metazoa; phylum Chordata; class Aves; order Psittaciformes; family Psittacidae; genus Psittacula; species Psittacula echo. The sequence continues at coordinate 20,989,774 of NC_137737.1, read as the reverse complement.
GCTTTCACTTTGGACTTCCAGTATGGCGGGGGGGACACCTTTTTCATAGCACAATGATATGAGAGATCTCTGTTCATCTTGTTACCTGCTACTGAAAGCTTTTTCTCATAAACAAGCAAAGAAAACAACACAAAATCAAACAAGTCCTCAAAAAGTAGTTTTGGGGCTGTTGTTCTTCATCCTGTTTTAATAGATCAGATTAATCCTACTGAGTGTGGACTCCTGCAGTTGTCTTTGCTGAAAAGTATCTAATTTTCTAGGCTGTTTCTCAGAATTGTTTTGAATCATGTCTCTGTGTTTGTGGTTGCTCTCAGTTTGCTATTGTCTGCTAAGGTATTAGGTATGTTCTTCATTAATGAAGTTGTTGAACAATCTGAAACACATCTCTGCAGCATCAATTAGTTGTGTCCCTCATGCACCACAACACATGCTGAGATCTATCAGCAAAAGAATTATTATTTTGCCTATTCTAATAAATTGCAGTGAATAAAGCACGGTACAGGTAGAGCACCACTAACACCAAGGGTTGTATGAAAGAAAATTAGCTGTCTGTGTTGGAACATACCCAGTTCCGGGGATATCTGAGTTAAGTAACTATGATTTCGTGCAGGAGAAACTGCTACTCAGTAGGACTTAATATGACAAAATACAACAGTGTAAAGCTGAAACAGCTCCTGTCCTTACTCTCCTTTACCTGTCCCTTACTTGCTCTCTTCTCCACTGGCCCACTTCTGTATCTTGCTGTCCTCTATCCTGCCAAGTACTTAACTACCATATGAAACTGCCATATCCAAATTTCATTTGTGCATTATTCAAACCACAATACCATTGTGTATTTTCTCTCTCTTGAATTTGAAAACTACAGAAAAAGCACAAGTTCTTAGATGCAAGCACTAGGTTTGCAAATAGGTTTAGGTTTATAATATGCTTACAATTTTTCCAAACATACCACTGATAAGAAAAATGAAAATCTTATTAGTGTTTGTGTAAGTCTCAGATTTAGAATTTTGCATATTTAATTACTATTATTAGTATTTATTGTTATTATGTAATAATGGATAATAATGGATAAATGTATGCTGTATATTATTCATTATGTATCATTTTATATTAGTTTTGGCTAATATCAAGTGAAGAAACAATTTAACATTTTATCAGATATCAAGAACAGACAATTATTTTAATATTAGCTTTAGTACAGAATGGTAAAACTTTAGCTTGGCTACTCATAATCAGCTGAAGTATTATGTGGTACTACGGCAGTTTATGCATCTGAAGTGCTGCCTATAAATTCTAACTGACTATTATAATGGTAAATTACACAACCTCTTCTAGTGGATTATCTTTCAGTTGCATAGTGCAGTTTTAATGACCTGTCTTTTCAGTTTATGAATTCTGTATTTACTGGGTGTTAGAGCAAGGCAGGAGACAGAATACGTGGCATTTCGATACATGGGAGTACTGTATTTTGTAACCACGCAAAATACAAAGAATAAGGTCAGATTTAGTTTGTTACCATTAGTCAAACCATCACCAGTACAACCTGGCTCTCTGTGCAGTTGCAGCATTAGGATGAAAACAAGCAAATGTCAAAGGTCAAAACCCCTTTTTTTGTGTTTCCTTCCATCGCCTGTCTTTGCCCACAGACATTACTACAGGGACACCAGCAATATCAACAACAACAACCGTGGAAATCCGGAAGAGCAGTGTTATGACAACTGAGATCACCTCTAAAGTAGAGAAAGTCCCCACAACAGCCACTAGCAGCACCACATGCCCTTCCGTGGAGACTGAGGAAGAAAAAGCAAAAAGACTGCTGTACTGTTCACTATGCAAAGTCGCTGTCAACTCTGCCTCGCAGCTGGAGGCGCACAACAGTGGTGAGATGGAGCAGTGCTTGCTTTTCTCCTTTTTTTCCTTCTGTCTCAAGAGCTGTGCAATTATCTTCCCCTGAATAGATTAGATCTCTTGCAGCAGGGGACAAAGAGGTGGCAGAAAACTGGCAATTACGAGGAATTCATTAACTATTAAAGAATAAAAATGACAGGCAAAGAGTCTTTCATAAAGGGGGAAGAAAAGGATTTTATTGCATGCAAGTTACCCATTTTCTTATATTTTAGCTTTTGCAGCTTCGAAATCTTATAGAGCTAAATGACAGCTCATGCTTCATTACCTTTGGTGTTCACAGTTTGCATAGTTTTGTTTGCGCCAGCTAGCAAACTGAGTATGAATGCCATTAGTTTTGTTTGAAATCTAACAAATTAAGGCTGAAAGAGGGAGCGTCAGTTGGAGTCCAATAACGAGAGTTAGAATTCTTAGCTCCATATTGTCTGTTAATAACCTGTTAAAATTATGTATATCTTCCCTTTGTTTTCATCAACTGATAGCACCTACTGTATGAGAGTTTCTTAATTTTCAAACATTTTCATGTTATTAGAGCTAGTAGCTTCAATAATTGCCAGTAGTAGCGAGCCATCATTCACAGTCAGTTTTAAGTGGTGAGCAGAGTTAAAAGATCTTGGGATTTAATATGGTGGCAATGACCACCTATAACCATCCTACAGAAAATCTCCTAATTTTGGATGTCAGGGGTTACCTGCCAGCAGGGTAAATAGATTTAAGAGACAGACAGAGAGCCTAAGGTTTGAAACATAGAGACAGCAGCCATATACCTGCAGCAAAATGATCAGTGGTTTCATGATGTAATAAAATAGGAATTAACTTTGGCATGTCTGAAGAATCCTCTTAAATTAAAAAGGAAATGATAATTTGTTGGTATTCATGAGAAACAAAGCCTAGTCAGTTTTGAATGCTGTGTTTGATGTATGCCAGGTCTTCAGCTGGTGAAAATTCAACTTTATAAAGCTATTTAACTTCACATAAGGGTTAGACTCAGCATTTTTCTGATCAAGATGAGAGTCGAAACATTATTCTTAATATTTAAACACAACCTTCCAAGTTTTTGCCTATCGATGCTGATAAACTGTGTGTGTGCTCACACACATGCATGCTTGTTAAAAGTGCACATGTGAGTGCATATAGCAATTACCCATGGAACACTAGTTCTGTACACAGAACAGTTTGTTATCATCACAGCCTGCCTGTGTGGAAGTCAACAGTATAAGAGATTGTTCAGTCTGAATAAAGGTAACGCTACAGGACACTTGTTTTCTGTCCAATCTTTATTTTAATAAAAAATTCAAGTGAAATTTCCTCACATGTACATTTCTGACACATTTCGGTTTCTGTCCAGGCCATTGAAGATCCATAGGTTGCTGCCAAAAACCTCTGCCCCTTTTTGATTTGAAAGCTAATTAGTTAATTACAGATTTAAGTGTAAGATACATAAGACATACTGTTTATCAGTCCATTCAGGAGGACAACAAATCAAACCCAACTACATCTTTAATAGCTAAATTACTCTTCTTTTGCAGCTACAGTTCAGGTCTTATTAGCAGCAGGAGTTAATGAGGAAAGTCACACCCATTTAACTTCACATCAGGATGCCTGATTGTGCCACTACTTACTGGTGTGGCTGTTTTGTTCTAGTGCATTACCTACAGTTATGTAATTTAATGATGAAATATCAGATGTTAAATACTGTTACATCGGTATGAATCAGATACAGACAAACACAGGCATATTCCAAGGACAGCATGTGGCACCAAGCCGAGGCTCATATGATTTTCTTTTAAAAAGAAAATAAAACAAGGAATGCAACCAAATTGCCAAAGTTGTTTCTGTTTCCCATTTCTAATGTCTCCAGGGACTAAGCACAAAACTATGCTGGAAGCTCGGAATGGAAGTGGAACCATAAAAGCCTTTCCCCGGGCAGGCGTAAAAGGCAAAGGACCTGTGAATAAAGGAAACACAGGCCTTCAGAACAAAACATTTCACTGTGAAATATGTGATGTGCACGTAAACTCTGAGACACAACTGAAACAGGTACTCAGCTAGCTTGCAGAGTGTGAATCCTTGGCTGTTCTTTGTTTTCATGATGATAAAGTACCAACACAGTCAACATGTGTCAGTCTAACAGTTTACACCCAAATGCAGCTTACAGATTTTGCCCTTTGTATTTGGCTGTCATGCTGTATATTTTGGTTTGGATATGATTTTCCCTTACACAGAATATGTTTTCTCAAAATCTCTTGATTACTTGATGATCTCAAAAAGTCTTTTCCAACCTAGTTGGTTTTATGATTCTATGATTCTACATATATTTCTGTAAAGCGTTATAGAAGCTGTAAGCTGCAACATGTTACAACTGTCTTTAGACTGCTGTAATTGTCATGAGCTAATAAACCCTGCCATTTAGTGTACTGCATGATATTGGACTTGACAAAGAGGTGGAGGTGGGTGCAGGTAGTACTTTCACAGAACACTGAATAACCTGCTTGGAAATGCAGGCTGGAGAGGATTTGTACTATTTTTTTATCAGTGTTACTCTAACTGAGAAGCATGACCTCTAAATTGCAATCACACTAAGTTATGTTCAGTCATTCTTCAGATGAACAAAGCCTCTGTTCTGAAAAACACTTAGTTTAATTCCGTATGCCTTTTGGAATTAAACTTGGGGAACTTTACAAGAATGAAGATAAATTCAGTAATGGACAATAGCAATACTTGTCTTCTGCTTTCAGGAAAAAAAAAAAAGCCCAGGGTTTTTTTTTGGGGGGGGGTTTGTGAGAACTGTTGAGAATGGAAATCAAAGAATATAGTACTGAAAAAGGTCCTTTACATCTAATACTGCAATAAAGTCTGTGTAGCAGGATTTTTGTAAAATCTCATGGATTTCATGAAGAAGACTTTAAACAATTTTGTGACCTTCCCCCCTGCCCCCCTTCCAATAGGGGATACTCTACTATCTAATATTCTTCCAAAATTTCTGCCAGCAGTGGCTTGAATTTGATGAGTGCTTTATAAATAGGGAGGAATTTTTCAAAGGCTTCTGTCTTTGACCCGATTCAGGTCCTGTTGAAGTTAGCAAAGGTGATAAAATAATTGACTACAGGGAAAGCAGAGCTGAACTGAGCACTGTTAAAAATCACAGTTCCAGTATGTGATACACAAAGGATCGTTCAAATTGGAATAGACCCTGTTTCCATTTGTTATTGAATTAGTCAAAGTAATGCTGCTGTAGAGAGCAGTAGCCTTCAGTGTTGGAACACCCTTATGAAAAGCAAAATCTGAAATGATTTATTAAACAACTATCACTCTTCCTCCCCCCCAAATGTATTTTAACAGCACATAAGCAGTAGAAGGCACAAAGACAGAGCTGCTGGGAAGCCACCTAAACCTAAATACAGCCCTTACAACAAACTCCAGAAAGGAACACATCCTCTAGGGGTAAGTCAAACACTTTTATGGTTGTTTGGGTTTGGGTTTATTTTATTTTACTTTTATTTTCACCAGGCTGAGTAGGGGTTTTAGAAAATGTAGGTGGAAAAATTATTAAAATGAGAGGAAAAGTGCCAGCAATGGGAGTATACAAGTGTATGAGCCCACGGAAGCCCACAGGGGACTTTTTATATACTCTAATGGGTGTTGACTACAACCTGTAGGTCCTCAGTTTTGTAGCTTGAACTGAATAATCCCAGGAAAGAAGCTTGTTTCAAAGGTAATTAAGGAGCAAGAGATGATAGAAACATCCAGATGTCAAACAGGATTTTTCCAGTTTTCACAAAGGACAATAGTGATGAAATGGCTAAATAATACTCTATAAAACATGAAACCTTTCTTCTATTTAGAAAAATTATTCAGATAACAATTAAAATAATTGAAAAAAGCCATCTCTCATTTCATTCCACTCAGTTTCAGGATAGTTTTGGTCACATTTTTGGCTGCCAGGATAAACTATCTGTAACACAGTTCTTATTAGTTTCAATAGCTGAGAAAAATGTTTACTTTTTAATAAAAAAACCCTCTAGGATTCTGCCATCAGTTAAGAAACAGTTTATATTGTGCGTGGGTTAGCGAAACATCTGACATTTATCTCCATCAGATAAACTGCATGATTGTTTTATGTGCTGTGGTGTTTTTTAAGTGTTTATAGATGGTTTTGGCAGAGGAAGGATGTTGACTCCTTGGCATTATAGAGAGTAGCTCCTTATGCCGTGACCATCTTCTTTAATGCTGTTAGAATACGGAGCTTTGTTTCTGTGAAAACCCAGTTCTCTTTAAGTTAAAGCTCTTTTCTTGACAACAGAAGTTTGTCTTTGTTGGAGCCACCCTCATGAGTATATATTCATGCATGATTCAGTTGGGTAGGAGCTTTCCTAAATGTTGTAGTGTAATGCAGTGCCACATTCTGGTACATCCACTGGTAGGGATATAGGCCTGTAGGATTTTCCAGTAATCCACCAGGAAGACCAAGGTCTCCAGTACATATAAGCTATACTGAAAGGAATAGAAAATATGTGAGGTATCACAGTATGCTAGAGATTGGAAGGGACCTCAAAAGATCATCTAGTCCAATCCCCCTGCCAGAGCAGGAACACCTAGATGAGGTTACACAGGAATGTGTCCAGGCGGGTTTTGAATGTCTCCAGAGAAGGAGAAGGACCACATCCACCGCTCTGCCATCATCCATCCACCGTGTTATTTCCTCATAAAAGGCTATGAGGTTGGTCAAGCATGACTTGGTAAGTAGGACAAGAAATCACTAAAGCCTCTCCGACAGCATTATTATTCCTTTAGGAAATCCATTGTTTCCTAGGGGATGAAAATAACTATCACATTACTGTTGCTGTTGTGCAAAGTTCTCTGTTTACAGATTTTTGTAATGGTGGTTTTCGAGAACTCCAGCCAGGATCATTTAGTTGCTTCATAGACAAATAAAGGCAATGTATCCTTTTTCTACTTCCTAACTCCCAATTGCTCACAATATACAAGTCAGGGTAGAGGCGAGCAAAGAGATCAAGGCAACTTAAGAAGGATAGAATGAGTTAGTAATAAACGAACAGATCTGTGTAGTAGAATGGAGACCACACTTAGAAAAGATGACAGCAGTTATCTATTCAGTCTTTTCGGTTTTGAACAGAAAAAAATACCAAAATTGCTGTCATTTGAAATGCAGAATGGCACAGCAACAAGCCAAGATGTGCTAATTTATCTTTGAATGTAAATGTTTTTTATGAACTCTAGATTTTTCTTTGCTCCCCATTAATTTTTCAAGTCATTTACTGTCCCTGAGTTTGCTTCATTGAAAATAAAACAGATAGTGGCTACTTTACTTTTGATGCGGACTTGTGTGTTAACTAATACTTGCAGGGTATTGTATATGCTAAATATTACTAGTTTTGCAGCTATCCTGAAATCAGAGCTGTGTTGATAAATTAACTACAGAGCTATCTAACTTCATTAGAAGTTTTTGATTCCTCCAAGAATGGGAAAATATAAACATAAGACACATAAAATCTTTGTTCTTCATGACAAAAAAAAAATGTATGAACATCACCAGATGTTTTTCCACAGAAGTTAGGAAAAGGATGTACTAGATTTTCATAGCTGTTCTAGACCAAAAACCTTTCCATTGCCATTTTTTCAGTGTCATCTCTACTGCTTTGCTTGGTCTGGTTTTGCATGCTTCAGAGGAAACTTTATTAATTCCCATGGTACTATTGCAGAGTTTAAGAAATCTTGTAATATTGGGACTTAGTTGATATTTCTTCAAGACACAAATGTCCAGCATGTATAAAACACTACACTGGAGGGAAAAAGTTTATCAGACATTTGATAGTCCAAACTTTCTGCAATAAAATAACTCTTAGGAAGAACATCCTTCACTGGAAATTCTAGACCTCAGTCAGAGTCCTGTTGTTTTGGGCTGGGGTTTTCTGTACTTTGTACACAGGATTTTTACTTTTTTTTTCTGTGTGTTCTTAACAGTATTTACTAAACACTGTAAGGAAGGAGGAAAAAGTCAAATGCTCAGCAGGGAAGAATACAGCGTGGATCAGTGGGTGTCATACTGATCAAGGAAAAGATCAGATCATTCTTTTCATAGGCACCATGAGGAATTTTGTATCTAACATGCATTATATCCTCCTTTAAGAGAATAACAGAATCTGGTCCCCTATGAGTATCTCTCTCAGAGCTTTAGAAAGACCTTGAGGCCAGGAAGAGTTGCCAGTGGGTATTAGGAAAAGTAAAAATCCCGAATCCATCTGGCTGGTAAAGAACCACAGGCTTTTTTAGAATATGGCAATAGTGTAATGGTGAAACTCGCTGGTGGTTCATGTCGGACTACTCCTGCTCTTACTTTCTGACTGGTCACTCTCAAGGTACTGGTGAGTTGAAAATATCAAATTGATAGAGTTCAAGCTAATTATTTGAAAGTCCCTTTCAGTTCAAGGATGAGAAATTGTTTCCCTGTGAGTGAGAAGTGTCCATACTTACAGTGAGATGTACCGTGGTATGGTATATATATTCATATTCTGTATATTCAATACTACATATTCAGGTTTATGTTCTTTGCAAAGAGCCTCAGGTCATGCCAGGACACATACCCACTAAAAGTCCATCAAAGCCAATGGGAACTTTTCCTTGCCAGTGCATGAGGTTTCTATTCTTATCTCAGAATTATAAAACCAGAACAACAAAGGTATTCAGGCTCCTGGCATCTCATTAGAAACTTGAAGTCCCACTGAAATCTGCAGAAATCTATATAGACTACTCTGATGTTCATTTGTATGCATACCTAATGTAAATTCTCTTAAATAATAATGGACCTCTGTGAATATATTCAGTCAGTCTGGGAAAAGCATCAGGAGTTGGTTTGTTGTTTTTTTTTTTTTGTCTTTTTGGAAACGAAATTAGTTGTATTTGGTAATTGCACAAGACTCATGATTTAAATGTTTTTAAAGGAGAAGCCTCAGTGACAGTAATAAAAATACCATGTTTTGGCATGTGATGTAGGGAGGATTCTTTTCGTGACAACATTTTAAAATATCTGCCACTTTTTCAGAGTCCTTGTAAGAGTGAACAGTATATTAGTCAAAAAATTTTGAAGATGCAGATAGATGACATAAGGCAGCACCCATAGAATTCACCACCTATTTGAACCTTTGAAACATAGAAGATTTTAATAACTGGTGCAAGACAAACTTTGTTTTTTTATTTGCTTGTTCTCGGAAACAGGAGCTAAAAAATAGGAGCTAGCTGGAGATCTTAATTTTAAGTAGAACTTGCATCCTAATAGTAAAAACAAAAGTCAGACCAGGGAATAGGATACGTTTTCATTGTACTCTGTTCTCTATCATAAAGCTGTCCAGATGGAGGTCTTTTAATTGATGGCTAATTCTTCTTTATTTAATTCTTGTATGGTACATGCAGCATTACTTTGGTGCAGATTGCCCAGCCCCTATTTTACTTAGTGGGAGGTGTCCCTGCCCATGGCAGGGGGGTTGGAACTAGATGATCTTAAGGTCCTTTCCAACCCTAACTATTCTATGATGCTATTTAAGTTTTCTTTGTTTTCTAATCTCATGTTAAATTGCAAGTCTCAGCAATAAGGTGTGAACATTGAAACTGCCTGTCCCCAACCAAATCCTGCTCACCCTTGTCCAATCTGTAAGATTGTATCTCCTGTCACAAGCCTGCAACTCACAGAGTCAGTAGCTGCTATGAGGCCCCTCTTACCTGATTTTGCACTTCTCATCTTAAGTCAAGCTCCCTGTGGTGTTCCTAATATGAACAAATTATGTCTCTCTGTTTGTTTGTTTTCTCTCTCCCCCACAGGTAAAATTAGTATTTTCAAAGGAACCTTCAAAGCCAATGGCTCCACGGATCCTACCAAACCCGCTAGCAGCTGCAGCAGCAGCTGCTGCTGTGGCTGTGAATTCCCCCTTCAGTCTTCGCACAGCCCCAGCAGCCACCCTTTTCCAGACTTCAGCACTTCCTCCAGCACTCCTACGACCAGCTCCAGGGCCTATACGGACCACTCATACTCCTGTGCTGTTTGCTCCTTACTGAACTCCAAACGGGAATTAATTGTACTGCAATAATTTTTCAAAACAAACAAACAAAACAAAAAGAAAATCAAGAACATTGAACTATGCAGTGTTTATTTATAGTTTAAAGTATATATGAAGAGCCAGGACTTTTGATAGAGAACTGAACAAATTCTAAAGGGGGGAATGGGCAGTATTTTCTCCAGATGAGAACATTCCTCTTGAGTATTGATCGTTTTAGAACTGATCTCCAGCATTGACTTGTAGTGACATACAAAACTCATGAAGCCTTTGACTGTGCTTTTTGGCACATATTTCCCTGCAATGTCTTTCCTGCTTTATGAAACAACTTACAAATTTGTCTAAAGGGCATTAACTGGTTCCAATGTACATAAAATACTTTATTCTGTAGATTAAAGAAGAAGGAAAAAAAAAAAAAACACTGTGAATAGTAGTACCCTTACCAATCCTCCTGCCAAATCAGCAGTTAATGGGTATTTATCTGAACAAAAGTAGATATAATAGATGTCTTGTAAAACAGTAGTATTGTGTCTCTATCTATGCCACTAGGTTTCTAACTGAGTTGCAAAAGACAAAATGAAAAAATTATGTCACTTTGGTAAGTAGTCAAAAATTATGACAATAATGTGGCGCTGTTCCTGGTGAGCAGAAATTGCTTTCCTCACCCAGAGAAGAATGGGCAGGAAGTTAACCTATGATTAGGGCAAAGTAAATTGTAAAGAAGATTTAGTGAGAGAAAAAAAAAATATCCAGATGCTGTACACAGAATAGGTCAAAATTCTATTTAACTGAGAATGTATGTGTACTCTGTGTGTATATTCAAAAAGTGTAATACATACAGGATAGATCAATGTTGAAGGCATGCCAGTGGACAGCTAAAACTACACTCTTGTCCTGAAACAGTCCTGATACCTTAGTGTTGAGCAGACAGAAGACACAAATGGGTTGCGCAAAGTCATAACTAGCAAATGAAAAGCAGGAGAGAAATCCTGGCCTCATTTAAGTCAGTATAAAGTTCCTTCTGACTGCAGTGTAGCCAGAATTTCCTCCCAAGAATGGCACATATTCCTTTTATATCACACCAGTGGGAGTGTCTATAGATCCAGGTAACATTTTTTGCAACAAGCTTAGTCACAGAAGCAGTTTTATTCTCTTGTTTTATTTCCTACTGATGTGATATAAAATGTCTTAATATACCTATAAAATGTAAACAGCAACTCGTGAGATACATATTACAAGATAACTGCACATTGTGGGTTTGGAACAAATGCAACCTTTAGGATCTGAAGGGACCCTGGAATTCTGTAGCTGACCTTTATATAAGGACAGCTTAAAGCCTTATACACTTACTGTGAGGCTTAAAGGGGTTGACTGTGTCCCTTTAAATTGAGATTTATCAGGGGTATATATAGATATATTGTATATATGTTAGAGTAAGAAAAATAACTTATAAACAGAAAATCTACTATATAAAATAATTATATAATCATTGAGTTTCACATGTGGGTCATTAAGTGATACGTAACAAAAGCAGAGAAAAAATAGACTTCTTGAATCTGATTCTTGCTGCCTGCTTTTTCCCATAGGGAGCTGAAAAGTATCTATTAATATTACAGAGTGCACTGCTGAGTGGCATGCGACCACTCTGATGTGTAGCTAAGTGAAATACCTACCATACATTTAGGAGGAATAAAATTTAAAAACATAATTTAAGTTTAGATGTGGAAATTATTTGAAAGATTTTATTAAAAAGTAGTAATGCAAAATATTGACCATGTGGTTGCTATAAGATGCTGCCTGTGGTTAATGTGGACAGTTGGGAGATACAGAGGATGGGAATATACAGCACTTTTGACTTGCAGTTCATAAGTGAGCCTTCCATATACATTGATATTTGCCATTTTTTAAACCTCTCTGCATTTAGATTTTATAAAAAAAATATATAAAAAGAGAGAAAGAAGAGGTTCCATGGATGTCTGTGTCCAAAGAATTCCAAAGAGATGCATTTATTTATCTACAAGTGTTAAAATAAGTTCTATATTATGTATTTCTATTTCATCCAGTTTATTTGCAAACGTTTGTGCCTTGAAATGAAATGGGCTTTTGTTTATATCTAATTCACTCCTATGTAGCCATGAAGAAGATGTGATGGTGATTTCAGGGCTAATTGCTACCTGGATTGCTTTGGCCCAATTTCCAAAACAAGAAGAGTATGAGTAAGTTCCTGAAGCCAAGTTTAGGCACCTAAATAACTAGGGGCTGACATTTAAAAGGGCTCCCTAACTCTACAGCTCCCAGTAAAGAGGCAGTAAACAAACCAGCCTTCAAAACCTGCGCCTAGAACTCAATTAAGAAAATGGCTCATTTTATTTCGGTACGTAAATGTAATGTAGTAATGTTCAACTCCTCTTTGCAAAATCTTAGCCTTGGTCTTTTAAGCCTGCTTTCAATCTTCCATCTTTTTGCAGAAGTTGTAGTGCCGTTGCCAGCTGTGTTCATATCCCTCCTTGAATAGAGCACTACTTTTCAAGCTGTGCTCCATGAGCCACCATTTATCTCCAGGCCTTTTGTAATAGCCTGTATAAGTAAGAGCTCGCTAAACAGAGGAGGAACAGCATTTTGGGAAGGCAGAAGATCTGGGCAGGAGATCTTTTCCCCATGAAAAAATAACACAGATGGGAAAAGGGGAGACCCACAAATATCCTTAGGCTCTTATGCATGGCCTTCTGGTGCATGGACACCTGCTGTACATCCTGCCATGTTGTTAAAATGCCATCAAAATCAACAGGCTGATCCTTGCCAAAATGTGGCCTGTGGCATGTATGGAGGCACAGTACCAAGGTCAGAGATAATACAAGTTTTGCTAGAAATAAAAAGAGCATCATTCCAACTACTTACATCAGCTAATTTGCAATGACACGTTCCATTTACTTGGACCTCTTTTGTCACAGTGCTCTATGGAACAAGTTTTTGTTCACACAAGTCTCTTAAATTTCAGCTGTAAACAAAAAAGTAAATTCTTTTTATGTCTCTTACTCACTACCTAATAAAGGATAAAGCCTAAATGTTAGAATGCATAGTGGATTTTCTGTGCCTTGCTGCTTCACCCTGCTCTTGGTCAGTAACAAATCGACATACCTGGGATGTCAGCACAACTGTTTTAGTATATATATATATATATATATATATATGTCAAGGAAAATATTGATAAGCAATCTGATTGGGCAAGAAGAGCTTCCCATAAAGGGTATGTCCACAGCATACAAAGGAGCTGACAAAGGAGCTATCAAACAGAAGACACTTTACACCTGCTTGTCAATACATCCTATATAGAGAGCACTATAAAAATGTGTCATCGTGTTGCATATTACAGTAATACTCCAGGGCCAGAAGGAAGCCTAAAGCACAAGGAAACAGATCATTTCATTGAAGACACAGTCACTCACTGGAATAACAGTGTGAAATCAGCCTGCAGGGAAATGGCTGGGCATGAACTAAGAAAAACAAATAGGTTCAGGGATGTTTTCTTCAATTCTATACAAAGTGTTAAAGAATGACTATGCTGTTCTGACCCAAAGAGATGGTATTTTTGTGGGAGGGATAGATATATATATATATATATATCTAATATTTTTATGCTATCTGCATTTTTCCAACTATCTCTGGCTTCAAACCTTTGTTCTAAAGGATCATGGTTGCTCTGAACCATGAAATTAGTTACATTCTTGAAAGCTGCTGTAAAAGCTGATGTGAGAGGTCAGTAAGCAAATGGTCTAAATATGATGATTTAAAATAAAAAAAAAAATAATAAAAATGAACTGGCCATGTCAAGGAGTATTGTATTTGAAAAGTATGCATCTTTATTTTAAGATAAATTAAAATTATACAAAATTAATATCTAAATAAAGTTAATATAACTAGAAGAATTACATCTGTCATTTTAATACTGGAATATTACAATTGGCTTTGTATTTTAAAATATGAAAAGACTTTTTAGATGCTCAATCAATGCAAGGATGCTATGAGTAAATTTAATGTCTCGCAGTTGTTATCTTCCAGTTATACCAGGAAAACCATAACTGCATGGACCTGCCCTTTGTCACTTAGATACAGTAGAGTATTGGCCTGATATTCCCTGAAAGCTGAAATAATGCTTCTTAGGAGCCCTTGCTTCTGCCCTCTGCTCCCAGTAAAGACATAGTTTTTAGGGTCTTCTCAAAGCATCCTGGGAAATTTTACTTTAATACTTCTCTTTTTTTGCAAAAAATAAATGTCGTTTTGTGAACATAAGACCAACACTGAACAGATTTCTTCACAATTACAACATTCTTGTGGCTAAATATGAAGAAAAAATAGCCAGATTATTTTGTTGCACAAATCGCTCTGGAAACAGGTGAAGTCAGAAGCCTAAACCACTTTATAAGGTGTATGTTCTTTTTATTAACATAGATGTCTGAATCTCCATTTTTAGAACTGACTTCAGCATAGCTCAGGCTTCAGGGCTCTGAGCATCTTAAGCTCACAAGAAAATTACTTCGAGCTTCTTATTTACCTAGATGCATGTGAAAATGTGAGGCTGTGCTATGTAAAACATTACAGATTTTTTTTTACATCACATCTTCCCCCTGTTCTCATTGTTTATCTGTGAGTACCATTACTTCAGTGCTTGTGAGTCATACAGAAGCTTCTGTGCTGAGATTCAGTACATGACTGAAAGAAATAGTAACTCTGATAAATCTTATCTTAAAGTAGTTGAAATCTCAAACACACAATTAAGGGTTTAGCTGAGAACAAGATCTTTATGGCCTCTCACACCTACAGGTTTATTAAAATTCAAGACCATTTAGGACTAAATGTACCTATCTGAAGGAGGGTTATTACAGAGCCTGATCTGAAATGTCATGAGCTGAAAGAGGGGCTACGCTCCAGACCAAAATGAAGAATACTGTGAAGCCATAATGGTTTTAACCCTGGGACTCCTAAAAGCAGTTGCAAAGATCTTTGACTTAAGTAGAAACAATTTTTTATCCTGAGTGCCTAAGGCCTTGTGCAGTCATGCTGTGTACTGCAATTAGGTGTCATTCAACTCTGATTCTGTATTGATATATTGATAAAGAAAGGAACTTGGCTCAGCCTAAAATGTGATGAGTATCTGCCAAGTTCTTGCGATCAGCTTCATGCTGGGATGATGCTTGGATGGTGAAGTAAGAAGAGTCAAAAGAGTCAATGTAAAGAAACTAGTAAACTAATCTGATCCTTTTTCCTTGTGCAATGTTCTTATATGGAACTTGTGAGTCCTTAACAAGCTGGGACATTCAGGAGTTCCTGGATAAAGAGTAGGGACCTTGAAGGTCATGAGATCTTAACGTTGAAAATAATTTTGATGAGAAAGATGAGAAAAAAAACCATAAGACTTTCTTTGGCTTAGGTACCTTGTAGAAATGATCTTTACGCTCGTCACTGTCAGCACACTGACATTTGTGCTGTTCACAGCAGGAACTGATTATTTTACACCCATAATTAGAAGCAAGTATAGTTATTAATATTAATTGCATAGGTATTGGAAAGTCAGTTGCAGGACACAAGAATTTTGCTTGGAAATCCATGCATTCATATCTGTTCATACCAGTCAAGATACCACAGCATCTCGTCAACACCTGGGTCTCCAGAAAGGATTACATGTTTTTTATTTGTTATCATTACTATTTGTCTCCTATGTTTCTTTATTCATAGTTTCATCTCTCATATGAGTGAACAGAATCCATAAGTTTTAAGTATGCGCTTAAGAAGCTGATATTCATCAAACCCCTGTTGGATCATTAGGTAAGAGTCAATAAATTGGCTAAAAATTTAAAGCAGCAGCACCATAGAAATAGAAATATATTATGAATAGAGAGCATGTGTATACTACAGTGCTCTTTATCTATCTAGTCAGAGTTTTATGACGCACACAGTTCTTTATTCTTTTACAGTTGCCTGAAATGTTCTTTTGGGATTCTTCAAAGGTTTAATTAAATGTAAATGTTATTTCTTGTGTTCAGCAGCAATAGCTATGTATTTCTGAGAGCAGAGGGAATAGAAAAAAGGGTAAAAATCATAAACCATTTTCTCACTACAAATACCTGCAGGATTTGTTAACAATTTCAACCCTCTCTACTTGCAGCTGATGGCTGGTATTTGCCATGGGAACGGTTCTCATTGACACATGTATCAGGTGAAAATTGTCTGCTTAAAACACAGTCTGACAAGTGCAGATATTCTTTTGGGGAACAACAAAGTGGGAGATGATAACATATGGGCAAAGCTATGCCTTTATAACAACCTGTTATAACTTTCTCAAAACTGCCTAGTGGCTCCATGGGAAGAGGCATCTACCCCAGAGGTTCCTAATGTGGCCATTCTGTCATATTTATAACATAGAGGATATCCACTGGAAGAAAATCTCCCAAGTGCTTCAGCTTGAAGGATGATGCCCCCCCAAGTGTAGTCTTTCTTTCAGATACATTTTCACTGTAGTCTTGTCCATGATATATTGCCAGTCAAAACACCACCTGAATCTGTTTTGTTCATCAGAATAAAACCATGAAGGTATTTTTCGTACACAGAAGGAGCACCCAAGAACAAAAAATAAAAATGTTATGAGCCTCAAGTTGGGTCACATTTTTTTGTACGTCCTGCAGTTGCCCAAACCCTACCAGCTTGCTGGAATGTAGGTGCCAATCAAACAGAAAAAAGCCTGTTTCTGTCTTTTACTGGTTTTAGAGTTTTAGAAAGGACATGGAAACAGCTGTAGCTTTTTATCTCATGATTTACACACTAAAACCACGATGTGGTCAATCAGGAAAATGTCTACATATATATTTCCTCTCTGTATATACGCAGCTCCTACTTCCCTCCCATCTCCCTCCTGAATCGGAGGTTTTGTGACTCCTCCAGCAGGATGGAACACTGCAAAGAGCATTTAAAAGGAAACAAACCCCAAACCAAAACACACTCACTTATAGGGTGTATAATATGGATATATAACATAGTACTCTTTTATTCCCTTCAGTGGTATAACCCAACCAAGAATGTGTTTGAAGTCCTGCACTGAGCCCCTCATTACGGTCTTGGCTGCTTTAAATAGTGAACACTGAAACTAACCTTGTTGGCTTTGCTATAGTTAAGCCTTCTCACTGTCTGTATAAGATTCTCTGTTCTCCTCTGGGGTATTTTACATGGCAAGTGAATCCTTGGAAGAAAAACTAGAGCTATTTTCATCTCCTTTTCAAAGCTATGAAAAGCAGTAGGGAAAAAAAAAATAATTTTTTTATTGATATCTACATTCCAGCTAAGTGTCAGGAACTTTGCAGCTGCAGTAAATACTTGAGAAGCATTTCAGTTCTGCTCCATGAGACAGGATGCAATGGATTACTATTCCATGCAAAAAGTGCTTAATCCAGAGCAGTATGCAAATCACCTACTCTATGCCACCAACTCACTAAACACCTTAAACTTCTGTAGCAAAGCCTCAAAACCTACTGGGACCCACTGAAAGCACTGGAGATGAAGAGCGTATGTTATATGATATGGTGTCAAAGAACTACTAGGAGGACATCCAGGTAAGTCAAAAGCTGCATTATATGAAGGCAAGAGGGAGTAACAATTCAGGCAATTAAATGTAGGGAAGTTCCTTCTGAACTCAAATGTGAGAAAAAAATTAACCCCAACAAGTGCACTTCAACAACTGGGAACTGGAGGAATTTGGTGGTATCCTGGAACCATGTATTTCCAGCTGTGGAAAATCTCCATCATTGCAATAAAAGACCTCAAACCAGAGACCAAGTTATTCTAGGCCTTTTAGATAACCAGCATAAGCCCTTCATTTAGTAATACAATGCACATTTAAATTAGTGGGTACTAAGAGTACTAAAGGCTTCACAAAAACTAGCCCTGATTCATTCACACTTCAAAACCACTGTAAATTTAGGTGACATTTTTGTAAGTCCAGAGAATAAAATTTAGTAGTTTGTAATGGTAGTTTTGACTGATAAATAGTCGATATAATTACTCTAATTAAAAAAAGGAGGAGTGAGGCAATTGGGGCAATTATACCCCAATATTATTATACTTAAAACACCTGATAGTTGCCTGAGGGTTTTTAAAGGGTCACAGTTATCACGTAACTATGTGGGGAAGGGAATGTGTTAGAAAATTGTGGTTTCTTAGAGGTAAGTTAAGTGAGATAAAGTTATCAGTATTTTGGTATTTCTTAATACCTAGGTTAGACTAATTGCTCTAGATTAGGTTGTGCTTTTAAGATGGTGACCCATAAAAGTTATTCAGTTGGTACAATGAATATTTAGACAACTACTTTGAGAGAAGCTAACTGAAGTGAAGGCTGCAAGGATAATAGTATTAGGAGTATTATTAGGGCAGGAGATAAGGTAGAAAGCTGTTCCTCAGGAGCCATTCTAGGTTGTATCTGGTTTTACTGGTGATTTACACACAGAAAAAACCCGTGCCCTTGAAATTATTTGATAACTCACATTAAGAGCCATCATCAACATAGAAAGGAGCATGATGTTTTCCAGAAAAAATAAAGTAACCTTGAGAACTAATATAATAGAAGGAAGCTCTAACTCAATAGGAAAGAGAGGGACAATCATGTATTTAGAACTAAATAACAAGTAGCTCCAAGAACTCAGCAGCTGGAAATAGCTGAAAAGGAACATAACTCACAGGTATTACCATTGGTGACAATGAGTTACAAATTTGATACAGTTGTTAAAAAAAGAAAAAAGAGGCAAAAATAAATTATATTCTACATTATTCCACCACAGAATAAAAAAAATTATATTTTGATAACTTCAGTGAGTCATGATGAAGAGTAACTAACTCTTTTTAGAAAAGAGTTGAGGGAAAGTGGAGAACCTAGTACATGAGAAAACAATATAATTGCATTTATATGCTCAGAATAAGGAGCTGAAGGATGAAGGAGAGAGGGGTCCAACTGCTCCTTACAAATCCTGGGATGGTAACCATAAGGAAGACAACAACATGTTCCAGCATAAGCACATGGATAGTTGGCTATAAACTTACCAGTGAACACTAGCTGGAAATTGGAAGATATTTCTAAAGGTTAAAATGCAGAAAAGGTGTCAAAAAGGTTCTAAGTAGGCACAAATCCTCAGGTGAGCTCTGTCCTCATTAAGAATGAGGTCCTGGGATGTAGTAGTAGCTAACAAAGCACAGAATCATAGAATAGTTAGGGTTGGAAAGATCATCCACACTCAGCAGATCTGTGCTGTTTCTTTCTGTACATATTTAGTGTGTAGCTCCAAAAGATGTCAATGGCTTTACTTCATGACTTGATGAGTCAGGGAGACAAATATAAGCATTATGGAGGTTGGCATTTCATAGCAAAAAGACTTCA
Organism: Psittacula echo; assembly: GCF_963264785.1. Classification (NCBI taxonomy): domain Eukaryota; kingdom Metazoa; phylum Chordata; class Aves; order Psittaciformes; family Psittacidae; genus Psittacula; species Psittacula echo. Next base: position 20,970,385 of record NC_137737.1, on the reverse strand, counting down.
GAATCTTACCCAGGGTCTATTTCACCTACCTCTTCACGTGACAATAGCCAGTTAGAAAATTAAGTGTTCCAAATCTGAGCATAGGTAAATACTTTTGGGAGTGGCCTTTGGACACTGCCTGTCAGCTGCAACAGTTTGTCACATTATTGCTAAAATAGGTTTCAGTATAGTTCTCCTAGACAATCTCATGTCAAAAATACATCTATCATGATCAGTTGCTAAGCATAGCTCATGCTTTTAAAAATGCTGACAGATCAGGGAAAATATTTAACAGTACAGAAAGAAAAAAAGATGTCTGTAGTTCACTGAATTAATGAAAATATGCAGAATTCAGCAAGGCTGTACTTTGGTAGAGCTAAACCTCTTAAATGTTGCTTGTCTTTTACCTTGGGCAAGGACTGACTTTCGACTTTATGGCTGAGCATCCCAAAAGGAGAAAGAGGCCTGCAACAGAGTCCTTGTAACAAAATAAGAGGCTGAAGTCAAAGTGCAAGGCTTCTTGGTTCCTCTTTCATTTCAGACCTCTCACTGAGGTTGCTGAATCCTGTGAGTTGTGTTCTTCAGTGTATGAGTGCCAATGATGATGTGTGGTTGTGCCAGTTTGCTAAGGAGCCACTCAGTTAAACTGTGGAGCTCCTAAAGTTCAGCAATAAAATACAGGCCTTATTGCAGTTCCTGGACTGGTTATGTGATATCTGAATCTTGGCAGTTTGCATTCAGTTTAGGCTTTAGATAATAATTAGGTAAATAATTTGCCACTTGACATCTGCCTGTCTTTTATTTTAAAAATGTTCCTCCTTCCAAAAGTCACAGATTTACTCCATTCAGGAGGGGCTGGATATAAACTTCATGCTTTGATACATTGCAGCTAGGTTTCTACTCTCCATTCTAATGCTTATTTTGCTATCAGGCAAAATGGGGGTAAAAAACAAAACAACATACCAACCAACCAACCTCCTGCCAAAAGGACCCTGAGAACTTATGAGTTAAAGGTCAGCAATATATTCAGTATGTTATTAGTTGATACGGAATATTCTTCCATGCAAAGTGTGTTCCAAAACATTTTGCAGAATTTAAAGCTTTTTGTGACTACAGCACAAAAACATGATCCAAAATGTTTTGGCTAAAAAAGAAAGCCTTCTGTTTTCCTTATAACTGAGGCCAAAACAATTTTAATTTCTGGCTTCTTAAGTAATGTTAAATACAGTTTAGTCTGAGTTTCTCATCAAACAAATATGGCAACACTTGTAGATTTGCAGTTTAGTCCATTGTTTTATCTTTAATTTAAGCATCCTGAGTATGAGAGCAGTTAAATTCAACATCTTCATAGATTATGCCATCTGTTAATAGAAATCTGTATTTCAGAGCTATGCAGAGTGTGGTTGAAAATTTCATCATTTTATTATAGCTTGACCATTCTTAATTTTTTTTCATGGAATAGGTGCTTAGAGGCTCTCTATGATCATAAAATAGAATTTAATTTTATGACAAAATAAAGGTCTTAAAAGTCATTTTCATTACACGCTGCCATACACTGAGAAGCTTTTGCTTTCAGGAGAAAAGAAAGAGACTGATGGTCTGAGATACAGTAGTCAAGTTCATCTGTTTGTTCTGATTCTTTCTGGAGACCAGAACTTCTGTTAGGACCTAGGTAAAGTTCCTATGCATTAAATGTGTTCTCTTACCCCCTGTTTATCAGTAGATGAGCTAATTCCTTCATTATCATACATAGTGTAGATGCATACATCTCAATGGTTATTAGATGCAGATTTAGGGACTTGATACAGCTGTCCTCTATTAAAAGTCCACTGTAGTATGAGATGACGTGTGTCTTAGATGTACTTATTTTCCCCACAGATTGCAAAGGAAGTGTTGGACAATAGATGAGGTAGACATCTGTGCTATATGGGTCTGAAATTGATGGAAAAGTTAGGCAAACATTAGATGTCAGAAATTAATCCAATCTAAGAAGCAAGTTACTCCTTAGTTCAGATGCCGGACAGCCAAGGGGAAGTCCAGCATGTGGTAGAGCACAATGACAAAACTGAGTCTCCCATAGGCAAGATGTGTGGAAAAAAAAAAATAAAAAAATTGTTGTTAGTAATTTTGGTTTCAATCTCAGAGGTGAAGAATTTTTGCAGTGGAGTTTTACTACATCAAGCACATTAATGGAACAGGTTTGAATTAGGGATTGGGTTTTTTTTTGTGAAGTTTTGGTTTGGTTTGGGGGTTTTGGAGTGTTTGTTTGGTTTTAAGCAAAACTTAACATGTTGGAAGCTCTCTAGGGAACCACTGTTTTTTTAAGAGTAGCAAGAGTGGGATTCTCCGCAGGGCCAGTGGAGCTGGAAGCCAAGGGTGCAGCAAGGCAGCCAGGCAGGGAACTCTCTGACAAGGGGCTAGTCCCACAAGGTGAGTAGAGCTGATCTGGTGGCAGTGACCAAGTAAGCTGAGAGTCCAGGACTATCCAGGCCAGGAGCAGCAAGGCAGTCAGGATGAGAAAGGTGCAATGCCAGGCACAGGCAGACCTACAGCTTCACTTGGGCATCCTTCAAGGGAAGAGCTTGGGTTCAAATGCAGCTCCCAGGCCAGGAGACAGAGGGTCTCAGAACCCTGGCAATATTACCACATACTTTGTAAAGAGTAGAAGAGATGATTTTTACTCTAGCAGTCGCAGACTAAAAGAAAGTCAAAGGGCAGGAAATTAAATGGAGGCACTGAGCTTTATGTATGATCACAAAGAAGGATGGAGCTCTTCTCCCTATAACCAGCATTTAGATGAAACACTAGTATTTGCACCATGAGATCATCATGCTCTATCATAGAAGCTGAAGTTTGCAGTGAATACAGAATCTCATTGAGGACAGCAGGAATAAATCTTAAGTATAAATTACCATGTGCATATAAAAGGTTTTTGTGAACAGTGGCATGCCTTTCGTGCTCCCAACACCGCTAAGTCCAACCTAGGGTGAACTCTGTTTCCTATCTGTTAGCCTTTCAGAAAAAAAATTCTCAGTTGAGAAACCCCAACTGTTTAGCAATTTATAAGAAGTCAAATGTTTCTTTTAACTGCACAGAGCTGTTTGTTGGATAGAAATACTAAGTTTCAATTTTAGGGGGGTGGTGCGTGTGTCCTTTTATAAAGGCTGAGGGTTGATTTGAAAGTTCAGCGCTAGCTCCTTAGCAGGTCTAAATCAACATAGCCTCATTGGTTTTCAAGGCCTATAGCAATTTTTGGTGGCTTAGTTTGGAACACAAGTGTTACTGTCAAACCATAATCAGGGAGATGGTCCCTGTAAAAGATGTTTATATTCTGCATTATATCTGCTGTCTTACCAGATAGACTATAGCTGGAAAATCTTCCATGAGAACTGCTGTTTCTACTTTTTCTCTTCTTTAATGCCAAGCTACTACAGATGCAGTACCTCAGTCATGGAAAAACCCTCTTGTCTCCTAAATAAAGTAGCCGTTAATAGTTGCATATTATTCTGACAGAAACTGTAAATAGCTTACTATTTTATAGACTCAGAATCTACCAATTATCTCAGGTTTTCACTTGGCTGAGGTGTGGTGTATGGAAACTTTCCGCTTCAGAGCCACCTGGACACTAATAGCTTAAATACCTGCACATGGCAAAGGCACAGATTCGTGTGTCCCAGGATTGCTGAGCAAGAAACTGTTCTTATATCATAAAGATCCTCTTGTAGCTGTCAGAGCTGAAGTGCTATGCCTGTGTGCTCTTACCTTCACCTCTTCCCAGTCTCTGTTACACTTCATTGTATATCATGGGTTAACACAGACAAGAGTTGAGACACTGATGATGAATGAAGATATAGAGCATAAATTGAAAAAATGGATCTCTTGAAAAAGTGGGTTATTGGTTTGGTTTGGGGGTGTGCGCAGTTCCCTGTAGTGAAGGCAGCGTATGAATCCAACTTTGTATGCTGACCATTCCTGGTGTTGGGCAATTATTCAAGGGTGGCATCTGCTTCTATAAGTGAATTCTGAAGAAATGCTGTGTTTGATTAAAGGAGAATAAGATCTAGTCTAAGAACCTATCTATCTAGTGATTGAACTGTCATGAAACTGATGAGTAAACATCGGTTACTGGGGGTGAATGATACCCTGACTAGCAGGCTCAGCCCAGTATAAATGGTTGTTTTACCCAAATGCTATTTCCCCTACAAAGTACCTGGGAAAAGAAATGTTGACATTCATAATTGCATATCTCTCTGCCTACTGAAGAATCTATCACACTCTTCTGACTACAGCTCCCTACCAGGTTCCTAAGCCAGATTTTCCTAGTCTTATGTCCCTGGCTTCCTCCATCCTCTTCCAAAATCACAGAGCTAAAGACTCTGTGCTGGTGCTGACACTGCTTAAGATAAACTTCTTTGCTGGCATTGCCCTTGGTCTGGTGAAAGACGCAAGTCAATAAGAGGCAAAAATTAGTTTGTAGGACAGATAACGTCTAATTAAAAGCCTGCCTAGAGAAAAGCAGCTAAAATTGCAGTATCTCTGCTCCCAGCAAGGAGAAGTCATTTGGGATATGCTTATTGATTCCTAAGAAAGATACTAGGCTTTAAAATTTAGATGTTATAACACTTGTGTTGTAGATATGTGATTGGGAGTGGAGGTCAGTCCTTTTTGCAAAACCCCTTTCTTGTCCGGTAGACAGGCAGGTGATCAAGCTGCTCAGCAGGAAGCCGCTAAAATACATGTGCAGTCTTAGTTAACAAAGTATGTGGTTACAGTTTCTTCCTACTCTCTCTTGGGTATTTTATACTATATTGAGCCTTTATAGAATCATAGAATAGTTAGGGTTGGAAAGGACCTTAAGATCATCTAGTTCCAACACCTCTGCCATGGGCAGGGACACCCCACACTAAACCATGCCACCCAAGGCCTCATCCAACCTGGCCTTGAACACCGCCAAGGATGGAGCATTCACAACCTCCTTGGGCAACCCATTCCAGTGCCTCACCACCCTCACAGTAAAGAATTTCTTCCATATATCCAATCTAAACTTCCCCTGTTTAAGTTTGAACCCATTACCCCTTGTCCTATCACTACAGTCCCTGATGAATAGTCCCTCCCCAGCATCCTTGTAGGCCCCTTTCAGATACTGGAAGGCTGCTATGAGGTCTCCACGCAGCCTTCTCTTCTCCAGACTGAACAGCCCCAACTTTGTCAGCCTATCTTCATACGGGAGGTGCTCCAGTCCCCTGATCATCATCATGGCCCTCCTCTGGACTTGTTCCAACAGTTCCATGTCCTTTTTATGTTGAGGACACCAGAACTGCACACAATACTCCAAGTGAGGTCTCACAAGAGCAGAGTAGAGGGGCAGGATCATCTCTCCTTCAACCTGCTGGTCACGCTCCTCTTGATGCAGCCCAGAATGCGGTTGGCTCTCTGGGCTGCGAGTGCACACTGCCAGCTCATGTGAAGTTTCTCATTGACCAGCACCCCAAAGTACTTCTTTGCAGGGCTGCTCTGAATCTCTTCTCTGCCCAACCTGTAGCTGTGCCTGGGATTGCTCCGACCCAGGTGTAGGACCTTGCACTTGGCATGGTTAAACTTCATCAGGTTGGCATCAGCCCACCTCACAAGCGTGTCAAGGTCCCTCTGGATGGCATCCCTTCCCTCCAGTGTATCAACCAAACCACACAGCTTGGTGTCATCGGCAAACTTGCTGAGGGCGCACTCAATCCCACTGTTCATGTCACTGACAAAGATGTTGAACAAGACCGGTCCCAACACCGATCTCTGAAGGACACCACTCGTTACTGAGCTCCAGCTGGATATTGAGCCATTGACCACTACTCTTTGTGTGCAGCCATCCAGCCAGTTCTTTATCCACCGAGTGGTCCACCCATCAAATTGATGTCTCTCCAATTTAGAGACAAGGATGTCATGTGGGATGTCATATTCCTTTATATTGGCATTCGAAATCTGGAGAGGCATTGTGCATAGATTTAGCATTGGGATTAGGCATCAACATTGTCAATACCTGTATTGTGGGACAAGATTTTTTACAGGAGGCAAATGCAGGTACTTTTATCATTCAAGCATTTCTTGACCTAGAGAGAAGGAATTTTGTGGAACAAAATGTTTTCTAATTCTACTCAAAATTCTATTAAAATTTTATGTTTAATATTTAGCTCCTTCTGTGGGTTCCACTGTTATGGCCTAGCTGCTAAAATCTCCAGAGGCTTCAACAGTGGCACACACTGTGCTCTTCATGTGCTATTAGAGAGCAGAGGGAGTGACCACAATGTGGAAGATCACAGATCTTCTTCCTAAGGGTGTTCAGAAAGGAGCCTAGAGGGGCCAGCACGTGTGGATGTATAATTCATCTCTGCCCCTGCAAATGTACGCAGGGGCAGAGAAAAGATTGGAGAACCCTTGCTTTTATCCCACTTGGCTCACAAATCACTTAACTGTTAGCAACATGCAAATTTAAAGCAAAGATAAGCAACACAGTAAATGATTTAATACAGATAAAACAAACTCAACGAAGTACGTATATGGAAGTATCAGGGGATAGTTAGACTTGTTGATTACCCATTTATTTAAAAGAATGTGCTTCTGTTCGATGTTGACCTGTCCTAACCACATCGTACTTTAGTTGTGGTGTCCCTAGAATTAATATATTTCTTTAGTTTCCTTTCCTCATTATTTTCCACTATGCATTCTATGTTCCCCTGTTTAGTTATGTTACCAGAAGCTTGTCTAGTTCCACTTGCTTCTGCAAAGTAGAATTAGTCTATCACTAAAAATTGGTCCAAACTACCTTACTTGGTGAAATCCCAGAGAAGAGAAAGGTATTTGGATATTTGGTCAGGTATTTGGTCTGTAGGCCAGTCATGGGTTTTCTGCTTTCGAATAGTGGTATGGATTTGTAAACTGTAAGGGTACTTTTGAGATAAACAAGTAGTAATAACCCACTTAAAGAGATTAAAGCCTGCTATGGTCCTCATCATCTTAGTTACATGTACCTTCGCCTACTGCAGTAATCACAACACAACTGCTGTTATCCCTTTAGGACTCAGAAACATGGCTCCAAACAGGGACTTCAGGCATAACGTAGCCATACTTCTTCCTGATACACATAACCACTGCAAACTTAAATCCCTCTTCAATTTCCACTTAACTCTAAAGATGCCAAAGGCAGTTCCAGATATTCAATCATCAAATCACAAAATAATTTTGATTAGACCACGGGAGCTCATCAAGCCCAAGCTCAAAGCACAGCTAACCTTCAAAGTTACATTAGGTTGTTCAGGGCTTTGTCTAGCTGAGATTTTAAAATCTACAGAGTTAAAATGTCCACAGCACCTCTAGACACCCTGGCTCAGAGCTTAACCATTGTTACTTTTTTTTCCCCTATACATCTATTTAAAATCTCTTACTGGCAGAATATATTGCCTCTTTACATTTTACTAAGCACTACTCTAGGGAAAGTCCTGCTTTACCTAGCCTCTAAATAGACAGCAATTAATTCCCCTCCCTCTTAGCCTTTTCTCCTGGCCAAACTCGCCTCCTTGTAAATTGTGTGCTTTATACCCTTAGCCAGCACTGAGACTTGTTGAACCTTGGCCTTGATCCAGCCTGTCCAGATCCCGCTGCAGAGCCTTCCTACCCTCAAGCAGATCAAGACTCCTGCCCAAATTGGTGGTGTCCGCAAACGTATTGAGGGTGCATTCGATCCTCTTATCCAGATAATTGATAAAACTATCAAACAGAACTGGCCCCAATACTGAGCTCTGGGGAACACCACTTGTGACTGGCCACTAACTGGATTTAGCTCTTTGGCCTTGGCCATCCAGTCTTTTTTTTTTACCCAGTGAAGTGCATGCCAGTCCTAGCCATGAGCAGCCAGTTTCTCCAGGAGAATGCTGTGGAAAATGGTGTCAAAGTCTTTTCTGAAGTCTAGATAAAAACCATCTACCCTCAACTTCAGCTTTTTTTTTTCCTTGCTGAATTTTAGTTACTGTATATCATGCAAAGAGCTGCTGGAAACCTGTTTTCCAAACTCTGTAAATCAGTGACATATATATCCTCCCAAACTGAGACAACACTCCCTTTGTCCTCTTTTATTCCTGGTTTAGAAATTGTGGTGGGTGTTAGTGTTCTGTTGGTCTTTTGTTTTTGTGTTTTTTTAACATTATTCCCTTGAAAAGAAACTATATCAGAAATGTGTAGAGACACGTGAACTTGTTGCCAGACTTTGGGAATACATCTGAGTCAGCATATAAAGATTTTGTCTTTGTTGACATAATGTATAAAACTAAAATGAATCAGAATAAGATTTGTCTAATTAGTAGCATCACTCTAGGAAGAGCTGCCATAATTTAATTGTGAGATTTTATTAGTATATAAATGATTGTTTTAAAATGTTTAGTCTGGAGTTAATTTCGGAGTGGGTGCTTGGAAGGTGCTTCATATAGTACTGCGTGTCACAACCATGCTATGAAATAGAAGTACACAATGGTGAGCAGCATGAATCTGAGACTATAGTTAGTATGTCATTAATGTGGCCATTAAGTTTTCATGTTAAGATTTATTATGCTGTCATTACAGCACTTTTCTTTTTGATGTATCAAACCACTACTACAGTACATATTTGTTGACATCTCATCTGGTTTTGGGAGGCAAATAATTACAAGTTACCAAGGAAACTAATAAGCAGTATTCAAGGAATAGGCTGCACAATTCTTTTTGCTAGAAAGTCACTGTTGTTTTAATTTCAATTAAATTACACCTACTTCTCACGCTGATAACAAAAGCAAACCATGTACCATTTCAAAAAGAATTCACATAGCCATATTCATTTACCAAATGGAAATGAGCATTGTTTTGTACCTTATACAGATGGAAGATATAGAAAGATGTAATTTGTTGAAGGCTTTGTGTACTTTATATGTGAAGTGCTGTATCTTATGAATTTGTACAAAACCTTCTCTTCCATTAAGTCCACAAGACTACACAACCAGACCTTAGCATCTGAAGGAGTTTTTAAAACTGGGATATTCAAATTTGTTTTCGTACATTTCATTGCCTGTTCAGTTTGATACAAAAACTTTCATTCTGAGTGGCTGGTTTTGTGCTGTTCTGCGGAAAAGGAAGTTTGGCATAAAGCATATCAGTGGGGTTGAAATGGATTTAGGCTGGAGACTCAAATAAAAGAGGTCACCCACCCCATTTCCCAATCAGATTACAATGATGAGCTGTGCAATGCCATGAGTGAAAAATCAAGTAGTTTAATTTTTTTTTGAAAGCAAGAAGAGATCCTCAGGGCACTATATCTTTGAAGCCATAATAGCTGTTGTTAGGAATTGTTGTGGGTATTTACTGTGGAGGGAAAAAATAGGGACATTTGTTCAGGGAACTGACATTTGGGCAAAGGACCATTAATTTTTAAAGTAAGGTTGAATATTCTTTGTTATTCTTTTATTTTCTGTTCTCCTGAGCCTGACATATTCTGGAGGGTTTGGTTTATTGAGTTGTACCACATGCCCCAACCTTTCCCATGTTTGTAAGCTACTCTCCATAGGTCCACCAAAATATCTGGAAGGCAGCTGGAGAATAAAGCAAATGCTGCTGTAGCCTACACATTGCTTAAATTGACTGTCAGTGGGCATGGTAGGTTGAGAGGGCATGCTTAACTAAGTCCCAGGAGAGACAGGGAGCTGAGCAGGACATGCCTACAGCTGACAGAATAGAAGGTAGAAAAAGGCCAGGGGTTTAAAGAGATAATATTAGCAAACATTGCTACCATGATGATTTGTTAGGTAACTTCTTTTTTCTCTTGTTGGATTTTCTCTCAGTAATAGTAGGACTGCCTTCACTGTAACATTTGCTCATTAGAGCTTATGCAGAACAGATACATGTGTGCTATAACTAGACCAGACCATCCCACATTGTTTTCTTTGTGCATGCCATAAAAGGGCTATTCTTAACTCCTCATATCAAGCTGAAATGAAAATAAACGTTGAGTGTTACTTGATACTGATAACCTTCAAAAACATCATATTAGCTGGTTAATGTATCTTAGTGCCTGTGATAGGAAGATCAGAAAAGATGGTCACTGTCCCTTAAGCTTTAAAATTCCTGAAACTGTGGGAGATATGAGGGGATCAGCTGAAAGCCTCTTTAGCTTGTTTCTCTGGACAGCATTTCTTCAGAAGTATTTTTGGCAGTGGGGTTGGGGGGGGGAGCAGGGTTGACAAGTTCTGTAATGAAATCCAATAATTGCCTGTGGCAAAATTAGATCAACAAATTGCATAAACTGCTGGTGGAAACAAGGAGTTATCCACCTCTTATCAGAAGCTATTGAATTTTCAGTTGATAGAAATACACCATGGTAATTCAGAGTACTGCTTTCAGTTAATGGTGTGGTGATACCATCCCTCCCTCTCCCATCTTTCTGACAATATGCTGATATGAATGCTTGGTGATCATACTGCAAGCAGCACAGTAACGATTGCACAGGCATATGTATCCTGTGAGCCCACATGCAGGCAAAGGATCCAAACTGTGGTTTTGAGCCATGGAACCACTGCAAATGTAGTTTTTTAAACCAAAGCAAAAATGCTTTGACAGGTTCAAATATTTCTTTTTATATCTAAATCTGTAAATGTGTATATAAACAGATTCATATATATATGTACATACGTCCATATATGTATATGTGAAAAATTTGCCACAATGCAGTAAATCTGTTGTGCTGGTGTGAGTGAGGCAGTGGGGGATACTTGGATAAGCAGTGCATGAACTGGACAAGAATGGACAGGTGGCAAGAAAAAGGTAGGAGTGGTATACAGAAAACCAAACTAATCCAATTCTCTTTTGGTCTTCTGAACTCCAGTTCTGCTTCTCCAAGCCATATGATACAAGTAGTTTTCGTTGATCCTTTCTATAGTCTTTATTTCCCACAGGCTTGACTTGAATGTCTGAGGCTGGTTTTGTAAAAGTCCTCAAAACTTCATGGGATACAGTGGGGGGAAAAAACTTCATGAGCACTTTTTCTAACATACTTCCACCAAAAGGTGTAAACCTGCTGAAAACTGGCTGCACAGAAAAATTAGAAAATAATTCTGAAGTTTCAGATACAACAATAAAAATTTTGCTGGTGTTTACAAATGAAAACTTAATTTAGTTTGACACATTTGTGGAGACTGAAAACTGAAATCTATGATGATGATATTATCTGTCAAATATTGTATAAATCTGGAAGGTAGGTTACAGCCACACTGATCAGTTTAGTGTGCTAGTTAATAAAGTATGCAAATGTGCTAGTTCTATGAAAGCATATGCTTCATTATTTGCAAAGATGAAATAATAAATTCAGAAGAGTATTTCCTGCAGAGGAAAATGTCATCCTAAGAGAGAAATTGTTGCAACAAATAAATTTGTATTTATTAACTGAGTGTTTAAGGAACTGGAAATGAAATTGAAGTGAATGAGACTGTGAACAAAAAAAAAAAAATCATTCTCTAGCATCTTGTAAAAAGTAACTAGGATTAAAGTTATCACAGTGTATTCAAAAAACAATTATGAAAAGACAAAATGGAAATACATTATCTAAAAGTATTAATCAAAGACCATAGTTACAGGAGCAATCCTGTTACAGCCCATCAATCAATGTTCAGACAAAGAAAGAAAGCAATGTTAAGTTTAGATTCAAATTAATGAATTAAATTATATAGTAACTCAGACAACTATTTCTGGATTTGTATAAGTAGACGGCAGTCCATAATTTTCCCCTGTGGAATAAAGATGAGAATTTTAAAGGATTTCTCCTGGCTAAGTGCATTTTACATAAATGCATAATGCAAAAGTATAAGCTGCAGATAAATGTTATGGTTATATGCAAAGTTTAAATTATGTGACATTTAAAGTATAGCTCAGAATATGCATATATGGAATACAGTGTATTTATTTCTTGGACCTGGATCAAAATCAAACAGCTTTCATGGCAGCTGCTTTCACAGAAATGCCTTAAGGTTCAAGGGGGTTATGTCTGGGAAGGGGGTCTGCCCTCATGGAGATGAACTGTTCTCCAGCTCTCAAAAACACAAGCCACTCAATTAAATAGAGGAGAGGAGTTAAAAAAACGACCAACCATCAAAAAACTACACACAAGGCAATTAAATGAAAATGGAAATTGTGGTTGTAGGCATGATACTGTTCAGTATACAAAGAGAAAGGAAATGATAATCATCAAGATCTTGCATTAAGTGGCTGGATTGGGCAGTACTTGGAGCAGAATCGGTCAAGCTCTCACATGAGTTTCTACGGTACTATCAGAAAAGTGATAAAGGCATGCTGAGGGGAATAAATGAAATATTTGTTTTTTTTAATGAGCATCAAGGGTCCCTCTATCTTCTATTTGATATTATTCTCTCCAGGCTACTTGAAATTAAATCACAGGTGGGAAAGCTGCAGAATAACATAGTGGTGATGATAAGGTGATATCAGAGATTGGCAGTAGCCTATGGGAAACAACAGGGAAGCTATGAACTGACAGACTACCTACTAGCAGCAGACTATGTTCACTCATAGATGGATGTTTACTTGTCCCAGGCTGCAGCATAGGATCAAAAGGGATTCTAAAATTAGAAAATTTCTAGTCTAAAGGAAGGCCTGAGGGGGTTTTAGCAATTGCTGCAGTGTTGTTGGGAGATGATACAATTAGAAATGCTTAAAGATGAAGAAGAAATGGAGGAAAGGCAGTCTGCTCATTCTTGAAGTAGGGATAACTTCTTATAGAAAACATTAACATGCAGGTAAATAAATATTACTTTGACAATTTAGGGCTAAATATTTAACAGGTACTACTACACTGAACTGGAAAATTCCCTGGCAGCCTTGCAGAGCCACTTTTGAGTCAATAGTCTCACATGAAGTACTCCAGGCTCCTGAAACAACACCCATTGCACGTCTCTTTGCATCTGCCTGAAAGGTAGAGGAAAATGACAACGGCCCTTTAAAGCCAATGAGGTAAAGGCCTCGTCCCACTTCTCTAGGCACAGAGTTGTTGAATATACCTGTTATCATTTCTCTGAATGTGCAAAAGAGCTTGTTAAAGCACAGTGTACATGCTAAGGTTATTTAAACAAGGTAAGGAAGGATGGTCTGATCTGTGATTCTGCATTAGACAAATGCATTGAGGCATTCTCTACACTGTAATTTGGTATAGGTGAATGATATTTGTTAGGAACAGAACTACTTTCCTGTCATGCTGTTGAGCTGTCACTAACCTGTCTCAGACACTCTTAGTCTCTGTGGCTTTAACCCTTCAGATAATAAACCTTTCTGGGCACCTTCTAGTTTTGGAACATGTTACAGGGAATCACAATGGAGTCTTGATCAGTCATTTTGCATTTGCTTTAAAGGGAAGGAGCATAATATGAGCCACTAATCTTGGCTAATGAAAAGAAAAGTGAAACAGAGTTTTATAGCCCAGTCTGGGAATGGCAAGATCACATTGTACACAGAGCTCAAGATTTCATGTCCCACCTCCCCAGCCCTCATTGACACATATTTAACAGGATTAGTAATAAAAATACATGTTGCATTACAAGGGAACTAAATAAGGAGAAGACAGACAAATAAATTTGTCAGACGGCACAGGAATTGAAGAATAAACCCAAAACCTACTTTCAAGAAATACTAGGCAGTAGCTACGGTCTGCTACTTCACTTGGAAGGAAAAAGTAGATGGAAACTTGCTAAGGACTGTGATAGGCTCTATAAGGGGAGACCCAATCAGATATTTAATAATCTTTCCTAATAGCCTACTATCTATATCAAGCAAAGAATACTTGCACAATTAAAAGCATATTGAAACAATGATCCCACAGAGCATCAACTGCTACTCTGTAGTACAAATGACTAGAACAGAATCATTTAAGAAATATTATCCTGTCATAAAGTTATCCTTTATTTCCTTGAAGCAGTGCTAGTTGTACATGCTGTCTTACAGAGTCAAGTCTTGCAGTCAAATTCATTAGCATGTATTTGGGTAGCAAACTGTTTTTAAATAATGAAAGACTAGAGATAAATCGCTATCATTAGTGCAGAAGGCAAGGTCCGGTGTGGGACCAGCCACTTGATCGGCACTCAGTATAAAGTTAATAATGTCTCTTAAGGTTTCCTATATTCAACTTCATTAATCTAGACAAGGTCTAGATACAGCAATGGCAGAATTAAAAATTTCAGTTCAAATCCCCAAAACTGACAGAAAATGATCCGTGTACCAGCTGACTTCTATTCATCCTTGCAGAAGTATATTCTTTAAAAAACATATTTTGGTTTGAATTTCAGTGCTTGTAAAAGGTTGAGATATTCAGATTGAGACACTGACCGTTACTTTTCCTTCTTGGGTGAAATAGAGCACATGACCATGCAGTCATCAAGATGCACACACACACACACAAAATGTAAATAATACAAGTGCTTCAGTGATATAAGGATAAAAGTCAGTCTTGCGATTCTCTGTGAGAAGAGGTCATGCTTGGGATTTTGGTAAAACCTCCCTGGGAGTTTTCTAAAAGACCCTGAATTACTCTTTTTGACAAAGCAATTAAAATATGAAAAGCAGAGGAAATCACCCAGTACAGACTGAAATTTGTAGAGAATGGAAGGCATTTTTACCCTGTCATTATGATTGAGAACAGAGCAAAATCCTCCCAAAAGGACCTGCAGCAGAAAGGATGGCAGAGTTCAAAACGGCATTTAATGGGGCACTTCCAGTACAGAACAGCACAAGTCCAGTGTTTGGATTTCAAGCTGCGACTGCAGTGCTGGCAGCATGAGTAAAACCCCAGGTCACCCCTCCAAGATAGCTGCTCTGCCCATGATACCAATGATGTCGTTCTCTGTCCCACTTAATCTCTCTCCTATTTAATCCCAAGGGCCTGTTGATTTAAGTATTTGTGTGACAAGTTTGCACTTCATTAGCTGTGGATCTACTTTCCCTCATCTGCCCAGTGAAGAATGTGGTTGATTGAAGAATTGGGTTGTAAATGAGTAACCTCAAGGATGTTAGGCTTTGTTAGCAACTATAGAGAAAAGGAAATTACTAAAATAAGCTTTGCCGGAACTGCCTGGTGGTTACTGATGTGGCTGATATGACAACGATCCTAAAACAAAGTGATGAAGAAATAACCACCAGGGGTCCGAAAACCCACTACCACATTTTTGTGTGCATACAGGAGGCACTCTCTAAAAGTATGATGCAATGTATGTAATCTGATGAATATGTATGCTTAAGGACAATATAATCACAGCCTGGTTGATGCTTGGATGAGACATTCTTGGAGGAGTGATCCTCCGTGTCTCAAGGGGCCACAATAAAGAATACCTGCTTGTCAACTTAAAACTGTTGTCGAGTTCCTGGAGATTTCTCCAAATCACTAGTACTGGAAGTGTAAGCTATTATAAAAAAGCTGAGTGGTAAGAAATCACAACCCAGGTGTGTTTTACCAGATTATCTATCTCTGTCTTTATTGGGATTATGTTTGATTATGACAGCATGCATTAAATGTCATCTGAAAATGTTTTCTGAACCATGTATCTGGGACACTAAGCAAAACAACAAGGTTCTGGATCCTGATCAACCCTGTGACAGGTGAGCAACTGAAATCTGCTTGGAAAGGGGCTGTGCACAGACAGAAATGAAGCTCTGGCTAGGGAGAGCCTGTAGAGCAGGTTGAGATGCCTCTGCAGGAGAAGGACAGCTCAATGCTGAGTGTTTAGGGATTACAACACACATGTTGGACTGAACATGTATGAATTTTGCCCAAGTTCAGTTTCAGCACAGCTGAATAGCTGATGTAGATGACCTAATAGCTAATAGACCTAGGTCTGTGTGCTGAATTATGATCTTCTTGATCGTAATTGGTTATGACTAGCCAAATGCTTCCAGTGCTTATTCACATGGTGCCTTTAAGACCAAAGAACGTATGGGGTTACAATAACATTCATGTGAATTATGCACACATAGTGATTGGTGATTTTCACTTTATGAAAAGTATATGTATATAAAACATGTTCTCACTGGTCCCATAAATAACAGTATGCAGCATTTACATGAAGACTAATAGGTTATGTCATTTTTGGCCAGCAGCAAAGCATTCAGCATGTTAGATGCTGTTAATTACTTTGTTTTAAATACCTTATAATATATAAAGCCCCTGAAATTTCCCTTCTCATTTCTCCTGCACTCTGTAGCATCTCTGTGCTGACAACTTGTTGGGGAGCAGCAGGGCAGGCTGCTGTGCCAAGGGAGGGGAGTGAGGCTAAGCACAGTCATTCAGGATTAGGGGTGGCCACCAGGCTCAGCTGAGAGCCCATATTGCCCAGCTGAGTTAAAGTCCAGGTCTAGATTGTCATGTTCCTGCCCAGCTGAGATGCTACTGCAACCATAGCTCTGGCAGGGACTGGAGGTGAGAGCCTTCACTTACAAGTGCCCCTCGAGAAAGTTGTAGGAGGGCACTCTTTGCTGGGGCTGCCTCTAGCTTCCCTCGTTACAGCTTCCTTTAAGGCCTCCAGCTGTACAGTTTGGATGATGGCCCCAAGCCCGGGCAGCTGAAGCCCGGGATGTGAGGGATGGCTGGAGGCCTCCGCTGCAGCAAAAGCAGATGGGAGGTTCCTGCCTATGCTCTCTGCTTTTATTCACATTAGGGAAGACCTCTGCCCCATAGCTCTTTGCAAACTACACTGAAAGTGAAATTTGTTGGGTTTCCTTTCCTTTTGTTTTTTGTTTGTTTGTTTGTTTTGGTTTATTTTTTGGTTTTTTGACAGCATGAAAAATAGGCTTCTTCTGCTGCTGTTTGCATAATCAGTGCTTCAAGGGGAAATGCAGTCTTAGCAGCCCTGATTCCACACACAGGACAGATGACTGGAGAGTTCTATAGTACACTTTACTAAATAATAGGTATGTGAGATCAGGAACAGCTGACTACAGAGCTCTAAAAGTGCCTGCCAGGTGCTTAATGGTCAGATCCACCCAGTAATGTCTGAGCATTGGCCACTGTATGGATGCCACAAGCTCTACCACTGTCCTCTGTGGTGCCCAAGGCTCAAGGTGGGTGCAAATGAGGAGAGTGGTTTTGTGGTGCAGCCCTGGCTGGCTAACTTTTGGGTACTGTTGGGCTCTGTGCAATAAGGTATGAAGCATGTATGATTCCTTTTAAGTTGAAGCACTTCTGTACATTCTTTATCAGGTTTCTTGACTTTCCATGAGAAAACCCTGTAAAATTTAGTACTGATCACAGTGAAATCCAATATTATTATATGATTAGTCACTCAGTGTCAGTAAATCTGATATGGTATCTGAAATAAACATTTTTGTTCAAGGATTTGTCTAGCTTCTAATTGAACAAGTATGATGGGATAGATTTAGATAATGTGTTGAGCTGTCCTACAGTTACATAAAGAACTTTGGCAAATGTGGGTTTTCCCCCTTTTGTTTGGTAAGTGATATAAATCCAGAGGTGAATGAGGTAGTGCCATTGGTCAACAGAGTTGGATTTATCTTTGTACTAAAAGACTTCTTAGACTTGTAGAGATTTCTGGTCCTCTTGACAGCCAGCAAGAGAATGTGTGGGTTTAGTTTTGAGACCATCCATCCAAAGATTTTCCTGACAAATGATTCTCTCATGAGGCTTTTGACATGTAATTCAAACCATCCCTACAGCATGTATACTGCACCCTGAAGTACAGTATCCTGGTGAGCAGGTTTGGAAAAAGAGACAGCTGCTGGAAAAAAAGCAAGCGTCATTCCCACAGCAGGGATAAAAATGAATAAAAGAGAAATCTTTATGACTGATGAGGTATAACAGCTTATGTACTTTCATTAAAAGGGAAGACAGGAGAGTTCTGCTTATACCAGTCACATGGAAGTACTCAACTCAAAGAGGTAAAAGCTCTTTCAGTTAGAGCTTAGGTTGAAAGTCAGTATGTGAGCAAGAAAGGCTGTTTCATGGGGCTTGAAAAGAATCCTGATTACTAAAAAGAAAGTGTGACAATCACATATATAAAGGAGGGATGCTTTGAGGGTCTAAATGTGGTCCTGAGTACTCTTGCTTATCATGTCTGAGTGTTGCTATGCTGTACACTGGGGGAATTAGACAGAGTGTTTCGCTCTGGGTGTTACAGAAGTATATGTTTAAGAGGCTCTGGTTTACATCAGTTAGGATCAGTCTGTGTTTTATTCAGCACTTTAAGACAGATAAAACCCAGACACTGAAGCAGGTCTCTGTCAGATGCCCTTGGCGACTCTAAATAATGCAGGAGCTGGCCAAAGAGTGTATAAATATCTCCATTTTCTGCAAATTACTTCCTCAATAATACATACATCACAGTAATCTTTTCCTTGGGATTCTCCCCCAAACTAAGAACCTTAACAGCTGATCTACCCTACAAAGTTACAGAAATAACAAGGGGAGGAGAAAGGGATTTACTTATGTTCCATGTCATTCCTGGTGTGGCTTAAGTAAATTTTGTATAATGAGGCTTTTCACATGTTACATATGCATTAAAATCTCTAGCATGGCTAAAACCTGTTAGACACCCAAGTGTGTTAATCCAGGGCATGTCATGGTGCCTTAATTATAAAAACAATTAAAAAAAAAATCTGAGCACAGGGAGGAGTGATGAGCACATCAGGAACCAAAGTAGTTACATTTCAGATACTTGCCTTTGGCATGTCTCTAGGTATGTACTCTGTTTGCAGTCACTTGTTATACTGAGGCCTGCCCACAGGCTTTGTTCTGGGCTTCACCTAGCAATTCCTATATTCATACACTCACTCAGACTACAAGCAAACAGCTTCAACAGTTGTGTAAAAAGTCCTAACAAGGCTACACATCCCCAGCCTATGCTCTTTGAGTATTCTTTAACATCTCAGTAAGAGGTGCTGGCCTTTCTGCATCTAGATATGTTTTGTCATTTACTTACCTATTGTTTAACTTGGGAAGCTAAAAATCAGGCACCTTCTCGTTCACCTAAAAAAATCCCTAAAAAACAAAAAGGGAGAAACTTGGCTCTATAGCTGTTCCCTTAATGTTTTGTTGGTTTTTACATTTCCTGCTGTTTCATAAGGAGAAATTAAGCATAGAAATATTAAAAATAACCCTCCATTGCGTTTTTTAAATAATACCAGATGTTATGAAGTTAACTTCTTTTTTTTATTATTTATTTATTTTTCCCCTGTGTCACTTGGCATTTTCTTTTCTATTGGATGATTGTAGAAAAGGTGGGGAGCTGAGCAGTGAGCACAGACTGGAGCCAGAAACTGGAGAGAACTGAGTGCAGGGACTTGCCAAGTTTCTTGCTTCCCCACTAGGAAGAACTGCACTTCTCAAGCCTCAAGCATCCAGAGGGGAATTTTGTGGCTCTTTAGAGCAAGTATAATGATGAATGATACATTCCTTTTTTTCCCCCTCTTTCTCCTTCATCTAAACTGCAAATGAAATCAAACTGTGCTTTTCTCTGAAACTATGAGAGTGTGTTAAAAAGGCAGACAAGAAGCCCATTGAATTTAGAGGAAACCTACAGAAAAGAAATGTCAGTGATTGCAAAGCAGCAATCTGAACAAGAAAACAAAACTTCTCTAATCACTTGCAGCTCTGAAAATAAAGGTTTTAATAACTCCAAACTGTATGATATTTTTTCATATATTTCTTACTTTACTTCTATTGCCAAATATGCACCTGAATCAGTATAAGATTCATTCTTTTCCAAAACTCCATGGTTTCTTGCTGGCATTTGGTATATTCTGTCAGATAAATAGATTCCTGAAGCTGATAATGGTAGAAGTTATCCTGCTATTTCTTCACTGAACTCTGTTAATAACAAACGTCAAGTACTGCTTGTAATGGTTCCATTCAAGAGAAGAATTCAAGAAAAGCTAATGAAAAATTGTGTATCTCTCTGCTCAAATCTTTGAAAATCCCCGAAGATTTAGTATAAAGAGTTGTAGTGAAATGTGTCAGCCAAATGAGGGATAAAAGAAAGTCATCCGTCCCTTTGAGCGTGTCATGCGAAGGACATTGGGGAGCTCTATAGAACAAAACATTGCTGATAATCTAATCCCTGGGTTTTCTAATGGATTCTCATGGATTTTTTTTTTTTTTTTTAATGGATATTGACTTTGCCCTGTGTGTGCTGTATACATACCTAATAACAAAAGGCATGTTCACAGCAACAAATCTGAATTATATATTTGAATGTATATAATAGGAAACGAATTTGGGTTCCTGCTCTGATCTTTGCATGTGGAGCTGAGCTAATGAAAGCAGTGCCATTGAAAACTGTTAGGAGACAGACCTGTTTGTTAGTTTTACCCATCTATCTCGTGTGGAACTTTAGTGCTGTGAAGTCTCAGAGGGGGCACTACAAGCACCACTTATCTCCTCCCTACGTGTAGGTAACTGGAGCCATAGTGTTGCAAGAAGGAGGTTCAGCAGTCTGTGAGGTGCTAACTAAAATGCAGCAAAATAATGAGATTTTGATACCAAGAGTCTCTTTTTTGTACATGTTGCCATAAGAGTGGGAAGAGACTGAAGAGGTTTTGTGGCTGTATGGAAAGTAAGAAAGGAGATGACTTTTCAGAATTAGGTCTATGCATGCGGAGAGCACGTGCTGAGGATAAAGTGCAGGAGAAATTATCTTATGTATGTATACAAAAAGGTGGTAAAAAAATGTATTGTCTGGCACAGTTTATATAAGAAACAGAGAAAGTTTCTCTGCAATCTGCAGCAGAGACAGATTATAAGGCACATACGACAGCTTGCAATATGTGGACTGTTTTCACATGAGCTTTGTTCTCACAGATGCTCACCAACAGAAGGATGAAAGAGGTAGTATCCATGAAGCAATCTTTGTTAATGTCTGATCTCACAAATCATTGCAAAACAAAGCTGGATGAATGGAAAAAGCCAGTAGATTATTTCACTACAAACTGCCAATGAAAGCTTCCTCAAGAAGGATTCATATAATAAAGCAAACTGTTAGTAGTCCCTGGAACTTGGAAGCTGGAGATAAATTAGGTGGGAAGCTTAGATAAACTAGAAAATCTTAAAGAATTGTTTAGAAATATTACACTGGCAATTGGTGGCTTTTATTGATTGCATTCAGTGATTATATTCAAGATGGAGGTGAGGGAAGCATTAACAGTGATGACAGCAAATATTTAGACCCACCCACAGAGCACAAAAAAATAAAACCAAGTTAAAACCAGTGTGATGTAATGGCTGGATTATGAAATAGATGTTCTGACAAGTAAAAGCAGCAGACTTTCTCAATGTTTGGAAAACCGAAATACAGGGAAAAGACCTGCAATGCACCCTGATGTTCTTATTAGATAGAGATAATAGAAATAACTCTTTCAAATGTGCTGATAAGGTGGATTGATCATGTATAATTAATCTGTTGGGGTTTTTTTTTGACATTTCTAGTCAATCATCTAAATGAATGTGCTGGCTTGGACTTGAATAGAGTTAATTAGCTGATTGACTAGAGGCATAGCTAATGAACTCTGCTTATTTGTGATGTTGCTCTTTCATACAGTTTGAAAAATCATTTCAGAAAAAAGTTTGCAGAGTTTATACTGTCTTTAGAATATTTTTGTTTCTGTCAATAGTTCCAGTAAAATGTATGCAATGTGGGGCAAGGCAAGTATTTGTTGAAACTGTGGAAACTGTGGAAAATCGGGAAATTGGGAAATATTGTTGCTGTTATTGTTCTTCTAAAAAGATGACCTATCGTTTTGCTCAATAATACTGAAATGCTACTTGGAGCAAAATTAGCATAGTAAAATACAAAAATACAGTGATCTGCAGAGATCACTGGGTTTCTTTAGGATTAAGATCTATTCACAGTAGATTTGAGGGGCAAAGATTCCATTTATATGTGATTGATATGTTTGTATTCCTTTACCTATTAGGAACTAGAATTTAGATGACATATTGCGATTTTGTAGTAACATGGGATGTTGTGAATGGTCAGCTTGTTACCAAACTATGATTGTTACAGATACCTGCTAGCAGTGAGTAGTAACTACTGAGGAAAAAAACAACCAAACAAAAAAAATTTCTCTAAGATTACTCTCCAGATTGGAAGGAGGCCTTGATAAGTTTAAACTAAAAGTAAAAAAAACGGAAAAATCTGGTTTTTTCACAGATGTCAGGCAGGCGAAGTCCCCTTTGAATGGATGACAAATAACATAGACTTGTGTCCAAAATCACATCCCTATTCATACCTTCATTCAGTTTTAAACACGAAAAGAGATCATTCACATATCAGACTCAATCTGTGAGGACAGAGGAAGTCATTACCACCTCAGATAAAGTTAGGTTTGATCTTGGCTTCCATCTGAATATTTGCTATACACTTGATGGTGTCTCTCTCTCTCCCAGAACATATTTCATTATTTAAAGAAAAATTTTACTCATGTTCCTTAGTTCTAACTGCCATCGTTCCATAAATACCACTCTTCAGATGATATTCTGTCTCTAGATATCATCTTTAAAGCCTAGCATAAAAAAAGAATATTCTTAAAAGCAAACAGATTTGTGCAAGTTTAACCCCAGGCCAATTCTTCATAAACATCAAATAAAACAAAGTCATTGCTTTGTTCACAGTGAACTTACAGTGTAAAGATCAGCTAAAGATAGCTGTAGTACATAGAAAGCAGAAGGAACAAAAGAATCAGTATTTGCTTGTTGTGATAAGCAGTGTCTCAGACTACTAATTGTTGGATTCAACTGTCACCAATATTTGTGTAAATGTAAGGGGGAACATTTTTAAACACTGAAAGGGGAAATTTTCAGAAGTGCATATAGTTCCTCCCACAGCTAAGGGAAGCTTGGGAGTAGCACAAAGCTGCTACTGTGGAACTTTCCTAAGCAGAAAAGGTGGGTTTATGGAAGAGTGGAAATGGAGATTGATATTCCATGGTGAGTGGGACATCACTCCATTTGGTGGAATGGAAGAGAGGCATATGGAGAAATGAAAAAGAGAGAATGACAAACCAACCATAGTTTGTATACATCCAGAATTATCGCTTGTTATTCAGTCAAAACATATGCAGAACATGTATTTAGACTTGGCAACTCCTGAATCCGAAAGAATTGGTATAGTTAGTGAGATTCTTCTAATTAAAAATATTCCCTATGGTTAGAGTGTTCAACCAGAATGGCAGAGGACCAGTTTCAAGGCCTATAAGATCATGAAACTGATACTTCAGACATTTTTTTGAACAAGTACAGGCAAAGTAAGGTTCAAGAGAGATAGATGTTTCAGCTATGTGATAAGAGCTTAAATATAGAAAGAGATCCAGTGTCTTGGAGATGTTTGGCAGAAAGATTCCCCACAACATCTTACTCTCTAAATTGGATTTGATGGGTGGACTGTTTGGTGGATGAGAAATTTCCCCTCTATGCTGCTTTGGTGAGACCTCACCTGGAGTACTGTGACCAGCTCTGGAGTCCTCAGTACAGGGAATTATATGGAGAGGGTCTAGAGGAGGGTCACAAAAATGATCAAAGGGATAGAACACTATCCTGTGAGGAAAGGCTGGAAGAGTTGGGTTTGTTCAATCTGAAGAAGACTCCAAGGAGATCTTATTGTGGCCTTTCAGTGCTTAAAGGTGCCTATAAGAAAAACAGGAAGAGAATTTTTAGCAGGCCTGCTGTGATAGGATAAGGAGTAATGTTTTTAAGCTAAAAGAGGGGAGATTCAGGGTGGACATGAGGAAGAAATTTTTTGCAGAGGGTGATAAAATGCCACCACATGTTGCTCACAGAGGTGGTGGATGCACCATCCCTGGAGACTTTCAAGAGCAGGCTGGATGTGGTTCTGAGCAACCTGATCTAGTTGAAGATGTCCCTGCCCGCTGCAGGGGGGTTGGACTAGATGACCTTTGAAGGTCCTTTACAACCCAAACTATTCTACGATTCTATAACTTAGAAAGAAATCTGACTTGAAGGTGATGTCCATGCTATAGGCCTAAAGGAAAGAGTGGGAAAGCAAAACTGTTGGCACCACCACCACCACTACAAACAACAACAAAAAAAAAAGAAATTTAAATAGAAAAAAAACCAGACAACTGAAAAATTGAAAGTAGAGTTGGTGAGGAAAAAAGAAAAATATGTAAAGAAAATCTCATTAGAATTTCCCAACTCACTGTCTCACAAGTTAGTCTTTTCACCACTTGCTCTAGAATATGCCAGGGCTCTAGTACTTCCCACTAAGGTCCAGGCAAGAAATCTTTATGATTTCTATCAATTTATTGTCCTAATTTCAGTGTGCTTGGCTAATGAACGAGGTCAGACTGTGAGGTTGAAGCCACTTTGTATGATGAGAGTTATTTGGATTTGTAAATATTTTATCTATCTGATCTATTGTATTTTTCCCTAGATATGTTTCAAGTATATTTTGTAAAACAAGAAGAAATGAATTATGAACAAAGGAACGTTCTGATCCAACTGTGTTGGAGGAGGTAAGAATAAGGAGGGATTTAGCTAAATATAAATGTTTATAAAACATTCTTCAGCAATATTAGCCTGCAGGATTTCTTTGAAATCTGTCACAAACCTGGGAATAGAATAGCAAAGATACAGGATGAAGTCCAGCTTTAAATATTTCCTCTGGTTTTTTTTTTAGTCTTTTATTTTATTTTTTTTTTAATGCATTTTCCTGCTTTTAATTGAGACCTCAAGGGAAGGAAACTTATTTTAATTTATAGTAATGAGTTTCAGTTCCTGGCCTTGTTTTTTCTTTTCTGGTGTTATAGTAGCAAGATTTATTTTGCTAGGTTATGAAGAAGAGGAAAAGATCTACTAAAACTGCTGTGCCAGGAAGAAACAGCAACAGGGGAAAAAAAAAAAAAAAAGGAATAAAAGATTTTGTAGATAAAATGCATTGCAAAATGCGTGATGAGATAGTCAAGGTTCCCTATGCCTATGGCCTTCGCACCATTTTAAACAATGCTTCTTAGAGGAACTCTGGACTCTTTAAAGAACCTGGAAGTGAAGGATACAAGTGGTCCCCTAGTCGTGCTCTGCTAAAGAACTGCTATGGAGGTGTCCACATTCCAAGTGCCAGTCCAATGCATATTTAGGATACAGATGTGTACCCAGATGTGTGAATTTGTGTCCTACGGGAAGGTTGTTCCACCTGGAAAGAGGGATGACAGTTCTGCCCTTGAAAAACAGAGGCACAGGTTCAAGGTCAGCCTTGATCCCGTGACATAACACAAGTTGCGGCAGGTCTTAGTCACTCTTATTTATTTATCTATTTTTTTTTTTGTTTTATTTTTGTTTATTTTTATTTTTACCATAAATGTTATTGAGGAATTAGGAAGACTTCCCTGACGCAGGTATTGCTGAACTTGATTTAGTTCCTGAGGCAAAGGAGCAGCTGGACTTGATAGAATGTCATTTGTGAGTAGGAAACAACATTTTATTAATTGGAAAAAAAAAAAAAAAAAAAAGGAAAGCCTTTATTTCCCTTGATAATTGTGGATTTGAAGACATATTTATGTAGGTTTTTTCTTC
Source organism: Psittacula echo (assembly GCF_963264785.1). NCBI lineage: Eukaryota > Metazoa > Chordata > Aves > Psittaciformes > Psittacidae > Psittacula > Psittacula echo. The sequence continues at coordinate 20,944,815 of NC_137737.1, read as the reverse complement.
TTAATCTGGCTACAGTGATTACATGAAATTAATTTAATTCCGAGTGCTCTATATTCAACAGTGGTTTCCAGTCTGCAGCTCACACAGACTTGAGTGTCTGCAGGCTAGTTCTGAGTGTGCTGTGAGAGGTAAAGAACAACAAAACAATTCTCAGAATTGTATTCACCATTTAAATTCCACCTCCTCCTGAAATCTTTTTAACTGTCCATGAACAAAAAAAGAAAAAAAATGTTGAAAATTGCTTCTCTTGACAAAAGCAAGACTAAATGTCAGTTCAGGTTTGTTGGCTTTTAATTTTTCTTGCTTTACAACTTTAGCACCATATAGGAGAAAAACAGTTACTTACTGCTAAGCAGAGATGTATCATAATACTTCATGGTTAAAGCAGTACTATTTATGCTATTACAGGCATTATAACCTGCTGTTGTATCTATAACAAGAATGAAAAAGGATTATACTAATCTTTTACTTATGTAAAAATATTAGGAATATTTATTAATTTGTTGTAGGTGTAGTTTCCATAAAATATTCTTTTACTTTTTCTCTGACCCATTCTTGAATATAATTTTGAGCTTTCTACACATCAAACAAATATGACAATAACAGACTACTGTGACTTCCTGGTCAAATTAAAGTTTGTGTTAACACTCAGTATCCTAGTTAGGATTCAGTTCTGAAAATAAACTTATGGCACATACAACCTGTTACAGAGTTAAAGAATTTACCTGCTAAAATGTATTTAGCGCAGGGACTGATTTCTTTTGTGTTTTGCATAAGCCTGAGTTGATAGTCAGTGCTATATAAGTACAATTTTTAAAACCTCTGTTTGTGACTTTAAATATGTTTAATTCTGTTCTTTACTGCAGCCAAGTCAGGAGTTTATTCTCCTTGATGATTAAGGGGAAATGTGTTTCTACTTTTTTAATTCTGATTTTTATCGAATTCATAACAGTTTCCTTTGTCCTGTACCACTTACAAAGATGTAGTCTTGATTTGATTTGTATAGTGCTTTTTGTTCTCATATTCCAGAGCCATAAAATTAATTTTAATATTTAATTAAAAAACCTGCTAAGTCAACTGATTATTAAATAGGCTTGTACAAGTAACAGTATTGAATATATTATGCCATTGATCTGCTATAATTATGTCTTCTTTCATCAGTGAACTTGAGTTACTTACTTCAGATCTGGCTATGGCTGATGAAAATTACATAGCTACAAGAAGATTACTTTTTGTGAAGGCAATGTAATAAAAACAAATGCTGGACACCTGATTTGCTACCTTGCATTCACTGCTGTTGATTACTAAGGAGAGATGAATCTGAATCATTGGTTGATTTTAACTAAGTACATATGAACATTTAGAATATCACACGAAGATATTTGTATAAATATTTAATATACATCTCTCTGTTGTAACTTCTTTTGCTTCTAGCTATTGATTCCACAACCATTGTAATTTACACTTTTGTCATTTTCAGGCAGTGATATTTAAGCTCACTGTAGGGAAGAAAACATTAGAGCCAGGATCCACAAGACTGTTTCCCAGTCCCTCACAGCATGACCGGTCTCTGCTGGGTGCCGTATTTCTTCCTGAGGAAGTCTGAGGTTTGATGTTTACTCTGTGAAGGCTCACACGTCCTTAGCAGCAGCGGTCAGTCCCCTGGGAAGTACAGAGTGCCTGGGGAGGACAAAATTTGCCTTTTTTTTTCTTTTTTTTTTCTCTTCCTTTTTCTTTTTTTTTTTTTTTTCTTTCTTTCTTTCAGGTTCTTTTTTTTTTTTTTGACAGAACTTACATCAGACAGGTTTTAACAGAGCTATTTGGTTGACACGATGGTCCTACATAGCTAATGTAAGCTTCTCAAAATCTGCATGAAGTGCTGGGCAGGTGCTTCTTGAAACAGTGAAAATCCAACTTCTGTAAATATTTCCAGGGCATTACCAAAGCTGTAATGGCTGAAATAACTAGAGTTCCTATAGCTAGTTCAAACTAGAAGGTAAAATCTTTCTGGATTGGATGCTTAGGAGCAGAGGGATATGCTAATTAGATTTAATTGTGTGAGCCTGCAGTGCCTGATAAAATTGAAATCAAATACTTTGTTGGCATGATGAGCTATGTAAAGTAGTGCCAAACTGTAAAAGAAAAGAAACAGACCCTCAGATGCTCTGCTTCTGGCTGGAGGTACTGCCTGGCCAGTGTTAGTCTACCCTGTGACTGGGGATTTTATTCTCTGTCTCAATTTATCTCTATTGTTACACCCTCATTTGACTCCAAGTTTCTTCACAGCAAACTGCTGTTGCTGCTTTGTGTGCCTATCTCTAAAAGGGTGAGTGTTCCTACCAGTAACATTGTCCCTGGCTGTACATGGTTGGAATTGGATAAATGAGAGATTGTGGTGCTGGAGAGTGACTGTGAGACAGGAGAAATGTGCCTGAAGCAGGCAGGTCTTTAAGCTGAAGAGAGGGCAGCTACTAAGGACTGTTAGGAATAGAAATGATTTTTTTTTTTTTTTTTGGCAGTTAAAAAAATGTAGGTTGATAGTTTAGATTGCCTCAGGCAGATAAAATAGCTTTCAATAGGAAGCACAGAGGCTGGTGACAAGACAGTGGCAGTCTGGAGTGATGGAGTGAACTGCTGGTGAAATGGAAGGTATTCTGCATAATCGGTGCCTCTTACAAAACACCAGCCTTGCAGTGTAACATTGCTAGGGATAAGTCTACTGGAGAGAGGTGAGGTAATGTGAGGAGTCTGAGGAATGTCAAATTACCTGTCTGAGACAGTATATGAGCACGGCTTTCATGAATACTCTAGCCTATTACCAAAGCAGGTCCTAAGCTGTATCTGCTTGAGAAGGTGGTTGAATCCTCTTTTCCTGACATGATGCCTACCTAGGAAATGTTGCTGGCCTCTGTGCTGAGATATAGACCTATTAATTATCAGCACCTCCTTCATATGAGCTCTGTCTGTACCAAGTCTGACATCAGGGTACTGGAGAGCTGGGATGTACCTCTGGTGGCTATGCTGTGAGCATACAGCTTAGCTTTCGGTACTTCAATGCTCTGTGCTTTTTTCTCCCTTCCTCAGTCTCTTCCAAAAATACATGTAGGCACAGGTGCCGTTTCTGCGGACTCTGACACAATGTACATGAACTAGGGCTTTGAAACTCTACTGTAGTCAACATAATGTTACTTTGTTACTTTTTGTCAGGTTTTGGTTGAGAAGTCATGCAATTTTGGATGAAGGCATATGTTTAACATGTCTTTATCATGCCTCTAGTGATAAAAAGAAGTGATTGAGCACACCCAGGTTAAGAGTACATGTAAAGGATAGGAAAGATGCAGAGAAGACTTGGAGATGGATGGCTCTGACCATCTCAGCTACCGTGACTTTACCATATCCATTGTGTCATGGTGATTGACAGTATACATGTCCTTGCCTATGATGGACAGACAGCAAGACAAAATATTTTAGCTTCAAGGCTCTTCCAGCATGATAATGCTGTTGTGTGTCTAAGCCACTTGCTGTTTTTCAATTATAACTTCGGGGTTGTTTTTCTCGTCTTCTGGAAGATAAAGAAATATCACAGAGTATCCTGCTGGCTTGAATATTCTATAAGTGAACCTTCCTTTGCACTGCCCTGCTCATTACTAGAATTAGTCTCAGCAAAAATATTTAGTATTTATGTGTTGGAAAGCTGTGTATTAAAGAGAGGAGGAAGAGTTCATCATTAAGATAAGACAGCAAATCTGAAAAGGGTTTTCCAATAACATACAGTAGGAATGTGGAGAGCAGAGTGCAGGTTATTGTCAGTAGAAGAAAGGACCACAGTTCTGAGGTATGATGCTTGTAGCATATATAGACTGCCTATAATTTTTAGCAGCAGTAAAGCAACAACCCTGGTCTCCTGTACTACTAATAATAATCATGGCCCAAAACTTTTCCAGGCTTCTTTGCAAAACCTGCACTCCACATTCCTGTAGCTAGATAGCTATTGAGGCTTAGCTGGTTGATGGAAAGCTGCCTTACTTGTGAGAGCCCAAGTTATGCATCCTGCTGGCTTTCATGGAATTTATTACATGCCCACCTCTTTTTTTAGAAAATGTATGTAAACTAAGCCATTTAAGTGCTTTGAAAAACCTACTGTTAATCTTAATGCTGTGAAACTGTGAGTGGAAAGATGCTTATGAGGTTACATTGAGTAAAGCCTTTGGCACTGTTCACTACAGCAGCAAAATTCAGTGAGAAAGTGTTGAAATTGTGTCAGAGGAAATTGTTCCAGCAGGGAACTTGAGACTGTAAAAATAACTATATATTGCTGCCTTGTGAAATGTTAATAGACAATTTGGGAACAGAAAAAAAAAAAAAAAAAACAACACCAAAAAAACCCAAACAATAAACAAACCTTGGGCCTTGTCATTCCAGATGTTGAAAAAAATAATGAATAAATTACAAAATGTCACTTACATTGTTTTCCTTGTGATACACTGAAGGATGGGGCAGAAGTCTGGGCATCCATTCAGTCTCACTAACTTTGAAATGATTGGAATAAATCTCTATGTAGCAGTTCACTCACGAATACCCTTTTTTGGTTTAGCAGAAATACAAACACAATAGAGGATGGAAGGCAGCCCATAAGAAAGACCTGCACTTAGCAATCAGGAAAACAGTGCTTAAGGGGGCTCATGTAATTATTGTACATTACAACTGAAAATATTAGGAGAAAAATAAAGTTATATGAGATAAAACAGAGGACATTGTAAAGTCCGGTGACAAGTTCATGCAAACTAATCCCATTTGCCATGCCTTGCAAAAATAAGTGTTCTTTACACAACAGACAGTTGCTCTATGAACCAGTTATCAGTGTTACTCAGGCAGTGTCTCATAAGCATACTGAAAAACACAGAAAAGGTGAAGTATAGCCTAATATAAATGTTTCCTCTGCTTGGCTCATTTTGATGTTAATTGTGCAGGCCTGCAGCTCTCTTTGGGTGAAATTTCTCTTTCTGCAGAGAAGAAACACTTATGTTACAATTAAAACCCTATTTTCAGTGCTCAAGTGAGATTTCCATGGTGCAAAGACCCAGTGTTGAGGTAATTTCCATGTTATTACTTTTTCAGTACTTTGTCTGCAATAGGTTATGCCATGTTCTCAGCAAGTATTTATGTAAGGAACATGGTTTAAGGCAGCATATAATTTTTGAAATAGAGGGTAAAAGAAAGGATACAGAGATTTTCCTGTGGCTATTGTTACTGCTCATCCTTGCTACTTAGTTCTCTGTAACATGGCAGTTGCACAAAACATATTCCACTAAGGAAAAATGTAGGTTTTAAAACTTTCTTTTTTTTTTTTTTTTTTTTTTTATTATTTTGTTAAGATTGACCTTCTTCCAAGTCAGAACAAGGGCAATATAGTGAGTTTAAATGCATTAGAAGGGTTAATCTGAAATTGCCTGTCCTGGGTTCAGCAGCAGTAGTCAGTTTTTCTCCTTCTTAGTAGCTGGTGCAGCGCTGTGGTTTTGACTTTCGGCCTGGGAATAATACTGATAAAGCCGATGTTTTCAGTTGCTGGTCAGAATGTTTACCCTGACCAAGGACTTTGTGAGTCTCATGCTCTGCCAGGGAGGAGGGGAAGCCGGGAGGAAACACCTGACCCAAACTAGCCAAAGAGGTATTCCATACTACAGCACGTCATGCCTGGGGATGTAACTGGGAGTTTCCTGGAAGGGCACATTCTTTGCTCTGTTGGGCTCATTTTCGGCAGGTGGTATCGTATTCTCTTCCCTTGTAATTTCTCTTATCATTAGTATTATTGGTGGTAGCCGTAGTGATTTGTGTTATACCTTAGTTACTGGACTGTTCTTATCTCAACCCGTGGGAGTTACATTCTTTTGATTCTCCTCCCCATCCCCCCGGGGAGGGGGGGGGGGTATAGTAGAAACTGCATGGCAGACTTGCCGACTGGCTTAAACCATGACATTGCCCCTTCTGGATAATCTTTTGTCTTCCCTGCTGTTTTCTTTAAATACTTCCAGCTGCATAACTACTGTAATAGCTATCCTAATTTTCAGCCAATGGCCAAGATAACATGAAACTTCGCTCCGGGCCAGTTTGATTCTCAGTTTTACATTTGACTTCAGTGGAAGCTAAAGCACACTTTTAAAATTTTAGTAGAATACAAAGGTTTTTGATAACCACAGTGGTGTTGGTTTATAATCCCTACTAAAACCCTTTTCTGGTAAATCCAACAAATTAACAAAATGTTTCTTAGAAATTATTTTGGGTTTGCATGCAAAATAAGAAAGAACAGAGCAGACAGCTTACAGTCTTTTGAAATGATACTGTAATCTGGTGTACAAGATCATGTCACAGTTGCTGACAAGCTGAGAACCATGTATTTGGTTCAGGAAGTGCACCCATGTTGAAATGAAGTTTATGTTCTTAGTCATTATAGGAGAGGATGAAAAGGAAACTACCTCACTGTTTTTAGTGAGGATAATATAATGGATTTTTAAAATCAATTGCACTGAGGGTAATGGAGTGAGGCTTCCCACATCATTACCCTGCAGACATTCCTTTTGCCTGCTCCTCCCACCGCTCAGAGGATCTGATTTTGGTGGTTCATTCCTTGTGTCATTTCTTTGGAAAGATGATTTTGCAAAAATGTATTTTCCCTTCAGGAATGATGTTGTGAGCTTTCTTTTCAAGGAGGTGGAGGACACCAGTGAAAATCAGCAGCTAAAAAAAAAAATAAACCATTATTACTATTTTTTTAATAATGGTCTAAAATGAGGGTGAGAGCAGTGTTTAATGGCTCTAGGAGCTGGGTGTCCCAAATTCTGTTCCTAGCTCTAATAAGGCTCTGATCATGACATAAAAAACGTTGTTTTTTACATCAGGGAATGCATTGATTGCCTTGAACTCTATGTCGTGAGCGAGAAGGCTGAATATTTGTGCAGGAAAGCCAACTGAGCAGATATCCTGCTAGGTGTCTGTTATAGACCACCTAGCCGGGATGAAACTACGGATGAAGTGTTCTTCAAACAACTGGGAGAAGTTTCACTATTGTTTGCCCTTGTTCTCATGGGAGACTTCAGCCTACCAGATGTCTGCTGGAAGTACAACGCAGCCGAGAGGAAACAATCCTGGAGATTTCTGAGGGGTGTGGAAGATAACATCCTAACCCAGCTGGTTAGTGAGTCAGCTAGGGGAGATGCCTGGCTAGATTTGTCGTTCACAGAGAAGCACTGGTGGGTGATGTGATGGCTGGAGGCCATAAAATGATTGAATTGTCAGTCCTTGGAGAACTCAGGAAGAAGGTCAGCAGAACTTCAACCTTAGACTTCTGGAGGGCTGACTTTGGCCTGTTTAGAATACAGGTAGGCAGAATTCTGTGGAAAACGTTACTGAAGAACAAAGTGTCCAGGAAGGCTGGACACTCTTTAAAACTGAAATCTTTAAGGAACAGGAACAGGCAGCACCTATGTGGTGAAAATCAAATTGTCTGGGAAGAAAAGCAGCCTGGTTGAACAGGGAGATAGAGCTGGAACCCACAGGAAAAAAAAAAAGAATTTATCACTTGTGTATGAAGGGACTATCATCCCATGAAAACCACAAGGATGTTGTCGGGTTATGTAGACAGAAAGTTAGAAAGGCGAAGGCACAAATGGAACTAAATCTGGCCACTGCCATAAAAGACTATAATAAACTGTGGACTATTATAGGCATAAAAGCTGGGGATGGACTATTCATCAGGGACTGTAGTGACAGGACAAGGGGTAACGGGTTCAAACTTAAACAGGGGAAGTTTAGATTGGATATAAGGAAGAATTTCTTTAGTGTTAGGGTGGTGAGGCACTGGAATGGGTTGCCCAGGGAGGTTGTGAGTGCTCCATCCTTGGCAGTGTTCAAGGCCAGGTTGGATGAGGCCTTGGGTGACATAGTTTAGTGTAGGGTGTCCCTGCCCATGTCAGGGGGGTTGGAACTAGATGATCTCAAGGTCCTTTCCAACCCTAACTATTCTATGATTCTATGATTCTATATTAGCAATAAAAAGGGCCAAGAAGAACCTCCATCCTCTGCTGAATACTCTGAGAAACCTAGTGACTGAGGATGAGGGCAAGGCTGAGATACTTAATTTGCCATTGCCTCAGTCTTTAATAGTCATACCAGCCATCCTCAGGGTACTTAGTTCCCTGAGTTGGATGGCAAAGGTGAGGAGCTGAATGAAGTCTCCATAATTCAGAAAGAATTGGTTAGCAACCTCCTGCTCCACTTAGATGTTCGCGAGTCCATGGCGCTGGATGGGTTCCACCCAAGAGTGCTGAAGGAGCTGGCAGAAGAGCTTGCTACACCACTCTCCATCATCAGCAGTCCTGGTCTAGTGGGCAGGTCCCAGATGATTGGAGGTTGGCCAGCATGACACCTCTTTACAAAAAAGCACAGGAAGGAAGACCCTGGAAACTGCAGGCCTGTCAGCCTGACCCCAGTGCCAGGGAAAGTCTTGGAGCAGATTATCCTAAGTGAGATCACACAGCACATGCAGGAAAACAGAGCAATCAGGCCCAGTCAGCATGGGTTCATGAAGGGCAAGTCCTGCTTGACCAACCTGATCTCCTTCCACAACAAGGTGACCTGCCTGGTTGATGAGGGAAAGGCTGTGGACATTTTGTATTTGGACTTAAGTAAAGCATTTGACACTGTCTCCCACAGCGTTCTCCTGGAGAAACTGACTGCCCACAGCCTGGATAGGTGTATTCTTTGCTGGGTTGGAAACTGGCTGAATGGCTGAGCCCAAAGAGTGGTGGTGAGTGGTGTCAAATCCAGTTGGCGACCAGTGGTGTGCCTCGCGGCTTGATGTTACGGCCAGTGTTGTATAACATCTTCATTGATGATCTGGATACGGGGATTGAACAATCAGTAAATCTTCAGTAAATTTGAGGATGACACCAAGTTGACTGGGAGTTGATCTGCTGAAGGATGGGGAGGCTCTGCAGAGGCATCTGGACAGGCTGGATCAATTGGTTGTAGCCAATAGTATGAGGTTCAACAAGGTTCAGTGCTGGATCCTGCATTTTGGCCACAGCAACGACATGCAATACTACAGGCTTAGGGAAGAGTGGCTGGAAAGCTGCTCAGCAGAAAAGGACCTGGGGGTACTGACTGACAGAGATGAACATGAGCCAGCTTGTGCCCAGGCAGCCAAGAAGGACAACAGCATCCTGGCCTGTACCAGTAAATAGGGCCAGGGCCAGAGATCGTCCCCCTGTACCGGGCACTGGTGAGGCTGCACCTCGAATCTTGTGTTCAGTTCTGGGCCCTTCACTACGAGAGAGGCATTGAGGTGCTGGAGCGGGTGCAGAGAAAGGCAGTGGAGCTGGTGAAGGGCCTGGAGCACAAGTGTGATGAGGAATGGCTGAGTGAACTGGGGGGTTTAATCTGGAGTAGAGAAGGCTTAGGGGGAACCTTACTGCTGTCTACAACTACCTGAAAGGAGGTTGTAGTGAGGTGGGGGTCAGTCTCTTCTACCAGGAAACAAGTGATAGGACAAGAGGTAACGACCTCAAGCTGTGCCAGGCGAAGCTTAAATTGGATATTAGGAAAAATTCCTCAGGCATTGGAACAGGCTGCCCAGGGTAGCGGTGGAATCACCATCCATGGAAGTGTTCAGAAAACATGCAGATGAGGCCCTCAGTGATATGGTTTAGTGGTGGGCTTGGCAGTCCTGCGGTAAAGGCTGGATTTGATGATCTTAAAGGTCTTTTCCAACATAGTTGATTCTGTGAGTCATGATTCTGTGATTCTTTTATTTTCTTATCTTCTGGACATTGTGTTTACTTGGGCTCTAAATCTCCTGTGCACTAAGTGTTTGTGCAATGCACGGTGTGCACAGTGCAAAAAGGTCATCAATCCACCTGGTATTTTGAAGTCCTAAAGTTGGAGGTGGCTACAGTTATTATGACTTAATGTCACTTCCATGAGCAAAAGCCTGCATCTCATGATGCTGCACCTACTCTAATAACTATGGATTCTAGGAATAAATGAATAATATATTCAGTCTTTCACTGCTGCCAGTCTGAAGTATAATGACTGCAGGGGGTAAAAAGAGAAGGGGAAGAGAATGAATAGCATCAGAGATGACTAAGGTATGGTCCTAGCTTCCCTCTGGATATTCAGCTAGTCACCTACGCACAGTAACCTGACTCTCTCCAGAGCACATCATCTACCTTTACACCGGCCTATTTAGGCTGACATGCATTCCCCTGAGATAGTCTTCCAGATAGAGTTAGGACTGTGGAAGGTTTGCCAGTATCAGCTGCTTTGGCACATTTTGTGAGTTTTATGGTACAGGAAAGGCTTTGCAACAGTGCCTGCACCCTGATAGTCCACAGTCTGATTGAAGACTATATTTGTACTGTTAAATGCCTTGGGAACTGCAGTCCAATTTTTGTCCCTCATCATAAGTGGGGAGGGAGAATGTGTCTATTAGTCCCAGAACAGGCACAAAGAGGTATTTGGAGCAAATGAATGTCAAAGGACATCTCTGAGTGGTTCAATACAGCCAGAGTGAGTATTTGTAAGTGGCCAATTCAGCCCAGAATATCAACACTATTTGCATAGGAATTATTGATTTAAATTATTTTCAGTGTTTTTTCTTTGACTAAAATATTGATCTTAAGCTAATTACCTATTACTAAAGGTGACTGTAAATCCAAAGTTGTGCATTTGGGAAAGGGACTTAAACGTGGCCAGGAGTTCACGCCTTATAATTGAAGCTTAATTAGAAACAGAATAAGGATGTCACAGGTCTAAAACTTTAAATGCACTGTTACTGTCAGAAACCTTTAATAATAGAAATAAAGAAGATGAAATTGTTTTTAATTCAAATAACCGCTCAAGTGAAAATACATATTTTACCAAAGAAATAAAATTCCAAAGCAGCAGACCGTCAAACTGCCCTTTTGTTTTCTGTTACTTTCAGTGTTATACAGATTCCAGCTTATGTATTTGAAATCAATAATTAATACAGATTGGTGAGAAAGGAATAGTAGCTTCTCCTTGCATGTGCAGCTCTGTCATATGGCCTATGTAATTTTTTTATTCTAATTTATTACTTCACGAAAAACATGATGCACCCTATGACACCAGGATCAAAACATCCAGGAAAAGCATAGCAGACCCAAAGAGTCTTTAGCTAAAGAGCAAAGTGTACTGTCAGAGCTTAGTGCAGAACTGTGCCCTGTGCTTCCCACAGAACAAAACTCAACTAAAATAAATAATTAATAGTATTGGACTTTGGTTTATAAAACTGTCTGCCTTAGTCAGTTAGTGGCATTCTACAGTGAGTAATAATGAAGGGACAGGCTTTCTAGTTCAGCAGCATTTCTCCAGTTAGAAGAAGCAATGAGGGATGAATTTATCACATATAGTGTATCAACAAGCCACACTGATGAGCTCTCTGTATCTGTGCTGGCTGTGTGGGGGAGGATGAAGAGGATTATAGTCCTAGAAATGCCAGTATGCAACACTCCAGTTTTCTCAGTGCTCAATCCAAAGAGGTTGGGTGCTATCCAACCTGAATTTTGCCTTCCTCTTCTTTTACCATAGAAAGGTGGCTCTTACTCATAGTGCCATACATTTGCAATTAGTGAGATACTGTTTTCTGACTGCAATGTTATGGTCCACCAAAACTTCTTATAAACCAGCACAGAAGAGATTTTTGGAAGAGTTGGACAGATGAGGGCTCTTTAAAGAACTTTGAGGGAAACACTTCCTCTTGCTGAGGCTGGCAGTGTGCACTGTCAGCAGCTGAAAGAGGCCCAATCCAAAGTAAGTTGAAATTACCATAAAACTACTGAATCCATGATGTTTGACACTAGATAGCCATGGTTGTTCAGTTATATTAATTTACATTAATTCCGTGTAATAACTGACAAACTAATTTGAAGCTGAATATAATGTATAATGATTAATAGGATTATTGCAGGCACTTTGAACTAAAGAACATATAAAATGCTAGTAGTGATGTATAAGGGCTTTTTGGTCCTACAGACACTCAGAAAAGATGTGGGTAAATGATGAAGAAGGTCACTGTGGACAGTTACAGCTGGAAGGGACCTTGAGTCATGTCGCTGCCCCTAAGGTCTTGGTCAGAGGATCGTTCTTGGAGAGAGATGCATTTAGCACCATTGTGATAGCCATAAGATCCACAACCTTGGCTGTGTAAGATCTAAATTTGGAAAGACTTACTGCTTTTGAACTGTGTATGAGAAAAAGCAGACTTAGGGTGCTCCCAGGATTGTCTTCTTTCTAACACCCTCCCCTTGAGAGGCCTATTCAGAGGCTTTGGGTGGGCTCAAAAGAAGGGCAATCTGTATTAGTGAAGCCAGTAGAGCCTTTCTATATTTTTGTTAGCAGCAAGTTGTTTTGGAGCTTTCTGTGCCATGAATTGTCAAAGAACTCAAACTACTTAGTCTGCTTATGGACCTTTTCTTAAATTATCCATCAGGGGGGCTTTGGGAATAGAAGAGCAGTGATCTTAACAGAAGAACAGAAAATGGAGCAATAAGGAAAGGTAAGCCAACTTCTTTGTTTGATTTCTTTTGTGAAATGAGACAAAAAAAAGAGAGAAAAAGATATTGAGCAATCTAGACTAGGAGAGTGAATAGTCTGACACACTGCATTTTCAATTAATTTCATTGGAAAAAAGGCTCTGGTGCTGCCATTTTCCCTGTTTTATAAAATATCCCTATGCTGTTTGATGTCAGTTTGGAGCGCTCTTACGTTTACCCCTTTTGATCACGATGCATAGTATGAAGTGGGCTAAAGATAAGAAACAACTCTCTAAGAACCGAGTTACTTCTGCCTCCTCTCTTGTTTCTGGCAGCTCTATTGCTTAAGTTTCTTATTTTCCTTGTTATTCAGATTTCCAGAATCTCCTATATTCTTCTTTTCCTGCCAGCTCTTACAGAGATGGAGAAATAAGTAGCATAGAAAGATATTCATTAGATAGACAGACTTCACAGTTACAGAAATTAGAAAAAGGAGAGAGTCCAGCAAAGAGGTAAGTTTATGGAGACTTCTGTTCCAGTCTGCTTTGCTAGAGACTTTATGGATCACCTGCATTTAGCTTAGCTGCATCTGAGTTGTATGAAAATAGAGATGGAGTGTATGTCTCTACTTTTTGGAGAACTTATGAGGCTAAGCACGAGCGTGTGGTGTTCAGTACTTTGAGAACTGGAGTTATATAAGTACTTTGGATAGGTGTATTAATCATGTATCTCTGATTGCGTCTCCTGAACAATCTGTGTCACCAGGACTCAGCTGATATCAAGCAGCTTTTTATCATCTATCACAGTAAATACAAAACACAGAAATATTTTCTTTAAGATATTTTTAAGAAACAGAGTTTAAATGAACCAAATTTATGGTTAAAATATAGTATTTTATTGCCCACAAAAATTGGATGGGCTCAACACAGGTCTTGATAATGCAATAATAAATATCAGCATTTGGCAACTCACAGATACAAATGTGAGAAAATGACAATACCCTATGTTTTAATCAGGCAGGTGGACACAAAATTTATTATTAATCTCTGTGGACTATTATAGGCATAAGGTACTATTGATTGTCCTTATTTGTTTTGGCATACAGTCCATGTCAAAAGGTGTCTACATGATTAAAAAAAAACAAGGCAGATTTGAGAACAGTTTCCCATGTTTAGTGCAGAAAGGACAGCAAAACATGTATTTTGCTGTCAAAAACTACCTTATTTTACTTTAATCTAGCTGGTTACCTAGTTAGCTCCCATCACGATTATACTTTGAAACACAGTGTTATCAGGAGGGTTTAGTGGAACATTCAGTTTAGTGAGTGCTGCACTATCAAAGTTTTGTTTACCTTTTAAAAATAGTCTTGTAATTTCTTTTCATTTGCATTCTGTTGTACACAAGCACAGATGCAGTGTACACAATGCATTATAATTAACAGAGAAAAGTCTGAGGAAGGCTGAACACATTCTTATAGCCTAAATCCATCCTGACTGGCTCAGAAAGGAAATGTGGGTACTGCTACACCCTTTGGGAAAAACTTTGCTTTGATTGGCCTTATTGGTCACTGAGGGTCATTTTTTATTCTAATGAAATACAGCTGCAGGTACCTTTTATCTGTATATAAATAAGAAGCTTGTTAATGCTGAAAATTCCTGAGGGACTAGCTTGTGTGTTCAGTGTTTCTTTTTGATACCTAAAGCAACAGTAAATAATTATTTATGTCCTATGTGCAGGAAGAGAACAGAATGTCTGCTCTCATTGAATGTATCTGACATAAATTTCCATGCTGATAATGTCTTTTTTGCATCTGTTTCCTAAATTTGGACTAGTTAAATTCATGAGCCAAACTTGGCCTTTTTAAAAGCCTTGGTGCATAATGTAATTCCCTGAGGTATTTTTTCCAGAGGTTTCTCATGCAAATCAGGGGCACTCCATTTTGAACTGCTGACTAAATATTACAGTGTGAATGCACTTAAGTCTTCAGATTCAATTACTGGAAACAACCACTTCACCTGTAACTACTTTTATGGCCTTTATCTCTAACAAGACTAAGTTGATTCACTTGAAGTTTTAGATGTTGTTTTTTAATGTAGCGCTAGAATTTTTCCAAAGAGTTTCAGACAAAAAATGTAAGATATTCACGTGTAGAATAAATTTAACTCCTTTCTCTTTTGAAAGATTTATTTAAGTGCTTTTCTGGTTTATATGTCCTCAGTGAAATCTACTTAATGGAATAGGCCATTGCAGGTTTTGAACAGATGATAAAAATAAAAGAATTGTGGTTATTATTATGAAGCAATACAAGAACATGTACACTGTATCAGAACATCATGATAGCATAATCAGAAATGCATTTTGCAGTATATAGAATAATCAGAAATGCATTTTGCAGTATATAGACTGGTTAAATATTTTACAATCTATCAGATATTGCTCAGAACTGGAAAGAACTTTGCTTCAGTTATTATTCAGTAGATAAATCACATATACCATGTTCTGAAACTCTTTTAAGGAAACATTTACAGGAGTGAAAATGCAGTGGTTTCGTATACCATTTCAAGACTGTAACAACTGGATAATTTGCACTGCCATGTAAATCAGAAACATTTTATTAAAATTATTAACATAAATAGGAAAATATAATTTCATTCTGTATGGGTTAAGACTTGTTATATCTGTAAAAAATAATGTTATTTTTTATTCTCTGCATTGTATAGATGGCTGTAGTCAGCAAAGATATTATTTCATTAATTTTATTGCAGTAGTTAAGGGAAAAGAAATTATGATTAAATGGAGGAAATCTTATCATAAGTCGTAAACTTTTCCACTGAAACCCTTTTTATTCAAGATGTGTAAAAGTCCCAAATTGTAACTTTTCATAGAAAAACCTCAGTTTCAATAAAAATGAGAAGGCAAAGAAAGACTTAACATAGTAGTAGACAGAAGACACTAACCTGGATGCAGAAAACAAGTTTCTGAGATGAATCATGAGAGAATTAAACCATATTCAGTTAAGCAGCATGTCTGGCAGAATTTTACTGTTCTGCTTACTCTTATTTGTGATTTAAGTTAAGAACTCTGAAAGAGATGTTTTTCTTCCTCTTGGAGGGAAATAGACATATGGTAAATCTGTAAGTGTTACAAAACAAAAATACGAGCAACTACTGTCCTGGTTTAACAGCAGCAGTCATTCTTTTCTCCTTCTTAGTAGCTGGTGCAGCGCTGTGGTTTTGACTTTCGGCCTGGGAATAATACTGATAAAGCCGATGTTTTCAGTTGCTGGTCAGGATGTTTACCCTGACCAAGGACTTTGTGAGTCTCATGCTCTGCCAGGGAGGAGGAGAAGCCGGGAGGAAGCAGGGACAGGACACCTGACCCAAACTAGCCAAAGAGATATTCCATACCACAGCACGTCATGCCCAGGGATGTAACTGGGGGTGACCCAGAAGGGCTAGTTCACTGCAGGGTGGGGGGCGAGGTATCGGTTGGTGAGGTGTTGTATTCTCTTCCCTTGTTATTTCTCTTATCATTATTATTATTGGTGGTAGCAGTACTGATTTGTGTTATACCTTAGTTATTAAACTGTTCTTATCTCAACCCATGGGAGTTGCATTCTTTCAATTCTCCTCCCTGTCCCTCCAGGAGTGGGGGGAAGAAAGGTGTGGGGGGAAGTAGACTGTGCGGTTCTAATTTACGGCCTGGGCTTAAACCATGACAAACTACTTTTATTTTACTTCAGTGGCTTGACGAAAATTGGAAAAATGTTTTCAAATACTATTTCAGTACTAAATGCAATTGATTCTATACCTCTCTTGGGGAAAGATTTTTCCTGGCAAAATTTTGGAACAGATGCTCCTGGAAGGCATGCTAAGGCACATGAAAAACAGCAAGGTACATGGTGACAGCCAGCATGGCTTCACTAAGGGGAAATCCTGCCTGACCAATTTGGTGGCCTTCTGTGATGGGACTACGGAACTGACGGATGGGTAGAGCAGGTGACATCATCCTCTTGGACTTGTGCAAAGCGTTCAACACTGTCCCACATGACATCCTGGTCTCTAAATTGGAGAGGCATCAGTTTGATAGATAGACCACTCGGTGAATAAAGAACTGGCTGGATGGCTGCACGCAAAGAGCCAATATCCGGCTCAATGTCAATGGCTCAATGTCCGGCTGGAGACCAGTAACGAGTGGTGTCCCTCAGGGATCAGTGTTGGGACAGGTTTTGCTCAACATTTTTGTCGGTGACATGGACAGTGGGATTGAGTGCGCCCTCAACAAGTTTGCCGATGACACCAAGCTGTGTGGTTCGGTTGATACGCTGGAGGGAAGGAATGCCATCCAGAGGGACCTTGACATGCTTGCGAGGTGGGCTGATACTAACCTAATGAAGTTTAACCATGCCAAGTGCAAGGTCCTACACCTGGGTCGGAGCGATCCCAGGCACAGCTACAGGTTGGGCAGAGAAGAGATTCAGAGCAGCCCTGCAAAGAAGTACTTTGGGGTGCTGGTCAATGAGAAACTTCACATGAGCCGGCAGTGTGCACTCGCAGCCCAGAGAGCCAACCGCATTCTGGGCTGCATCAAGAGGAGCGTGACCAGCAGGTTGAAGAAGAGATGATCCTGCCCCTTTACTCTGCTCTTGTGAGACCTTACTTGGAGTATTGTGTGCAGTTTTGGTGTCCTCAACATCAAAAGGACATGGAACTGTTGGAACAAGTCCAGAGGAGGGCCACGAGGATGATCAGGGGACTGGAGCACCTCCCGTATGAAGATAGGCTGAGAAAGTTGGGGCTGTTTAGCCTGGAGAAGAGAAGGCTGCGTGGAGACCTCAGAGCAGCCTTCCAGTATCTGAAGGGGGCCTACAAGGATGCTGGGGATGGACTCTTCATCAGGGACTGTAGTGACAGGACAAGGGGTAATGGGTTCAAACTTAAACAGGGGAAGTTTAGATTGGATATAAGGAAGAAGCTCTTTACTGAGAGGGTGATGAGGCACTGGAATGGGTTGCCCAGGGAGGTTGTGAATGCTCCATCCTTGGCGGTGTTCAAGGCCAGGTTGGATGAGGCCTTGGGTGACATGGTTTAGTGTGAGGTGTCCCTGCTCATGGCAGAGGTGTTGGAACTAGATGATCTTAAGGTCCTTTCCAACCCTAACTATTCTATGATTCTATGATTCTATAAAAGGGAAATTATGAGGGAGAAAATCTGGTGTGAGTGCATAAAACCAGGTAATACAGAACTGTTTGCCTGAAACACTAACTTTTCTCACTGGATGTCAACAGAGTCCTTAGATGAGTAGGGGAAAGAGGATATGGATCACTGTTTCACAGCCTTTCAAATTAACTAGATCATCTGAATCACTGTGCTTCGTACTTGTTACCAATCAGCCCTGCTTGCACACTTTACTGGCCTTATACAGAACCGTTGCTAATGCATGTCTAATTTTAATGGTGCCTTGAGTTCTATTTCAATGACAATCTAGCATGGTTCTGACCTTCCATTTGTCTGCAACCAGTTTCCTGAGCTAAGGCCTGAGATTGTCACGTGAAACAGAATGTGTGTGGGCAAACCCATGAAAAGAAAAATTTGTTCTCTTCACCCTCTGTTTTCTGACTTAGTTTCTTTGATGCTGACTAAAACCAATAAAGATGTCACTTCAACACCAACTATATTTTTATGCCTAAGCAGGTAATTGGAAATGTCTTGTACAAGTTGAACTCCATCAGCTGAAAACACTGCCTCCTGGGTCAACTTTGAGAAATGGTGGCTTAAATGGCACTTTCAAATGAACAATTTTTTCTTGTGTTGCAGAGACAATGAAACCAAGAAAAGTGAGAGCTGATCCATTTTTCTTCCCATGCATTGTAAAAAGAACTTCTTACATTGCTGCAGGTGGACATAACAACATGAACCCTTCCCCTTCCAGGTGTCTGAGACAGCCTAAGGGCTTCATTCATGCTACAGACCATTTCTTAGGGGCAAGGAGAAGAGGAATTACCTTACGGCTTTGAAAGTGTTGTAAGGAGGATGACGCTGGGGGAAATCCTCAAGACTAAAAATATGAAGAAGGACAACAATATATACTAATCCAGTAGAGGGACAGTACCTTTATAGTATCAGTTAAAAATCCTGAGTTTTGGTATAATGAACATATATATATATAAAAGGATCTTGTAATAAGAACTCAAATGCATTTTTTTAACAACAATAACTTTTGAGAATAGACAGCTTTCTGAAATTACATGAGATGGGATTATTTTGCTATTCACTAGAATGTCATACACACAAATATGAAAGCAGGTGTAAAAGTTTACAGCTCTACCCCCTACTCATAAAGCAGAACATAAACCAATTCATACATCTACTTTTCATGCCTATTTGTGTGATGGCCAAGGACATTTTTGCAGGTTTCCATGCAATCTGTGAGTGTGAGTCAGTTGATGGCTGAATTTGACAGGCTTAGTTCTTTTCAAAAGTTAGTTAGCTCTAATTCTGTATTTAAATAAAACTGAAAAGATGAATTTTGTAGTAAATATTTGGAATATTAAAGGCAAGAAGAAAGATACAACTGGCATTCAGGCTAGAAAGACTTCAGCCTTTGAAAAGCAAACTCTGGCAAGGAGCAATCACAACAGTGGGATTAGCAACTGGATTAATGTTTTAGCCATCTTTTGTTCATTTGATCTTATTGTATTCTGATTACAAGAGATGATGATAAGTGTTGCTTATTTTTGTGTAGTTCCCTATCTAATTCAAAAGGACATAAAAATTTTCTTCTATTTCATTGAGAGAACTTTTAGTAATTTCCTCAAGGAGAAATCAAATTACACCTGACCAGGCAATGAGTTCACAAAATGATGATTCAAAATATATCTGGAGAAACATAAGAGTGGACAGACCACTCTGCACAGGGTTTCAGCATGCTCAGCATCCAAATAATCTCAGGATATAGAAGTCCTTTGATGAAGGACTCAGACCAAAATGAAACCTAGAAGAATAGAGTATTTCTGTGTGCTGACATTTTCAAGAGTTCCAGAAAGTTACCACTCGTCCTAGCAGAACACTTTGCTGGGTATTTTTAACCCTGCTAAATATGATGTTATGCTAGGCCATAATGGGCTGATTAAGAACTCCTTTTTTTCCTTTTTGCTCAGTCAAAAAATCCTGGAAGATATAAGACTGTACAGTGATCTTCTATGTATTAAATTTAAGGAGTGTTAAGAGTCTAAATTTTATTTAGGCTACAAATACCTTCAGGCAGGGCTGATGTTCTGCCTTTCAAATGGCATGGCCTGAAATCTGTGGGATCTTGATATTTGTTGTTAACTTTGTGCTATTGAAGCTCTGTCTCTTAACTCAATTACAACAAAGATTCATTCAGGCATCATTTTTTTCCATGCTTCCTCCATTTTAGAATCCATTATGAGGCATTCTAACATGGATTTCATTTTTTGTTTAAAAGCTTTTATGATACTGTGTTAAGCAAGGCTCAAATTCAAGAAAAAATTTCTTTGATTTTTAAATAAGTGCCTAAACCTTACTGACCTCAGGAGTTGCAATGGAGGTTCATGGTACACAGGGAACACGAATGAGAAGGGCATGTTGTGTAACTGAAATCTAAATTTAAAAACAGTATGTGAAAAAGAGAATAGAACTATAAAACTAAAGAAAATAATTGAATAATTGTGGAACTGAGATGCCAGAGCTCATATATGTGATTTAATTATGTTTTCTGCAGCAACAATGTGGAAAAGTGCTGCCTAGGGAACTGTATTTTACTTATAGAAAAGGCAGAGCGTTCCACTGAGTATTTCAATATTCAAAACTTTTTACATATAGATGGTGATTCTAACATTAATCTAAGAAATGCCTTTTGAGAAATATCTTTTTTCATATAGTTTCTGGATTTTGGTTGAATGTTAATATTTTCATTGATGAAACACCTATTTCATCCTTCTACTCCCAGGCAGCATCAGCTTTTTTCTTGATAGATGTTTGATGAGCCCGTCTTAGTAACCTACAATAATGGAATCACCACACTTTTCCCAGGCAATGTGTTTCAGGGTTTCACTATCCCTTACCATTTAGAAAGTCTTTGGTAATGACTAACCTGGACTTCGCTTGGTGAATTTAAGTCCATCACTTTCTGTTTGTCCATGAAGAGCAGATTATTACCAGCTCCTTGCAGGAGCTTTTAAAGCATTTGGAGTGTGCTCATTGACTCTTCTCTTTTCTAAACTAAACACTCTAATTAAGGAGGCTGAAATGGATTAGTGCTAAAATCAACCATCAAAAATTATAATCCTCTGAAAACTTAAATAACAATTTATAAAGATACCTCATATAAAAAGAACTGATTATAGGCTATTTAAAATAAATTTTTTTAATGTTTTGTCTGGCATGAAAGCCCATCAGGAATGTTCAGTTTAAATGTCTTTGTCATAGAGAAATTTTTATTCTTCAAATTTAAAACTTTTCTTCCAAAGCATATCTAGTTTGAACATTTCTGAAAAGGAAGTACAGCCTCAGCAAGAAACTATTTACCATCAAGCTCTGAAGATCAATGGTATAATATTATTACCTTGAGTACTGTTAAACTGAGGTCAAGACCCTTGCTGTGAATGATTTGGGACATGAACTTTAGCACCTTGTAATGCAGGTGAGCATCCTAAGCTTTTACTGGTGTTTTTCCTGAGCTGGGGAAACATGGTCTTTCTTTTGATTTTTCACTTTGGCAGGATCTTGTTTTATCCTCGTCACCACATCTGAAACATTAAATGTTTTCTGGATGAGAACATTGCCTTTCCATTTCAGACTGACAGCTCAACTACACATGACACAAGGAAGAGCCTTTTATGGAGCCATCAAGTGAAATCAGAGAAGAAGAAAACAACATGAAACTGTTCTGTATTCCTGACATTTTGGGTCTCATTGAAGAGGGGCAGATGCACAGAGCTATTCAAGTGCTGCAACAGGGGAGTAAGACCTTGCCTAGCTTTTTCAGTCTTGCTGGACATGGCAGTACTCCCCTTAAGAAGAGACCCAAAACACAGAAGGGGCGGGTATCTCCTTGGGGGCCAGGAGATATGGGCAACTCCCATACAGGCAGAGCATGTGCTATGCCAGTCACCGGCAGGTCTAAGATCAAGCCAAGAAGCCTGGTCTGTGGATGCATCAGTGAGATGCATGTCCTGGCACATAGCAACATAGCTTAGGTCAGGGACAGAGGGCCTGAGCTTAAATGCAGGTCGCAAATGAAAAGGAACTCTGAAAAGTCAGACCACTTAAAGAAAAGCTGCAAAAATCTGAGGGTGTGCTTTATTACAAGTGTGAGGATTGGGTAGCTGCACATAATAAACCTTTCTCTACCAAAAAAAAAAAAAAAAAAAAAAAAAAATGATCTGCTATTAGAGAGATTTGGTTTGCTGTGAGATTTCTGGGAAAACATGCATCCAAATAGTAAACCTAGGGAAATAACCATAATATTGACTTGCTTTTTCTAGGACTAGACTCACGGCTCCAGTTTCTGACAAGAAAATTTGTTAAATACTTGGAATATGTTGAAATACTAAATTAAGACACCTCTGCCAGAATATCAGTTACTTATAGCAATGGAATGAAGAGGCATTAAAAGAGATGAAGGTGGTGAGCTTATTTTGGCTAAACCTTTTCTCCCACTACTGCTATGATGCTGCCCTAAAATTATCATCTTCTTTTGCTTGTTCTCTTCTTCCTAGTCTTTTGGAGTCCCATTCTATTTTTAGTCAGCTCTTTTCAAGTAACACTGCTTTGAATACAAAGTGTTACATGCACATCCTCCACAAAAGAAACATGGTAGCTTGTTGGGTGGTTTTGGGTTTTTGTTTCTTTTGGTGGGTTTTTTACAGAGGAGCCCAAACCCAAACGCTTGTGAATGGCTCATGAATTTACATTCCTCCTAACTTTTAATCTTGTTTTTAATTTCTACCAGGTCAAAGAGGAAGTTCTGGTGTTCTTAGATCTTCTGTGCTGCAATCCTGATCCACATTTAGGCAAAGAAGAATTGGTTTGTGCATCTCTTTGCACAGACATAGGCTTAGCAGGAAAGGTATTGAATCCAAGACTGCTTTAGCGCATGAGAAATCTCTGAATCCACTGTATCTTTTGCTGGTCATCATTTTATTAGTTGTCAACATAACAGGGAAGAATTCTGAAAGTACTTGTGAACAAGCTTCCAAACGCAGCTCAAAGAAGAGACGTGTACTGAGACTTGCAGTTTCTGTTTTTCCAAAGCTGTGGCAAGGTGGGGTCACCCGATATCACACATAGCATGTAAAAGTTAGTAAGATGAGCAGTGGAATACATTGTTCTGAGTCACAATATTTTAATTTTCATTTGAAGCAAGAACAAAGACAGCACTGCATATGTGCTGAAAATATTTCAGACTTTGCCAAGAAGCCTGGGAGACCACTAACAGGAGGAAATACAGAAGGGCAAAGTGCTTGGTCACTTTACCTGAGGATTGAGCTGGATACTATGGTAGCTATTTCTAACAGATTTTTAATTAACAAATGTATATTTTTTATTACCAGGATTGCAATAACTGCTTTTTGAAAGAAGTAGCCAAAGAAGTGGTTTGTACAGCCATAGCTTGTTGTTTTCATCACCCTGTGCATTTTGCTTGCAGGGTGGTTGCTTGTGGCTCTATGTTAAATGCATGGATAATAGTACTTACATTTACATGCCACTCATGGGCAGCTGAGATACCATAATTCAGTCCTGTATCAAACACACTATCAATTTTTGGTTAAAAGGTAGCCTAATGGGGTCTTTTGAAAAATAACACACCAGTGATTCAGATTAGCTCACTGTCCACAGTATGAGTGAGATGTTTGAGTACAAGCATTCCTGCTTTGATGATTGAAGGTGAATAGACATTCACAGCCAGCCATATTCACAGGCAATTTGGAAGAAGAAAAATTCTGAGTCTCTGTTGAAACCACCTTGCTTGTAAGGGCAAGATTTTTGAGCCATCTTTCAGTGGTTACAATTATTCAGTTGCTTTGCCTGTGACTGTTTTCTGTCTTTTTTTGCATGGTGTAATGAAGCTCTGGTGCAAACCAAGCAGGTTTTTTTTCTCAAGTAAAAGCAAGCTACTACAAGAAGGGGGGTAATTTATTAATACTTCTGTCACTTTAGTCTGAGCCTTAATTAGAATTAATATCTGTTTCAGGATGACTTTATGATTTAGATTCCCCACACATTTCACTTCAAGGTAGAAAAATCTGCTTTGCAGTTTGAAAGATACAACATATCCCTCATTTATTTAATTCATTTGTGGTGTCAATTATGGTGTGTATATATACATATAGAGAGGAAATACCTATAAAAAATCTTGGCATTAAATCAATTTCCATCTGCATTGTAAACTAAAGCCTTTGTAAAAATAGTACCACAACAAAACAATAATCTTATATCAAAGTCGCAAGGGAATATGATCAAGGGAAAAGATATAAAGAATAAGATTCGCCTTACATTTGCCATGACAGAAAGAAAGTGTCATTTTTTTTTTTATGAGGTGCTATACAGCGTAGACTGTCTGCTCAAAAATCTGCCTCTTTAGCAAAAGCAAAATTTTGTCATTCCAAATCACTACTGTACACCAGCTGGTCTAGTATATACCATGCCTCCAGCAACGACTTGTGTTGGATTAGAAAAATAAACAAGCAACCTTGTCAATTCTGCAGAATACTACTCGGGAGTCCACAAAGATTTTTATCCTCCAAGAAGCAGCTGATACACTGTTGCTGGTTGCTGCTGTTACTGTACTGCAGCTTGAGGTGTGCATCAAGGCTAAGCATCAGTTTACCAGTTGCTTTGTGTAAATCATTATGAGAATCTCATCAACCTATTTCATAGGTTGTTTTAATGAATAATTTTTTCTTTATTTTTTTTTCTTTCTTTTTCCCTTTTTTTCTAAAGACAGATTTATTAACATGTTGAAATACTTGGTTTGGGTGGGGGTTTTTACCTCATAAAGGTGCAGACATCTGATTGGTAATCACTCAAGTTTAAAATAATTCTGTCATCATCTATGTTATACGAATATTAAATACTGATTTTTGGGTAATTACACTTAAAACTATCTTTTTAACCTTTGTTATGTTGTTTTATAGGAGCGGGGGACAAAGAGATGAAAGGCTGCAGTTGAAAATTGTCTTGACAGTCTGATGCAAAAGCAATCAAAGTGAAACAAAATGGTTTACATTTACTGGGATGGAATTTGGCTGCCATATTTTTAGGCTACTTTCTATATATGTTTCTGCATGTTTTTAAAAGCTGTGTGTTTGCCTCTGAATGTTTGTCCTTGAATGCTGCATTAACTGAACTACTCAAAGTCATTGCAATGAATTTGATGAGAAAAAGAATATAGCAGCTAACATGCCATTTAGACTTCCTTTTTTTACAGCATGTGTTTGCTGTTAGTTGTAATTCAAAGACTTCAAAAGTGTCACAAAGAGGGGTTTTCTATTCTTCCTGTAAGGGCCCTTCTTCTCTCTAACAGTTGAGTGCTGGTGTGCTTCATTGAAAATGTAATCTGAGTGAAAAAGAGGGTCTTGCAATAGCAGAGCAAATTTTTTTTTCCTTCCTTCCTTCCTTCCTTCCTTCCTTCCTTCCTTCCTTCCTTCCTTCCTTCCTTCCTTCCTTCCTTCCTTCCTTCCTTCCTTCCTTCCTTCCTTCCTTCCTTCCTTCCTTCCTTCCTTCCTTCCTTCCTTCCTTCCTTCCTATTGGTTTTAAAAGCTAAGGTAAAGCTCGGGCCCCTGTAGACTTCCCTGCATTTGAAGTGAGGTTTGTTGAGTGCAGTTCCACACTTGACATTGGAACAGTACTAATAACACCTAGTGGAAGAGCAGACTGTAGCCATCTGATGCTTTTTTCTTTTTTTATTTGTCAGAACTTTTATCATGAACTACATGATTCGCCTTTGAAGAGTTAGGTTGGGTTTTTTTCCAGCGAAACCCCATTTTTCTGAAGTGTACAAGACCCTATTTGTAAGGAAGTGCATTAATCAACTTTCCAATTATACAACTATGTATCACTTAGAAATAAAGACCAGAGAGCAAGAGGAATAAAGGTAACATGTTTCTCCTCAGACTGAATTTATTGTAAGTTTCCCACTGAAAATGCTGTGCCATGTTGTGCCTTTTTTTTTTTTTATTCACAATGTAAAATGTTAATATCATAAATTAAAGCTTTTTTCTTAAGAAATTATTTTTTTGTAATACAACATCTTTGTCTTATGGAAAAGGCCTTATGCTAATAGACCTATGTTCATGAGGATTAATTTTTAGTTATCTTGTCTGACATCTATATCATGACCCTTGCTGAATGTAAGCAACAAGTAACAGGCCAAAAAAAAAAAAAAAAAAAAAAAAAGTGGTCACAATTAAACAAAATCCTTCAGTGATTTATGGATTGGCTTTAGAACTATCATCACTACAAGTACTTGTGTGAAAAAGAGGTGATATAAATTGCTGCATCTGATCAAAGACTTTAAAGCTAATAAACTGGCTTCTGAGTAAGTTGCCAAACCTCTGAAAATTAACTTTCATTAGATGATCCATGGGTAGAAAATGGAAAAGGGACAAGAAAATTATAGTGACTGATATGTTTGCAGAGATATGGTAGAGATAAAGCTCAAAGAGAAGGGGCTTACTGTATCTTCATGTTTTGCTTTCCTAAAGATCTCCAAGGAAAAATCACAGAGAACACAGCTGTTTGCTACAGCTTACTTAAGGCTTCACCCCAAAAGATGTTGGGTGTGTCATTGTATTGTACAGACTTTCTATTAGAAAGAGAAAGTTCTCTGAGAAACTTTCTTTGATTAAAAGTGCGGAGAAACTTGGAACAAGTTCTCAAAGAGGTCAGGGCTTACTTTTCATAGGAAGTTTTCATCATACACTTATATTAATAAATTTTGAGGGACTTCCATGTGATTTATTTTCTCTCTGCACATACATGTCTTCGAACTTTTTGAAGACAACAGAATTGCATCCCTCTACTTCTAAAAGATCTTGCTCTTTGTATTCAATAAACAAATTGACTCCCCAAAATCAAGAATGTTGGAAGCTTTGGGAAATGAACAGAATACCAAAGCTAGGTCTCATAAAATCTGAATTAAGAGTGAAATAGGATTAGAATGGAATGATGTTTCTTAATGCTGCTCTCAGTTCCCCCTCCACCTGCTACATGATCTCTAATTTGTGCATGGTCCACTGTCCCAGAAAATCACAATGTTTCAAAGTCTTACACAGATATCTCCATATGCTTCCTCTCAAGCATGCCTAAACCTTTTTGATATCTTCCCTTTCTCCATTTTCTGTGAGGAAGATGTATAAAAATTTTTAAAAACTATACTGCAGCACTGCTACCTGTTTTGTGTAAAATAAGCTGAATAAACAGCACTCTTTTACAGCAATTAGTGGAGGATTGTTTGTTGAAGATCTGTCATTGTTTTCAGAGGTCTTGATTTTAACTTCAGGTTAATGAAAGAACATGCACTTTTACTAGGTGAACTGGTTGTGCAGAAACCTGTCAAAAGCTGCTGAAAATGTCTGGCAGTGTTTGCAGAGACTCTGAAATAGTAAGTCTGGGTGCAAACTGCCTTAATGGTTCCAAGATACCAGCGATACTGCTTTAAATATTTACACTATTGTGACAAATTTGAAGCTGCATGTAAATATTTTATGAATGCTATGGCTTAACAGGATTGTTGTGGTGTTTACTTCATGAATCTACAGAGCATGTTTGTCTGGAAATTGGCTCTGTAAACAGTGTATATTATAATCCTGATGTTCATTTCTTAGAAACATTTCAGATCATTGCAGTTCCATCAGTCTGTAAGTGAACTTGTGACATTCTTGCAGGCTGACTCACTTGGTTTAAGCAGAATCAGCAAACAGAGCAGAGAACAGAAAACTTGGATTAAAATAAAAGGAGAAGCCTTCAACGAAAAAGGCTAAAGGGCAAGTTTGGGGATGTAGACTGGAATCCAGACTCCAGAGAAAAGCTAGAGCTGTAAGTTGTGAATTATTTAATGTTATGTAGATATTTACAGTGTCAGTATCTGTAGCTGAGATAATAGTTGCCCTTGGCTACATTTCTTTCCAGATAATCAATGGAGAGTTACAGGCAGTTTTGGAGTACCATAAAGATGACCAATCCTAGACTTTGTCTTTGATTTGAAAGTAGACTTCCTGTGACTGTAAAAAGATCTTGAATAGATTATCTCAGATGTAAGCAATGTGGACATTCACATCTCATTAACTGAATCTCACCTATACACACTTATACTTTTGCTCTACCTTTTCCTTACTGTTAAGATGAAGCAGTATTTTGTTTCAAAGATACTTTTTGGATCCCTGAATCTACCAATACTCAGAACCCCAAAACTAAAACCCCTCAGATATTAATTATAGTCAGGCCTGATGAGTGATTAAGGTTTCTAATCAGGCACTGGGAATAAGATTAAGCAAATTGCAACTTTCTTGCTGAGAGGTGAATATGTTAGAAGCAACACATCCTGATCCAGAGAAACAGATAAGAAAAACACCCAAGCAACGACTTATTCTGCAGCTATGACAAGTATTTAACTATTTAATTTCTCACTGACCCCTTGCGGATGCCTGCATTAATTCATAGAATAAAAAGATAATTTAGGTGGGAAGGGGCTGCTGAGCATCTCTTTTTACAGCACCTGCTCAAAGCGGTGCTGGCTTGGAGCAGGTTACTCAGGGCCTTGCCCAGTTTCATCCTGTATATTTCCAGAGAACAAGATGCTATGTCCTCTCTGGGCAACTGTTGCAATATTTTAACATCCTTGTGGTGAAAAAAATGTCTTTATATCTAATCAGAATTTGCAGCTCTGCCGTTGCCTTTCATCCCTTCAGTGTGTAGGTCCAGATAGAATCATAGAATCATAGAATAGTTAGAGTTGGAAAGGACCTTAAGATCATCTAGTTCCAACACCTCTGACATGGGCAGGGACACCTCACACTAAACCATGCCACCCAAGGCTTCTTACAACCTGGCCTTGAACACCGCCAGGGATGGAGCATTTGCAGCCTCCCTGGGCAACCCATTCCAGTGCCTCACCACCCTCTCAGTAAACAATTTCTTCCTTAGATCCAATCTAAACTTCCCCTGTTTAAGTTTGAACCCATTACCCCTTGTCCTGTCATTACAGTCCCTGATGAATAGTCCATCCCCAGCATCCTTGTAGGCCCCCTTCAGATACTGGAAGGCTGCTGTGAGGTCTCCACGCAGCCTTCTCTTCTCCAGGCTGAACAGCCCCAACTTTCTCAGCCTGTCTTCATACGGGAGGTGCTCCAGTCCCCTGATCATCCTCGTGGCCCTCCTCTGGACTTGTTCCAACAGTTCCATGTCCTTTTTATGTTGAGGACACCAAAACTGCACACAATACTCCAAGTGAGGTCTCTGATTGCTTTCTCTATTTCTTCCATTAGGAGAGTTCTCCTTAACCTTCTGCTCTTGAGGTACACACTAGGTTCTCTTAGCTTCTTTTCATATGACACATGCTCCAGTCCCCAAATCATATTGGTAGCCTGCAGTTCCCTTGCTCCAGTGTGTCGGTATTTTTATTGTCAAAAATTAATTGAAAACTAGATACAGCACCACAGATGTAGTCTGATAAGTGACGAAAGCAGAGAAGGCTCACTTCCCAGGACCTGCTGGCAACAATCTTGCTAATGCAGCCAAGAGTGTCATTGGCTTTTGTTGCTGTGAGGACACATGGCTAGCTCATATTCAGGTTGGTGCCCATCAGGACTCTCATGCTCCTTTTCTGCAGAGCTACATTCCAGCTGGCCAACCCCAGCCTATACTGCTTCAAGGAGGTTTTCCATCCCAGCTGAGGACTTGGCTTTCATTTTTGTTGAACTTTCATTGACCTTCAGGGGGCTCCTGTCAGCCCATATCTCCATCCTATCACATTGCCTCAGTGGCCCTACACTCCACCTGATTTGGTAGTGACCAAAAACTTGCTGAGAGTGCACTGTCTGTTGTGCAGGTCACTAAAAAAGACATTGAATATTATTTGTCCCAGTATTGATCCTTGAGGGATGTCATGACTAACCAGCCACAACCTGGCATTTGGTATGGCTGATCATAGTTTTTGCAGCTTAGCAGTCCAGCCACATTTCCATGTAAATTGCAGTCCACTTACCAAACCATATCTTTCCAGTTTGGCCTGATAATTTTGAAAGGCTTACTAAAATCAAAGTAACATCTATAGCAGGAGCCTACTAAGATGTCATATGTGTTGGTTTGTCATCTGATTGCTGCCCATAAGCTCATGTCTGGTGTCTCATGAGTTCCCAGACACATCTCCCTGCATTCAACCAACTTCTTTGTGAAAAAATGCATCTTTTCTTCACTGCCTGCCTTTTCTAATGGCTCCTCTTTACTTGTTCCAGCACTCCTGCTGCACAAGCTACCCCACTGCATCTATGCAATCCGAATGGGCTCATAATTCTGCAACTGTGCATGGCCTTCTCATTCTTCCTTTTTTTTTTCCTGTGCTGCATGCATTTGGCTACAGATACTTGAGGGAGTCCCCAGTAAAGCTCTTTCATAGGGAAAGTGTGAAGGCCTCCTCCATCATGCTGTTCATCAGACCTTTACTCACTTTGGCCTATGTATCACTTCTCATCAGGCTTTGGTTAACATTCAGCACTAAATGTTGTTTGAGGACCTCATTGCTAGATTAGCAAGCTTATTAGCAGAGTTGCTATTATGCCATTTCATCAGATGGATCCTCCTTCTCCAGCTAGACTTACCTTAAAGAGACATAAATTCCAAAGATCAACGCTAGATTTTCTGAAGTAATAGGGGAAAATATGCAATGGGAAGGACTAGCAAGTAGGAGAACTAGAAACACATGGATAGATAAATATTTGTTAACATATGGCTGGATCTTATTTTCTTGAAATGATTGAGTTATTTAAATTTCAGGAGATGTTTACCTAAGATTAGATTAGTTAGTAGAAGGACTTAGTGGTCTCTGAAATCTTGTAGAGATGCATTTTGTCTTATTCTGTTTTCCATCTTCTGCTGCTTTTCATAGTTCACTTTTCTCTATTTCTTCTTCAAACAGATGTATTAGAAAAACCAGAGCTAAACCTAATGGGGTTTGAAAACTCTCCAGTATGTCTACTTCTGAATCAAAATATGATTACTACAAGAACCAAGAGTGTTTTGTGGCCAACAAACTGCTGTGTGGAAATCGATCAACATATAAGCTTTCTCTCTGTTTTATCAAGTATCCAACTATATGGTGACAAAGATTATTTCTGTTTTAAAGAAGTTTTTTATCCTCCATGTTGTCAGTCTAGAGCATAGCTGATCAGAATGGCATTTCTTTTTCATTCTGCTTGATACTCATAGTATATCATATGAAACTGCGAAATGTCATGACCAAGTTAGGCCAAATGAGGAGAGCTGTGCCTGGATCTCCTTCCTCCTGATATGTGTCTGTGACAGGTTTCAGTTTGGGAGAAAAAAACATTCTACCAAAAATGTGCTCATCTCCCCTGTAGACAGGGAAAGTAGACATTTTCTGCACAGAAACTGCCGTTTCTCCTCTCTCTGTTGACTTTGGGGATCAATCATCAGCAAATGCTGGGATTAGAATTTGAGCAGATTGACTGCAATGTTTCATAAAGTCTGACTTGATATTACAGAGACTGAATGATCACTACATGACTTCAGACAACCAACGGTTTGTATATGTATATCTCATGGGACAGTTGTTTTCCTGTTCATTTCTTAGAAACAGCATAATAAAAGAGCCAGACCAGTAATGAAAAGATTATCATGTGAAGAAGTGTACCAATCCCATACAGCTTTGCTTTTTACTCAAAGGCAAGGTAATATCTTTCTGTTTTGCTCACGCTGAGCAGCTGCCAAGAAATTCTATCTGTGAGCATGCCATACTCAGTTAAATGACCTTCTCTGATATTATCCACTGCTATGCATGTAGTACACTCAGCATCTAAGGCAGAAGAGATCAGAACTGTACTGTCTCTCAGTGAGAGGCAGATACATCTACATGTCAGTGGGACACATGATACTGACTTGCCCTTAAAACGGCAATAAAAAAAAGCGCATATGGAAAGTCTCATGACCAAGTCCTACTCAGAATTCACAAGCTGTAAAAAATAGTAAGTGTATTCTCATCTTACAGACACGTACATCTCTAACACTTTTCACAAAAATCACAACCCAAATTACATGGCTTAGTAGGGAATCACATTGAACTGGAAGATTGTTCCTAGAAGTTTGCCTGTAATCCCTCAAAATAAAAGAGATAATAGGAAATTATATAATCATATTTCTCTCTCTCATAAAAAATTAGAGCAACTCTTGTCAGCACAGCCTGGTAATATTTGAAAAAGGACTTAAGCAGTCCTAAACTCCAAAAGCGTTTCGAGACTTGTTCTTCTGTATTAACCAACAACTTTATGTCCAACTATTTTTTTCCTCTTCTTTTATTTTGTCCAAATATATTTTCCCTCTGCTCTCTTATTTTGTCCAAGTAGATAGATCTAGATACACAAAAGCCAGAAGAAATCAATGGGAGTTTAAGAGAAATTTGATTGCTGAGACCAGAGGGAATACAGCTTAAGGCTGACCTCCAAAACTCTTTCAGAATGGGTTGTCTAATTGAAATATTATCTGTTAGTGTTTCTGGCCCTCTCATTATCTATTATGAATCTGTAGCAGATTGTGAAGAATTCAAGGTGGGTAATCATGCAATTTACACTTTCTGTCAAGCATAATTGACCTGGAATTTGACAGTGTCCTTTGGATGTTACTACAGAAAAAGAAATATTGTTGTTCACCTTGTTTCTGATTTTTTAGTTTTGAAAATAATGACCTGAGAGGAAATGAAAAAAAGTTTTTCAAATCTTCTCCAAGAAAATACACTTAATTGCAGAGAGTTTTTGATGTACTCTATTTCTGATATGACTTATTCTAGGTTTTTTACTTGTATAAATCAAGAAAACAAAGTCTAGAAGAATACATTTGGGGCTTGGGGTGTTTGGGATTTTTTTGTTGGGTTTTGCTTTGTTGGGTTTTTTTCTCCTGCTGCTTTTCAAATGGCTGCCTAATTGAGCACAGCTGTGCAGTGGCACAAAACTAACCAGGAAATGAGCGTTTTGATAATTTCACATTTCTAAAGCACCTCTTAAACATCTAGTGAAAATAGCAGCCACAATACCTTTAGAGATCAACAACACTGAGCCAAATTTATCATACTGAGCTGTCTCCTGCAGGCATTTAAAAAAAAAAATCCACTTTCAAGACAAATCAGTAAATGTTCCCTCAACTGAAACTGTCTTGTAACATAAACAAAATGTGTGCAGAATAGAGACAAACTTTTCCAGGCTGCTCCAAGAATGAATTCTTGTCTTTTCACTAGTCTACTGCCAGTGAAGACTTCATATTTTTTATTTCATAACAATGATCTCTACTTCAGTTTTCCATTTGGGACTGTGGCCAATGGAAATGTATCTAGACTTATGAAATACTCTGAAGTAATTCATAATGTGCTGCTTTTTGTGAACATCCTGTTTGTGATATCAGGCTTCATCTTTATATGTTAAAGGGCTGATTCCTCACTAAGCCATATCCTCAGAGGATATAAAATAGTCTGACTAAGTGCACTGATATAAGTCTGTTGAGTCATTTCTTTCTAAAAAAAGATTAATTTAGAAATTGCTTTTCTTTCTGATTCATATTCAAAACTAGAAAGGAGGACATCAGTTCCTGGATGTAGGTTTTAAGTAGGGTCAGAAATGAATCACATGAATAGCTTGTGTGGGCCCAAACTTTCTAGGCCTGATTCTTGGCTGAACTCTAGCCCCGAGCTGAACCTCAATTGGCTGGTACAGAAATTCATATTTGATCTTGATGTGAACAGTCTCCTCCAAACATCTTGATTCTCTCTACCCTAATTTTTTTGTTCAGTGATGTTTCTCACATGCCACGAGTCATCCAGAGCACTGTCACAAAAAGTGGGTACTGGAATACAGACAGCTCTCCATGCTTTCATCAGGAGTCAGATGTCTACTTTGGCATTCTGGTTTTCCCTCTCTCTGTAAGTATAGTCAGATACTACTTGTAAGGAACTTTGAATGCATTCAGGTTTCCATAAGCTGACATCTGCAGATTTAAATCACACTATGCCTTTGACTAATCTATTATACCTACACATTTCTTATTTACTTTGATTGAAGTTATACAAATAAAGATTGGCTTTCTGGACTGATTTTGAGAGTTATAGAGACAAATGAGGCCAAGAGTTCCTTTAACTACCGATTGACACAAGTATTGTTCTGGGTAAGCCACTTAATATGCTGCTACATTTTTATTCAATATATTCCAAAATAAATACAGCTCTGAAATTTTAAAGTGCTTTTTAGTGCACAACATCTAAAAAACAGGAATAACGTCACTGGTGTGGAAAAGAATGTGCTTTCAGTACGACATGTTTTTGCTTACCTCACTGTATGTCAATCTACGACTGTTTTAAATAGTCTTTGTGCTTTGCTTTATTTTTGGTTCAGCGGTCTGAAGGAGAAAATTTATTGTGATTAAGAAAAGTATGAAGCCTCTATATGAAGGCTTAATTTTTTCACTCTTTCAGTTATTCAAACTTGGTTGGCATGGCTCTGTCTGCAACACTGTTTTAAAAGTAGTCGTAAGGATCTGGAGATGACTATGAATGGCAGCTTCCTGGGATGGCCATGAACTTTTTAACCAAAAGTAGAAAGGCTGAGCTGAAAGTAACCTGCGAATGCAAAGTGAACTGTTACAATTGTTTTCCCCATGTAAGATTAGAGTTTTATCTCATGGTGTCCTATCCCAGCAAATTATATTTCACAAATAAGTAAATAGGAACATGTGAGAATTTTAAAAAAAAAAAAATCTTTGCCAATGTTGACGCTTCTCAAGGAAAACAACTTTTCTTCTTTTAAATGAAAATTTCATTTACATGTAGTGTCAGCTAAGAGTCAAAATTTTATAATTTTTCATTATGTTTACAACCTGAAAGTTTTTATTTTTCAGTAAAGAAAACCAGCATAAAATTCCTAATAATACATTTATGCTTTATTTAATAGCTCTCCAAAGTCACTGACACCATTAGGATTTTCATGATGACCACCCTTAAACTCATTTTAGATTGAACTGGGCAATAACTTTCACTGTGGCATGACCTCCTTAGCAGCATTTATTGCCTGAGCAGCAACTGACACAGTCTTTCTCTGGATATTTCAAGATTCATAAGATGAGTCAACTTTAATTAACAAATTTAATTAATATATGGTGGTTTGAATTTCTTCTGTTTCCTCTAATCTTGTGCATGGAATGTCTAAAAACTTGTTGCTTGGACCCAAGAGAGGTTCCCGGCAGAGGGGCTATTGGGCCAGACAATCAATTACAGTTATGGAAGGTTCTTGTATTTCTCAAGGCCCAATCCAAATTAATTATTATCTTTCAATACAGTTCACTTTTCTGCTGTGAATACTTCATAAAGCAATCAATCAGTCATGTCCCATAATGCCTATACAGTCTAGGTATTAGGAAAAATCCTCACCCAAGGTTTTGGTCTGGTTTTGGTTTTTGTAGAGTTTATCATGTACACATTTTTGTACATAAACCAACGCATGTCGTCTTAATTTTTTGTCTGTTTTAAAGAACTCTTTTCCCCTTAAAAATTCTTCTACTTCGTCTACTGCAGATTGATCTGAGTGCTATAATAAAATTTTCTCACACTTCAGACTTTGAGATTGTTGTGCATTGCATTGGCCACCAGACTGAAAGAAAAAAGGAGTGGGATAATAAAATGAAATTCTAAAGAAATCTTTTTATTTTGGAGACTGTGAAAAGGAGTTGTGGGATTACAAGCTACTTCTTAGAGCAGGTAAATCAGATTAAGAAATTGTTTTTAACTATTAGGATGTTTGTGCTTATGACATTGAAATAAGTCAAAGGAGGTATGGCAGTTGAATTAATACTATTTAACATTAGTATGGTACTTCAAAGCTCTTAAAATAATTAATTAATTGAGTTCAGTGTGTAACTCCCAAGAAATTATTTCCTCGGCATTACAGCCTTTCCTTCTGCTCTCAGACTATCCACAGAAAACTTTTATCTCTCTTAATCATTTATTGCTCATGTTCTTGTGAACATTTTTGTACCAATAGTATTAAAATATATCTATGTATCAAATTAACAGTAACAGAAATTAACAGTGGTGTTGATCACTGGGTAGTGTCTCTATTCTATGAGTGATAGCCACAGCAGACTTTGGAGATATCGTTGCAACTTTGAATCCATGAGAAAGAAATATCAAATAAGCAGGGTTTGTTTTTTTGTTTTGGGGTGATTTTTTTTCCTTGTTTTTTGTTTTGGGGTTTTTGGGTTGCAGAATATTATTTGTTTGCTTGTTTTGTTTTGGGGTCTTTTTTTATAAAGCAAGTTTTATTTCTGTTTTATGTGTTTTCCCTCTAATCTTCTTCTTTACCTTATCACAAGTATTCACAAACATTAATTCTCATTTGTGTGCTTCTGGGTGGCCAGAATGTATGGGGGGTTTGGTGATTTCACACTTACTTAGTTGATAGTGTTTTGAATAGATGGTGCCAAATTAATTCATGGTGATGTTAATTTACTGTCTGTTTTGGCAGTACACATGCTTCCTGGCAGTACGCATCCCTGTGTCCAGGTTTATGCTCTTTTCTCTTGGTTTAGTCTGATACACCAACCATATGACTTTGCAGACACAACTAGAGCGCTTCTTTTGATTTTTAAAGTCAGCTACAGCCTCAGGTAACTGTGTTATACAAAGGGCTTCTTTTTGCCTCTCCTAGGCCAGCCTGCCATCAGGACTGAAACAGCAGCACACAATCACTGTCTTCAGAGCAGCCATGTGGTACAGCAGGATGCACAAGCAGTGAACTGCTTAGAAGAGTCTTAGAAGAGTCATTAGGACTCCTTGAGCTTGGAGGGAATTTGCAGGTTCAGCACAAATACCATGAAGTCAGAAGTGGAATGAGGGGAAAGGGAGATGAGAAAAAAAACTAGCTGCATAGCTTGCATATCTAAGTGATGAATGAGTCCTCACAATAATTCTTACAGTTCTTATTGAGTGGTCTCTCTGATGTTGCAAAAGCGACAGGATTGCCGATGAACAGAGAAATTAATCACGGGGAAGACAATGTTTATGGAGATCTGTACTAAGAAGCAAAGCCAATAATTATTTAGGTGGTTCTTTTGAGCTCACCTGCCTTTAACTCACGCTAGTTTCCATTTGCCTTCCTAATGTAAGGAAGAGTAGAAATGCCAGAATCACTGTATTCCTGATTAAATGATTGACCCAAGGTAATACAAAACTCAAAAGTAAATACATTACTTGAACCATCAGAGGTCTTGATTCTGCCATACAGGTGAAATAATCTAGTTTGTCAGTAAAGAATACTCCTGCTAAACTATTTCCAGTACTGTTCTCCTTTAAACAGTCCTAGTCCTTGGAAAGGAACAGAGTTAGCAGTGACTGTGACAACCCTGAGATGCAGCAAAGCAGGCCTTAGCATTGGCCACAGAGTTACATGAAGGAGCACTGGGAGATATTGTGGTGTAAATTCCAAAATTGGATTTGTGGATAATAGGGATATGGGCAGAAAATATCAGAGTTGTGTTTTTCTTAAGGATAGATAAATCAATCATTTAAGGCATTGCTGTGTAAAGTTCAACCTTACAAATAAGGGTAAAGCCAAAAATTCACTGCATATCTTCCAAGAAAACATACCTCTCTTTTATTTTAAAGTCTGTGGGAAGTAAAAGTTAATCTCTTAAAGACACACATGATTTCTTCCTTAATTTCTGACTAATTGCAAATTATACTTAATCCAGTCACAACAGTAGTAGCATTTACCATCCAGTTTCTACTTTTAGAGTAGGAATTGTTGATAACACATTTACAATTGTTAGGTTCACACATACATGCTCTCTGTGAGCATGTAATCCCTATCCTTTTGTCTGGTGTTATATTCACCCCACCAGTGTTCCCCTGGTCCCTAAGGTTGATGGAGACAGTGTGGTCTTTCTTAAGAAGGAGGAGGAGGAAGAGAGAAGGATTTCTGGGGAACTGTCAATGTCCTGAAATCTCTGGGAAGAGTATGACATAGACAGTGAGGAGCCTCCTCCTCACTCCAGTTCTGCAATTTTTTATACACTAACAGACTCTACACTGTGGTCTTCTTTCCATTGGTTCTCAGATGTACAGAAGAATTTACTATCTATGGTGAGTTTTATATAAGTTAAGACATTTGTTGTTTATTCTTCTTGTTATGCTTAAAACCAGTTTAACATTAACAATTTTCCAAGGTTTCAATCTTTTGATGATTAATAATTGAGAACTGATTAATTATTTACAGTACTCTGAATTGGTCCTGTTCCCACACTTGCAAGGACTCTGCTATCATTCTATGCTACACTCCTCTGCAGCACATCATTATTCTAGGGTCGCAGGTACTTCTTTGTGCACTGAATAACTGCTGGTTTTGACCACTGATTAGTTACAAAAACATATCAGAACTATTATAGCAACAGACATTGCAGCACACAATCATAAAAAGTTGAACTAAAGCTACAAAAATAGGTTGTAGTTGCCTAGTAGCTAGAAAATAGCTGTTAGCTAAACAAGATAAAACAAAGATCCAGTCAGGCCAAGATAAATCAAGACTGACAAGTCCTATTTCTGAGGCTTTGCAGCATTAATACAAAGCCTGTGGCCTATCATTAGCAGTGGTAATAATACTATTTGGATCATGAGGCTACAACACCCAAACACATAAATAAATATGCAGACATAAACATACCCATATACATTTGCACCTCAAATGCAGGGAGTACATGAAATCATGAAGCATTCTTACAGTTCCTGTTGCCAGTGGACTGCAATCAATCAATAAAGTACAAGGATTTTTACCCAGTCAGAATTTTCAGTTGAAGAATATTATAGAAATTTGGGGTTGTTACATACATTCAGATTGCAATGAAAAAAACCCACCTATGAATTTGTGGGTCATGGTCTTCTGTGTCTAACAGGTGTTGTGTTGGACTGCAGACCTTCTTAAATCAGGTGCAAGCCTTAAACTGTTTGATACATTTTATAAAAGACCTTTTATCATTTTTTTCCATACACAGATAAACCGGTTATTTTCTGGTCCATCTAAAACCAAATTGTAAGTCTGACAGTATTAAGGTTGAATA
Source organism: Psittacula echo (assembly GCF_963264785.1). Lineage (NCBI taxonomy): Eukaryota > Metazoa > Chordata > Aves > Psittaciformes > Psittacidae > Psittacula > Psittacula echo. Next base: position 20,905,922 of record NC_137737.1, on the reverse strand, counting down.
GGTATGCAATTATATTTTTAAGAGGGAGAATTAAACCTCATCTTAAATTTTTAATGTCTGTGGATTACGTTGTATATAGCAAAAAATGGCTATAAATCGGGCTCATGATAAAACAAGCTTTATGGTATATGAAAAAGGAATATTTCTCTCTGGAAAAGAACACTTCCAATTAGTTAAGCCAAAGATGAATGAACCTACTAGATGGAAGAGGCTGAAATAGATTTGTAGTCCACAACAAACTGCAAGAACAAAAAAAATCATCTGCCAAAATTATCTTCGAAAAATAGGAGCTAATGTACTTTCTGGCTTGAAAGGACAGTTTATTTTGCATTATTTGGCTTTTTTCCACCCTTCTTAATTTTAATCTGAAGAAATATAAATGTAAATCTGATTTTCCTCAGTTTTGCTGGCAGGATTAAGGAGTGACTGATAAATTCTTGAATGGCTTAACTGATAAGTTTGGCTGATAAAAGTAATAGCATTGATATAATATAGTTGGAGTAACCCATAGGCATTATATCAGAGAATGTTTTCATTTAAGAAATAGAAAGACATATAATCAGCATAGTAGATGGACTGAGAACTTGCTGCTAGTTTCTAAAATATATTTAGTTGTAAGTGAGGAATCCCAATGGAGTGAGCTTGTTTCTTTTGGGGTATCTTAGATACCAGTCCTGGGCCTTGTTGATTAAATTTCAAAATCAGCAATCTTGAAGAAAATATAGAATAAGTATAAACGAAGTGCATAAATTACACAGATATGGTGGAGGTGGTAAACAATGATTAGTAATGGTCTGCTTGGTTATCTGAACCCAAGTGCTACATGACAGTGAAATGCAGTGTCACACGTCACAGAAGTGAGAAACGTAAGCTATAAATACAGGAGAGAATTACATATTTCAAAGCAGGAATGATGCAAAAGACTCTGTGTATGGGGGGGGGAGGTGTTGATGGTAGTTCACCAGCTAATCAGAAAAGCCCAATGATGAATAATAATTAGTGAGTTGAATGCTCTAGGGAATATTGCATAAAAAGGAAATTATATCACTATCTCATGGTGTATAGTCCCCCAGTCAAGAGTGAAACAAAGGATGGTAAGTTAGAGAAAGCTGAAGAAAAAAGATGATGGATTAAAGAGGAAGAAAAATCTTAGAGACAGACTCTTAAGGTTCTTCTTTGACTTAACATATCAAAGGAAAGGTTAAGGGGTGTCTCTCTTCAAATCTTTAAGTGCTTTGAAGTCTAGAAAGTGGAAAACTAGTAAAAATAGACTTCTTCCACCTTGCTGGCAGAAATGTAACAAGATTTAAGATTCTTAAATCTTAAGATTCAAGATCTTAAGACTTTAGAACCTGAACGTGTACAAGTCTATGGGACCTGATGAAATCCATCCGTGAGTCCTGAAGGAGATGGCGAATGAAGCTGCTAAGCCACTGGCCATCATATTTGAAGAATCATGGCAGTCAGGTGAAATTCCCAACAACTGGAAAAAGGGAAATATAACCCCTATTTTCAAGAAGGGGAAAACAAATGACCAGGGGAATTACAGTCTCACCTCTGTGCCTGGCAAAATCTTGGAGCAGATGCTCCCGGAAAGCGTGCTAAGGCACATGAAAAACAGCAAGGTGCATGGTGACAGCCAGCATGGCTTCACTAAGGGGAAATCTTGCCTGACCAATTTGGTGGCCTTCTATGATGAGGCAACGGAACTGATGGACAGGGGTAGAGCAGTTGATGTCATCTACCTGAACTTGTGCAAAGCGTTCAAAACTTTCCTGCACATCATCCTTGTCTCTAAATTGGAGAGACATCAATTTGATGAGTGGAACTCGGTGAATAAAGAACTGGCTGGATGGCCACACGCAAAGAGTTGTGGTCAATGGCTGGATGTCCGGCTGGAGACCAGTAACGAGTGGTGTCCCTCAGGGATCGGTGTTGGGACCGGTCTTGTTCACCATCTTTGTTGGTGACATGGACAGTGGGATTGAGTGCGCCCTCAGCAAGTTTGCCGATGACACCAAGCTGTGTGGTTCAGTTGATACACTGGAGGGAAGGGATGCCATCCAGAGGGACCTTGACATGCTTGCGAGGTGGGCTGATGCCAACCTCATGAAGTTTAACCATGCCAAGTGCAAGGTCCTACACCTGGGTTGGAGCAATTGCAGGCACAGCTACAGGTTGGGCAGAGAAGAGATTCAGAGCAGCCCTGCGGAGAAGGACTTGGGGGTGTTGGTCGATGAGAAAATGAACATGAGCCGGCTTCAGTGTGCGCTCACAGCCCAGAAAGTCAACCGTATCCTGGGCTGCATCAAAAAGAACCTGACCAGCAGGTCGAAGGAGGTGATCCTGCCCCTCTACTCTGCTCTTGTGAGACCTCACTTGGAGTATTGTGTGCAGTTCAGGTGTCCTCAACATAAAAAGGACATGGAACTGTTGGAACAAGTCCAGAGGAGGGCCACGAGGATGATCAGGAGACTGAAGCACCTCCTGTATGAAGATAGGCTGAGAAAGTTGAGTCTGTTCAGCCTGGAGAAGAAAAGGCTGCATGTAGACCTCACAGCAGCCTTCCAGTATCTGAAAGGGGCCTATAAGGATGCTGGAGAGGGACTCTTTATCACGGACTGTAGTGATAGGACAAGGGGTAACAGGTTAAAACTTAAACAGGGGAAGTTTAGATTGGATCTAAGGAGGAAGTTCTTTACTGTGAGGGTGATGAGGCACTGGAATGGGTTTTCCAAGGAATTTATGAATGCTCCATCCTTGGCACTGTTCAAGGCCATGTTGGACAGAGCCTTGAATAACATGGTTTAGTGTGAGGTGTCCCTGACCATGGCAAGGTGTTGGAACTAGATGATCTTCAGGTCCTTTAGAACCCTAACTGTTCTATGATTCTAAGATTTAATGGAAAAAGTGGCTGAGGTGGATCAAAAATAAACATTACATTTCTAACAGTAAAGACAATGAATCTTCTAACCTGCACACCAGGAAGGTGTAAAAGTATAACAACCAAGTAATTATTTTGAAAGAATCTGAACACCTTACATAACCAGCTGGCTATAACACCACTGTGGTGCATCAGTAGTCTCAATTCATCATGTTCTTTCACTGACCACTAGAGCAGATTCATAACACCTTCTGGAAGCATCCCTGAACTGCTTTTCTGTTATCAAGAGCACCAGTGACTTCAGAGACCCTCTGTAATTTTGGCCCCTGACTGAAATGATGTTATTATTTTAAAGCTATGTCAAAAAGTGCAGTGGTCACATTCAGTAACAAAAATGTAATTTTTACTTTAAAAAGAAAGAAAAGACAAAAATTATAGTATTTTTTGTAATCCTGACAAAACCTGGTTTTCTTTTCTGATGAATGTCTTATTTAAAGGAACTAACTAAGTTAGTAACTGGTTTTCAGCTGCTGAAAACTATTATTGATCTAACAAAAACTATATATGATCCTACTTTTACTATGGGAAACAATTTCTTTTGTACAAGTAGAAACATTTGAAACATTTAATTTTCTTCCTGAAAGACAACTTCATTCTAAAGTATAAACAGACTACAAACTTTTTTTTTTTTTTTTTTAAGGGATTCTGAAAACTCCTTTTAAAAAAGGATTCAACAATTAGAAATGAAACAACCTTCTGTTTTGTGCTCATAGAAACTCTGCACAAGCCTAAGCGAATTTGTTCCTGTATTTCATTTTCACTAAGAAGCTAAATGTATTTGTTCATTATTTCTTAATTTTGGCCATGGATATGAACAAAACATTTTGTTTCCATTACTTTATTGTATCTTGTGATGAACCACCTTGTGGTTAACAGAAGATGCCCTGTATTTCGTGATTTGCAATTAGTCCCACCCTGTAGGATAAATAGGTGACAATTTAGCTCCATTTAAGAATGCAGTTCCACCAAAGAACTGTGCTTTGTGACACAAGGAATAAACCACCTCGAAACATAAGGATGAGGAGGGGTAAATGAATTTCAGAACAGATTTCTCACATCTGCACTGAGGTCACTGAGCTTAGTAGAAAAGTTTGTTGTTTAGAGTGCACACAGGACTGGTCTAGTAAAGGTATTCAAAACCAGACTGTTGCAGTGGGTGGTTGAACATTATGAATAAAATAACTCTCTAACCTATGCTGAAGAGGAGTATGGGAAACTTACTAAAGACACAAATGCTAAGTGTACTGTTTGACTGAATATATAAACATGAACTGAGAAGGTATTGGTTTTGTCCATCCATAACTCTTCAAAGTCCTATCCAAGGATTTTATATTTTTAACTAGAAGTAGATGAGAATAAACTTGGATCTCATTGTCCTTCCTAAAATAAATAACCTACTTTTTAAGTCTGAAGTATGTCAATGTCTCTGATCTGTCACTCTCTTCTTGAACAAACAGGAAAATCTCATCTCACATTATGTCACCGAATTCTTTTTTCCAGTTGATGATGGTTTCACTTTAGAGGCTCTGTCTGTACTCCAAAAGCCAGCTTTGAGAAGGAGAAGATAATATAATTTCTTCTTTTGGAATAAATTATGTTTTATTCTTCATCCATTTCCAAATTCTACTGACAGACATGTTTCAAAAAGTGCATGGTTTTGGCCAGAGAAGCATCCAAAATCCAGTCACAGAGAGGCCACAGGCTTATCCCTCAAACTTGGACCCTAACTCTACCTCTTTTTCTCTCTTGACAGTACGCTCTCTCACTTTCAAATAAGGACATGGCATGCCTATCAACATCTCCTATGAGACCTAGTGATTCACTGCTAATTTGATAGTTGAAACATCTTTCCTATTTCTTGTATTAAAGGATGAAGAATACGCTTATGACTAAAAGCTACTAAGCTTATGAATCTTCTTGCCTGATGACATCTGTTTAGGTGTTGCTTCTGTTTTACAGAGTGTATATGTATGCGCATATGTATATGGCTGTGGAAGATTCTTCTATTAATCAATTACTGTTTTGCATATTATTGATATATTATATAATTTAAATAATAATAATTGTTCAGTATGTGGTACTAACATCTTGTACCATGCCTTGCCTACAGTCTTCTAACAGCATGGTTAATACCCTACTACACTTTTCAAAGCATAGAAGTATACTCTTTTAATGTTTAAGAAATAGTATAACTTTAAAAGATGGAATCATGTGAAGCTAACAAAAACCTCAGAATTTCATGAGTTGGAGAACTAGACATGAAGTCATATACATAGAATAAGAAAGGTAGATACGTAGGGCAAATAATACTGGTTAAATATGAAACACAAAGGACTGTCATTTTAAAACCCAATTAGCAGGTCAGATAATGTGTTTGAAATTGTGAATAATCAATTTAACTTAACTCCATGATACATTCTTAAAAAGAAATTATGTATTTGTGCCAGTAAGGAAAGTAGCATAAGGACTTTTCTCTGAACCCACAGAAATTTTGGATCTATGACCACTTGTATACAATCAAAATAAGTAAAGTTATGTGGTTGCTCCTTTATTTATATATTGCTTTGACCTTCGTTGGAGTCATATTGATCTAGTGGAAACAAATATAATAAGAAATTGGAGATGATTCAGAAAGCAACTAGACTGATAAAAGTATTAAAAGCATGAGTTGTAGATTAAGTGATAAAGTTTAACCCAGCAGTACGATTAAAATAAATTAGTTTCAAATAGATAAATATATAAGCAAAGGTTCTTGTTCTTAGTCCTTTTTCTGAAGTCAAAGAGAATTGAGCAATAGATGAATAGGAAAGGTCCTTCCACCATTTCCAGTAATGAGTCATAAAATTTTGCCAAAGCCAGACTCTTTTCTCTTCCTGCTTTCTGTACATCATCAACAAAAGATACTTACAAACAGAAACAGGCAATTTTGAGTGTGATTTAAACCAAACCTCAAAGCCACAAGATCTTTTAACTGAAATGCTTATTCTTACCACCTTACGAACTTAATGAATTTGCTGTATTCTTCCTGACATATTTCCCCTCAAAGCAGTATACTGACATGTTACAAAGAAGACTTGGTTCAAACAATAGATGTTTGGATATTTCTGCATGTTTTCAATATGTTGCCCTGCCATGTTCTCCACTGAAATATCTAAAAAAATTAAAAGAGTGTCTTCTTTCAAAATACATATGCTATCTTTTGTACTCTGTTGCTCAGGTTCCACTGGTTCTGATGTAATTCGTTAAATATCTGTAACTTAACATTAATTTCAGGTTGGATTTCTGGAAGTTTTCAATAGGCATATGCCAATCAAGACAAATTGGGGTGATGGTACTCCCTTAGCGAGCAGCTTTCTGAGTAAATTTATTCATAGTAAGAGATAATGTCTGGACCAAGGTCAGGAAATCTAAATCTCCACAGAAATAGCTGTGTGCAGACAGCCTAGGAAATAATTATATCTGAATTAAAAAAAAAAAAAAAGAAATGGGCTGGAGTCAATAATGATTTCAGTTCTGTAACCCTGAGAGTTATTGCAGGCCCAGATAATGCTGAAACTCATTAAGGACCTAAAGGATTTCACCCCCATCTGAATTTCTGATAGAAAATAACAATAGTGATGTTGTAGCAAATACGCCCTGCAGTTCAACACTGTGTACCTACTAGTTCCAAGAATGTTATAACTGTGTGGGCTTAAAGGTAAAAAGTGCCAATAAGACAGACAGCAATGTGGGTGTCAACCAGTAGGGCTTGCCTTGGAAGATGAAGAAGATCATGGAGTTAAAATGTATGTGTTCAATGGGCACGAAGCATTTGAGTTCATTTTACATAGGCACATACACACACAAATCATTTACTACCTGAGGATTTCTAAATGTTTTACAAAGACAGTGCTTACCTCATCAGCTTGTGCAGTGCCCAGGAGCTGTGGTTACCAGGCTTCTGGTAAGGAAAGCAGAAGGGTTTTGAAGGACTCCCTGCATTTCTGAGAAAGAGCCTCCTTCCACTGCCTCCACTGTTGCAAACCAACAAACAAAAATCCAAAACTAAGCCTAGGATGATTTGATTTTGAAGCTTTTTCAGAGTCTTAACTAAAAAGAAACTGGGATGAAGCCAGTAAAAGTACAGCTTAATTTGTAAAGGAAGTAATCAGTACAAATGAAGAGCAGATTAAAAGAAATTACCATCATTAAGGGAGCAGACAGAAATGAAGAGATAAAAATTCCTGGAATGTCTCCAGCAGAGTTTGGTTCTTATGTTATTTTACTTATTGGAGACAATTAGGAGAGATTTGTTCATTGTTATGTTCCTTAGATTAGAAGACTTAAAAGTTTTCATACTTTGGCCTTTTCCTGTCCTTGGGGGAAAAAATTCCTCTGAGAATGCTAATGATGGCTAGAGTCTATAAAAGGTTTCAAATTAGCTGTTTGCTCGCTGTCTGCTCCCCTCTACTTTCCCCTTATCTTTTCTCCAGTATGTTTGCTTCTATACCTGTCCAATTTCATCTGGGAAACTGACACGAAGTGTATTAGAAATCATGAATTCTCATGCAATGCCATTAACACCTTGATTTCTGGCAATATTTGTACCTCAATTTGCAATAGGAGGTGGAAATAGGCAGTCTATAAAGGAAGTAGAAATGAGGCCCTTTTAACAGCAACTAAATCATATTGACTGTCCTGTTACACCCACACATCACTAAGTGCTCTCAAAGGCTGTAATCTGCAATGACAAAGATAGAAAATAGACCATTTGCTTGAAGAATTGTAGTGGCCTTGACTTCTTCTGGCAACATTTTCTCAACAGTTAAATTAGCAACAGCAAATCAGTATCAAAGATAAAGGCAGCTGTCCTGCATTTGTTCCACCCAGTAAAATTCCTTCAGGGACCTTCACTGAAGAGACCAAGGGTTTGTGAACATTCAGGTTCCTCTGCAGAAAATGTTCCCTAAAGGGCAAGTTACCAGTTGTGAAACCGTTTACTTCAGAAGTGGAAGCCAGGATTCTTCAATGGGGGCAAAGGAAAGATTTATGGAAAAGGAGTGTCCAAGAATTTTCAGAATTAGGTGAAAGATCTTCCTAATGTAGCAGGAACACCTTGAAACTAATATGAGTTCAGATTAACAACCAGCAGTGTGACAGAGCCAGGTCTGGAATCATGAGCTGTAGGTATTCAATGCCAGAGATCAGGCAAAGGAATACTGTGTCAGCTGTTAACTGCACACACAGAGGTATTAGTGGAAAATGAATCACTGCAGTAGCTTAGCCAGGACAAAAGGAAGGAATAGCAAGGACTTCAGCATCAGCAGAATTATAACATTCTCTTACAATTTTACTCAATTTAAGCATGGAAAAGAAAGAAAAGACAGCTCTCATGATGTATTACACAGCCCAGGATACTAACAATAAGGAAGTCTTGTCTTCCCTCACTCCAAGGCATTTTAAATTTATTTGGCGATTTTTTAGATGGTGTTCTCTTTTAATATAAGGCTAATCTGGAAAAGCTGTTAATTGCTTAACAGTGATATAGTATCTTAATACAGTGAAAATCTGACAGTCACCAAGCCTCCTGGCCTCACTGCAACAATAGCTTCGCCAGTGGTGTTTAGTGTTTCAGATGTGACTTGAGCAGCAGGGAGTTGTCCTTCTGACCCCATCCCATTTCTCAATGCTGCCCAGCAGAGCTCAATCTGCCCCGCTTGAGGCTTGCTGTATTTTGGCCCTTGGCAAGTCTTCTCTTCAGGCTCCAGAGATCAGTAAGGCATCAGGCTTGACTGAATCGCACAACCAGGATATTTTCAATAAAACCTGGGTTGCATAGGGGAAATATAACCATTTTGTAGTTAGCTACATGTAATCCTGCCTCAGACTTAGCTAGTCATCCGTGAGCCTCTGAAGGTATAAATTCCATCCAACTAACTTACAAAAGCTTTGTGAAACTACATAGACTGGCATTGCTGTGTCTGTCCTTAAGGAACTCTGAAAGAGCAGGATTTCAGCAAAACAATCAGAAATAGCTTTATATTCCTTCTATTCATCCCGGAAGCTACAGGAACTACTTTGCTGTTTTGAAAGCATGTAGTAGCTTTTTTCAGCTACCTATAATAAAATACTGATTTTTCCTCTTCTATCTGTTTTTGTTGGTTGGTTTTTTTTTTTTTTTTTTGGTTGTTTTTTTTATAGATATGGCAAAGTAAGCAGCATTGAAAGACTCATTTAAAGCACGTACTCAAGAGGAAGCTATATGTTGTTTGGGATTTAACACATCTTCTGGTCTACTCAGTCTGCCTTGGTCTGTTCTTTCAGAAAGAATTTTGAGAGCTGCCTCTGTAAGTGATGAGACTTATGCACTTCTTGTGGCTTCAATCCAAAATACTAGCAAAATACTGATGAAATGGCTTTGTAGTAATTTGATATGAAAGCATTCATAGGAGGGAAAGATAAAGTATAAGGTAGGAAAATACCAAAATTGTTTTTCTCAGATAAAGGACTCAGTCCTTGTTCCTATCATGTCCTTTATGTCCTTGTCAGTTGGTATAAAGCAACAGAAGAAATATCAGAAAATCTAGTTGCCAGGGATATCTCCAATTACAACCTTCAGATGCATTAGGTAGCAATATGTCATACACATTTTCTCAGCCCTCCTCCAGTCCTGGGCTTTGGCAGCTGGGCAATAGCTTCAGCTGCTTCTTCTCTCACTTCTTCTCTTACTCTTGACAGCTAGCATCACCTTTATGTGTCATTTCAAATTGAACAAAGTTTTATCAATGTGGCAATTTCCACCTTAGTTGCCAACATGTAAAGAAAGATAAAAGATGGTGACAATCTCACAGAATTAGGTCTCCATTTGCATATGGAGTTTTAATTCACTCTGCTGTTACTGCACATTTCTGATTCTTTATGAAGGTGCAAAGGAGATTATACCAATGCACTTTTCTCCTCTCAGAACAAGTTTTTAGCAACAGGAAAACTGTAGAGATAAAAAAAAATACTAAGAAACACCATATATAAATAAAAATAGATTAAAATACTGGTTTAGCTTCTGTGGACTTGACAGTGCATACTGGACAGCTGTGCATATTTTTGTATGTAATGGCCAACTGAATCTAATCTAATACAGCAAGTAAGTCTAGTTGCAGGACATACCCTGCTGTCTTAATAATATACAGAGATACTGATAGAGTTTCCACTTGTGAAATTGCTTTTTGAAAAAGCATATGGTTCAATTTGGCTCTACAGCTTTTATTCATTTAAGTGTCAGCAATTTGCTGAAAATATTATTATTAGTTATAATTTATTTATTATCTCCCTCAAAAATTCCTAACAATATTTTTTGAACTCTGGCATTACATTTAGATATACTACTGAGCATAGGAATTAATGAAACTGTGTCATAATAAGTTGGATGTATGCTGCCTGTGGTTTTAATATAGCAGCAATGTCATTATTTTGTCTTATAACTTTGAGGGAAAATTGGCCTCTTTGCTATATCACAGAGCACATATAATTATGCAGACAATATGTTTTATGCAATAATACATATAGATATTATATTCAAAGGGTGTTCAATCTGCAGTGTCAAATCAGCAAATGTTTTCTGGAGCTGCCAGAATTCAGATGTCCAAATGAAGCAATGTTTTGGCAGGGAAGGTTCCTGTGTCGTGGTCTAATCTTATGCTTACACACTGGAAAGAATATGGTCATTTCCTTTCTTGAAGCTTTCTGTTCTGCTTGCTCTGTACCCTGGACATTTTTCATGATCACACTGTTATAGACTGAATAATGATACGAAAATCAGGGAAAGAATTTTGTTCCTAACAGAAGTTTTACTCTAACATTTCTAAACTCGTGTGTGGTACTTCCCAAGATTGATCTTTTATCTCTTTAAAAAAAGAGCTTCCTATGTTAAAATTCTTAGATCCACAACAGATGTCCTAATCACCTGAACTAAAAACTAGTTACTAGTAGTAGGGACTGACTATTCTCTATGAGCAAGTCCCTGTGGAAGAGTGCACTGTCCTGAGCCCTTCCACTGAGCCTGCAGGCTGACCGAAAGCCAGCTGTTTTCCCTCCAGAAATGGAACATCTGTATGGGAATACTGCTAAACTCTCTTTTGCTCAGATATCCAGGCCAGTCCAGAAGCCCTCAGCACACACTGGTGCAATATGTGCTTTACAGACACCTCCAGATTTCTGAAAAAAAAAATAAATAGTAGATGGCACTGGGGTAAACAACCACAACAGGGCCAGTCAGTGAATTTGGGGAATCAAGCATTTCGTATTTAATCTTTAAGGGAAGCAACCTGAGAATTTCACAGGCAGCAAATCACATTCATATATATCTGTCATGATGTCTGACTATAGTATAGGGCCATTAATGGAAATGGTAAAATTGTTAATAATGAAGATAAAAGTCGAAAGTCTTTCATATCTGTATGTTATTTATCATCTGCATTTGGAACAAGACAGGCTGATCTATTTGCACTATAGCAAAAACTTGAACCTGGGATTCCTGCTCCCTCCTGGCACTCAGGTCTCCCAGCACTTTAAGGAGACTGCAGCAAAAGGGGAAACTAACCTTGTCAGCCAAGGAGAAGATTGAGGAGATGGAAGGGAGCTAGTCCTTGCTGGAATAGCACCAATCACCTCTTCCTCAATGGCTCACAAACTTAAAGCTTTTGTCATAAAAAGGTAAAGAGTTTTACATCTTTTGCACATCGATCATAATTATAGCGTGTGAAGTAAACAGAGCTGCTATACGCTGAATCTGATCTCAGTGTGACTCTGAGCTGGGAAAGAGCCCACTGCAGCTGTTCCACTGCATTAGAGCCATCAGCTTCACCTCATTAGGAGAAGCATTCACCTTCCTATGAGATCCCTGCTGCACAACCTCCTGCCCTGCCCCTGAGACAGACATGGTAAGAGCAGTGTCACTTAACCCCTTGTGTTCCCAGCTACACATAAATGTAGGGAACAGAAAGCCACAGAAACAGCATGAAAAACAGCTTCTTGGCAGTACTGGTGTCTGGGCACAAGAAAAAATATCACTTTATATACAAAGATATTTATGCTGCCACTGTGTTACCTCACTGACTGACAGACCAGCATCTGGTGGAACACTATGTAGTACAGCAGCAAACACAGAGCAGTCACTTTGGCCCAGAAAATGTATAAAGAAAGAGACAATGTGAAACAAAGAACAAATTTAATTGTTTAGTCACCTTAGAGCAATCTAACATAGACTCAGACTAAAATCTATTTTGTGTTTTGTGAGGGAACAGGAGAGCATCCGGTGCCTCCTTGTATTTAATTAGATACCTTTTTCAACAGACATATTTGATTTTCTTTATGGAACTGAGTTTTTGTTAACCATTTCCTTTTGCAAATATGTACAAACATAGTAAGTGTATAATATCAACTTTAGGTGTATGAATTGCTCTGAGCCTTTAAACAGTCTATCTAAAAATCTTCAAGAATTGCAGTCAGAATCATGTGCGTATGCTCATTCATAAAGCTGAGTTCTGATGTATGCCTTGGTGCTGCTAAAAAAAATTGTATTTGAAAATACCTGAAGATCATACGAAGTATGACTGGTTTAGAGCAAATGTGGAATCCTTTGTAGAGTTCAGTGTTTGGATTGCTTTTGGTTTTTTTCGGTTTTTTTTTTGTGGGGGGGTTTTTTTGGTTGTTTTTTTTTTTTTTAAATTTTATTTTATTTTTGAACAATATTTGACTTCTTTTATAAACTTTACTAGGCTTGTGTTTATAGACGAGTAGAACTGCCCTTACTCTTAAAGTGCTTTATTGTTTTGGAGAACTATTTGTGGAAAAAAGTAACATAATCAGGGCTTGACTCTCCATTCATGTTACAGAAGCTTTGCTAAGGAAGAACTCCCCAGACTCCAAAGTCACTCTGTTAAGAAAATGAGACTCTTCAAAAGGCTCTGGGCTTCCCTGGTGTCCAGTTCATTCGCTGCTTTTGAACATGAACATGTTCCAACACAATAAACATATGTTTTGGTGTCCCATCTTCACAAAAGGGCAGAGAAGGAAGGTTGTGGAGGAAATCAGATGATGGACTTCCCCAGGTTCTTATATCTCTGAACATATGCCACCCATATTAGGTCTGAGAGCAAGAAAGGTAGAAGCCTGTCCTCTTTCTCCACAGGGCATTACTGGAGCTTTGATCTCTTGCCCATATCTGGCTGGAACTGGGATCTGCACCTCACAAATATTCCTTGCAGCTGTAAAAACACAGCAGGAAATCTCTTTCCTATTGCCAAGCCTTCATCTCTTGGGGAACAAGGATGCCATTGGAAAAGGGACTGCTGTGGGCTGCAAGAGTGGGTATGTTGCACAGTTACTGGGAGGCAATGGGCTCAGTTGGAGCCAGAGCACAGAACTGGATTTGTCCAGGTTCATAATTTGTACAAGACTATTGATAAACTGCATAGAAGGATCAGGTAGTCATGGGTCTGTGTGTGACTTGCAGGGCAGTGAAAAATTATGTGTATTTTAGTCTGTGATTTAGAAGTAAAAGCTAAAAGAAAAGCTAGGAGTGTGAGAAAAAGCTTCATGCAATCTTATCAGAGGGGAAAGTCTTATTATGTAAGTTTTGATTTAAGCTCTTGTTATTTTGGATCTTTTACTAGTGGTCATGAACTCAGCACATACCCTCTGGTCTGTGCTATCAGAAAGGAATATACTCCCTTCTCACCTATCCAATGAGAAAGGACAGTGGAGGGGAAATAGGTGGCTGTTTGCTCATATACCACAGAAGAAATTTTGGATGAATTTGCCACAGCTTTCTCTGAGCTCTGAGACTGGTCCCTTTGTCAGAAAAGATCAGGAGCACAGCCCAACCCAACAATGGGACTGCTTTGTAGGGTAAGTCAGGCATTCTAAATGATTTCTGTTCCTTTCATTATGACATTATGAAAATCAGACAGTATCCAAAAGTCAGTTTCCATAGTGAAGTAGTGTCTGGTAAGAGAGAAGAAATCAGAACAACTAAGAGAGATTGTCAAGCATGAACTTGGGTAATGAAGGCTGCATCTCCATGCATGTTTTCATCTGGAGCAGCAGCATGCAGATACTCCATGTTAATTCCCTTTGGAAACCTGTTTTGGCATGCACTAGATAAATTCCTTCTAAAACACAAACTGGACGTTCCACTCTGTACTTAATGTTTTCCAACCCTTCACAAATGTTTTACAAACCTTATGTGTCTCCATTGCTTGTAAAAGAAACCTATGGAGTTTTACTTCATTTGCTTATTCAAGCTAAAAGACATTTGGACAGTTCTGATGATGCAGGTAGAAGAATTTTTTTTATTGACCAAAATAAAACCCCAGAACTTCACTGACCAAAAATACAGCAGTCTCAGCACCAACTGATTCATTCTATTTGGGCCAGATTGCTTGCTAATGTGGACACACTGTGAGTGAGGCACCAGCAGGCTTTCCTCACAGCAACAGAATTTGATGCTATTAATGTATATATACCCCTTCTTACACACATTTTTCCATGGTGATGCCTAATGAAGTAGACCATTCTTGACAGCAAGAATGCATGTGAACATGTAGGAAAACACCATATGCACTTTATGTTACATGAGAGGATACAGTACAAGGTGACATTTTTGGAAAAGGAATTTTAAAGGATGTGGCGATAACACAGACCATGTGTGTAGTCACTTTTTTTTCTGTGGAAAACATGAAATTTACAAACAGGAAAAAGTTATCTGGCCTAACATCTGCTTTTTTTGGTTTACTTTAATCCCACTTTCCTGTCTTTTTGCTCTGTGGCTTCACTCCTTTTGTGCTCAGGAAGGAAATCTGAGGCTCTCTTGAACTCATTTACACTTTTCAGCTTCAGCCTTTTCTTCAATTATTTGTTCCATATGTTCAGAGCCCTTTCAATGAAACAGCTCTTACTGAGTTTCCTTGGTTTAATTTAAGTTGAAGCTTTGACTTCACTATGTGAGTAATTTTGCAAATTAACATTTCTGAGTTTTGCAAATATAAAGTATTTCATATTAACCAATACCACGAATTGTTTGGTTTTGGTTTTTTTTGTTTTTATTAAAGCAGGAGAAATATATTGAGTGATGTATAATCTTAATAACAATTTTAGTTTGATTTTCGGTTTTGTTTTTTGTTTTTTTTTTTTTTTTCAAAGGAGGGCAGTGAAGAACTAAAACAACAAAGTTGTGATATTTTTAAAAATTCCTATAATTTCCTGAAGTATCATGTACCTGAGTCATCATGAGGAAATTTAGATTTCTAAAAATCAGATTTTTAAGTCTGGGCTCATCACAGTGAATCTCTCTTGGCTAATGGACACAATGATTTATAGGACCCATTGTGGACTTATTTTACTGAAAACGAATTCCCCTATAGGTGCTTATGTGTCTCCATTGCTGGTGAAAGAAACCAATGGAGTCATACTCAGAGTTAGATACCTAACTCTAGATGACTTAATCACAACTGATGAATTCCACACCATGTGTCCACTGCTCCACAATAAATATAAGATAATTTGAAACAATGGGACTGAGACGTGTAGGTTTTCATTGTGACTCCCCATTCATTACCTTATCCACTAGACCACTAAGCCAGAAAATGTAACTCCTGCAAAAGCAACAACTGAAGAAGCTTCAGTTTCAGTTTTATTAAATGTTGCTGAAGAAGTCAGGGATGTGACTTCTCCCTGCTGTGTAACATGGTGAATCTCAATCTGAAGATGTGCAGCCACTGACTGGGAAATGTGGTTGTCAAGAAGAGCAAGCAGCTGTTAGCTCATAAACATTTGGGGCCACTCTAAAAAGAAGGTATGAGTCCTCAGAACATTCTGTGACTGCTTGAGGGGCTCAGATACTGAGCCTTGTGTGGGATGAAGGGTTTTGGGTGGAATGTCAGACTCAGAGCAAGACATGATGGTCAGCAAAGGATGTAGAAGACAGGAAAAGCAAAAGGGCAGACTGCCCTTCTCTATATGTTGATGTAGCTGGTGATTTTGGGGCCAAAATTTCATTAGAAAGTAAGAATTGTTGAGATATCACTCAACATTGCCTTTTCTTCTGTGTAGGAGACTTCTAAATGCAGAAGGAGACTGAGAAGCAGCATTTTGCTGTCACAGTAAGTACAGAACACCTCTCAGGTTCATAACCAATACTTTGTTCCAAAGAGTTCTGTATTTGTCATTTTCTGTCCTTAACATTATTCTGTCAGTGTTACCAATAATTTAGCTCATTTATGTCTGAATTCTGGGAAAAAAACTTGATAAATAAAGAAAACATATATGACTATTTCCACTGAATGCAACAACATTGCTTTTGCAAAGGATTTAGGAATATATTTATTGTGACTCTATATACATATGTATGTACCTCTGCTATCCCAGGAGAGTGATTGATTCATTTGTAATGAGCAGTGGGTGTCTGGATGTAGACCAGTTGGTCAAATTGTCGCCATGCTGCCTCTCAGTCATTTTGGCAAATCACCTCACTAGGGCAAGATGGAGGGCAGGATGGAGGGCAGGATGGAGCTTTGGCTCAGTCTAATTCTATTTTTTCACTACATTTTCCACAGCTGCCTTATGAGAAGAGGTTTGTCCTCTTCGTATGCTCAGCACTGTAAGCTAGAAAGTTGATAGCAAATTGTATCATTCGCGTGAGTGTGATCAAGCTCTCCTTTATGCTCTGCAGTGTCATTTAGGTCCAGAATAGACAGCTATTAAACAGTGCTGGAGAAATATTTGCAGGACTGGCTTAAAATTTATGTAAGCAATATACTATTAAATATGTATTTTAATATTAGGTCTATTTACCACATAGGCTAAAAAATAATACAAAAAAAACCCCAAAAATATTCATTTAAACACTTGGAGTTTGCCAAAGTACAAGACTATTTCATGTCCAAAAGCACGAATGCCCTTGGGGAAGAAACTAGGTAAATGTGCATAAATCAAAATGAAAGGCCATTATTGCAGAAAAAAGAGTGGTGAGAAACACTGTGCATACAACTGGGACAGTTCTTGGCAGGTATTATATTTAATAACAATGCTTTCAGTCGAGAAATGTAAGTTTTAGGCTATTGGCCCTGCACACTACATCTAACAAGTTATATATTATTAAATGTGATTTCTGTTTTATTGAACTGTAAAGTTTGTTCAGAAAACACTTCAAACTGAGCATGCTTCCTCTCCTTGCTAGCGACTAGCTTTAGCTTCATATGTTATGGCCAATGCATGGAGGCCAATATTTAATATGTCACTTTGATTCTTTTACAGGGAGGGGAAACTGTATGTAATTTACATGAAATCTTAGTTTCTGTTGCAAGCTGTAAAAAAAAAAAAAATACAAAAAAAAAAGTATTATCTTAGATTGGTTTGACTGGGGTATTTTTGTGGGTATGTTTGCCAGATTGCAGCAAGCCATATGTGCTATGGGGAGAAAAACTTCACAGCTTGAAAAAAGGCAGCATTTGAGCAGGTTTTATTCCCCCCTCAAAAGTAAACAGTTTTCACAATTAACCCCACTGCTCTGTTTATACATCAAGTAAAATGTGGAGAGTACACACAGTTGTTCTCATTAATTTTTGATAAGCGATAGCAACTTAAAAAATTACTCCATGGTTTATGCATTACCAGGTCTTTAATTCCATGGAAAACATATGCAGAAACAGACTTTCAGTCTTGCTATATGACAAAAGAGGTGGGAAGCCAGAGAATAAATATGCTCTGATTTATCTGTTATACTGGAGTTCTCTCTTTCATGGTGTTCTTTGACAACACGGACTCATAAAACAGATCATGCTTCTAAGCTGTTTCTTCCATTTGATACTAATCAGCACATATGCTACAAGGTGGAGAAACCCAGTAGGAAAAAATGCATATAAAATATTCCACTGCTACCTTATGGCTATAGCAACAAACAAACCCTCACAGCATATCTTGGCGTTCAATATGTTGTTATGGCTAAGAATTTGCAAACATTAAGGACTTTTCTAGGAAATGCCTAGCCTGCAACAACTTGTTAAATATATATGGCTTTACATTGAATATAATGCAATGACTGTAGTAATTTAAATTATTCTTTAAGTGGATGTTTTGTATTTTTTATTTTTATTTCAAGAGAGAGAAACACATCATTTGGCTACTCTCATTAGGCAATTTTAAGATATTGAAATTTACAGCTATCATCTTTTAAAGTGACACTGATGTCATAAAAACCTGTGGGTAATGAAACAATATATAGGTAATAAGCTGAAGCCTAGATATGTAATGCTGTGTACCTAAAGATAGATGCTCTTTCCATCTATATTTTATTGCTAAATAAGTGAGATGATTTAAAAAAATAAGACCCTGATGTACTCAGTGGTCATAAAAATCAGACCAATTATTTGTCATTTAATTGCTTTGAAGGTTATATTGGGTTGCATGTTTCTAAAAATGAGACTAATGTAAAAATTAAAGTCATCTGGAAAGCCTGAAGTAGGAAGACTGAGAATGTTATCTAGACATGTGGTGTATCTACATCTCCACCTAATTTTTATTAGCCTCAGAGAAGTAAAACCTATTAATAGTAAATAAAGATTTACTAGTCCATTCCACTCCACCAGTCTTCAAGATATACATACACAGTGTTGCCTTGTGGAAAACTGACATTTGCCAAAACCTGCCAGATGCAATATCTCAGTAACTATCCAGTTTTTCCCTTCAATTCAGTCAAGTCTGAACAGAAATAATCAAGGAGTGGCAAATATTGCTAAATCATGTTTTTTTTCCAAGTGCATGCTAGTCTAACAAGTGCTGTCCCTTGACTGTGCCCTTGCTCTCATGCCTGTTAATAGAATCTGCCCTCAGTGCAGTTTGCATGTGTGTAAAATCCTCTCAGTCTTCCAATGTTTGTACCCTTGGCCCTCTACTCAGCATCTGCTGACGCGAGCGTCAAAATTGGCTTTGGCCTTAATGAGACAGTACCAGAAATAAAGTTTAACTATTAGATGCTGAGAAAGGGGAGACCATTATAGATGAAAAATAGACGGAAAACAAGTACAGAGGTGATACTTTCTCCCGCCTTCTTCAAAACCATGCAGTCAAAGTTTCCAGCCAGCAGGGGGCGGCTCTGTACATGAGGCTCTAGTGTGAGCCAGATTATTCACTTTGCCCATACAAAGCTGGAATGAAGTAGAATTGCAATAGATGGCTTGGCTCTGAGTGATGGCTGTACTAAATGAAGATCAAGTAAATAATATTTTTAGTTCAACTCTAATGGTTAAATGTCCCACTGTGACTTAAATTTTCCAGGAAAACAAACAGAGGTAAAGACAGCATTAGCTGCAATCATGACGAAATTTTTCCAGAAAAAAAAAAAAAAAAAAAAATCAGAAATTTATTTCCCATAATAGTGGTTTCTGAAGTAATAGAGCTTTTTCACTGTTTTCAGTTAAGCTGAAGCAAAAGTCACAATGCAGCTATTGCAGACCCTGGAAGAGTACCAAAGACCACACAAAAGTGAAAAATGACTGGTATGTTTTAAAACAAACTGTGGGAAGATGTGAATATATAAAAACGTTACTGGAAAAAAAAGAAAAAGCATCCTACAGTTAAGGAACTGATAAGAGACTTATGCAGGATCTGAAACCAAAACCTTGATAAAGACTCTTAGAAGAGTAAAAGCTAGACTTTGATGAAGCAACTACATTTGTTCATGTGCGTGTCAGTACTGACTGTCTTTAAAGTAGGCAAATAGTGCTCTGACACACTGCACACAATGGCAAATTCAAAATACCACAACAGAACACAGACAGAAAGATCCGAGAAGTTCAAAGATGGCATCCAGGAAACCCTGTCCAAAGAGCTGCACGCACAAACCATGACAACTTCTGACATTTGGGAAGCAATACAAGATTACATCACTTTGCTGGAACACAGTGAGCAGCCAAGTCAAAACAAAGACATTGGCACCAGCACTGCTACCTCAGCAGGATTACACAGAGAAAAATCAGAGGGTGTTGCAGTGAGGGCTGATCTCTCAACCTGAAACAACTCATGCATCTATAACTTCAAGTTGTAGACCAGCATAGTTCACAAAATGGGGTCCTAACACTGAAAGGAAAACAATGGGGAACAGATAGGAAACTAATTTGCCCTAAAACCCCCAAGCAACCAACCAAACAAAAAACATGTAGACAGACATATTTTCTCCCCCTCCTCTCCTATTCCCCCAGTAAAAGTGCAACATTTGAAAATGGAATTTTGGAAGGGATATAGAGACTTCAGATATGCACTGCAGTCTCTGGACAGGGAAGCAGAGTTGAAAGATAGAATATCAATATCAGTCCAGTAAAGTCTTGTTTTATCTCAGATGAAATCTGCATTAGTGATTTCTAGAGGTACAGTTCAATGTCAAACACAAAAGAAAACACCTAAAGTAACTAACCAAAGATGTCAGGGACAGCGCTTTCTGAAACTTTACTATCACTCTAAGGGGTTGTTCTTGGAACTAGGTGAGGTTTTTTGTAGGAACACCTCAGGTTTTAAAGAAAAATACATGGAAAAGAGCACATGAAGCTTAGGTAGAGTTAAAAGGAAAATAAGAGAAGGGCCAGAGACATTTCAGCATTTCCTCAGAGGAACGTTAAGAAACATTTTATTTCATATGCAAAACTGCAGGTCAAGTCAATGGAGGAAGAACATTTTGGAAGTAAATTTGGAATAAATTTATTTTGTCTGCAAAAAATTGTCCTGAGCTAGGGTTCTTATTTTTACTATATGACCTTATTAAAAAAGTAACATATCTTAAAACATGCTTATGTGTAACATATTAACTTCTCCTATGTTACAGACTTTATGTAATATTGAATATTTTTCAGTGGATCTAAGCAGTCTGCAATGAAATACAAACTTGAAATATTTGCAGCTTCACAATGTGACTACTGATAAAGGCTTCTGAATCAGTCTAATACACCATACAGTTAAAACACAAAATGGTTTTATTAGTCCCAGATGGCACATACCCTTGATATTTATCTTCAATTTAAAAGTCAAAGCAAGAACTGCTGCACTCCTCGACACTTCTATCGGAATCATCAGGAATTTCTAACAGACAAAAGACCCAAAAAAACAAATTAAGAAGAAAATCAACATGATTTGGTGTCTCAATCACTACCATTACATCCAGAAAATGGTGCAATGCCTATCTATAATCATAAATATGATTTACAATTAGCAGGGATGTTGCAAGATGTGGCTCATTCTCACTTTAGGTTGACTCTTTTGGCAGACAAAAGTTATAAAGCCATTTTCAAGTCTTAGACAATAGGAATGTGTGTCATTTGCCGAGAAAGGTCTGGGATGGGCAAAACCAAGAGCATCAACAGGCAGACAGATGGCCATCAATCACAACTAGGCTAAGATGTTCATTGTTTTCTGATGGCAAAGCTGCTTGTATTTCAGGGTAAATGCACAACATTTCCCTCAAAGTCTAACCAACCACCTTTAAGCAGTGTTAACACATTAATCATAAATATTTGGAATACTGTGTGGGACTAACAGTATTAAACATTATAAGTGGCACAGGGTGTTCATAGAATAATATGCAATAAGGAAAAGGATTCTCCATAAAAACTTTGTACTAGCAGCTCAGCTTTCACAGAGTTGCATTGTTGGCCCTAACTTCAGCCATTTGAATTTCACTCTTTGTGATTTTTAATTTAAATAAAACCCAGTCATCTGCTGCCATCTTGTTTATAGCAAGACCTTACTAAGTGCCTAGATAACAGCTCAGTAGGAGATCCTTTGGTTAAATGTACTTTATATACACATGGGTAGGTCTCCTTCAAGCTCCACAATTCAATTTACTCCACACTACAGTAATTCAATCTGATCCCCATTCAGTTACAGTGCTTCTCAGCGTAGCGCTGACAATATTTCCATGTTTTTCAGAACTCCTGCTAATCTTAATGCCTTACAGATTTACTGAGGCTGCCTTTTTCAATATGACCTGAGCAACTGTACCTGTGGGAATGCTTGAAAAAATTATAATTTTTGCACATTTTTCTGTTTAATTCTAACTGTATTTGTGAAAAGAGTTCTTCCTTGATTATTTATCTTAATTCCTAAGGTATTTGGAAAGGAAGGATTTATTTTAGGATCACACGTCTTTGTTATGGTAATGTTGTTGCTCTTATTTATGAAAGCTGTGAAGAATCACTCAGGCAATAGCTGAAATTGTTCATGTGTTTATCTTTGATTTGTTAATGCATTGGTAGATACCAGGTTGTTTATTAGTAGTCGTAAGTCATAGGACCGCCCATCATTTCTGTTAAAAAGTAGACTAGGAGCCTGTGACACCAGTAGTATAAATTTTACACTTGGTTTTCAAGGATTATATATGCTTTAGCTTCTCATTAAGGCTGCTTGCATGGGTCTTGGTAGTGAATTTGCTTTACCTTCATTGATCTTCTAAATATATTTCCAGCCCACAAAACACTGTTGCCATATTTATACAGTTCTTCAGATTCATGAATCTATTTTCTGCAATTTCACATGTAATTATGAAGTTCAAAGAGTGCACTAGTCTTCCTAATGGAATATATTCTTTTAAGCTGTGACAGTGATGTCTTTTTGATAGTTTTTTGTTGTGTCAGTAGATTACATGTAACATACAAAACATATGGCTAAACTGTGCTCCCTCGTGGGGTGCATGATCACAGAGACAAATTAAAAATGCCACTATTAAGCAACACATGTTGTATGTATGTTTTGTGGGGAGCTGCGTTAATCTTATATTTGAATCATTGATATGACGTATGTGTATGAGTGGGAGGGGAATCAAATGAATGTAAAACTCAACAGCTGGTCCTCTGTCAACTCAGAACAACTTATTTTGGAAAAAATGGAGATATTATCGTCAGGGAATGTCGGCACATATGGTAACCACAAGGTTAAAGAACATGAGATAACATATTTTATCAGGGTTTGCTAAGAAACTTTTTCAAGAGAGTTTCTTCTCTTTCTGAACAGCTCATGGTCCCTGCACTCTCATTTCAGTTAAGAAAGACAATTACTTCAGTGACTGAATGGAGACATTGGTAGTTGAATTATGGGAAGCAGTTTGTCCATCCTGTAAGAATTTATGAGATTGAAACATTTTTCACAAAGTCAAAACTTAAAAATTTCACTCTGGGACAATGCAAAGGTTTTGTTACAAATAAACATTATAAAATGTATTATTTTGTTGAAATTCTTCATTTTCACATTTTAAAATGTTATGCGTTTTGAAGCAGCTACCTAAATTCATACTATAACTTTTAAAATCTAGAAATATCAAACCTGCAGTCAGCTTGATGGTTTTTTTTTTACTTTAATCTTTTTTTCACATTGAGTTTGGTTTTAGATATCTTATCAATATACCCTCAGATGATAAACAAAGAAATAAATTACAAATAAATAATTTACAAAGAAATAGATCATACAAAGTATTGTAAAAGGATATAGCCCCCATCTTGAAGAAATTTGCAAAGCAATTGAAATAATGAAGAATGCTAGAGCTCCTGGATCCAGCAGAGACATTTAAATTTGGAGACATGAATCATATTTAAATATGTAGTTAATTATACAAATTCTTTAGTGACATATGGAAAACTGAATAGTAATTATAGCTCATTACTATCTACATCAGTAAAGGCAACAATTCAGATTTGGCAGTTACCTCTCACATCAGCATGCATGAACTCAAGACTTCATCAGCGGCTCCACAACTCCATCAGCTGTAAACTATTGAAGTAGTTGTGTGATCTCAGTCACAAAGTACAGCTGATGGACTATTTGTAGGTAGCAGCTGCAGAATAAACAGCACTGGATTTCTAATACTGTCCGTCTAATACTGTCCGTAGTCCGTGTGTGAAACCGTAACTGCTGTCAATAGAACTGGAGTCTGGCTACTGCTGTCTAATCTGTAGTTCCAATATAATCCCTAATCTAATCCAGTCATAAATGACATTTATGTGACCAAATGTCTATCTCTATGGTGTAGAATAAGTCACTGGAGGGTAGAGTGATGTCTACCTAACCTGCTATGGACATCAATGTAAAGATATGATGAATAATCTTTTGGCTTCATTGACTACATTTACTGGACAAAACTTTGCTGTTTAAGAAACTATAAAATGTACTTTTACAATGTCTGTCTTTGGTCATCATACACAAAATTTTTGTATGCCTCTCATGTTACCTATGATACGAAACATAATAGTGTGACAGCTCAGCTGCTATGTTCTATTAATGGGATCCCAACATGAGATCTCAGTTCTGGCATGCAGGTACATTTGTAGTTATTTGGAAACCTGATGAACCTGGTAGATGCAACAGAAACCCATGAGGTATGATCTTCTGTGTGCTGAAGAATATATTTTAAAGAGCTTACAGGGGAGAACATGCATGACTAAGGCAGTCAATTAGGGAAAGAGATACACACAAAACTGTGATAAAAAAAAAAAGCAAATCAAGAATGTATATAGGAGACTGCAAGAAGAATCAAGAAGTAAAATTGGCAGCATAATATTGCAAACTATCAACTCAATCATATACATGGAACAGAAGACACTAAAATGCCTAAGCCATTGCTGCATGATCAACTAAGAAAAAGAACCCAGAATCAAAGGGAACATATGAAGCCTAAACAAAAATAATACAAAATGGGAGTCAGTACCTGGGAAATGGCAGCAGATAGACGCCACCAGCACAAAAACATCAAACTTGAAGGAGCTCATATTAAAAAACAAAATCCAAACTGATGAAACTTGGTTTTCAGCTGGGAAGGATTTGTGGAGGGGAAAAAAAAAAATCACAATAGATTTTGTATGTGTTATTCCTGTGTTTGCATGCTAGCTCAACAGAAGGCTAAGGGATCAGTATAGTAGAAACAAGAATGTTACAGATTAATCATTACTGAGACAATACAAGGTGAAGGGATTGAGTGGTCATGTGTTGGATTACAGACAAAACAGCCATTATCTTGTAAAGGATTTTTTAACTTTCCCCAATATACAGCCTTTCTGTTTAGTCTGGGTCACTGTATGCCCATTTCTGACAGATTTGGGCTAACTGGTGGAATTCCCACCGCAGGCTACCATGAAGGATGTACAAACCCACCTGAATTTTAAACAGCATTATGCTGTTAGTCAAAAGAAATTTCAGAATGATTAGGGTTGGAAAGGACCTTAAAGATCATCTAGTTTCAGCCCTGCTGCCACAGGCAGGTATGGGAGGCAAAGGCCATAGGATTTGCATGAGAAACACTCTGGGAACAAGCTATAAGGCTTTGTAAATAAGCAAGCCTTGAGGTGATAAGCCAGGATCTTGTTATAACAAAGAATTTCAGTTGAAGGCCAGAGGACATGGGGGATGTGAGAAGAAGTGAAGCAAGAAGGTGAAACTGTTGTTGGGAGAACAGCGCGTGAGCATTGTGATTGGACTATTTACCTTGGGATTTTTAAAGAAGCCAATGAGTTTGAACGTGGTGCACTTGTGGGAAAGTACCGCACAAGGGGATAAAATGTTTTGATTGTAATGAAGTTGACTTTTGTTCTCAGTCTCAGCATCCTCACCGACCTGAGTCCGTGTCTCAATATGCCACAGGCAGGACACCTTCCACTAGACCAGGTTGCTCAAAGCCCTGTCCAACCTGGCCTTGAACACTTCCAAGGATGAGGCAGCCACAGCTTCTCTGGGCAACATGTGCCAGGGTCTCACCACTCTCATAGTGAAGAAGCTTTTCTTAATAAATCTAAATTCAACCACCCTGACATCTGTTGGAGTGACGGTACAGCCCGGCACAAGCAATCCAGAAGGTTCCTCGATTGTGTGGAAGATAACTTTCTTCTGCAAGTAATAGAGGAGCCGACAAGGAGAGGTGCCATACTTGACCTCGTGCTCACCAAGAGGGAAGGGCTGGTTGGAAATGTGACGCTCCAGGGCAGCCTTGGTTGCAGTGACCACAAGATGGTCGAATTTGACATCCTCGGGACAGTGAGAAGAGCGTGCAGCAAGCTCACTGCCCTAGACTTCAAGAGAGCAGACTTTGGCCTCTTCAGGAGCCTGCTTAGTAAGGTTCCATGGGATATAGTCCTAGAGGGCAGAGGAGCCCAAGACTGTTGGTTGATATTCAAGGATCACCTGCTCCAAGCTCAGGAGTGTTGCATCCGAACTAGAAGGAAATGCAGCAGGAGGGCCAGGAGACCTCCTTGAATGGATAAGGAGCTGCTCAGGAAAATTCAAAGGAAAAAAGAGGCTTATAGAAGGTGAAAGCAGGGACAGGCAGCCTAGGAAGAATACAGGGATGTTGTTCAGGAAACTAGGGACCAGGTTAGGAAAGCTAAGGCCCAGTTAGAATTAAACTTGGCTAAGGATGCTAAGGATAATAGGAAGGGATTCTATAGGTATGCAGCGAATAAAAGACGGACTAGGGACGACGTAGGCCCTCTCCGGAAGATATTGGGAGAGCTGGCTGCCTTGGATTTGGAGAAGGCTGAGGTTCTTAATGACTTCTTTGCCTCGGTCTTCACTGGCAAAGTCTCTGACCGCACCACCCAAGTCTTGGAAGGTGGACACAGGGACTGTGAGAATGAAGATCCTAGGCTCACTGTAGGAGAGGATCTGGTTCGAGACCATCTTAAAAACCTAAACGTACACAAGTCCATGGGACCTGACGACATCCATCCGCGGGTCCTGAAGGAGCTGGCAAATGAAGTTGCTAAGCCACTGGCCATCATATTTGAAAAATCATTGCAGTCAGGTGAAGTTCCCGACAACTGGAAAAAGGGAAATATAATCCCTATTTTCAAGAAGGGGAAAATGGATTACCCAGGGAATTACAGACCAGTCAGTCTCACCTCTGTGCCTGGCAAAATCTTGGAGCAGAATCTCCTGGAATGCATGCTAAGGCACATGAAAAACAAGGAGGTGATTGGTGACAGCCAGCATGGCTTCACTAAGGGGAAATCCTGCCTGACCAATTTGGTGGCCTTCTGTGATGGGGCTACGAAAGTGGTGGAGGGGACAGAGCAGTTGATGTCATCTACCTGGACTTGTGCAAAGTGTTTGACACTGTCCCACATGACATCCTTGTCTCTAAATTGGAAAGACATCAATTTGATAGATAAACCACTCAGTGGACAGAGAACTGGCTGGATGGCCACATGCAAAGAGTTGTGGTCAATGGCTCAATGTCCAGCTGGAGCTCAGTAACGAGTGGTGTCCCTCAGGGATCGGTGTTGGGACCGGTCTTGTTCAACATCTTTGTTGGTGACATGGACAGTGGGATTGAGTGCGCCCTCAGCAAGTTTGCCGATGACAGCAAGCTGTGTGGTTTGGTTGATACATCAGAGGGAAGGGATGCCATCCAGAGGGACCTTGACATGCTTGTGAGGTGGGCTGATGCCAACCTGATGAAGTTTAACTATGTCAAGTGCAAGGTCCTACACCTGGGTTGGAGCAATTGCAGGCACAGCTACAGGTTGGGCAGAGAAGAGATTCAGAGCAGCCCTGCGGAGAAGGACTTAGGGGTGTTGGTCGATGAGAAAATGAACATGAGCCGGCAGTGTGCGCTCGTAGCCCAGAAAGCCAACTGTATCCTGGGCTGCATCAAAAGGAGTGTGACCAGCAGGTTGAAGGAGGTGATCCTGCACCTCTACTCTGCTCTCGTGAGACCTCACTTGGAGTATTGTGCGCAGTTCTGGTGTCCTCAACATAAAAAGGACATGGAACTGTGGATGACTTTCTGGCAAGGAACGGCCATGTACCCAGATCAGCAAGTGCCTACATAGAGTTCGACATGAACAAAGGAACAACAAAAGGTGAAGGAGGATGGGAGCGAGGCAATGGGAGTGAGAATCCCAGCAAGATAAGAAGGAGCTGGAATTTACTGAGTTGCTAGATTGAGGACTGTTGGAAAACTTTGAAGGTCAGGTTCTCACACCTGTGCTTAACCAATTATATGTTAGTTGTTAAGGGCCTCACAGATACGGATCCAATCACAATGGGCCAAGTTAGTGCAAACAACTTTAAGAAATAGCATATAAAGAGTTAGTTTTCTGTAATAAATGGCTTTGTCTGATCACACTGATCTCCGACTGAGTCCATTCTGCGACATGGAACTGTTGGAACAAGTCCAGAGAGGGCCATGAGGATGATCAGGGGACTGGAGCACCTCCCGTATGAAGACAGGCTGAGAAAGTTGGGGCTGTTCAGGCTGGAGAAGAGAAGGCTGCGTGGAGACCTCATAGCAGCCTTCCAGTATCTGAAGGGGGGCCTACAAGAATGCTGAGGATGGACTATTCATCAGGAACTGTAGTGACAGGACAAGGGGTAACGGGTTAAAACTTAAACAGGGGAAGTTTAGATTGGATCTAAGGAAGAATTTCTTTACTGTAAGGGTGGTGAGGCACTGGAATGGGTTGCTCAGGGAGGCTGCGAATGCTCCATCCTTGGCAGTGTTCAAGGCCAGGTTGGATGAGGCCTTGGGTGGCATGGTTTAGTGTGAGGTGTCCCTGCCCATAGCGGGGGGGTTGGAACTAGATGATCTTAAGGTCCCTTCCAACCCTATCTATTCTATGATTCTATGGTTCTATGATTCTAAATCTCCCCTCTTTAAGCTTAAAGCCATTGCACCTTGTCCTATCACTACATGGCCTTGTAAAAAGTCCCTCTCCAGATTTCTTGTAGGTCCTCTTTAGCTACTGGAAAGCTGCTTTAAGGTCTTCCTGGATCCTTCTATTCTCCAGGCTGAACAAGCCCAAGTCTCTCAGCCTGTCTACCAGAGTGTTACATGTTGTAACAAGCTTATATGAGACTTGCAGTTGCAATTTTTGATGCCTTCATGTTGTCATCAACACAGAATCACAACAACAAAAAAAAAAAAGTAATGTTTACAAAGTTTAGAGAAACTAAAGTAAAGAGAGCTTTAAAAAGGAGCAAAGGTTTCAGCAGCTTTAGAGGTTCCAATGTCCTCTGATTACATATGTAGCTGATGAGGAATACAACGGGGCTTATTAATTGGCTATTTTTAGTCATATGTTAAAGTCATAGAAGCCACACTGCCACTGGTTGCAGCAAAAAATGTAAGCAGCAAGTCTGGGGTTCAATAAGTCCTACTTTTCTGAGGAGTCAGTCACATATGTAAAAAACTTCTGACCTATTCTGTTTGGTCTAAGCTTTTGGGTTCACACCATATCCTGCTTGTTTTCCAAGCAAGATATTTCCCTGTATGTGGACATTCTGTGTTATGGATGGTTATTAATAACAGATCACTAATCTCTGGAGCTCAACGATTATTTCAACCCAGAACACCCACTTTGCCCTTCAAGAGCCCCTCTTTCTCTCAATCATAAACATCCAAAATAACAGCATAGTAGAGTGACATGCAAAGGAATTATTTATGTAATGGAGACATCTTGTTCTCATAAATTATTGAATAGAAAATAGCTGACAACCTGTTGAATTTTCCTAGGGCTGTGCTGACTTTCTCTTTATCAACTTGATATATGATTTATGACAGCAGAAGCATCAAGGAAAAAAAAAATAGATAAGAGAACCTGGCTTGCATGCTGATAATGAAACTTCAGTGAAACCAATATTTAGAACTTATAAATTAGGTCAAACTATTCTGAGTTTTGTTGTTGCTGTTTATCTTTTTCAATGTTTCAAACATAATATTTCCCCAGGCTGGTATATATATAAAAAAAGAGAGAACTATTGAAAGCCAGCCTTTTTCTGTACTCGTTTGGTGATTCAAGATGCTAAAGGATTATGTTGGACTCCATGTTGATGTTCCTCTTTCACTCTTATTTCTCCTCAATTTCATTCACAGAAATGCTGTTTGTAAGCTATCACCTTTGAGCCTAAAGCAATGATATGATATCAAGTTCTAGCCAAAGCAAAACCAAAGGTAGATCTCTGAATGCATGAACATTGCAACACCAGCATTTGGAACTGTGCAAATAAAATTTAAAACACTACAGTATTAGAAGAGTGGCATGACCTTTAAAATTTGACATATTTAATATTTGTAAACCCTCTTGCACACAGTGTTCAGAACACTGTATTTTGTCTTGTGGCAATATTACACCAATGTCCTTCCATATGCTTGCTTATTTGGCTTCAAAGGAAAATTACTGCACTAATGCATGACATAAAACACTTGTGTTCTGTAAGTGATACAACAGAAACCAACAATATTCATGACTGAAAGGAAGTTCTAAAGGAATAAACAAAACCTCACGATTTAGAAGAAACTTTAAATTTTATGAGCACAACTTTGTGACCTCAGGTTGGGTATTTCCTACTGGCAAAAATAAATTGGAGGCAAGTGAGTGATATTGACTAGACTTTTCAACAGTTATTTGTCCTTGCTGGACATCTATCTGGAACTCTATGTTTCTATATATTATTGCAAGATGAATTGTACTTTTTGAATACAGAAGCAATATATACGGGAAAATGCCACTGTGTTGTCAAGGCTGCATAGGTGAGAAGCAAATAAATTGCTTATCTTATTGTTCCACTTGTACTTGGAGCTGAGATGGTTGAAGTTTAGTGTGGACACAAACCCAATAAGGTGATGGAGGGCTGGAGATGAAGATAATGGATTTCTTAGAGGCTCATACTTGAGAAAATCCTCACAATTAATTGCAAAAGCTCATAGCATAACATAACTACTGTTAGACAGCAGAAAAGCAGGCCTGAAGAAGATGTATGGGCTCTGAAGGAAGCAGTTTATTTTGAAGTAGCTTTTCTGTGTAGAGAAATACAAATAAATAAAAAAATTGCATATGCTACACCAACCTTATATTGGATTTGCCACTGAACAATTTTGCACTGGGGAGACAGAGTAAATGTTGGGACATTTCAAATTGAATGCTTAGTTACCCACATTGTACTGCACATAAAAAGATATGGAGAAAAGGAATCCAAAACACTCAGGTTTTATTTCACCATTATAACATAACTGTATTACTTTATAATCAGTAAACATAAAAAACAATTGAGGCTTTGAATATAGGTATTTTTATACAGTAAGATAAACAATTAGCTGAGTGAATCAAACCCCTAGACACAAGCCAGCAGCTGCAGGAAAAACAAAAAAGAGACTCTTTTCTATCTACAAACAGGAGCCCTTACTTTCCTGTGCACTGAGCATTTCCTGCATTGCCATCTGTGTGATGGCCAGTAACACTGCCAGGTATCTGGATTATTTAGTGAGCTCTAGGGGCAGGTGGAACTTGATGTTGGCCTCCTTACCAAGTGATAAGGACAGCATTGCCAAGGAAGAAGCTACATTCAGTAGCAGCTTTTCATCTGAAGCAAGGGGAACAAAGAAAGGGTCTGCAAAGCCTTCCAGTTTATGGTCTGGGAAGTGCAGAAGCCATGAAGAAATGAAATATATGAGAAATTTAACAGAAAAGGGAGGGAAGTCAGTAGCTGCCTTTGGGTCTTAGCAAAAAAGGCTAAGGTGCAAACTAAAAATTAAAAAAAAAAGAAAAATAGAAGAGTGAACCAAGAAATGAAGAAGAACTGATGGTTGTGGTTGATTTTGTCCATTTTGGACAGCAGTTCATTTATCTGGAAAAGTTGGAAGGGAACTGTTTTAAGCTACACAAAGTGCTCTGGCCTCCTCAGCAGGGCTGGGCATGGTCAAGGTAGTGTATTTTGCTTCTGTCCTTCTGCCTACTTGTGGGAAGCTAAACTATGAAGAGGCATGAGATAATCAGAACTACTTATAGTGCTAAAATGTGCAAAAGCTCGGCCAGGTCTCAAACAGTAAATGAAACAAATCAGTTTCTGTGGCTCAGACTAACTGCTGAACAGAAGCGAAATGGTACCCTGAAGGGAAAAAATGAAGCAGTTGAATAACTTACTATTTCAGTCTGAAGCTTATAGAAGGTAAACAACATTCTGACATTGAGGTCATACCAGACAACAAAAATGCTACAAGAAATCAAGCTTGCTGTAGCAAGACGTGGTAAATCTGAGTCCACAAGGGAACAGCAAGGAACTAGGTAGGTTGTAGCTTGCAACACAAGTCAAAACAATGTGAACATTTGGAAAATGGGGTGCTCTGTCTTACCCTGTAGGTTTGCAGTGCCATCCTCAAAGTCTTGTCAAGAAGGAACCTCTGTTAGGGAAGTTTCAGATCAAAGTAATTGTAGAAAAGTTTAACATCTAAGGAAGCCAGAAGCCAGGGCAGTCAGAGAGGCTCTTGTCTCCTGAATTTACACACACTGTAAGAATACCTGGAAAATAAATCAGCAGTGGGGTAGGCCAGTTTGTTTGGAGTTCAGAGTAATAAGCAGAAATACCCAGAGTCTTTGATCAGTTTGATAAAGAAGAGGTGCAGCCCTATGCTTTTCTGCAGGTTCATATTGTTTTCCAGAACTAGGGTCCTACCTGACTTAAGTCAAAGGATTCTTAGTTTCATGGAGAAAAGTGGACATTCTGAAGGATACAGCTATATTACCGTAGTTTCCCTGAAGGGAAATGATGCACCTAAGACTGTAGTAAAATAACGGTAAGCATAGCATCTAGCTGTAAATGGGACTTTTTTGTGCTACAGTGATGAATAGAAATACCTGCACAGCAGTATCAAACTCCTGCTTACTTCAGCAGCAGCAGTATTGATTATTGATTAAGAAATAAATTAATTGATAGATTAAAAAGAATGATTTATTTGGTAACTTGTGCCATGAGTCTAATGGAAAAATATTTTTCAGTGCATTATTTATTGATTTTCTATAGCTCTTGGCTTTGATAATTTAGTTTTCTCCTATACATGAAATGAGAATATGAAAAGTGACTTAATATACAGATTTGTGTTGTCCACCCTATATTTAACTTTGCATAGAAAATTTAGATGTTGCAGTGATTGTTATAGAGAGCCCTTCATGAGATGTTATAAGAGAAACCATTTGAAGCATATTTACTATTTTAGCAAGAAATTGTTAGTTACATTTTTCTAGTCCTTTATAGTTGTTTTGTTTAATTTACTTGTAAGTCAGAGCTAGTATAAAATACAGTAAGACAGTACAATGAAGTTATAGCATGTTGCTTTTTAATTAATAATCTTATAAAATATGAATTAGCATGGTTAGCAACTCACTTGAAATCTAATTAACTTGCCTTAGCTATCTCATTAGATGCCTGCAATACTAAAATATTTTTTACAAGGTTAACATATCAATAAGATTGCTATTATGCATTTTTGCTCATTTAATTATATTGTAAAAGTTAGTTTGTCCTTAGATGAATATTAAACGTCAATTCAATGAGCTGTCCTTTAGCAAATCTTTTGATTGCTGACATACGAAATCTAATCTAATTCCAAATTATAATTATGTACTTTTAAACTTAATGTTCATTTCTCATTTTAGTGTCATAGTATATAAAGAGTCTTAAATACCTTTTAGATGTTTTTAAAGAAGGAGGCATATGGTTGAATGTTGCCTTCGCGTAGGCTTAGCGACCTGGTTCAGGAACGTCACGGCGACCAGCCCTGGGCCGCTCGGGCCATAAGCTCACTAACACCAATGTGGTGGACAGCAAATGGCGTTTATTGCTTGATGGCACGGTGTTATATAGCTTTGGTTTACAACGTCACATCCGTCTGCTAACATCATAAATCAAGTGCAATTGGCTACTAGGAGAGGGGCCCTATCTTTCCGTACAGCGCGATATCTTCCGACCATCAGACCCTGGCTACCCACATTTCCCCCCTCCCTATGCATAATTATATAACCTAAACAATAAGCTTAAAAAACACTAAGAACACTATACCCAAAAGGGATCTTATTTAGATTGCACACCTTAAAATAAGTCTACGCTATAAAGCACACTCCTGAGTAAAGACAGAAGGCACATTAGGTAGTAGATAATGAAGAGGTATACTGAAAGAACGAGGTAGAGTTAAAGGTAACTAAAAAGACAAGATCTCTGTGAGGTGATAAAGTTGAACTTGAACCTATATGCTCTGGGAAGACCGTCAGTAAAGTGGCTCCGAAAGGCATCACTGCTGTGTGAGGTGACAGACTCAACCCTAGCGGGCGTCCCCGCGCAGGTAACGTTGACCTGACTGTGATGAGCTTATGTTCCCTTCACTCAGCGCGAGGTTCGAGTGTTTCAATTGTTTTAAAAAGTGCACACCTGTTACCACGTAGGGGGCCAGTCTACGCGGTAAGAGGAAATGACAATGACTAAAAAGGTCTCCCAGAGGTTCGGATTTGTCCGAACAGCTAAAGTGAAACATAATAACTTGAGGTATTATTAACTAAAAATAGTACTAAAGTAATTGTCGACGTTCTACGAGCATAATATTAACCGTTTCTAACCGGCTCTTAAACGATACAAGCTTATTCAATATACAGGGTCCGAAGATCAGAGCTAGGAGAATTATTATGATTGGTCCCATCAGGGTAGATATTAAGGAAGTCAACCATGGCGATTGGGTAAACCAGGATGTATACCAACTTTGCAGTGCTTCTCGTTCCCGTCTTCGTTTTTCCAAACCCTCTCGTAACTTTGCCATGGTGTCTCCTACCTCTCCAGTATGGTCCGCATATACGCAACATTCTTCTTTCAATGCAGCACACACTCCTGCTTGTTGAAGAAACATCAGATCTTGACCTCTACGGTTCTGTAGCACTACTTCAGATAGTGATCTAACTGATTGCTCTAATGCAGTTATAGATTGTTCGATTCTGGCTAGATCCTCATCGACGGCCATTCTCAAAGCGTGAAATTCTGAACTCTGTTGCACTAAAGATGTTACGCCTGTACCTAATCCTGCACCTCCCACTAATAGTAGGGTAGCTATTGTTATAGCTGTAAGGGGTTCTCGTTTTAACAAATGGTGCTCCGGGGTAAGATGTGAGCGATAAACAAATTCTTCAGGATGGTAAATTATCTTGGGAATTATAGACACTTGGACACAGTATTCCGCCAATTTGTTAAAGTTGTCTAAGGA
Source organism: Psittacula echo (assembly GCF_963264785.1). Taxonomy (NCBI): domain Eukaryota; kingdom Metazoa; phylum Chordata; class Aves; order Psittaciformes; family Psittacidae; genus Psittacula; species Psittacula echo. The sequence continues at coordinate 20,870,961 of NC_137737.1, read as the reverse complement.
TAAACAAGGTGTGACCCCAATAATAGAACAGATCCATTTAGCATTGGTGACTGGTATTAACCATTTTGCTGAGATATTATCCTGTATCATACTGACACACAACTGTTGTTTGTTGTCTGGGACAGCACCCAGACATACACCGCTTCCTACTACCTGTGCTAGTGTTATGCTTTGTTTTTCCATCTCCCATGTACATTGGGGCGGATTTGTACCATTTGCTAGAATAGGTATGTCACTTACTCCTACAGCCTCATAAAAGGGTGGTTTTATTCCATAGCATAGCCAGCAATGCTCTGTAAAGTTCGGATGGGTCTTGTTTAATACTCGATAGCTGGCCTGCATCATTCCCCAGAGAGGATCTTCATAAGGAATTGTATTGGTGTGTGGTCTCACTGTGTTACGTATTACTGTGGGTGCGGTGCTATATTTTGCTGTAGGTACATCAGGTTCAGTTAGTTTTCTGACTATAGGATTTTGACCAGGGGTTGGTAGGAGTGTTTTACCAGCAAATGTTAGTTTAGGGTGTACTGGCAATGGATCAGCCGGAATCAATGTTTTTTGGATACGAATGCGGCCACCTCTATCTTTTCCTGTTTGATAATATCGAACTCCCCACATCTTTCCCAAGAGCCAACTGGGATGTTGAGGATTACTTACATTCAAATAGAGGTGCTTACAATAATTTGTACCATAAAATGTCGATATGGCGTAAGGAGAGTGAAATTCTTCACCTCTATTTATAGGTGGGGGTCTACACCCATAAGGAGCCCAGGATACCCGCAGAAAGGGGTCTTTCCCTGGCTCTGGAATCCAGGCATTTGCAATCGTCTCACAGCCCCAGTAAGCACAATAATAGTGTCCGGGGTAGTTGCAGTAACTCTTTCCTGGATTGGAACTGGGGCAGAAATAGTATGCTCCTCGTTTGAAGCAGAGTATTGTAGGTATTAGTTGGCAAAGGGTGGCCATAAAACTAGGAGCCCCTGACGTTGTTATGGTTTGTATAACTGTACCAGAATCAAATTGATATAGTGTCCATTTGAAAGGTTGATGAGGATAATGAGAATTCGATTCTGCCCTCGCTACAGTGAAAAGCCCCAAAAACATGATCACACAAAGGTACCGTAGCCCCTTTTTGGGAGGGGCCTTTTGACGATGTTGTTGCTCTGACGACGTGGGGTGTTCAGTTACCGGAGGGCTCTTTGGGGCAGGTAAGGAATTGGCTGGTTCATCGTCCCCTTGTGGTAGTGGGAAGTACCGGTCACGAGGGTGTCCAATGAATCGGTCCTGTAAACAAAAACTCACAATTTTCATCAGTTTTGTCCTTCAAATCTGGTTTGATTGATTTAATCGGGCACCATTTAATTCTGTTTTCTTTTTTGACTGCAGCGTATCCCCGTCCTGTTAGGACTAATCTCCACCCGTGTTCCCATTCTCCCAGTTCATTTCTGACTATGACCAATGGGCCATCATCTAATACACGAGTGGACCAATGTTTTTGGGCAGGGCTGTTTGCTTCCTCTCCCCTGGGAAACTGATTCAATGCTAAGAGAGCGGTTGCTAGTAGGCGGGCTTGGTCTCCTGTGGGGATGGTATTGTTGGATTTCAAGGTTTGGTTTGCTTGCTTGACTATGGCCTGCCCTGTGCTGTTATATGGAATGCAGTGTGTTAGAGTGATGCCCCATTTTAAAGCAAATGCTTGAACTGATTTAGAGATAAGATTTGGGCCATTGTCTGTTTTGATTTGTTTTGGAATGCCAAGCCATGCCATGACCGACAACCAATGTTGAATAGTTGCTTTAGAGCTCGCTTTAAGATGTTGGGTGGCGGCGATTACTCCGCTGTATGTGTCCATGGTCACTGCTAGCCACGCTCGAGGCTTCAGTAATTGGCAAAGTGTAAAATCTGTCTGCCATATTTCGGAGGCTTTAAGGCCTCTGGGGTTGACTCCGCAGGGCCACAGTGGTGCTTTCTGACAATGAGGGCACGTTGCCACTATGTGTTTTGCGTCGGTGACTGAAAGTCCGCATCTCTTTGCTAACGCTTTGGCTCCGATATGGAGGGATTCATGTAACTGACGGGCTTCTCTTAGTGTCCACAGGCCTTTCGCGGCAGCATCTGCTTTGTCATTGCCGATTTGAAAAAACCCCTTAACTGGGTCATGACTATTGATGTGAATAACTGATATGGTACCTTGTCGGGTGGAAAGCGCTTCTTCCAGCATAAGAGCTATTGAAGATGTTGACACACCAGGCCCCGACATGGCTAGGCAGAGTTTAGCTACAAACATTGAATCAGTGACTATGTTGAGATGCTCCGTTGGGAACAGTCCACACGCTAGCACTACGGCTGCTGCTTCTAACTGTTGAACCGAAAGTGTGTGGTCGGTCATTTTTACGCAGTGCCATTCTTCCTTTGATTGCCATACCGCCGCTGCGGTTGAAGTCGCTGAGGATGCGTCTGTAAAAACTGTAGGTCCCTGTTGAGGCCGATCCAGGATTTTCTGTGGAAGGTCGATGTCGATGACCGCCAGCATTTGGGTCCAGGGGGGCTTTGCAGCATATCGGACTTCTCCGCCGAATCCGACGAGGGCTATAGCTAGATGCTCTGACATCACCACCGATTGCGTCAGGAGCTGTTTACGAAAGGGTAGGAATATCTTGGCAGGTTCGATGCCTAGGTGTCTTAAAGCGAGTTTTCTACCTTTCATGATAAGGTTACCAAGGCACTCGACTCCGGGGGAAAATGCACGTGACGGTTTTCCGAGAACTACCCACTGTATTGGGTGTGCTTTGTCAGGGGGTCCCTGAGCCAGTTCTCCCACTCCCCCTCCTTTGGTGAAATGCACATACAGGTCAAGCAACACATCTGGGTTCCATCTGGCGAGTGTGCTTGACGACGCCTGTTTTTCAATGAAGTTAAGACTGTCCATTGCTTCTGGTGTTAGTACCTTCTGTTCCCATGGGTGTTTTCCTTTCAAAAGGTCAGACAGCGGGGCCATGATATTCGGAGGGATCAGGACAATGTTGCGGAGCCATTGTAGGGACCCCACTAGCTGTTGCATATCGTGGAGTGTTTTGACATGTCGGTGAATTTTTACTTGGGGTGGAGTTATATAGGAACTCGTGATTTCTACTCCCAAGAAGCTCACGCATGGTCCCCTTTTAATTTTCGCACTCGCAATTTCGAACCCATTTGTTTTTAAAGTTTCAGAAACCAGTGATATTAACTGGTCCACCTGCTTTCCTGATGGTGCGGCGATTAAGATATTGTCCATATATTGAATGATGGTCGCAGTTGGGTCGTTATGTCGGATCGGTGCCAAGGCTCGATCCACTGTAATCTGACAGATGGTGGATGAATTGACCATTCCTTGAGGCAGTACTTTCCACTGGAAACGTAAATTAGGACGTTGGCTATTTGGGAATACGACAGAAAAAGCAAACCGTTCTTTGTCCTCTTCATGTAAGGGTATGGAGAAAAAACAGTCCTTAATATCAAGAACGGCACAAGGTTGTCCTTTTGGTATCATAGAGTTCATGGGTAACAGCGTTTGAACGGGACCCATAGGCTGGATAGTCTTATTTACCTCACGTAGGTCATGAAGAAGGCGAAATCCTTCACCCTTTCATTTAGGTATGACAAAAACTGGTGTGTTCCATGGGCTGGTAGAGGGCTCTATATGTCCTCGTTGTAGTTCACGGTCAAGTAATTCGAGGAGAGCATCCATTCGAGGCTTTGACAAGGGCCACTGCTCGACCCATACTGGATCAGATGATTTCCAAGTTAATTTAATTGGTGGAAGTGGGTGTACGGCAGTGGCCCCTACGGTAAATTTGTCACCCTGGCATTCAATAGGGTTAGGGCGTCTCTTCCTAGCAGGGGTGGAACTCCAGACATAACATACGGAGAGAGGGTGATAGTTTTTTTCTGGCCCATTCTCAGTATGGAGAGTGATTGCTATTAATTGAGTGCTCTTTCGAGCCCGAGATAGTCCTCCAACTCCACCCACCATGGGGGTGTTTTCCAGCATCCAGTGCGGGGGCCAGCTCATCTCAGGAATGACTGTAACATCAGCTCCAGTATCGATCAAAAAGGGGACACTAATAGTGGTACTGTCTTTGGCATTGAGAAGGGAGCAGATCCCCCATATCACTGGTGGATTATCGCATTTTAGTGCCAGGGCCACCCTGGGGTCCCGTTCCCAGAGGGTGGTCCTTGTTGTTCCTGAGATAGAGGCGGGTTCGTTAGAGCTGTCGGTTGAGTTGTGAAGTTGGTTACGCCTTGAGAAGGTAACGGATTCGGGGGTACTTCTCCCAAACTGAAGTTGGCATAATGGGGCCGCCTCACATTCAAAGTGGGAGAGGGCTGTGAGCGGCCCAAGTGCCCCCTCCCCTTCGCGTTTCCCCGTTTAGATCTACAGTCTTTAGCAAAATGTCCTTTCTTTCCACAGGCCCAACACGGTCCCCTGGGCCTGTTCTGGCGGGGGGGGGGCAGTGGGCAACTATTTATAACGTGGCCTGTCTGGCCGCGCTTAAGACATATCATCATATTGGTGACTGCGGTGTGAACAGCCGCTTGAATTGGTGTTAAATGCTCTTCCTTTGTGAGGTGCTTGATCATGTCTGCAATGCTTGACCCCACTGGGAGTGACCGCAGAATCTCTTTGGTTGTCGAATTACACTGCTGGCGTAGACACTCTGCCACAACCGGACCCTTCGCTTCTGCAGGCAGGTTTGAAGAGTCGACCGCGGCCTGGAGACGATCCACAAACTGTGTAAAGCTTTCACTTTCATTTTGTTTTATTGTGGACCATGGCGATGGCTTAGCAACAACTCTAGAAGCTGTGCGAATAGCTTCTCTGGCTGCACGAGTGGTTGTCATTACCTCGTGAGCCCGCAGGCCCTGGGCCTGCGCTTGCGGGGTAATCATTGTTGGGTCTGTGCCCATCAGCCGCTGCAGACTGGAGCCGTGCAGCGGATGATCGGCCCCGACTGCTTGGGCTAACTCTCTCGCACAGTTTTCTTCCCATTCCTGTTTAAAAACAATCATCCCCGCTCCATCAAAAATTAATCTACAAGTTTGTTTTATATCGAATGGGAGCATATCGTCTGCCCCAAAGATACCATCTATAAGGGTAGAGACCATGGCAGAATTAATACCTTTATCTGCAATTGCTTTAACAATTGTTTGTATATCCTTAGGATTTATTGGTGAGTGGACCCTCTGTCCCCCATCCGTCACTCGGACTGGAAATGCCAATGGGATCGATGGGGTCCAGTCGGCACAATCAATCATTATTTTCCTCCAGTCCGTGAGAGGGACCTCCTCCTCCTGTGATTCCTTTTTAATTTGGGCAGGGATAACTGAACCCTTAGTTCTGTTTATTTCTGTTTGTGGCCACTCTAAATTTGAACCTGTCGAGAGCTGCTCCTCCAGACTATTGTCTGATCCCCAGCTAGTGTCTGATTCAGAATCAGAACTCGATTGACTGGTTGTATCTGGTGTCCGGTATCTTTTTGTCGGGCTGCGGCCGCGTCCGCTTCCCTTGCGGGGGGGGGGTAGTCCTTCCCCTTGTGGGCGGGTCGCTCCTTCCCCTTACGGGCGGGCCGGTCCTGCCCCTTGCGCCCGCCCCTCCTCCCCATTGGTTCGTCCCGCCCACCAATCGAGGGGGAACTGGCCCTACGGCGGCCGCTCTGATTGGCTGCCCACTTTTCTCTCGCGTCCCGCCCCCCGCCTTTGTGCTCATTCGCTTTCTCCTCCCTCTCCCGTTCCTGCTTGCTTGTTAAGGCTGGCTTTTCCTCCCCGTTCCCGCCAAAGATGTCCTCGCCCCGCCCCTCGCCTTTGAGCTCGGCGCCATCTTGGGGTGCATAGGGTGGAGGCCCAGCCCAGCCTGCTGTGGCCTCAGCATTCCTTGCAGCATTTCTTGCTTCCTCGGCCAGCCCACCCCAAAAAGATTCTGCATTTGTCCGTTGGTTAGAAGACGTATCGGGGTTCAAGAGTTGGGGGGGGGTGTCGCCCTCCCGAGATACAGCAGGCTCAGGAGAGCCGGGAATGTCAGGGAGGGGAATGTCAGGGGGGTGCGGAGTCTGCGTAGCTGCTCCGATCCCCAGTTTTGGGGTGTCTCGGAGGCAGGATTTCGCAGCCTGCCAGGTTTCCTGCTCGTGTATGGCTTTCCGCAGGGCCTGCATAACTTTCCCCCATGATTTAAGGCTCTTGCCAGAGCCCGAGGATATAGTCTCCTCAGCTAAGGCTTTGGTGCATTTATCCCACACCTCCGGGTGGAGAATATCCACCGGCTGCTCGACGACCCCGAGCTGTAAAAGCCTCGCTACTGCGAGAGTAAAATCTTTGGGCTTACAACTAATACCCCATTGTTTATGTATTTCGGATACGACCTTCACAATGGACTCCATCCTCCTTGTGGGTCCGGGAGCGTCCTCCCCGCCGGGCTGCTCTCGCTGCTCCGGCCGACGTTCACCCGTCCAGGCGATGTTCCCGGGTTTCGGCACCACTTGTTGCCTTCGCGTAGGCTTAGCGACCTGGTTCAGGAACGTCACGGCGACCAGCCCTGGGCCGCTCGGGCCATAAGCTCACTAACACCAATGTGGTGGACGGCAAATGGCATTTATTGCTTGATGGCACGGTGTTGTATAGCTTTGGTTTACAACGTCACATCCGTCTGCTAACATCATAAATCAAGTGCAATTGGCTACTAGGAGAGGGGCCCTATCTTTCCGTACAGCGCGATATCTTCCGACCATCAGACCCTGGCTACCCACATTGAAGAAGAAAAAGCATTTTGTTCAGTTTCTTATCTTGGAGGGAAAACTAAGGACTCTGTTTTTCTAGCTCCGTATTTAGTGACAACCAAGTACAGGTGGAGTGAATCACTCATCATTAAGGAGAGGCTGGGAATACCAATCTCTTACTCCATTAAAGCACAAGCAATTATAGTTCATCTTGTTCCAGGAAATCTTTCCCCATAACCTTTCTAAGAACCACTGAGCATAATTATACTATGCTTACCAGAGAGCTGAAAGGATTTGTAAGGCATGAAACATATTCTTATGTAAACATCTGGCATCCTCATATGCGATATGTGTCTTTGAAATAGTGAAGTATCATATGTGCGATTTCAAAAAGTAATCATTTTAAGGAGTTAAATGAGCAAGCATTGTACTAAGGTGATTGTTACCTCCTTCTTCACCCCCTGTGAGACTGATTACAAGGGGTATTCTGCTGTCTCACTGGAAGTTAAAAGGTTTTATGTAGCTCCAAGGTCAGAAATAGTAGACCTCATAAATCAAAATTTTACCTTTCCCTGGAATTCCTGGAGTTGAAGAATTTTCAAATTACAGAGAGGTACCTCACGGTACAGATACTTGTCACATTTTTTTTAATTGGTTCTTTCAAGGACATCCTGAACATTGCTACAAATAAAAATGTGCTCTAGGACACAGTCATTAACTGTCTGTAATCAACAGGAAGAGAAACCTAGAAGAACTTATCTTTATGTGTTAATGAAGCTGTGCTTTGTTTTCTACAAGAAATGAGAGGAATCCTTTAGTGAATACTACCACCATCTATGATTTTGTAACAGATTAAACTGGTGCTCTGATTTACATAGCTTTTTTGATTTTCTTGCAGCCTATTTGTCTCATGGATCATTCATTACTAATTTTTCAGATCTATATTTCCTATGGTGATTTTGCCCCCGGTCACACCTGTAAAATTTACATGTGCAGTTTACATGTGCTAACTTATAGTATGGCTATGCACATGAACAAGAAATAAATGAATTAACTGTTCCATAATTTTTTTTTTTTTGCATGTTTCCTTTTAGGTTTTCAATAAGAAACTGTGTTTCTAGTTTAATGAAGTATGTTACTATTTAAATGGTTCCAGAGTACCTATTTAATAAAAATAGTAATTTAAAGCAGAATGGATTTTCCATTAGAGAGGATATATATTTTATAATTCATTATAATAGTTATTTTCTGTTTTCAGAATCAATCTAAAGCATTTCTGTATCTTACAGGAAAAACGCATAGACAATAAAGAGTATTGTTATTCTCAAATTCTATTTTAAAGGCTTGTGAAACTAAAGTGCACAGAAAATTACTGGAGGTTTGTTTTTTTTTTTTTTTTCTTTTGTATAAGTAACTGTGAGTTGTGAGGAACAAGATAAAAGTAAGCTCATAAACTATAAATCTTCAATATTATTGCATAGTAAAATGGCTATACACAATTCTGTGCAGTTTATCTGGAAAACCTGATCAAGATATACTGCAGAATGAAATAGCTCATGCTTAAAAATTTATGAGATGATATGGGGACACGTTGCCTACATTCCCCTGTAGCAATTTCCACACAGAAAGAACCGAGTGCTGGTTGACTGTGTCATTGCCATAGTTCTGTGAAGACAAGTCACAAGGGTATATGTTCCAGTTAATATTTTTACTTGCAGTCATGCTTTATGTATAAGTATAGGTACTAATTTCACTAGGAGAAAGGATTGACCTTTTGAAAAGTAGGCTTAGCCCTAAACCAACTATATTTTAATAGAAGCCATGGATGAAGATCTGTATGACAGCCGTAACTGATGACTGGATCCTCCCTATCATCCAAACCCTATGATGCGGCAATTCAGTAAAGTAGTGATATGTTAACCATGTTGATGTTCTTATGAATATTATTTTGGTTAGGACAGATGGATCTTTTTCTCCTACATAGATAAAGACTGTGAACTCTAAGGATTTCTCATTCTGCATTTCAGAACAAGAGAACTGAAAGGACACATTCCCCAGTAAGTAGATCACACTCATGAGTAATTCACAACTAGCATGAGTATCCACATTTTTCTTCCATGGTGGTAGATAAATGTCATAAAAAAGATGACTAGGTAAATAAAAAGTGGAGGTAGAAGCAGCCCAAAATATAGAAAATCTTAGTCCAAACCAATCTTAACTTGGCCCCAGAAGTGCAGTTTACTTCACATGATCAAGTCTGCATTTACAGATATTTCTCTAGTTCAGAATGTTTTGCATCTGAAAAAGGACTACACATACCAAGCAGAGGTTGGCATGGTGTGGAGGTTGCTCAGAATATGGGAGAACATATGGATCCTGCAGTAGGGAATAAAGCCAGGATACTGAAGGTACTCTATGCACTCGATGAGCCGGAAGGTGGCTTATATTTCTGTTCTGATCAGCAAAATATCATTTCCTCTGGCTTCATCTCATTTACCAATGTGTTGCCAGTTGATCTTTGACTTTGTACTTCAGGTAAGCACAATTAACTCAACATGTTAAAATCTTATTGTGCTCTCTGAGCTGTATTTATGTGTTTCATTGCAACTCCTCTAAGATACAACAATTAAATAAATTAGTCTTGAAGATATACAGTTATGTTTCAAGTCCAAATGTGATCTAGGATTTCATTAAGCATAAACAGTCTGTAAAGATACCTCACAAATGTGCGAGTATCTGATCTTATTTTCAGAACTAAGTATGTTTCTAACCAAATAATTCTAAATATGTATGTAATTTTTCTTAGGTAGGCCTAAGAATCTTGATCCTCATAAGGAAAGAATGGACATGTACATCCTAGAGAATAGTTTGTGATGATACCCCTTTGAGCATAATTTTTCAAGTGATGATATAAAGAACTTTTCATTATCTGTTCCATAATTAAGAGGAGCTGATATAAGTGGTATGAAAATTTACTTTCCCATCTGTCTTTGGTCATTCTTTCATGTTTGTCCCATGGGACATATCATTTTCTTAATACTTTGGTTTCTTCATTTTTTTAAGTCCACAAACTAAACCAGACGTTTCTTGTATTATTTTCTAGACATTATCATGATCAGAGTACTTCAGACTGTGGCAAATGCTTACATTTATGATAAACAGATTTTCAGAATTATTTTTAGAAAGACGAAGAGAATAATAAGATGTGGCTTCTCTGGCAATCAAAATCTCGTTTGACTAAAGAAGGGAAAAAGCGGTTGTTTTGTGAATAGCCTTCATATGTTCCCCTTTTGATTCAAACTGTGTGCTGGATTTGAAGTGTGTTCTTACAGTGAAATCCATCGAAAAAAAAAAAAAAAACTTAAAAAAAGATTCCCATATCTCTGGTCCACATAACCTTAAAAACAAGGGAAAGTAAATTATTAATTAGGGAGCACAGTCTCCTCAATTTGTTCAAGAAAGTTATTCCTTACAAGTAGCCTTGCCTAAGGTTAATTTACAAGGTACATATCCTATGTGGTACAAGTGAAGAAGTAAAAACTTTATCTTAAAGATATTGTCGGCTCACTTCCTGTGAGGATGGGTAGCATTTGTACAAGAAGCCTACTTAATTTCATTAAGGGTGATGGTGAAAGAGGCTGGTCACAGTTACGTGCATGATAGATTATATCATAATCCATAAGACAGCTTGCCTACCCCTCTGGAACTCATCTCCAAGTTTTAATTTTTGGATATTCTCAGAATTTCTACCCTTAGCAATTATAACTGTCTAAATTAATGAGTTAAAACTCGCAGTAAAAGCTAAACGTAGGTATTGGTCCTTTTGGGTAAGCAATCATCTTTGTAATTATATATTAAGTAATTGCTGCACAGCTCTCTTGATCTGAAAAGAGGTTAGATTCTAAAAGAAAAAAAATGTTAAAGAAAGCTGGTACTTTAAAAAGCATACTAATCACATAAGCACAACATGTCACACCACAGGGAAAGACTGAGAAACACAGTATGAGTTTACCTGGTTTCAGTTGTATTTCTTTACTGGCCTCCACACAAGATGGGAGCAAATAGCAGAAATTAGGTCCCATTTTTAGAGGATTGTAAAGGAATATTTCAAGCTAGTAGAGACAAAATCAGAAAGGTCAAATTACAAAAAGGATGCTTCTAGCAAGCTATGTCAGGAATAACAAGGACCACATTAGAAGTGCTGTAATAGTAAGAAGTAAAAAGTGAGAAGAAAGCATTTGCCCACTCCCTCTGTGGAACAAGTAAGCTTATTGCAGGTGATACTGAGAAGAACAAAATGTTACAATCTTTTTTGAGGCAGTCTCCCCTAAAAAGGTCAATTTATAATTTGAGGATTAGTGCAGCTGATCGGAGGGGAAATCATAGAATCATGGGATAGTAACAGTTGAAAAGGACCTTAAGATCTTCATTTAGAACAGGGAAGACAACATTTAGAGATTATCAGGACACTTATGAGTTTGTCAGATCTCTGAGCACAACCTCTTCCCCACCAGGAAAAAGTACCTGGTGCTGTCCCTAAGTTTGCCCTGCTCCCCATTGTAAAACCACTGGGGTATGAGAACTGCCAGAGGAAGAAAGGATAACTTAAGAAACAACAAAACAAACAAAAACCACCCCCACAACTCCAATCAAAAACATTGTTTCCTTTAGAGAAGAAAGCAGAGGAGCATGGGAATTACAGATTAGTCATATTTTGATTCATTTTCCAGCAAAAGTCTGAATCAAATAACTGAACTCTATTTAAGCATGGAAAATAACAAGGAGCTAAATAAGAACTAGGATGGATTTGTGGTATATAATCATATCAAATTTTCCTCTTTGTCAGATTAATAGATCTTGCTGATGGGAAAAGAACAGGCGCTTTCTTGGGGTTTGCTGCCATCAATAAGGCTTTGATACCATCTCAAGCTATGAAAACAGCTTAAAAAAAAGTCTTTGAAATTTGCGCAACACGAGTTAGACAACAGTATACAAAGAGTACTTATCTATCAATTATCTATGAAAATAAAAGGAAGTTATCAGATGGGACTGTGCAGAATTAAACTGCATCCACTTCTATCCAATACTCTCATTAATGAAGTGATATAACAGAAAATAGTGTTGTTAAATGTTAAGACAATCTCTGACTGGGACTGCAAGTGTATTGAAGGACAAAATTAGAATGCAATAGGGTAATTTTTGATAAATTCCAGAAATAGGATGAAAATTTAGGCTGAAAATCAATAAAGAACTGTGTAATGAAAATCAGTTGCACAATAAAGGACATGGGAACAATCAGTCAGGGACCATTTTTCTAAATTATCTAGATTTAGAGGAGAACAGAAAATGTATCAAGAAGGTATTGCTCTTATAAAAAAAAAAAAAAAAAGAAATTTATCTACGAGAAACCTGGACAAAAGTTTTTAATTTTGCTTTAGGAAGGCTTTGGTTAAAATGGTATGCAATCTGGGGCACTACACTTCAAAAAAGACATTCAGCACTTAAGACAAGCCTGACAGATACCAATAAGAATCTTCTGAGAATCATGAGAAAATACTTGGGTAATTTATTTGAAAAATTGTAAGAATGAAGAATAGAAATTGTATATTTTCAAGTGTATAAAAATCTCCTTCATAGGAGAAGGCAACATCTGTTTTCAACAATGAGGAAAACTGGAGTTTCTAAAGCCTTGTATCTGGACTCAAAGTAATACCAAAAATAAATCAAATGCTTATTCCTAGATGTTCTCCTAAAAATGTCCATCTTAAATAAAGTTTGTCTCGGTGATGACAAAGAAGCTACCTAGGAATTTCAACATCAGGTGACCAAGCCATTTAATATCCTTACACCCTACAAATGATAGGTATTGTCCAAGTCCATATATGCGTGTACATACATATAGATGTATACACATGTGCATGTATGTACACAGCATATATGTACAACTCAAACCTATGACCTGAGGACTTTGTTGTCACCGTCCTAGCTAGCTAGGCCCTGGCAGATAAACCTCAGGTGTAAAGGGTGGAACCTGTTCTGCACACACTGTGCCTCACCTAAAAAATCCACTGTGCGGGCTCAGAGGATTTACTCACACTTGCAAAGCCCTGTAGCGACAGACAAGGGACGAAACGGCAGGTGACAAGGTGCACTGGAAGCTGCAGAGCCAACCCTGCATGCAGGTGATTCAGGACGCTGGTCGCTCGAGATTGACCCAGGAGATGACAGTTTTGTTCGTAAACAACCTGAATGACCAAGCAGACTTCTTTCCAACCGAATTTGTGTATCCCACATTGCCCTTTTAGTCATCATTGCCCTTGTAGTAAGCATGGGTAAAGCCCTTCCCAAATCTTCGTTCATGAAGCCAAGCCATCAATCAGTCAATCAATCAATATATACAACTGTACACTTTATGTGTGTATATATGTATCATAAATATGACATACATACCAAGGCAGATATTCATGTATGTACAGTCAGTATTCTCCAAAACACAATTCGGAGTACTTAAATTGTCTTTTCCTCCAGTGCTTAAAGGATACATGAAGAACATCACTTGTAACTTAGGCAACTATATTTTATGGTGTAACTATTTCTTCCTCCCCTCAATATTTATCACTAAAATTATCTGCAAGCAAATATGAACATACATAAGGCAATGAACAATTTTTAATCCAAAATTTCATTTGAATCATTATTAATAGCAGAACAATCCTATTCAGCATTCATTAATGTTTTTGAGACAGGTGTGGTAGTTTTTTCCTCTATAGTAAAGAAGGTTGGTGGGAAATCACAGGTCCCTGTGCAACACGTGAGTTAATCACAAGAAAATTCAATGTCAAATTTGCTATAAAGCCTGTCACAATTGCTAATGACAATAGTTCTTTTGCTTTTTCAAAAGAGGAATCCTACTTTCCTATTGAAATTATATTTTATCACTTAGCACATAATTTGGTAGATTGTTATAAAGTCTTTTTCTTTCATGTTCAATACACAGAACACATTACAGGACACTGGTGCATCTGTCTTTATAATTAGTATATGCATGCCTGTCAAATCAACTTTCCAATGACTTAAAATGTTCTGAATTTCCTTTTCTGGTCATACACGTTCATGAAGGCTGGCTCACTGACCTACCAGTCACTGAAGAATTCAGACTTAACATGTACATTGTTAACTGAACTCCTCTGTTTTGCTGTAAAACTATGTTGTCCAAAAAAATTACCATTTCTAGCAGTCAAATGTATTAAAATAGGAGACTGATATGTAAATTAAGCATGTTAAAACAACAAGGAAAAGAAATATCAGTCTTGGGAGCAAGGAGGAATGTACATTTCTTAGTGTAGCTTAGGAGAATTTCCCATGGTGTCTGTGTGGTTTATGTGCAAATGCATCCAAAACTCAAATCATTTGTAATTTACAATTTTTTGCCAAAAGAAATAATGACTGCTAAAATATTTATTTTCCAGACTATTGAACATTTTCTCACACACAAAAATCAGAAAAAGATATATTTGGAAATGTTGGAAAGTTTAATTTCAAGTCAGTTAAAGATCATTCTCAGTTGTCATCATGTTTCCTAGGATATGTAATTTAGTGTTACAGATTCAGCTATACCTTCTAACCAACATAAACAAACTTAAATCAGAGGGAAACCACATTGTTTCATGGAAGAGGTAGTCCGGAAAAAGCTGGCTGTAGAAGGGAAAAAGGGCTTGATGTAACACAGCAGTTTAAGTAGATAAATGTAAAATTTAGACTAACTCAAAATGGGATTGTTTGACAAATGAAATTTAGAGGATTAAAATGTCATTGAAATCTACATTTCATTAGAAAAATTTCCAGACTTAAATTTATTAGCAAGATTCCTGTGGAAAATTTTAATTTCATAGTAATTGAAGTATGTTCTGAAAAAAAAAAAAAATCCAACGAATTGCTTAATAATTTTGAAGGGAAAATAATTACAGAAGGATCTACCTAAGATTAACCTTAAATTGTCTTAACAATAGAAGTAAGGTGACAAGGCAAGATGATGAATGAAATTGACTTTGAAATCTAAAATCCATGGTTAAGACAATTATAATTCTATCCTGAGAATTGTCCAAAGTGAAGTTTCTTTAAAATTATCAGTGATCCAGCTTGGACATTTTTCCAACAATGGAAAATGTTAAACCAGCTGAACTGAGGAGTAGAGTCACTGATTGCAACAGTCACGCCAGATTCACTCTGCTAAAAATGACAGACAGAGGAAATGCTTCCTGCCAAACAAATCATGTTTCTGTAGAGGAAATGTGAAGAGAATTACTCCTATATTCTGTCTCAGCGTGCCACTGAAGTATCTGTTTGGGATTAGTGTGAAAATGCCCTCCTACACCATCTGAGAACCCAGCTACAGCATAGGTGGTCACCTAGTTGGCAGGATCAGCATCTGAGTTCCCAGACAAATACTAAATGCAGCAAGTAAAGCTGACTGAGGGATTTTATTAATACAAAGATAACCCGAATCATGCTGATGTTTTCCAGTTGTAGAGATTTGTGGGTGTGATATGGAAGCAATCATATCCCTCTGTAGCCTAGACCACTGTTTTGAGTGGGCATTTTTTTGGCAACATCTGTAACTGCCCCTATCTAAAAATACAGCTTCAAATGACAATTTTGCAATCTAAGTACTACAGGTGAAATGATCAAACCTATATGGTTTTAGTGAAATAATTCAATAAGTCAGAATAGTTAATATAAAAATGACACAGAAAAAATCCTTCTTTGATGGAAATTGGTTCTGAGTACAAAATGCAGTAAAAATCACAGTATCACAGTGTCACAGTATGTTAGAGATTGGAAGGGACCTCAAAAGATCATCTAGTCCAATCCCCCTGCCAGAGCAGGAACACCTAGATAAGGTTACACAGGAATGTGTCCAGGCGGGTTTTGAATGTCTCCAGAGAAGGAGACTCCACAACCTCCCTGGGCAGCCTGTTCCAGTGTTCTGTCACCCTCACTGAGAAGAAGTTTCTTCTCAAGTTTAAGTGGAACCTCTTGTGTTCCAGTTTATACCCATTACCCCTTGTCTTATCATTGTTTGCCATTGAGAAGAGCCTGGCTCCATCCTCATGACACTCCCCCTTTATATATTTATATACACTAATAAAGTCCCCCCGCAGTCTCCTCTTCTCCAAACTATAGAGACCCAGCTCCCTCAGCCTTTCCTCATAAGGGAGATGCTCCACTCCCTTAATCATCTTTGTCGCCCTGCGCTGGACTCTCTCCAGCAGGTCCCTGTCCTTCTTGAACTGAGGGGCCCAGAACTGGATACAATATTCCAGATGCGGTCTCACCAGGGCAGAGTAGAGGGGAAGGAGGACCTCTCTCGACCTACTGACCACCCCCCTTCTAATACACCCTAGGATGCCATTGGCCTTCTTGGCCACAAGGGCACAGTGTTGGCTCATGGTCATCCTGCCATCCACTAGGACCCCCAGGTCCCTCTCCCCTACACTACTCTCTAACAGGTCGTTCCCCAACCTATATTGGAACCTGGGGTTGTTCCTGCCCAGATGCAGGACTCTACACTTTCCCTTGTTATATTTCATCAAGTTTCTCCCTGCCCAACTCTCCAGCCTGTCCAGGTCCTGCTGGATGGCAGCACAGCCTTCTGGCGTGTCAGCCACTCCTCCCAGCTTAGTGTCATCAGCAAACTTGCTGACAGTACACTCAATTCCCTCATCTAAATCATTGATGAATATATTAAATAATACTGGTCCCAGTACTGACCCTTGAGGCACTCCACTAGATACAGGCCTCCAACTGGACTCCGCCCCATAGACTACAACTCTCTGGCTTCTCTCCTTCAGCCAGTTCGCAGTCCATCTCACTACCTGATCATCCAGGCCACACTTCCTCAATTTAGCTATGAGGATGCTGTGGGAGACTGTGTCAAATGCTTTGCTGAAGTCAAGGTAGACCACATCCACCGCTCTGCCATCATCCATCCACAATGTTATTTCCTCATAAAAGGCTAGGAGGTTGGTCAAGCATGACTTCCCCTTGGTAAAGCCATGTTGACTGCCCCTCATAACCCTCTTATCCTTGACATGCCTTAAGATGGCATCAAGGATAAGGTGTTCCATCACTTTCCCAGGGATGGAGGTGAGGCTGACCGGTCTATAGTTACTCGGGTCCTCCTTCTTGCCCTTTTTGAAGACTGGAGTGACATTTGCTTTCCTCCAGTCCTCAGGCACCTCTCCCGTTTCCCAAGACTTGGTAAAGATGATGGAGAGTGGTCTAGCAATGACTTCCGCCAGTTCCCTCAGCACCCGCGGGTGCATCCCATCTGGACCCATGGATTTATGGATGTCCAGATTGCTCAACTGGTCCCTAACCCATTCCTCATGGACTAAGGCAAACTGCTCCAGTGACCTGACTTCATCTGAGGTCTCAGGAGTACAGGGCTCTTCAGGACTGCCTCCGGCAGAGTAGACTGAGACAAAGAAGGCATTCAATAACTCTGCCATCTCAGTATCTTCTGTCACCAGGGCACCCATCCCGTTCACCAGTGGGCCAACCTTGCCTCTGGTGTTAGTTTTATCAGCTATGTATTTGAAAAAGCTCTTTCTGTTGTCCTTGACCCCTCTGGCCAGATTTAATTCTAAGGAGGCCTTAGCCATCCTAGCTGCCTTCCTACATCCTCTAGCAGCAGCCTTATATTCCTCCCGAGTAGCCAGCCCCTCCTTCCATGACCTGTTTGGTTTTCTGTTTTAGGTTGGTTTTTGGTGTTTTGTTGTGTTGTTTGGTGGGGTTTTTTTAATTGAAGAGAATGCTGTTGTCCTAATTTCTTATGCATTTTCAAGGGTTTTTTTTTTTGTGAACATAAAAAAATAGCTTCACTGAACAAGCAGTAAACCCATATCTTGACCATTCCTAAGAGAGTAAATCTTTATTTCCCTTCATAAACCATGGAGGTAAAATCAGACTCCTTTCATGTGTATTTTTCACAGTGAGTCATCAGACATACTCAACTTTGAAAGTGTAAACTGAAAAAATATCAGAAGGGAAGATAGAGTGTGGTGTTTCAGGCAGCCTTAAAGGGGAGAAGTGTGTGTGTGAATGTGTGTTCCTGTCTGTGCATCTGTACATGTAAATGGAAAAGCGGAACCTTAAATATTTAGCTGTAGTCAAAGTTCTGAGAAGTTACACCTGCCATTTACACATGGAGACCTGTGTAATTCCTCATTTAAAATCAACTGCAACTCACAAGTCTGGAGTATTATTTTGGCCCTAAAGAAATTCTAACCTGATACATTTACTGCACAGAATGGCTTTTAATTTCCAGCTCCAAAGCTGAATCCTCCTGTGTTAAAATCAAACAGCCATGATAAGATTACATAGTAATGTTATTACATCATAATTAAGATTGGAAAGTGGAAAATAAATTTACCAGCAGAACTGGAAAGTACTAGAGGCAGAAAATAATTAGTTAAGTTGGAATTTGACTAGGACATCAGGATTGAAACAGTATAAATTCTTTAACTACACTATACAGTTAAAGTGCACTTCACATTTAAAGGCTTCCATTTCTAAAAATGCCAATGTCCCAAAAGTTTGATAGAGAATTTATTGCTTATTCTACTGGAGAGACAAGTACCATATTCTGAAACAGCACAAGTAAATCCTGAAAGATAGCTGTCATCAGACTGAACCTGCCTCAAGGCAGCTTGGCTTTTGAATCTAGTGGAAAGGTTTCATTTCACAGGGGGACTTATTCTTCTCTCATTCTATTTTCAGATCCTTTGTCTGGTGGCTGCATATGGGGTCATTCAGTTGCCTCCTTCAAGCAATGAAACTATGGATCAGGAGTCTGCATTCTTAACTTTAATTACGAAGATAAATATTTGCAATTTTTTGAGAAAAGACCTTTTCTTCCTTTGAAAACTCCAGTACAGTGTAGTAAACAGAGGATATGAAGTTGTTCCTCTCCACTGTCATACTCTTTTTCATAAAAGGGTTATGTTTGCTGTTTTCAAAGTTATTATCCTGGAAGGGGATAGGCAGGAAGAGACTACCAGCAACTGATTCTTGATATAGGTGAAAGCTAACTGTATTATCCCTAAAATCTTTCAAGATCTAATAAGGCAAATGTCTTCACATCTTGTGGTAGCTGTCAGAAAAGTTGGAAGAACTAGGCTAGAATGATATGAGGCATGCTGGGCATGAGATCTAATAAATCAGTACTGACAAGTCATTTGTAGGTTCAGCATTTCGTGTTCTTAAACTTTTTTTCCAAACACTGAAGATTGAAATTTTATCACCTTTTACAGAACTGCATAACCACAGAAGAGCTGAAGTTGGCAGGGACTTCTGAAGACTGTCTAGTCCAAGACCTTCTCCACTTTGGGTAAGTCTTCATTGCTCCAGACTTTACCCTGGTGGCAGGGGCCTGTGATTCCCATAGGCCAGTCTTAGTGGTAAAGATTGTGACAAAGAAGATGTTAAGCACCTCAGCCTTTTCCACATTCTTCGTGACCAGGGTCCCTACCCCATTCAGCAGCAGGCCTGCTTTTTCGCTTGTCTTCCTTCTGCTGTGATGTAGAAGCCCTACATTGGTAGCATTCACGATTCAGATCCAGCCAGGGTGAGACTACATTAAACTTTGTTATATAAGCACAGGCTTGAACGTAGACTGTTAAGGAATGTAGGTGAAAAGAGAACTCATGTAAAACACCAGAAAACCAAATTTACTGTCCAGGTTGCTGCTACCAGAGGAACAGGAGGTTGCACAGGAGCTACCCTTAATGGAGCCTGTCCCTCTCTGGTAATGATGGTCTACTCAGTTCCTCCATCAGTGTCAGTGATGGAGCAGTAGCCAGTGAGACTACCCAGGGTTTTAACATAGAAAGTTATTTTGCTGTTTCTGACAGTCTACTGCTCTAGGTAAGTCTAATTTGCAGGTAGTCAATGCCAGCTACAGACAGGGACAAGCAAATAACTATGGAGACAAGTAAGCATGTGTGCAGGAAGAATTTAAATGCTTATAACACAAAACCTGGAAATTTAGATGTCATCAGTGCCTTTTGATACCTAGAAACAACCTGAGTATGTTCCCCTCCTCTGCTGCGGCAAGGAATCTCACACTGAACAAAAAGGAGATGACAAAAACTTGGGATTCACATTACCTTTCAAGGAAGTGAGTATTTCACCCTGGTGGGGAGGGTTTCTTTCTGGCAAAGGGGAACACTGCTGCTCTTGCAAATGGCACAAGCTCATTGCCTCACCTTTTTCTGCAAAGGCAGAGAGGTATGCATTCAGTTGTTCTGATCTGCCTCATGTATGTATTGGCATATGTCTTTTTATATAACCTGTGGAATCAGTTTCCATAAGATTTCAAATCTGGGGTTTTTTTTAAGGTTACCACACTGTGAACTAAAGTCAAAGACAGAAGCTGTTTTAAACTTATCTAAAAAAAAAAAAAAAAAAAAAAAAAGGAAAAAACCAGTCACATCTCAAAAGAGCTAATTTAATTTCTGGCTTCTTTCCCCAGGTGGCTGGTAGTTTGCTGCAGAAACTCAGTTCTTGATTAATATGCATCATTAATCATTTAAATAAAAGTAGACCATATAATTTCGAAGAACAAACAATGCTACTCGACTGCTAATTCAGCAGCATAATTAGAAGTCTTCAGAAATGCTAGTTGAGAGAATATGCTTAATAAAAATGAATAAACCTTGCTCACAGGGTCATTCAATCATGAATATTACTAAGTTCTTCCTCTTTTTATCTTATGTGTGTATATATATATGTATATGCTTATATTTGGATAAACGCAATCTTAAAATAAAAGAAGTGAACAATAGTGCTTGTAATTAGGGTCTAAAGAAGGTGAGACATTGAAAAAGCAGCAAGAAAACATGTCAGTGCATGCCTGACCCTTCTACTCATCAACAAACATTTTCTCTCCAGATATTTTACTCTCAGATATAATGGGTACAAACTGGAACACAAGAGGTTCCACTTAAACTTGAGAAGAAACTTCTTCTCAGTGAGGGTGACGGAACACTGGAACAGGCTGTCCAGGGAGGTTGTGGAGTCTCCTTCTCTGGAGACATTCAAAACCCACCTGGACACATTCCTGTGTAACCTCATCTAGGTGTTCCTGCTCCAGCAGGGGGATTGGACTAGATGATCTTTTGAGGTCCCTTCCAATCTCTAGCATACTGTGATACTGTGTGATATGTTATTCAAAAAGTGTACCTATAAGTTCTGTTCAATCCTTATTCAGATACGCTAGTGGGCAGTGTCATCAGATCAGCACAATGCAAAATGAAATGTAAAAGTACAAAAAGACAAAGATTCTGAAGGGACACATTTGCTGTAGGAGCACACATCTCTATGTTAAATCACTCGTATTCCATTTCATCCACTAGCTCATAGTCATTGTGTACCACAAGAGCTTAGCTATAATGTAAGGCCCAAATTCAGAGGGTTAGGTTAATGAATTGCATCTCGTAGTGCATGCAGATGACTGTAAGATGAACAGAGGCAGCTGAAAACATTAAGGGCAGGAAAGTTAGGACAAAAACTTCCAGACTAAAAGGAAGTTATTAGGTTCAGATTGTGTTTTGAATGAGAAGTCTTAAATAGATTACTTATCAAGCTCAATCTATTGTAATTAGAAAACACCAAAGTCTCCGACCTTATATAAAATCAAGATATATTGATAGAACACCTTTTAATAATACATCAACTACTAAAGTTTATACTGAGGTCACTTGTAACTATGTCCCATTCCTAACACTTTTGTCAATCAATTGGTCATAAAATGCTTCTATGTTCCCATTTGCAGTTCTAATAATTGGGACATAAATCTGTAGAGTAGTAAGAGTAGAGTAAAATGTAACAAAGTGGTGTGTTCACTTGTTGGACTGTATCACAGCACAGTATTTTCCTGTTGTCTAATGACAGATGTGCTTTGTTCTCAGGCAAGAGCAAAAATAGTGCAATAAAGGCTGTTTTTTAAAAGCTTTTGGTTATTGTCATTGTACTACATCTGTGAGATTCAAGTAATCTTTTTGTTCTTTTTTTTTTTAATTCAAAATCAGGTTTCAATACAGTAATCTGCTTCACTAAGATTCTTTTCTTTTTGTCAGTAAGGAATGGGATTTATGTGTCTTTTCTTGCAGTTTTTTTTTAATACAGATGGTGTTTAAACTTAACCTCTTAGTCTATAATTAGAATTTACCAGAAACCTTATTAACACTAGGAAAAAAAAGTCTTCTAGAGGAAAATCTTAATAAACTAAGCATGAGAAGTAGAAAGTCTCATGGTTCTTCTCCTCGCTTTGTTTTTTACCCAGTGTATCATGCTTGGCAGCTCATTAAATGTTTTAACTAATTTCCCTGTGAAGAAAAAAAACCGACAATATTTTGCCAAGGATCAACAAAACACATACCAAATAAAAGAAAGATGGAGTGCTTTATTCTATTGCTACTAGATATAAATATGAAAAATAGTAGTAAGATGACTGCTCATAAAGATGGGTAAGGCTTCTTGTCTGAAAGCAACAAGATAGTCCACCCCTTCAGCAGAAATACTGACTGGTGCTTCTAAACAAGACTGTTAGCTTCCAAAAACTTGAAATCAATTCACTTGCTTAAGAACCAGGAAACAATGACAGATCTACAAATTTGCAATCCAAATTAAGATTCATGTACTGTGGGGCAGGGAAGAAACTTAATTTCAGATTATTCAGTACCCCATAATTACAGCTATTATTCATCTATTTCACAGGAAGTAAAACTGCTGAAGTTTGGCTCAAGAATTGGTTAACAGTGCTATGGAGAGATCTAAGTCAAATATTAGCACAGGAAAAAATAACTGATTCTTTGTAGCTCCAAAGAATGGACTGAAGACAGCCATATGCTTTGCCTGTGGACACAAACTGCTGAAAATTCAAGTCCTCTCCTTTAATTCTTCCAGAAAAAAAAAAAAAAACACCCTTTTTTTCTCTTCTGCAAAATAGTATATGCCCCAGGCTATCAAACACTGTAATGATGTGTATCTTAATCTGTCATAAAAATTGAGCTCTTCAGAAGACTGGAACATTAAACTCTTGAGCAATATATGTTTGGATTGAAGAGAGATTGGCCAGGGAAAGAACAAAAATGATACCCTAAACCTAAAGATATTTGGTGAAATTAACATAGACAAAGCTGGCCATTCCTGAAATCTTTACTCTTCCATTATTTCCTCTGAAAAGAAAAATTCCTGCAAGGATGAAATAGAAAAGGACTTCAGGAATGGCCTTGAGGTGAGAAAGTGAAGTTACAAATGTATGCAGCTGACTGATTTCTTTTAGAAAAATAGAGGCCAGAAGTGACCCTCTTGAATAAATGCAGTCATTTTCAAAAATACAAAGCAACCACTCAAAATACTTCTAAAAGTGGACATAATATATGCTTATTTCAAAGCATATTTAAAGAATGCATATTTCAGACTCAAAGCTATTATCCACAAGAAATTAAATAATCAATATTTGAATCCCACCTGTATATTACTTTTGAATGTTATATCTGTATCTATAGATGTGGACAAGGTAGAGTAATTTTCTTCCTCTGTTCCTTATTACAGCACTGCATAGCAGCAAAACTAAATGCTGCCTTGTTTCTCCAGGGAGCATAAAGACTGTTGATGAATGACTCTTCTGGCAGCTTTGCCCATGCTCAAACAAGCACTGAAAAGGCAAGCCCTGATTCCTGCTGTCATTGAGGCACCTCGGCATCTGCTGGGGCTGTGGAGGAAGTGGTGGGTCAAGGGCAGCCCTGACTGGGTGGACAGGAACATCCAATGCTGTTCCCTGTTTCTATTGATAATATTTCCAGGGCTAGGTTGTACTTTCCATGCACAGCTAGTTGCCTGAACTGTACCTATTAGGCTGCAGCAGCTGAAATTACCTGGCAATTACCTCTTCATGTGTAAGGTAAAAATGTGTGAAGTTCAACAGCCTTTTTGCCTCTTACACCACCAAGTATGTTCTGCAGTAGCTTCTTTGGGGAAGGCTGAGGAATGCGAAACATTAATTGGTAATACCTTTCAGATGCCCTGAAGTTACAATAAAAATAAAATTAAACCATTTAAAAAGTCTTGAATGAAATGATACGGTAATTAAATTCTAATTAACCAAAGGAGTGGTTATTTCCTGGATTTGTATGCAGATGTGTAACTTGTGCTGTTGCTCCTAGTTCAGTTATAAATGTTTCAGTAATATCACTTCCATATCAGTCCACACTTTAGAAAACCACCTTATTGTCAAAAATTTACAGGGTTCTTGGGGGAAAACAGCCTCTGAGACACTGATATTTAAATGTTTAGAAGCAAGCTGATACTACAGAGCTAATTTTATCATTAAATAACATTCAGAATGTAATCATTAATTTGAGATCAATATTTGTCCATTCAGTCTTGCCAGACTTTCCAACTATGATATGGCCGAGTATCTGGCTGGCGAAAGGCTGAACAGTGCTGTGAGAGCTCCTGCACCTGGCACTTGGAGTGAGCCTTCCAGAGCATAGTATGGGATTGCAGTAGAGATGCCCCATTTCTGGACTGGATTATTTGTGTCATGTGGAAACTCAGGTGAAATTTATGAAAATGTACCTTTTGAACTTGCAAGGGGAGCAATTCTTTTCTATATTTTACTGGAGTATCGCACATGAAAATTCCTAGGACACAACTTCAAAAGAGGAAAACAGGAAGGAAATAAGAAGATAAACTTAATCTTATATTCTTTCCAAAGCATGTCAATATAATAATACTTATTCCTTGTGCAGTTATAAAAATGTGATTAATATGGAGACCTGACATTCTGACCTCTTCTAAAACTGTTAAAATATGAAGTGAGGGATTCTATGGTTTTGACAGCAAAACGCCTAACTTCTGAAAGCTGGGTTCGGCCAAGCTAAAATCAAAATATACCATATGAAAATTTGCATTTCCCAAAGGGTTTATTGGAAAAAGAATGAAAAGTAATGAATTCATACCAGTTTATCTTCAAAACCTCTCACATATTACTTCATGCTTAATCTTTTCTTTAATTACACATTACACATTTAAGGTTTAGTGCAAGTTACTGAAAATCAATAGGTTGTAAATGTAGGATTCGTAATTACTGTACGACTTCTACAATATCTTATTTACATAATTAATTTACTGGCAACTTGCATTTTAATTAACCTAGAATGAGTGCTTCAATGAAATTGTAATTTAGTGTGCTAAATTAAAAAAGTTGTCAAATCTTGCACTTAGTCATGCAACTGTGAACTTCACTGTCTATTCAGAAAGATTAAGAATTGTACAATTAAGAAGATGAATTTAATCCTCGATTCCCAATGTATTATCTAAATCTTTGTTTTTTCCTGGTAAATTGTCTTTAAAATGTGGTAATGATCAGAAACACTGCCAAATTAATAAATCTTGCTGACCAAATTTTCCCCTGCAGTATTCTTATTCAATAGATAAAGACGTCATAAAATTAAACTAAAGGAAAAGTGTTGATGAAGAAGTAGTCACCTTAACAGCTCCCCAAATGCTCCATGCTGACACTGGATGT
Organism: Psittacula echo; assembly: GCF_963264785.1. Classification (NCBI taxonomy): domain Eukaryota; kingdom Metazoa; phylum Chordata; class Aves; order Psittaciformes; family Psittacidae; genus Psittacula; species Psittacula echo. Next base: position 20,845,614 of record NC_137737.1, on the reverse strand, counting down.
TGTCCTTCTGCTGGTTAAAATGCAAATATCAACTGCTAGCTTCTTTTTATTATATAAACAAAAAGGTTAATTCCAGCCTAAGAAGATAGATCTGATAGACTCAATATTAAGGTTTTCAATAACTCTGTTTACCAAAGAACTAATGGAATTACGCAAGAAAAGTGGACTTAACTCTTCAACTAGGAAGAAACTTGAGTTAGATTTTTACTGACCTGCTGTTGTGGTTTAAGTCCAGTCAGTAACTCAGAACCATGTAGTCGCTCGCTCAATCCCCTCCGCTTCCTCTCCTCCACTCCTGGAGGGATGGGGAGGAGAATCAAAAGAATGTAACTCCCATGGGTTGAGATAAGAACAGTTCAGTAACTAAGGTATAACACAAACCACTACTGTGACCACCAATAATAATAACGATAAGGGAAATAACAAGGGAAGAGAATACCACTGCTCACCACCCACCGACCCATACCCAGCCCAACCCCAGCAATGATCTAACCCTTCCGGAAAACTGCCCCCAGCTTATATACTGGGCATGATGTGTTGTGGTATGAAATACCTCTTTGGCTAATTTGGGTGAGGTGTCCTGTCTCTGCTTCCTCCTGGCTTCCCCTCCTCCCTGGCAGAGCATGAGACTCAGAAAGTCCTTGGTCAGAGTAAGCATTACTGAGCAGCAACTAAAAACATCGGTGTTATCAGCATTGTTCCCAGACCAAAAATCTAAACCTCAGCACTGCACCAGCTACTAAGAAGGAGAAAAATGGCTGCTACTGCTGAACCCAGGACACCTGCCTAAGTTGTAGTAGTTTCTATATAAAATCAAACATGCAAAATTCCCTTTCTCAGCTGTCTCCCGCTCACAGTCCTTTGTATATTGCATGGATATCCTTAATCTTTGATTTCATATTAATGTCCATATTCTTGGAAAGAAATTTCTTAATTACTTTTTCCCAAAATTTGCGTTATAATATTGTTCAGAATACATTTTTAGTGTTCATCTGGAAAATACCAAAAAATGATGTTATTGTATTCTGTTTATTTGTGCTCTGACATAATCAGTCCTTTCAGAAAACTCATAAAAATTCAATGGATTTTAAGAAGACAATCATATTGCAAGTAATATAGTCTTATTTATAGCCTTTCTGTGAATGTATTTCTGTGACATAAATATTTAGGTAAAGTTAGCTAATAGAAAGCAGTTGCTTTATAACACATAAAACAGGAGCTTCTTGTCACACAAGTAAAACAGATTGACAAATACCATCTCTTCCACCTGATTTTCAATGTGGTGGCTGAGACTTAGATAAAAGATATAATTTAGTTATTTCAAGGCATTTCTATGTCAGTGTATACTCCACAAGATGTAATATAATTTGTCTGCTACACTATTTATGCAGCACTCTGCCTGGCACAACATTCCCTCTAGACAGAAGGTGCTGACATATTAAAGAAGCAAGCAACAAGCATTTGATTTCTGTTTATGTTGCTTTTCTCAGAGAAACAGGAGAGCAAATTCGAGAGAGATTTAGTTGCCATTGTGCACACATAGCTCCTGACCTGAGTGGTAAGCTGGAATTTCACAGCTTTGCCCTTTCAATAGATTTAAATACAATGTAATCTTCAAAAAGAAAAAGAAAATTTTTCCAGAAAATATTGTTTCACATTTTCAGTTCAGATGCATGTCAGTGATGTTGTTTTATAATTAGACATAATACATAGCATTTTAGCCTAGAAATTTGAGGTGGAATTTTTCAGAAAGCAAAAGAATGTAAACATTTCCTTAATGGCTTCCCTTCCTATCATCAAGAAAATGCTGCTTGAAGTATCAGAGCTAAGAGAGCTCTTAATATCAAACTGCCTTACTATAGGCAGAGTATATTTGAGTGTCATACATTGTGCTGAGTGAGGGAGAATATTAATTTTATATACAGCAAGTGTCATGAAGTTCTATTTCCTTACCAGATTCAAGAAAACCCTCCACCTCTATCTAACGTAACTTCTACCTTACCAGCCTTTTACAAAATACTATAATGGATGAAAGTGTCATTAATCTCTTGTCTCCAGACTTAAATCCTGAGATGAGGAATGAAAGTACTAGCTAAATTTATTTTCACAATGAGACATGGTGGTTATAATGCACTTGATATATCATACACACTTCAATATTGGCCTTAATTATATGAGGTGAAAGAATTATATGAGGTGAAAGAACAGGAAAAACTGAGGCAAATACAAACAAAACCACTATTAAGTACTAGTTTTGCTTTGAAAAGAAGGGGAACTCATGCGTGTTCCAAGCTGTAGGCTTCCGCATACAAGTGTTCACTAGGACCTGAACTTTGATATTTCTGTGATTACTGCTGTGAGTGGAAGAGTAGCGTACATTTGGTAAATTACACAATTTTGAAATGAAGAAAAGCGCTATTGAAAAATCAAAGCTGGGGACTTAGACATATAACCACAATTAGTATCATTTAATAGTCTAGCCCCACCACATTGAGGCACAGTAACTGTGTCTGATCTGCTCTCAGATTCCTAAATGTTAAAGACCATGTAGCTTGAATTACTGGCACATGAAAAAGTTAAGTTGCTGCATTACCTATACGCGCATGCAAAGCCACTTGGATTAATGAACCAGACTGCAGCTCAACTAAGGTATCGTAATGTGACTGTGCAGACATACACAAACCATTAAAGAGTGCAAACATTTAACCTTTTTCTCAGCAATAGCTAGTAAAGAAAACTGTACGGCATCTGAGGGTTTTTTTCTTTTCAATGATGTATATGCCTTGTGACATCTCTTGTAATGGAGACAGTAAATTCTCAGCACCAGTTCAGCCCCTTGCATCTCTGAGAATCATAAAAGACTGTATTCACATGAGAAGGCCATCCATTTCTCTCAGATCAGCAAAAAACTTTCAGGTGATAATGTCTTCTGATAATCTAGGTTGTATACAGATCATTACAATGGTGAAGGGGAAATCTATAGTCAATTCTCTGAAAATGTTGTTTCTGTTAATACAGGGTTTGATGGTTTTGAGTTTAAATGAAATTAGATTTCTTATTTCTTTTGAAGTTTAGTACAAGAGGAACCGTTTACATTATCCTATGTAACACCTCTTTCTTACTTACTTGTATTTATCACTTCTTCTCTACTTATTTCTTAATAGCTCAATACTTTAATTCTATTTCTGATCCTCACTTCCCTATTGCTTTGTACTGATCCACACGTAAAACAGAGTTTCAGAATAAGATGGACTCACCATTCTAACACAGCATCCTGTTTGTAGAATTTCTTTAATATCCATCTCTGTATCTATCTATATATCTGCAGCCATTATCTTTTTGCTATACTCAATGATTACAGTGGAATTGTGCTGTTTAGCAGACATGTATTGGTTTACATTAAAAAAAATGAAAAACAAGTAAGAATAAAAGTACCTACAGTATTCAGATTTCTGCTGTGTCAGAAGAAAAAGGTCCAAATGAACATGGGGGGAAGAAATATTGGTAGAAGAGTTTTCTCCACCAGGTAGAATGATTGGGACCCCACAGTGTGGACAACTCTGCTAACAGACGCTTTCCAAATAAGTTGATTTTTTGGCTCAGTGATGTCACTAACACTGGCTATTACAGCTGTGATAAACACAGCTCTATTTAAACTAACAGTTCAAGAGTCATTTTCAGATGGAAAGTTTTTGTGCTTTTCAGATAAATGTCTAGGTGCATATACTGCAAAAGCAAAAACTGAAACCAAAAAGCTGAATCTTCTGTACCACCACCTTACTTCTGAGTGAAATTAGATTCTTTCACCTGTGAAAGCCTAGTTAATTACCACGTGAAATTTCAAAGCACGTTTGCAAAATGTTATAATTTCATATAAACAATAGTTCTTTTCTGAATGACAGTCTTTTTCCCTTTGGTATGTTGAATACCAAAGCTAGTGCTCAGGCACAATTGCAAAATTACTGCAGGAAGTAAAACAGAAAAAGATTCATAATAATTATATTAATCACAGTTGTTCTTTAGGAGGAAAACTGCTTATCACCAGTGGAATAGGATAGAACACACCTGGGTTTCACGTCTTTTCTGCACTACTACTCCATGCTAAAAACTTTCCCCTAAAAGTCAGAAATTAGCATACAGTAATGTGAGTTGCTTTGGGAATTTGAAAAAAAATCTGCAAATCCCCAAAATGCCTGAAATTAAAACAACAATTAAACCCCATAGTTATCAATGTTAAAAATCTATGTAAAATCTCTTAAAAGACAAGGAGCAGTTCTGTAGATTAGAGGTGAAGGCATCACTCACAGCCAAGCCCTGTACATTTGTCAAAAAGTAAAGCCAGTTTGGACTAGCAACATCTGGGATAAAGTTTGGTACATAATTAGCTCATTTATTGGATGAGTTATTAATTTTGATAAGAAAGAAATCTCCTATTTCAATGATTGATAGCCAATTTCAATTGCTTCCTAAAATGAGCGGACTAATATCTTCTTGGAAAACAAAAAAGCTTAGTATATTTCATTTTGAAAGTTTATATTAAAGAATTTGTATCATTGTCTACATTTGCTTTTTTCATGAACTTTTGTATATATGAAGCACAACGAATAATAATCTTCATTGCTCTACTGTTAACTTTTTTGTTTAAAGGGCATCAGTTCTTTCAGCAATTTTACCCGTAATCCAAAACCTCAGAACTGGAGGAATGTGGGACAATATTGCATTTGTATTGCTGATCTGTGTGTTCTCCAGTTCCCTCCCTGCCTCAACATGATCACTGTTGATGTATCAGTGTATTTTTTGCTGTTCAAGAGAGAGGCCAGAAGATGATTTAGCCTTGAGCAGACTTTAGTGAAGTTTCAGGACTTCTGAAAATTATTCCATAGCTGCAGCAGCTCCTTAAGAGTCCACTGTAAAGCACAAAACATCTCTGGATGTTCTAAAAACTGATGCCAAAAGAAGAAGGTCCACAGATTCATATTCCTATTTGATACTTTTATTTTAATTAGGACAATTTAGGGAGCGCTTGACTTGAATAAGGAAGCATTTGGTAAAATATATTCTTTAAAATATATTGTGAGACTTAAAAAAAAGATACTATCTTCTAGTCAAGGTCAATATCTTTTTCTTTTTTTCAAACTAATAGCTGTGCAGATAACTTTCATTAATTTCTGTTACTTTGAATCATGCCCAGGATAAACAGCAAGAAATGAAAGCAGGTTAAACTTTATAAGTAGCATATTCTTCAGCTATAATCCTTGATACAAATGAATTTATCACATTTGTTAATTTTTAAAAGCACTATTTTAGGATGCTTTATTAGGAATAAAAAAGTGTTTACGAGCAACTGAATCCACTGAATACCCTTAGGGGGATTAACTTAGTTAATCTACAGTTGCATCTGTGTAAAACATCTACTGCTCTGTACAAACTATAAACAATAAGGGCTTTCTACTGTAGACATCTTACCAGTATGTGAGAATGGAATCTTTACTGAGTTTTAAGATGGGTTAAATGAAGATATTAGGAAAAATTTTCCATTTCATATAATTTTTGAGAGTATCTTCACCTATGTACTTTTGCACTTAAATATTGTAACAAGCTTAGAAGCAGTCTCTTACAAATGAGAAATGCTGTTAGATTTCTACTTCTTTTTAAGAACTCATAGCAGTAAAATTTATTCCATTATGTGGAAATGCAGAATGGTGGGTAGTTTTCATGCATAGTTTTTTGAAAGTGCACATTGACCAAATTAGGACCTCTTATGGCTGTTTAGAAGGAATACATACAGATCTGTGGCCACTTAATGTAGTTTAGGCTATGTACAATCCTAACCAAGCTCCTTGAGTAGTTTAGTCAGCAAGTTTCTGCAAGTGAAGGATCTGGGCTCTACAAGATGTGTAAGCTCCATCCTCAAGGTCTTAGCCATGACCTTGCTCACCCATAGTAAAGGATTTATTAACTCTAGTGCTGCTGCAAAGACTAGCTCAGGAGAGCCATTGGGACTATGAATCAAAACCTCTTCCCTGTGTCCTCTAACCGTTTTTAAAGAAAATAAGTTTTAACAGGGCTATTCCTGATATCACACAGATATCCCTCCTAAATATATGTTCTGTGTCAGCCAGTCTATTTAAAAAAATCTCCCTCTGCTCTGTTTCCCCCTAGCTACAAGTTAGAGAGATGCTTTACCTATAAAACAGAGAGACCTTTTTATACAATTACTTTGTATAGGGATATACAGGGTATCATTACGTCTATGAAAAATAAACATAATGATAAAACAAGTAGAATCATAATCGGTAGAAGCAGCATCTCTGCTGAGATATACACTTCCTTGCCTCAGCTAGAGGAGCCCTGACAGCACATGCAGGACAAGAAAAGTTGCATTTTTAATACTCAGAAAATGTTATGTCAACCAAGTCACAACTCTTGCCTTTATTTAGATGAAATGCCTTCAACTGGAAGCCACCTGCATATAGGTTAGGATATATGCAGCCTGCTCAGCTCCCAGCAGGTAATCTATTCTGTGAAAATGCATTTCAGTTATAAAGAAACCCCCCCTACAACGCATCTACTGTGAAGTATAGCTAATGTGTCATTCATATACAATCATAAACAGCTTTAAAAGGACATTGATTCTGTTTATTTTTATTTGATGATGCCTGTATATTTGAACATGTAGTTATTTCTTGAAATAACTGGGAAACAGCAATCAAGAGAAAGCAGTTGATTAGCAATTTAAAGCAAAGCAAAATGGAAACATTTTTCATATATTGTCAAGTTTTATTCCAAGCGCCTCCCATTAAAACAGTATTGCTTACAGTAACAGGCTGCAGTGATTCACTGCCAGATTAATATGCATTGCTGAGTACAAGTGAAATCTATATTCAGTTACATAAGATTTCAGTGTTTTATTGTTGATGGCCTTTTCTTCGAACGCGAGCTTTTTGTTGCACATGACATCATAGCCCATTAAAACATGAAACTTCTAGGACCAATGTCAAAGTCTCCCCCCCAAGGTCAGTGGACTTATATTAACTTGAAGCTACAAAGAAGGTAGAGGGGCAAAGCACCCAAGCACATAAGGTATTTTGAGGACTCAGACCATAGCATCCTTTCCTAGTGATTATTGACTTTCCAGATTAAATTTTTTTAATTCACTCTAATGTATGAGATATATATATATTTACATCTATGTGAGAGTGAACTAAAAAAGAAATACGTAGAAATGTAGTCACTTAGAAAGCTCTGTCCTAAGAAATTTTTATGTGGCCATTTATGTGGACATTGATATGTGTTTGCTGAATAAATGGCAATTTTTTAAAATGGTGATTTATATTTTTTCTTATTTTTACCCAGGAATTCTATCTTTATTACAGAGGCCCTTAAAAATACAAATATACTTGAAAAAATATTCATTTGTCTAATAAATTGTTTTTATTCTTGACATTAATTGTTATTTTCCATGTGCAAACTTTAATCAAACTATCTTCAGATGGCTGCCAATCACCTCTCATTGGCTAGAAGACACTGAATCAATTTGAAATTTGGGTTGTCTTTTCCCAAAATCTGGTATGTACTGCAGAAAGTGACACTGAAGATGATTTAGAAGGCAACATTCTCAAATCATAACATATAATTGCACTCTGAGGCTTGCGTGATATCTTCCATTTCATGAATGATATATGAAACCAAGCTTATGTTGTGTTTCTTGATTAAACATTTTTCAGAGCAAATTGAAGATGTCTGAGTACATTGTTAGATAAATATCTTTTTACTATCTTTATTTTAAGTTGATAAATGCCTTTAAAACTATTCCTTGGAAAGGGCTTCATTTCTATACTAATTGTAGCCATGTTTCTCTTTGGAAAAGATTACTATAAATGGTCAAAGGATCTTCACATACAGCTGTTACATCTACTAGAATCTAGATCCTTCATATGCTCAGAAATGTGTTAAATTTTAAACATAGAAACAATTTCACTGTGCTTTCACGCTTGGAGCTGGCAGAATAGTCAAAACTTCATTGTGTGGGACTTATGTATGATCCTAACATGCTTTTTATCATCTGAAATAAAAAGGTAAAAGTATCTGTGCAGTCAGGTAGTAACAGCCAGAAACATAAAACATCTAAGAGCTAAATATTGTACTGGTATATACTGGTATATAGCACTATTAGAAAAAAAAAACAACACACACAAAAAAACCCACAAAACAAACCAGAAAGAAAAAAAAAGGGGGGGAGGGGGAACCCAAATGAAAAACCAAAACAACCCCCTCAAAACTTCCAGTGAAATATCAGTACTTTGCTATACATTCATTTTTTTAGCAACAAGTAGAACTGAACTGTAATATAAGTGAAGAGTGCCAAATCAGATTGTCTAAAATACCAAAGCTCACATTCTTCAGGGTTGCTAAGTGGGGTCAGAAACACACATCTTTGTCTCTAATGAATTAAATATTGAATTAAAAAATAACAGAATTTACCAGATCTTGTCCTGCTCAGTTTTATGAGAAGACATATAAATATCTGCTCACATTTTCTTTGATTAAGATGAAAATGTGACAAAGCTGATAGTGTCTGAAACTAGCACTGAGGTGTGATCCTAGTTGACTACCTGTAAAGATATTTACTGCTCTGTTATGCTCAGATTTTGTGTACTGTAGACTATGAAGTAACTAGAGGAAGGACATCAGGTCAGATAGGTAGTATTCCAGTTTTATGCTACAAAAGTAAATAAGATACTGCCTCTGAAAAAGTAGAAAGTAACAAAAAAGATGATTCCACTGAAGTTGTTTATGTGCATATTGCAGCAAAGAGGTAGCAAAATTTACCCACACTTCCTCCTCACTACAGGAGGGGGTTTTGCTGACACATGCTGGTATCAGGATACCTACTTGTACTGATGTGAAAAACATTTTCTTGAGAAGATACATTTAAGATCAAAAAAAAGAAGAAACCCTAGAAAAGCATATGCAGATGGTTTCACTCAAGGGAATTTAATGTGGGCTCAGAGCATCTGTTCTGAGAAAAGAACTGCTGAAGAGAATGGGATTATACAGGATTTTGCTTGTTGCCATGGGTGGCACACTCTGATTTGGGTTACTGCAAAACACAAATGTGATATATCTGGAACACTGAGGGCACATTTGGAATCTACAATCAGTGCAGCTTTCTGGAGAGGTTTTGGAAAAAGCTCTTGAAAAATCTGGGATTTAGAGCACCAGTGTAAACAAGTTGATTTGTTTCTCCTATTTTGTAATTTTGTCTGATAAAGTTTTCAGCCTGGGTTTGGTCCATCTTTTAGAGGCATTAATAGTTAGCTTAATAGTTCGTTCTGTCTCCCCTGAAAACATGAAACTCCAGGACCAGGGAGTCAGCATCTTTTCAAGAAATTGGTCAACCTAGCTTGAAACAGGGGTTTTTCAGCCTATATCTACTTCTATGGGAAGAGCAATGCAGTAGGAGAAGATTTAGACAGTGAAAAAAAATGGACTGGATGCAGTTCCTTTCACAGGAGTGGGGTGAGATAGGATGGGAGCAGCTTTTCCCCTGACTATTACGGCCACATGGATTAAGGGTCCACTAGGTGACATTAGGTGAGCTCCTGGAGTGTTTCTTTGGTTTATTTTCATCTGAAAAGAATACGATTTGTGTGCTTTGCAATGTAAAATAAACTAGGGTAAGAGGGGGTAAATGGGAGGTCTCCTTCAAAAAATAATTCCTGATCTGAGCAAAAACACTGATGTAGATGCATCTTCAGAATAAGAGCACAGAACTGGCATTCAGTATTGAAAGGGCAATATACCCTATAGCAACCAGAACTTTCTTCTCATCCCAGATCATATTATTGACTTTTCTGTCACACTGGACAGGGGATCTGGAGAAGAGGAAAAAGAGCTGTGACCCATTTTGAGTATTTTTGTTGATGCCCCATTCAAGTACAATTGACCATAGTTCAACTAGCCAGGTTTAAAACTTTCCATGTGAAAAGAAATTAAATGCTTTGCTTTTTCAGTTCTCCATCCTGAGTACTTTTAAATACTGTGTGTATTTGAAGATTGCAAGTCAGAATATTTAACATTTAAGACCCTTTTAGACAATGTTGCCCATTTAATCAGTGTAAACATGTCTCCAAGAGTAACTCAGATGACTTAAATTGGATACTTAATAAATAATCTTTGGTGGGTTTTTTGTGAATGTTAGTAGTAAACCCTAAGCTGCGATATCATAAAAGTAGAGCATGAATTTTTAACCCTCTTTTCTGCACACAGAAGTCTTCTGACTGCTAACAATGCTGTGAACATGTCAAAGACCAAACTGAGAATTCAGACTGAGAAATAGTAAATTTTGAAAAAGGTTAATTGGAACAACAAATTATCATGGACCTCATGAGTTTAAATAGAACAAGAAGCATAAAGCCAGATTCTTTTTTTGTGGTGTACCTGTTCATCATGTTCCTTCCTTCAGCTGTGTGGACACATTATTATCTTCTCTTGCGTCAGTACCGAGTTTATATATGGGCCCTCCATTAAATTCTGCCACATCCTCTACTCTTTTTTCAGCCCCACCAAATTATTTATTGCAACAAAGATTAGTTCTAAGGGAAACATACAAAGCACCAGAAGGACAAATGCTCTACAAATGCACCACTTTTAGAGTGTGTGAAATTTTGTTTCTAAACAACTTGGCAGTGTCCTTATTTTCCACCTCAGTGATCTTCTTTAATCATTTCTCCTATTTGTGTATCTAGTTTTTGAGTTTTGGGGGGTTTTTTCCCTCCTTTTTTCCTCCTTCAACTTTTTCAGCTTGTGGCAATGGTACAGAATGCTGATGAGCAAGATTCATCTTCAGCTGGGTGATAATTTTGGGCACCAAACACTGACTGTGCTTCTAAGGGAAATTTGCAGGTTGAGCAAACCTTAAAAGTACAGTAAAAGCATTTGTTACGCACTCATTGCAGGTGCATCCACCATTCAGCTTCTTTCTGTAGTGATAGCAGTTCAGACAAGGATTTACTACAGCACTGATTGCACCAAAATGATAACCTATACTCTTTCTGTATTTTAGCTAGTATTTTGGCCATATCAGCTGCACATTACAGTAATAAAACAGGCTTTAATGTACATGTGGAATGGTACAGTGGTGATATGTAATGCTGAAAAAAGAGCTCTGTTATTACCATATAATGTGAATCTTTGCATAACTAGTCACTGAGCAAAATTCTCAGCTGAAGTACATGCATATGAACTCGTGGGAGATCAAAGGATCTCACGCTAGTGGGAGTTCAGACTTAGCATTACATATGAAGAAGAATAACTCTTACTTGGCATTCATTTTTATGGAAAAACACAAGCAAGGGTAAATGTTTGAAGAGGCTGGGTCTCATAATCCTTTCTGCATTTGAAGTATGATTTAGTTGGACAGCTGATTATTCAAATCTCTAACTTCCAGCTTCTTGCAGTCAAGTATTTAGAATTGTTAGCCTGTATTCATACTTGCAGCTCAAGTGTGGGTGTAAACTGAACCCACAAAGGCACAATGGACAAGTTTCTTCACAAAAACATAATCCTAAGTGTGAATGTGCCTGTCCTTGTTTATGGACTGGAAATATCATTCTATGCTGATTTTCAATTTCATTGTTCAAGAATCACACTGATAAAAATTTGGGTGCCTTGTACGTCTTAAGTTAGTATATTTTTCTTACGATGGGAATGTTTGACTAGGTTTGTGGGGAAAAAAAAAAAAAAAAGAAGCAACTTTATGTCTTTGCAGAAACATACGAAGTCTCTCATCGCCGGTAATTTTCCACTTTCTAAAATCTTATTTTGTTTACATTCACTACCAAAACATGAAAGTTGCTTTATATCAATCATTTCTCTTTTTGTTTCACAAACAAAAACATTATTTTGTTTCAGTAATGTGTTACAATGGAAAGTCAATAGTGAGGAAGAAGATTGCCAATATGATAAAGTGAATGCTGAGACAACTTTGACAGAGGTGGTCTGCATTTTTCTTTCAACCTGCTTGTACTGAGAATGAGGTGCACTCAATGATTTGGAATTGGAATCTGCACTGAACAAAGACTGCTAGTCAGAAGATCTTGCAGGTTTATTGTTTTAGACTATTACTTACAGCCAATAAATCAATATTCCTCTTTCATCTTCACCATCTTTCTAACTAGTTCAGGAGAATGCTTTTAAATTATGGGTCCCTTCCAATGTGAGAAATTCTGTGATTTTATGAACAGATACTGTTCTTCTGTACCTTAAGGTTTCTCTTCCTGTTTGTAGTTGAGGAAAGACTGATAATAGTGTATATACTCATATTAATTTTGTAACCAGACCTATACAGTGATGGAGAGTCTGGAAGTGTGTTTCAGGACTTTAAGATGGTGCCAGGTGAGAACACTGTTTTGGATATGAACATGGAATACAGGTATAATACATCTATCTTGTTTCATCTTTTTGAGATGGAATTTAAACTTAGATAAATATACCATTTGGAAATCTTGGGATTAGAAACCCAAAAAGAACTGAAAATAACAGTTTTCTGAGAGAAAAAAAAAATCCATTATATTTGAAGAAAATACCAAATTGGTGTTTACAATTCAGTGTTTTTCTTCCTCATGACTTTATGCTCTCATATGTTCCATCGGTAAATACATCTCAAAATATCATTGACACTGTGCCTGAAAGTCCTAAAAAACTTATAAAGTATGAGGAATATCTCTTTCCATCTAGTGGTGAGTACGCAAGAGTGTTTTCTGCTCAGAAGCAAGCGTGATATTGCCAGTTTCTGGGGGGAGATGAAATACCTTCCTGGAACTAGAGAAATTGCAAGAGCCCCATGTAATTTTGTTATCTGCTTAAGCAGATAATTATGAAATAAGTCAAATTTAGCTAACTTACTTAATCATCCAATTGCTCAATTTGGTCTCACCTTACAGGTAGAAACTTTTGGTTTGGTTTTTTTTTTCCTTATTACGCAGCATCTGCATAATGAAAACTTACAGTGTGACCTGGTAGCAAAAGTTGGAATCAGATCTCCTTCCAAGATGTCATGTCCTGTCAGATCTTACAGTATTATTGAACTGTGGCTGCTGTATTGTACTAGATGAGTGACCTACGAGCAAGTGGGATCCCGGTGCTGGAGTATATTTATTTGTCACTGTTCCTAGTAATGCTCCCTTGCCGTCTCTCAAGTTATATGTTTACATTGTCCCTTCTGTTCCCTCAGGCCACACAGAAAGAACTTTTTCTTGGCATAATTCACTCAGGTATGTCATTTTCCCTTCAAAGCGAACACCATCACGCTTCTTTCATCTCTTTGTTGCACTACACATCTCCCACGATCGTCTTAGAGTCCTTTTATGGACTGGTAAGAGACTTTCAGTCTTTTGTTAGCTGTGGCTTCAGCTTTTGTCGCTTGGCTTCATTTAGTCATCTGCTGAATTCTTGATAGGAATATGGATTCTGTGTATTTCACTACTTTTAACCACAAACAGAATTTTACTATGCTTCAACCTGGTAATTTTACATGAGCTCTTGTCATCAGTTTCCATTCCAAGTCGATGTTGTTTTTATCATATTACAAGCTGCTATCTGAACAATGTTTTCCAAATTTGTAGTGTTCTTCTGTTGAAGTATTTTACTAGCTGACATAATTTCAAAATGGGAATTTTGTTGTGTTTTTTTTTTTTTTCCACAGTGAATTATTCATTCTCCCAATATGTCCTCAGTTTTTCTCTGATGTGTTGGGATTTTCTTCTCATCTAAAACAGTCAACATGTTTTCATCAGCTAGTCATTTTTAAATTTCTTAGTCATCTAAAAATATCCACTAAATATAGACAAGATTAAGTGTGTCACTTATCTCTTCAGATTTGACCAGATTATTTACCCGGGTAGTAGACAACCTCAAGCAACATCTAGCTCAGCTCCAGTTCTGTCAGTTGTGTTGTGATAGCAAACTGTGATAGATGGATGACATATAGTGCTTTATTTGGGATTTTTCTGTCTTCACAGGTTCTTCCAAGTATTATGCTATCAATTCTGTTTTAGTACAATGTACGTTAGTGTGTACTGTGTCTATTTTACTTTTTTTTTGTTTCATAATTAATATGGTAACATACTTTCTTCGATGTTAGCTTTTGAGTTAAACTGTTTGATGGAATACAGATTGTGAAGACACTGAGGAGTGTAGCAGATAATTTCTTTTACCCTTCAATACTGCCCAAATCATTCATGCTAATTCAATAAGGAATTTGTGAATTTCTGTTTTATTGGATAGACTTGGTCACTTTGTATATGGAATAAGTGTTTTAATTTTTTGCACCCTTGGCATTACCCTCAAAGAACAAGTAAGGACAGGCTTTCTGGCTAAGCTGTCATCATGCTTCTTTAACTCAGATCTTCCACAGACTTGTCTATGGCATGCAGAATTTTCTGTTTGAGAAGCAAATGTCTTTTGCTTTCCTGCAAGTAAAAATCAAAATTCCTTGGCAACCTTTCTTTTAGTTCTGTAGCACCAACATTAAACACAGTTTGCCTTCGATGGGGTATTTGTCAGTATTGCAAGAAGTGATGGATATAGCTTTTTTCCTCAGATCTGTGATATGCTCCTTTTCTGCCTAGATATAAATGAAAGCAAAATGGATAGCATTCAAATACAATATTTTTTTTAGCATTACATTAGTTCCTTAGCATTGTTAAGAATCAAGTAATTTTCAGTTGGCTACATTACAAATGTTCCAAAGCCTCCTTTCCCACAGCGTGTAAGTAGCTATTTTTCAGCCGTTTCTTATCCAGTCCTGAGACTTTTATAGAAGTGTGGAAGTGTTGCTTCCACTATCAGTTCTCAGCAGTATTGCTAAGATAAAACAGGGTTGGGTTGGAGCCCTCCGTGTGTAAGAAAAATTGTTCTCTTGCTGTGTTGCTTTACATTGGCTTCATTTTCTTATACTTCATGCACGTATATCTTAGACAAAACAATCATTCTTTGATTCACATAGACAGTGGGTACAGCCAACATCATGTTATGTTTCCTACATCATTGTACTTTTGGTTTGTTGGGAAAAAAGAACAACCGAGAAAAGGTTGAAACAGAGTTCGATATCATATACAAGACAAGTGGAAAAGTTTGACATGTAAACCCTAAGCAAGTACTTGGGCCAAGTTGGAGACCTCTTCTAAAAGCAGCTGTCTATAACTGATTTTAAGAATATAATGACACATTAACGATGTTGAACACTTACTGCTTTGCACACCTTAAGTGATATCCAGATTAATTTCTAAAAAAATATGTACCTGCTGTCAATAGTCTTTTTCTTTTTTCTCTTCAACACATTGCCTGTAGCCCACAGACCACAGCTTGATTGCCAAAGACACTAGCTTTTTTCACTTGTGACCTGATTTTCCAGATCTTCTGGCCCCATGACAGGACAGCCTTAACACTCTTATAAATACTACTACCATAAAGGGCAAAATACTGCATGGTAGAAAAAACTTCCCTCCATGTTCCAGAAAGGTTCAGTTGTCAGTTCACAGTACAAATACCCAAGAACACAGAATGACTCATAATCTAATCGGGGAGAAGGGCAATCTGGCTGCAGGCATATCACAATTCAGCTGTGTGGTCAAGGCTATTAGATTAGATCTAAACTTGAAAGAAAAGGAGTATTTTCAAACTCCCAGATGAAGGTGAATTCCTAGTCACACCTCAACTCTCTATTGGCATGCCAAGTATGGACCTGTCCCCTTTGAGCCTTGGCTTGTCTGAAGAAAAGACACTACAGATGCAGATGACATGCATGTGGTGTTCTTTAAGATGTCCTTGATTTTTGTGGAGACACCATTAACTGGAACTCACAGAGCAATTTAAATAAGTTCTTAAGGGTCTAGGATACAATCAGAGCAACCTATAAGACAAAAAACCCGAAACTTGGCTGACTGGGACAAAACCAGGCTTCTATCACTTTTACTTATGAGAATAAATTGAAAGTAATATTTCAAAATTATGTTCAGAAATTATACTCTTCCCTAATGTACCGAAGAGGGAATGAAATATCAGTGGAGCCTGACAAAGCATACATAATGGCATGAGTTGGTCTCTGTCTGAAAAAATGTAACACTTTTTTTTCTATAGCAATTGGAATTGTTCAATTTTTATAACAAAGCATTGACTATAATAGATGATTGAAACAGATTATTGGTAATAACAGAATATTTCTATTTCACTGAATATTAATCTAAGTGAATTATTCTAGGGAGTTTTTGTCTAAAAAGAAACAGTGAGAATGCCTCTCTTTTGTTATTCTTCTAGGGTTTTATCCTTTATAATATTTTTAACCCATCTTTTCCTGCTGAAGAAGAAAAAAAATGCCCTTAAGTGTTTAATATAAATGGCCAGATGATGCCCAGTTGAGCTATAAACCTTATGAGTCCTTGAAATTTCAAGTTGGTTTTATAGTACAGAGATTTCTTTAAGTCTCCCTCATGATTTCTTTCAGATAGTATGGTGAATATTGGCTTGCAATGGGTTTTTTTGTTTGGCTGTGTTTTTTCCTCACTTGAGCAGTCATCCAGAAATAAAAGCCTTCTAGAGAAATGATCAAAATATTCAGTTGATCGTATTCAGACACAGCCTCATTCTTCTATGCAGTTATGCCATTATGAGGCATCTTGAATGTCACTTAAAAGGGTTGTAACTTTCCTGGTTTATTAGAAACAGCTGGCAGATACATCAGAGGCATCAATGGGATTATTACTTTGAAGCAGATGTTAAACAGAATGGGGCAACAACAGCTGTTGCAATTAGAAGCATTGTGGGTGCATTTGTGCACATCTCTGGCTCAACATGACAATGATCCAACCAAAGACCAGTTAGTAACACGTTATTTTTTCCAAATATTCAGAAAAATTAATTTCACATAAGCAGTGCTAAGAATGTGCTTTTTCTTATTCCTGAGGTATGTTAGACAACATAAAAAGCTGAACAAGATCTCAAGTGCCAGCTGATATTTTTTCACTTTATGTTCTGATGAAGTGTTGCCCAAAAAAATTATTCCTAAGTATTTATACCACCTATTTTTGCGTGTTATTGGGTAAGGACACAAGAGGCCTGGTTAGGTAGAACAAAGGTTCACTCATTTCCTTGGAAGGGGAAAGCAGAGCCACACAGTGCCCAGCTGCATGGATCTCCTGGGAAAATGTTTTCCTTATAGTCTGCACCGAAATCCCAAAGTGCGTATACCATTACATGACACCCTCTAACCAATATGTATTCTACAAATCCTTCCTGCAGCAACATGACAAATATTTTCTCATTATTCAGTAACATTTCAAATGTCTTGTTACTGTGTCATGGTTAGAAAATGAAGGTAGGTGGGCAAAGTTTTTTTTCCAGAAACTTCCTTCACTAGCTGAGGCTGAGATTTCACTTTGTAAGTGCTTCAAATTCTCCTCAGTTGGGTGTATTTCAGACAACTGCAGTTTTGCAGATATTTTAATTAACCACATCAATAGCTGTTTTGGTCTATGTGAGGTTAAAAATGAGTTTAGGTGCTGAGGGATGGCTTAGGAAAACTTCATTACACCCAGAGTTATTTTCCTTGAACTGAAAGCCTTCATTCAGAATGGCTATATGAGAGAAACAACAGCATGTAAGATATTGTTGATAGCCAAGACAAATTATATGTATCCCTCACTGGGTGTGAAGCCCAGAGCCCATCATTCCAAGTCAAGCTCCATGACTGACAGATTTTATTTTTTATTATTCTGGCTTTTTTTTAAAATTTTCTAATGTTTTAATTTTTTTCTTTCTCATAGACATAGTAGTGGTAGGTGATACAGAAAAGCCTGAAGCCCTCAGCACCTCTCTTGCCTCCATCTGTAAAAACAAAGCTTGCTCTCAAATCTGTCAGTCACCAACATGCTGCAGGAAGAAGGGCATCAGAAGCTGGGAAGCAACAGGTTAAGGAACATTTAGAGAAACTACATATAATCTAATCCACAGAGACAAAAAGCAATCAGCAGAGGTTGCTTCAAGTGTTGCAGTGATAACAAGACAACCATTATCTGTGGAAAAACCATTGGGTTACTGGGGGAGGTCACTGACAGCATGAAAACAGGCTAAATTTTCACTCGTCTTTAAGAAAGAAAAGTAGAAGGACACATAAAGAGAAGAAGAGTACTGGGAATGGTCAGTACACATCTACAGAGGGCAAATCATGGCTGACCAAACTGATGTGATCAGTGAACCTTCTACATAGTTTCTCTGTCACCCACTTCAAAGATCTGCAAAAAGTAGGCACAGGTGAAGAAATGGAAGCTAATGTCACTGTTGTGCAGCTGCACACCTCTTCCTCCAGATCCCAGAAACACTTGCTACTCTTGGGCTGATGTCTCCATTCAAATAAAGCACTCTCTGCACCTGTGTCTGAAGGCTGATGTGACTGTTTCAGACAGCTGTAGTTTAGAGATATTATAGTTAGCCACACAAATGAGTATATTAGTCTATCCAATGCCAAGCAAGGTGTAAATGGTGATGGAGGAATTCATGTGCAACTCTGCGAGACTGAAAGCATTCTGTCCTTGTTGGAAAGAAGCACAGATAATGTCTCTATGGAAAGAGAAAATGGTATATACAGAGCACAAGATACTGAAAGCTGGCCAGAAACTTTTTGTTTCCTTGATCTTGAAACTGAATCTCACTGACCCATAGTTTTCCAGAATTGTTGTCTGTTCCTCAGCGTTGTCAGGTAATGATAAAATCCATCCCCTGTTTAAAAAATTAAAAGTAGTTTTCAAAAACATATGTATTATGTGTATCCGTAATCTTCCAGAAGTATTAGAGTGGATTTCCACCCTTCCAGTGAGGTTTGAAGAGAGGTCAGCCTAAGACACTGCACAGGTTTCTCAGAGATTATAAGGAGTGGAGAAGTGTCAAACTAACAGTTGTTACTAGAAAGCCATCACTTCTAATGGTCTATTAGAATGAAAGTGAACTGACTGAAATATTAAATCACAAATCCATTTCTGATCTATTGAGCAGGAATAGCTGTCATTTTATTTATTTATTGTTACTGTTGGAGAAAAAGATAATGAAATGAAGATAATGAGAGGAAAAGAGAAAATAGGACCAAAAAAATGCCAATTCATTTTCTTTTTCCTCAGGTACTATTGCACTCAATACTAGTACTTGATATTTACTGAAGATGTGCATTTGCTACAGACATATATTTATTTGTTGTTTTCATTACCTGGACATGAGAGAAAAAAAAAGTATCTTTAAACAAACAAAAACCCCAAAAACTCCCAAAGAGGAAGCGTTCTTAGTTTAAACAACTATTTAAACATTATTTTAATACATGAATAAAACTCCTGATCTTGCTACCACTGCATCTATATATTGCTTCATTGGCTCTGGATAAAATGTTTTATACTTTTCTATATGCCCTGGTTTTTTTTCATTTCCCCTGCACCTCATCAGCTGAGTGACAGCTATTAGGGAGTCATCATTTGGTTACTGTGTGAGCAGTGTCAAGTACTGGTTCTTGATAGTGGTCTGGGACCACCAGACTCAGTTAAGATGTGTTTTGTCCCTCATGCTCTGCTCTTGTCCTAATGGTGGCTGTTTTTATGAATCTCATGAAAAAAAAAACCCACCAAAAAAAAAACACCAAAAAAAAAAAAAAAAAAACCCACAGCCACCCAGGCTGTATGATTTTTAAGACTTTGGCATCAGACAAGAGCTTCTCCTGAGTTAAAACTCATGACACCATACCTTTCTGATAACCTTTCAGAATTACGAGACAGTGCAACAATGCTGCAATATATTCTTGCATCTACTATATCCCCTCATTTGATTCAGGAATGTTTAAGCTGGCACATGCTGGACAGCATTACTGAAGGACTACATCTTTTGTTATCTATTGGTCATGTCAGCAGTTATTAATGGGTGTTATGCAATCTTCATAAGTATATATAAATTGCTGCCATTCAACAACCTTTTTACTGTCATTGCCAGCATTAAATCATTTCCACAGTTGACATAATTCATAACTTGCAGACATACCACTAAAGAAGTATACCTGAGTCATGTTCAGATATATTTAGGAAAAGGATTCTCCAGGTCAACTGCCATCTGACTGAAAATCTGCCTGTTCCTCCATCACGAATAACTTCTGCTCAAGGTTTGCCTTGAAACACTTCTCTATGGGCAATAAACTGCACAGCAGGATAGACGTCATCTAAAGGAAAAATAAGCCTATGAATCTACAATCTTATACGCATATCCACAGCATGAATAAGAAACAATATTTCACCAAAAGCGTTTTCTATTCTTGCTTTTCTTTATCAAATACATGTGAAGATACAGGGTTTCCCATCTTCATTTCAAGTGAACTGCATGTTCACAAACTATTTCTAACCTAAGAGAAAGAAGGCCTTTTGTTATCACCAGAACAGTTAAATCCAATTCAAGTTTCACATGCTACACTTTCAGCAGCCTGCAGTTCCTGGAGAAACAACAGTTACACACTTCTTCACTCTAAATTGTAGTCTTTTCACTGGGAATACACAGGCATGCCAATTACTGACAATTGTAGTACCATCTTTTGCTATGTTAGCAGATCTTTCCAGTAGTAAATCTGTCCAGAGAATTGACACACTTAGGGTTTGCAGGTACTTTGTACGTTTAAAGTCTGTTTTTAAGAGTACATTTATTCTTGTAGATATCTTTGCTATCATTGCAGACTTTGTTATTAGACCCTGGAAGCAAGGTCCTCCCTGCATTGCTGTACCAGCACATTAGCCTGTTATTTAGAATATATCAGATGCACAAAAAATTTGGTGGTAATATGAGCATATTTTCAGGATAACAAATGTAAATAAATTAGAAAATGAGACAAATTGTGTTCCTTGTCAAGATAACACTAATAACACGAATGGGAAATAACACGCAGCCGGCTTTGCTGACGTCACAAGATCATCTAGCTTTTTTTTTTTTTTTAAAACATTCTTCAAGGTTATTATCAACTGATGCTGTAGTTATAAAAACATATTTATCAGCTTAGCTGCAGTTTTTAGCAAACATCACAGCCATCCATATGTGTTGATCAGTACTTACCCAGAAAATAATTGTATGTTCCAATGATACATATTCATATATTTAAAAAAAAATATTATCTTACAGAGGACTCTAGAAAGACAGAACGTTTCCAACCTTTTTTAATTCACCCCCTGATTTAAGTATCACTACAACATAGAGTTTATGTGACCGCTCCAAAGGGAAAACCTTATGTGTCCTTTTTCTAACTTCCATTTTCAAATCTTATTGTAGGCTACTAACCCGGCTTCTGATCCTGCTCCTACATAATGCTGTGGCATTGTGCAGAACTCACGACAAATTTCCTTAATGGCAGGAGAAGGAAAAGGTCAGTGTAAGCATTAGACATTGGAAACTTCTTTGGCGTAAAGTCCCTTGTCATGTAATGAGGAAGATGCATTTAAAAGTAAATCACTCTCTCTCAAGATTCATCAAAAGATTTTGAAGGTGCTTAATTATTAAGCACTATGAGTACTCCCACTGAAGTCAGTAGGGCTATTCATAATGCAGAAATTCAACAGCATCATAATTTTTCAAGATAAGTGATATTATACTAAAATGATGGAGGGAAAATGTAAATTTGGGTACGATTATATTTATTTAGATGTCCATCTTAAAACACTGTTAAAGTTTAAGAGGTTAATATTTTTTTCCTTAAAATGTTATTTTAACTCTGATTTTCCTCATTTATAATACTTGAGTTTTGGGGATAGATACTTTTTGTAATGGTTTTTACCTTAAATTATTTACGTGCACTGTCAACCTTAGTTCCTTCATCTACTGTGGTATCTCTGCTGCATAATTATGCAAGTTAATGAAACTCAAGAGTAGGTACACTGAATATTAAAATTAATTTATTTGTGTTTTATATGTAGAGGAATATATTGTATAGAGAATTCAAAATTAATGGCTATTCATATATAAGTATTTATTAGAAATATATTAAAGCAGCAGAATGAGATTAACATAAATATCATAAGACTTTTTACAATATTTAAGAAACTAGTTAGAGAATTTGAAAGAACTGGTGGGTTTTTTTGTCTACTATTCTATTTATTATAAGAGATATTTTAGCTTGAAAGACAAGGTCAGTAACCTATCAGTATAATTAAAGAACATTGTTAAAAAATGTATTTCTGATCTTCTTGTGAAAATCCATTATTTTTGTTAAAGTTTCATAGATACTTTCTTGAGAAAATATTCTCCTTCTTTCTGTTTCATTCCCTGTATGCCTGCTTAATAAGAAAAAGAACATTGTCACCAATTTGACCAATTTCACTCAGGTACAAAAAACCATGTATTTTTCTGAACCAACATCTTTCAACCTGTTTTGAACTATAGCAGTTATAATTTATAAATTTCTCCAGAAAGAATTCCTACAGAATGTCAATTGACTTTCACCTGCTCTGAAGTGTGGTAGCGTGATGCGATAATACATTGAGCTGAAAGACTTGCAGAGTACTTAAAGGGCATTTGCATTATGGGCACTGAATAGCTGCAATATGCAATCCACTGCAGGGGGATGGGGCAGGAAACACAAACAGAATCTCAGTAGGGCTGGCAGTAGGAGAACTATACCTGTTTCAGACTTTCTCATGAAAATATGCCAAACTTAAGGCAGAAATATCTAATTGCTAAAGGCTATAAGCTGCAGCCAGTACCACAATAGCAGAAAATTTCTATTAGACATGTAGCTATTAACATCTGACAGCCTTTTAAAAGTATTTTTTTCCCCAAGAACAGAAATTAAAAAGGATTTCTAAGCACATTCTACAAAAACCTGCTTTCAAATTAATGTCATATTAACTGAGGTTGGTGAAGCCTGCCCAGCATGACTCTAAACTTAAAACTGGTCACTACTTGCAATCTGTAATTCACATGCTGCTAACTAGTATCAAGTGTTTCTCTGTAGGCATACCTGTTAAATAGAATCATAGAATAGTTAAGGTTGGAAAAGACCTTAAGATCATCTAGTTCCAACACCCCTGCCATGGGCAAGGACACCTCACAATAAACCATGTCATTCAAGGCTCTGTCCAGCATGGCCTTGAACACCACCAAGGATGGAGCATTCACAACCTCCCTGGGCAACCCATTCCAGTGCCTCACCACCCTCTCAGTAAAGAACTTCTTCCTTATATCCAATCTAAACTTCCCCTGTTTAAGTTTGAACCCATTACCCCTTGTCCTGTCACTACAGTCCCTGATGAATAGTCCATCCTCAGCACCCTTGTAGGCCCCCTTCAGATACTGGAAGGCTGCTGTGAGGTCTCCACGCAGCCTTCTCTTCTCCAGGCTGAACAGCCCTAACTTTCTCAGCCTTTCTTCACATGGGAGGTGCTCCAGTCCCCTGATCATCCTTGTGGCCCTCCTCTAGACTTGTTCCAACAGTTCCATGTCCTTTTGATGTTGAGGACACCAGAACTGCACACAATACTCCAAGTGAGGTCTCACGAGAGCAGAGTAGAGGGGCAGGATCACCTCCTTCGACCTGCTGGTCATGCTCCTTTTGATGCAGCCCAGGATACGGTTAGCTCTCTGCAAGCGCACACTGCCGGCTCACGTTCACTTTCTCATCATCCAACACCCCCAAGTCCTTCTCCGCAGGGCTGCTCTGAATCTCTTCTCTGCCCAACCTGTAGCCGTGCCTGGGATTGCTCTGACTCAGGTGTAGGACCTCGCACTTGGCATGGTTAAACTTCATAAAGTCGGCATCAGCCCGCCTCACAAGCATGTCGAGGTCCCTCTGGATGGCATCCCTTCCCTCCAGCGTATCAACCGAACCACACAGCTTGGTGTCATCGGCAAACTTCTTAAAGGATGATTTTAAATTTTTGTACTATTATATATTTGGAACGTAGCTTTATCTTTCTGTAGTCTGAACTCTGAACAAATGTAGTGCAAGATGTCTGGAACACATATGAGATTTGTGAAACATTTCTTTCCATTAGAGGATCACAGAGATTGTAGGGATTTTTTGAGGAGGGAGTTAAAGCTTCTGTTTCAGACTCAAACATTGCAAGTCTTTTCAGTAAAATTTCCTAGTTTAATACCTGCAGAGAAGCTCTGCTTAAAGAGTGGTTAAATTCAAAATCTTTGATCAGAACAGCTAATACAGAAGCTGAATCTACCCCACCTCCAGCTAACATTTCTGATAACTAAGTCTAGGGGGAAATTCCCAAATGAAACTTGGGGTGTGCTCTAAATACATTTCAGGTCTTTTGCTCTGCATGTGTACAAGATAATTAATAGAGACAGTTCCGCTCATGAGCAAATAATGCGTCACATTTCATTTTCATTGGGATTCATAACTGGAGATTTTACTTTAAATGTGTGACTTTTTTCTTAGCTTCTCTTGGACCACAAAATCAACTTTCACTCTTTTTCACAGAGTGCAACTATCTGACCAAGCTGATGTCACACCAGATAAATTGCAGCATCATCAGAGGCATGCACTATTCCTATTTGCTCTTGTAAGGACATAAATTTAAAAACCTACTTGTGACACTTTAAACACTGACACTTCTACACTGGCAGCCAAAGCAATAAGCAAAATAGATTCCATTAATATCAGTACTGTGAAATCTGGCCCTGAGTGTACAAGCTGACCAAAACCCAACAGCTTCATAGGTGTTAAATTAGGTTAGACAAGATGAGAAAAAGTTCCCAA
Organism: Psittacula echo; assembly: GCF_963264785.1. NCBI lineage: Eukaryota > Metazoa > Chordata > Aves > Psittaciformes > Psittacidae > Psittacula > Psittacula echo. The sequence continues at coordinate 20,820,839 of NC_137737.1, read as the reverse complement.
AGATTTAGCTTAAAATCCTCAGTGGTATTTAGGTTTCTCACTCTTACTGTGGTGTCATTTCCCATCAGAGTTTAGAGTCCAGATACTTTAGAGTAATTTAAGCCTTGATGTAAGCTGGAAACTTGCATTTTAAAAACAGGTAAACTTTGAGGGTCAGCTGTCCATACACTGAAAAACATCTAGAGATGAGACTGCTCTGAAGGGTGTTTGTCATTGGGGTTATTTTTATGTATTAGACTATCCACCCCTGAAACTTCTTCTTGCTGGCATTATAACAAGCCTGATACAAGACAGTTCTGAAGTGAACATGATACAGTTGCTCTGAGGAGGCCCAGAGCATGTTAACTCCATTATAATTGTGGCTCCACCTTTTCCAGATAGAGTTGACTTACACCTACAAGATCAAGTTGGAGTGCACCCTCACAAAACACATCAACAACAAGATCAAGTTGTAGGTGCACTGCATCTCTGCATAAATGTAACACATATTACAGCAGCTTTGTTAACGACCATACTATCTTATTTTGCAGATTGGTGACATAACTTTGTCTTAAACATTGCTCTGTTGCATCTGGCCTTCTACTTTTATTTTGCATATTTAAAATGACAGGCTTTTCAGAGGAAGGATTCATTTACTTTGTGTTGATGCACTGTGCTGCACGATGCCCCTCTTGTATTAGCTGTCTGTAAGACACTACAGAAATAAGTTAAAAAAAAATAACTTCTACTTTCAGGGTAGCTTTCATCAGTACGTGGATATAGGGAGTATTCTCAACTGAATAAATATATTAGATGCATTAAAGACATTTCTGAAGGTAAAGGAAGGGGAAAACAGCGGCAAATACTGGAGTTACACAGAGAAAAATAATAAGATTTCTGCTGATTCGACCATCTTCATCTTGGACTGAAGTTAAAAGCACTTGCTTTAGATTAGAAGTTTTCTAGACTGAAGTCCACCTGGATCTACAGTAACAAATAATCCTTGGTGCAGTGTCATTACGACTATCCCAAGAGCAGAGCAGAGCATCAGATAGATGGACAGCTAGTGAGAGCACCAAATCTGTATTATAATGGAAAAAGTAACATTCACATTTGTTTAAAGTTGAATTCCAGGATCTAAATCTAAATCTATCCTGATTTAAACATTATTGAGAAGTCATCCTTATCTATCAGATGGTCTCTATAGGTCACACTGTTATTCAGTAAAAGTATGAAGGATGGTGAGTGCATGGCAACAGAATGACGACAGTTTAAATTGATAGCACTTCATATCCATGAATATCAAAATGCTTTGTGGACATTAGTTATTCAGAAGCCTCTTGACACCAAAACAGAACTAGCTGAATTATTATTTCATTTCCTATACACAACTCTGTGCCACCCACATTTCCATGTCATTTAGATTGGTAGTGCACTTTGCAAGCAAGACTCCTGATTATTGCCATTTACTGTGCTTTGGTTCACATCAGAGCAGCTTTGTAGTATCGAAACTGGATTGTGCTGGGATGTCACTAAACCAGATGTTGCAGGAAGAGACTTAGTCTGCTCTCATAGCAGAGAGATGTTCAGACCTTGGATCTAGTAGTCCAAACCAACTCTCCAACACATGAACAAAACTTGCATGCCAGGTCCTGAGCACCGTTTGGCCCACTCAGTACAGCTCTGCAGACCCCTTCTAGTACATTGCACCATTTACTCATATGTAACTTGCACAGCTGGCCGAGCTCACTTGTCCCTAACCAGTTGCTTTGACACTTCTTTGCCTCTGAAAGAACACTGCTTCTCCATGCTTGTTGCCAAAGGGAGGCAAGCTGTTATTCATTATTTTCTTTTTCCTTTTTTCCTGTCACTATTTTCCATTAGTATACCAACAAACAGACAAACAATGAAGAGGAAGGAAACAGCTCATCTTTTTACAGTTTAAAATGCTGTTTCCCCTGTGTCACTTTAATTCTAAAACATAAGGTGTAAGGAAGGGTATAGAGAACACTGGTGTTTACCTGGAACTTCTACCTTTGTTTTGAATCAAAAATGCAACACCCATGCCAAAGACAATACCAAACATTTACTGCTGAAGTCACTGATCTGCAATTTGTTAATTAGTTAATAGTTGCAAATAGTTAATGCACTATTATAGGCACAGTTGGGAAATTGGCTGAGTACCAGGTAACTGGAAGAACTGGAGCTTATTGTACAAGTCCAAGAGTGTTTTAACTTGTGGCTTGATTGCTAACATGGGAAGAGCTTTTAAAATATTAATTAATTATTTTTTTTTATAATACATAAACCATCTGTGGCTCTGAACTTAAATTTAACTTCTCTAAGTCTGATCCTTCTACTGTAAGAACTGTCACACATCAATCTCTTCATTCTAACTTTGGTTCAGTTTGTTGCATCATTTAAAGCCCTGACTCCACCATAGCAAGGTTTTAAGTAACAGTAAGATAGTTCTAGAGGAAACTCTGTATGAAGCACGAGGAATTGAGCTTGGACCCATTCAGATGACATAAGAAGATCTGACATAGTATCTTACATCTTACCAATGTGTTGTAGAAGACAAGTTATTCCATTTATCAGTGGATTATCTGTGACTAATTTCTAAGCCATGGCTTAAACCCTTGTTTTTCTGTGGAAAATTCTCCTCCCAGCCACATGCTGTACTGCACGTCAGATTCTGAGAACTGTCAAGATATTGACAAACTATGCAAACAACAGATAAAAATTGTTGGGTGGCATAAGGTGGGGCAAATGAATACAAGGTGTGGAAGAAATCCACTTATAGGATGATAAATTATTTAGTTCTGAAACAGAAGCAGATTTGCCAGAGGAGGAAGAATGTCAAGGGCAAGAAATCAAAGATAGGTTGCGAACAAAGCTATAACTGTGATCATTATCATATTACTGCTTGTGGGCAGAGAATGTCTGTAGGCCTAATAGTTGCTATGTAGAAAAGAGAATAAGGAAAAATTCAAGAAATACTTTTGTCTGAACTCATTAACTAATTTTTTAGGGCCACACTAATTGTTAGGCAGATACAATGCTGTGTATTTGACATTAACCAGTAGTAGAGGAAAAAAAAAAAAAGAAAAACTCTGTTCCTACAGGAAAGGCAAAATTTAGTGCAAACCTCTTGGAGGAATTATTTACATAGTTATTAAAATTCCTCCCTGGGATTTCATCCCCAGAAAACAAAGAAACAATAAAATCCCTGCTGCTGTTGAACATGAAAATATCATGATTGGGAAGACATGTACTAGAAATATTCCCACTTCATGTAACATGATATGTAGTTTACAAAAAAGCCTATACCACATATCATCCCTCCACAAATTCCTAAAGATGCTTACAAAGATCTGCTCTGTAGGTGCAAAAAGCAGTGTTGTGTCAAAGTCTTCCACCAAATCCCATGTGACTTATGCAGCTCCAAGCATGCCCTGGAGAGTTGAGTCTTCATATTGAAAATTATATTGAGACAGAACAATATAAGAGACTGCAGAGTAGATTTTCAGCAACTGTAATTTTAATTAGAAGTGATATAAAATCAACAGTGATAGTAAGTCCTCCAGAAATGCAGTAGAGGGAGCAGACTGTAGACACTCAGAAAAAGTGCAACTACTGCTAAAGGCAAACAAATGCAATTAATAAGAGACTAATGAAATTACACTAAAATGTGCATATGGTCAGTTGTGGTAACTCAATTAATAAATGGTATTTCATTAATAACAACTCAATCAAATCCATTCATGTGTCTAAAACCTGAAGCATGCAACACTGAACTACACATCAGCAGATTTGAATCCTGGTCAGCTGAAAAAAAAAAAAAAAGAAAAATCAATATTTAAAAAAATTTCTGTTTCATGTCAAGATGATGAGATGATCTTATTTGCATAATTTTTTTTCCCTCTCATTGCAAATGAAGCCCAGATTGACAACCTTCTTCACATAATAATCAGTAACGGAGTTGCCAAGGATGAGACTGGAATGTGGAGATGCTGGTTGAAGGTGCTGGTCTGAATTAGGCAGAGCAGAGATATAAGCCTACATTTTCCATACAAATGCATTATACATGCAAGTAATTGACACTTCTGGGACCAGTTTTTGCCTCTTTTTCAGAACAGAAATTCCTTTCCAGTCCCAAGAAACATTTCACGGTTAAAATTTCATTCGTTTGGTTTACAGAACTGATATTTCTGACAAAACAAGGAAAAAAAACCACTTAATTTATAGCCAGTTCTACTGTGAGAACATTCCTGTTCAAAAAAGGGAAACTATTCAGAATAAAGTGTTAAATGCTTTGCAGAACACAGTCTTGCCTACTGAAAGACTAAAGGAAATAATTTCTGTGATTATTAAAAGGTGTTAGTTTTACAAGACGTCATGGGAGTTAGAACTGTATCCAGCTGTGAAGCCTATCATCCAGCAAATAAAAGATGTTTCTGATTGTACAATTTCTATAGAGACATCCATAGCAACACCCTTAGGTGACTGCAGAGCATTTTTATCATACAGGTAGAACTGAAAAGCAAATGAAACATTCCTGAACTTGTAGCTAGGTTAGTGAAATTAAAGGGGACCTTCCAGCTTTACAAGGACTTTAACTGTTGCATTAAGGATCTGGTCCACATGCCATATGTAAAATGAAAAATTGTCTATTGTCTAAGCAACAGGTGATCCCAAGACATACACAGGAATAGCTTTTTTGACAGAAACTGATATTAATCATGCTGGGAAATTACAACAGAATCAAAAAAAAAAAAAATCCATAGGTAAAATGGGACCAGGAAAACAACACTACTTTGATAAACTTTATTTGACAGCATGCAATGCACTGAGAATGATAAAGCATCTTTACAACTGCTTAATAAATGAATTTGGGGATCCCTTAAAAGATGGGTGGAGAAATAGTTTAAAAGGAGTATGAAACTGGAGACTTCTGTTTCTGTTATATCTTAACAGCGCTATCCCTGACCACAAAAGCTGTAGTGCTACAGAATGTATTAGTTTCTAAAAGCATACATGGGATAAGTTTTCCTCCCCTCTGTACTCATGCATTATAAAAGAGCATAAAACTCCAAATAACATGTGCTAGGTCTTTATGTAATGAAATGACCTGTATTTTCTCATAAAAAACAGCTGAGAGGGATTTGGTTGATCTATCCAAGGATATGTCTAATTTTGACTTCGTCTTCCCCATCTCTCCCAACCAAGTAATTTGTTGTACTTTCGGAAAAGGATTATTTTACCATCTTAATATGTGATAATAAGAATTGTACCAGAAGAGGGGACAAGTTCTGTGGCTGTCAGAAACAGAGGGAAAATTCAGTGTTGAGAGGATTCAGGAATTTTATCTATGGTAATACAAAATGAATGCAATAATTTTCCTGCCAACAATTAATGATGGTGTCCATGTTTCTGGAAATTTTAAAATTAACCCAGGCTTGACTTCTGGCCACCATCCCTTTTACTAGCACAGCATGTATATGCACTTTAATAACATTTGAAGAACATGGACTTTGTCATAGCCAGCCTAGAAATGGAGACTGAAAAATGTGACAGAAAACAAACTGAAAAGGATTTACTACAGCATAAGGTACCGCTGTTTGGTATATCATCTGCAGCTGCTATTTGGCAAACTACCTGGGATATGCAAAGCATTTTTCATAGCTGTATACATATATATAGATATAAATATATATAGCAATAATGTGTTTATTGCTGAAGCTTATGATGAATAATGACTTGAGCAGCTCCTTAGGGTATTTCCACAGTTCTCAATGGATCATATTACAACAGACCACGAAATTACTTGCTTGTCCCTAAAGAAATAAATATGCATTCTGATAATTGATAAATAAGGAAAAAATTTACACAAGTTACAGGTTCAGAATTTAGAACATCAGCCCAAAGACAGGGTTTCCAGATGTGGCAGCACAACTTTGGAGATACACATGTTTTTGGTGCTTTTTTGAGTTTAAAAATAACAGCTGAGAAAAAGCATATTTCCTGTTGTAATTGCACTAGAAATATTAGGAATACAGAAGTAAGTAGCTGATGACTAATTACATCTTAAAAGCAGATGAAATTCAACAAGGTAAAGGAGCAGCTCTATTAGCAATGAATAGCTATGGGTTTATCTGTTTTGAACGTTGCATAGAAGTACTGCCACATACATCATCAAGTGTGGCTCTGAAATGATTCTTTATATGGAATTCAGGATACACACAGTTGGAAAATTACACAAATGCTGATTTGGAACAGTAAAAATTGAAGTTCTTTCCCAGAACATCAACATGTTTTTTACAGCAAAAAGTATTGATGCACCCACAAAAAAACATGAAAGCCATGTCAGTCAATACAATGCATCCCTGATACAGCCTGTTTCATCACTTTAAGTGTTTGACTGCCCAGTGGCAATCTGTATGGCACATACTAAACCTGATATGGTTAATATTTGTTTGAGTGTGGTGGATGCTCATCCTAGATTGCCTGAAGGACTCTCTGAATTCTGGGGTTCTTTTCTGCTTAGATAGTGGATCTGTTTCAGCTTATTTTTAAAGATGGGAGACTCTGGAAAAATTGTGCAATGCTGAAAACACTATCCAATCTACATATGAAGACTATCAACCATTTGTCAGAAGAAAATATGTCAAACATGTCACATCCACTCCTTTCTACTCTCCGAAAGAGGAGTAGTGAAAAGAATTATTCAAACCTTCAAGCAAGAGACACATGCTATGACTCCAGAAAAAGATAACTTACAACGGAACACTGCAAATTTTGCATTGGTCTGTACAATGGCCATGCATGCTATCAGGGGATGTTGTAAGTTCATAAGAAAGAAAGAGTTTATGAAAAAAAGTGGCCACAAATGATCACATACAGTGGAAACAAGAAACTAGAGAGATAATTTGTAGAATTCATTGTAACCTGAAGTAACTACATAGTGATAACATTACCCAGAAATAGCATTCAGGAAGAAGATATTTAAAACAGCTTCTGTGCATGTATTTAACTTGATTCGCTAGAACAAGCACACATATTGAATGCAATTAATAGTCAGACATTCAGCCTGAACAAAGTGACTTGTGAAAACCCACGATTTCTGCTACAAGTGTCCTAAAATTAGAGGGCAGAAAATGTTGCTAACAAAATTACCCTGGAAAGCTTATAACTAGTTTCAAATATTATGTTGAATGAAAGCCATCTCTAAGAATGATTTCATTAGCATGACTCATATTTAATCAGTAATATTTTGTATGCAAGTTTTACTGTAAAGCTTTTATATTCTGATTGTCCTTTTATATTAAATGTAGAGAAGCATGTAGTGCCTAGGAGTTGATATCGCACTGAGTACTTAGAATTCCTTCAGTAGGACTCCCTGCCCTGTATAGCCACCAGAACAATGCCAGTATGCATAATCCTGACTAATATGTCCAGATATGGTTGGGAGTGGCAGGTTATAGAAACCTGCAGCCAGTCTCCCAGTGACAGCAGATTTCTCTGAATATTACCTGGTAATTGCCTGCCAGCCCTTCTCCTCTATCCTGCAGAAATGCAGTTAAGACACCACAGAAGCCAAGTGATCTGCCCCTTAAGGAGTCCAGTTAGTCCTTGCAGGAGGGTAGGGATTAACAGCATTTCATTTGGGTCTACTTCTTTGATTTTTCCTCCTGCATCTAGAAAGAGAAGAGGAAAAATGGGGAAAGAAAATGGCAGTGATTGTGTTGCTGCTCTTATCTATTGCTTGTTTCTAAGTCTGTGCAAGGGAGACTCTGATTTCCTGGACCTGGGGCTACCCCATAGTGGATAAAGTGACAGGCAATTGCCTGGAGACATGACTTAACTAGGTGAGAGCCTTTTTTTCTCTGGAGGTTCAGAGCAACATCCACATGCTTGTGAGGGAGAGAAGATCAGAAATCAGAACAAAACAAAATAAAACCAAACCCAACCAACATAAAACAACCCTTTCAGACCTTGGTGTTGCAGTTTCTGAGAATGGCATGCTTAGTATAGTTTGTACTTCATCACCTGTAGGTTCTTCTATCTGGAAATAATCTGTTTAAGTATACATCTCCCATAGGTTTAGCATGTTACAGAAAATCAAGACTTGACAAGGTGATGAAATCAATAAAAAGGTGGAACTGAAGGCAGTGAAAAATGTTTTAAATTCTCAAATTGTCTTTAAATTATCATGCATCTAGACTTACTAAAAACAATATGTCAATCCAACTTGAATTATGCCAAAACATACGCAACCACAAGAGAAACTTTAGCTATGGATATTAACATTTCTCAAGGACAAATCCCAAATAACACATTTCCAAGAACATCTAGAGCATTTGGGTTGAGCTTCTCTTCGAAATGACTTTGTTTTCTAAACAAACAGATGCTGACAGAACATCATGAAATTAGCACTCGTAAATGTTATAAAAGTTTATTCATTAAACCTCTGAAAGTTTTCAATTTCCTTAAATGTTCTTCCCTCAGACTGAAGAGATGACTGGGCTTCCTGCTCTGACACAGAGCAAGAATTTCATGAGGCAAAATGGAAACAAATGTTTCAATTTCAGATTTTATCTATGCTACTGTAATTATGTTTCTAAAAAGTTCAAAAGAAGTTACAGCTGTATATAAACCATTTTCTAAGAAAAGTCTTAAAAAAAAAAAAAAAAAACCCAAAACATTCTCACCCTTGCTATTACCAATGTTGCTGAGTTGGCAGTGGTAACAGGGAGAAAAGGCTTTAACAGCTTGCTTTATTTAAACCCCTGCATCAGTAAAACTTCCTCAGCATGTGATTGATAATTGTTCCCCAGCACTGTTGTGGAACAGGACTAATTATCAAGCGGATTAAAATTCTAGAAGCTCTCTGAAGAGCATCTCCGAGGTGCTCTCTTCCATCTGTTTGCTGCAAAGCTAATACAGTGATGGGATTTAAATTTAGCTTTTTTTAGGTGATATTTCCTGGCATGTTAAGCATGTGAGGCTTTACTGGAACCCCTTCAGAAAAGTGTCTGACTTCTGTCCACAGCATAATATAGTTGCAATTCAGGAGCATACCTGAATATAGCATAGCTTGCTGGCTACAGCTGGAAGGAAAACAGTCACAGAGCAGTAGGTAATTCCTGTGGACTGAGCATGAGCCTGATTCAGCCTTCCTAAACTGCTCCCCCAGATATGCATTCTGGCTCCAGTACTTTACACCAAGTAATTTTACCACCTTGAAACTGGGTCAGTTCCTTAACTGGTAAATTTTTAAATTTTATACTGATCTGTTAATATAAGAACCTGGTATTAGTATTTTTTTTTTCCCTCAAAAATTCCATGCATACAAGTTCAATATCGTCTGAGAATGAGTTTTCTCTGGCATATTTTTTGGTTTTATATAAGGATCTGTAGGAGGAGGAGAAGGAAACTTAACGATGAGTCCAACTGGATTGATCATTGAACTTCTTTAAGCTTGAGTACATCAAAGAAAATATATCAAAAGCAAATATTATTCTTAACTGGCTATGAATCATGCATTCTGTAGAACTGCTTGTTGAAGAACTGCTAAGACATCCACACTGGTAAATTAATCACGCTGGAGACCATTCTTATTACTGCTTAATGTACAAGTGTAGGCTAGACATCTGCTTGAAAAAAAATTACAAATTACTTGACAGAGTGGTGACTCAGTGCCTTTCTTATGCTTGAAATAAAGAGGGGAAAAATAATCTTAAAAATTAATACATTTTCTCATCACTGGATGTTTGGCAGAAACACTATAGTTATAGGCTTTTCTCAAGCTATTTGACCAGAACTGATGAATGGTTCATCATAACTGGCCCAAGATAGGCATGTGCAGGTGAAAGCCTCTGTGACCACAGGAAAACTATTCAGTAGCTAACTGCATTTGTTTGCACGTGTCCAACTTACCTGTACAGCAACATTACTTAACAAAATTTAAGCTCTACTATAACCAATTGGATGCAAAAATGGCATAATGCTGATTAGTTAACTCCACTCTTAACTTTAGTAAAGTAGATCAGCTGAGTATTTGGCCTACTATTTGGCATGTGTAATGTGAAATCATCCAAGTGAACACAGACAAGTCATGCCATGGGTCTTGACAAAATATTTTACTTGACTGATCTCTAGGTGAGCTGTATCTGCAGGTCCCATAACATGACAGAGCAACAGGCAAACAAGTTCTCCATGTCACTCAGCCTTTCTTGTACTCAGTTCTGCCAAATGCAAGAATTTGGAAGGACGATTTGGTTGCAACAAGTACAGAAGTCATGTAGTTTCATAAAGGAGAAAGAAGAAAGAAATGGTGGCAAATGGTTAATGTACGGTTTTACATCAATTCATCTGAAGCCATAGTGTGGCACTTTCAAAAGTGTTTGCCTAAAGAGTATGAAGGTTTGAAATTAAAGAGACATACAGAAACCAATCACTCATCAGAAATTAATAAATTGGTTGGGGAGACTGCTTTGTTTTGGATTTTTTTTTTTTTTTGGTTCCCTCCTCAAGCCCCCAAAGGAAACTTGAAGCCTTAAAAGAAGGGCATATCACCAGGACGCTATTACTAGCATTGGCAATGTCAAACACGTTCTCCTTTTGGGCATTTTACTTGATACCTCTAAAAGTCAAATGACAATATGAGACACAAACTTCTATCCCTCCTCACAGTAGGCACGGCTGAAGAGATAAAGCTGGAGCAGTAAGTGAATGAAAGAAGTGTCTGTTGTCAGCTAATACTCTTTTGCACAGTATTGCTAAAATAGCTGAAGAGCATTGAAAGCAACTGCTTTACATATCAAGAAAAGAAATCCAAGTTGCTAAATCAAAAAGCCCACATAGTACTGCACAAAAATCAGGAATTGCTACGCCTCTGAATGGCTGGTGTTTGGAAGAAATCCATAAGGAGATGTAATGAGAGGATCTATGACATTTTAGGAAGCAGGTAAAGCTTTTTCTGTTCTGCTAGATTGCGGTGCCATGGTCAACAATGTCCCAGACACAGCAGCTTAAAACAGAAAGGAAGAGCAAACGTAACCAGTGGTTAGTGACTTCGCATGTTTTATATACTACTTAATTTTTGTGCATGAGAGAGATCCCATTACCAGCATAAGTTCTTGCAAGAATGGGACACATGCTGTTTGACAGATGTCAAAAGAACTTTAAATTCAGCTTTAAAATAAAACATACCACTTTTTTTCCCTTGTATTTTGACTTGCCTTTCAAAGATCTTTTCACTGCATTTTGGAAGTTTTCTGAAAGGAATTCAGTTCTTTCTTGCTCACCAGAAACTGATGTGCCTTAAGGAAATTCTTTTAAAAATCAATGGGAAAAAGTGCAGCTGCACACACGTTGAGAGCTGTGCTTAGTTTACCAGCATCTCTTTTTTTTTTTTTTTTTTTCCAAGGCATCTTTATTTAGAGGATAATTATGTGTTTAATGACATTTCATACTGTCTTTGTTAATCAAAACTGCGTTTCTTCCCTTGCAATCTGTGCTTGCTTTCTTGATCCCAATGTGAAGTCTGGGCACAACTGCTTTATCAAAATCATTTTTATAGCAAGAAGCTCCAGTGGCCAGCAGCACACTATTTTTTTTTTTTTTTTTTTTTTTAATTCAGAAGGGGAAGATGATAAAGAAGAGACAGAAAAGTCTAAATGAGCAAATGTTGAAATAAGGGAGGAAATGGATGCTTTAATATCACACTTTTTTTTTTTATATCACACAGCCAATATCCGTCGGATGGCAATATGTCACTGGTTCATGTATCTTTCTTGCATATAACCTGACTTCCAAGTCAAAAGAAAGCAAGTAAAATACTTAAGTAGTAACATCAGTGATTAAAGTTCCTTTAATCTTCCTTCATATGTCAAGTTCCCCTATTCTCCAATCTTCTCAGTAGCTTTCCATTGGACCCTCTCTAGTTTTCCCAACTTTTCTCCTAAACTGGAAGGAGCAAAACAGGACACCGTAGTAGCCTAACAAGTGTTGATGAAATTGGAATAAGCATGTCCCTTGATCCACTAACTGTATTCTTCCTAATGCAACCTAGGACATGCTTTGCCTTCGAGGCTGCAAGGGCATGCTACTGGGTTGTGCTCATCTTGCTGCCCTCCAGAATTCCCAGGGCATTTCCAGCAGAACCTCATAGAATAGTTAGGGTTGGAAAGGACCTTAAGGTCATCTAGTTCCAACCACCCTGCCGTGGGCAAGGACACCTCACACTAAACCATGCCACCCAAGGCTCTGTCCAACCCGGCCTTGAACACCGCCAGGGATGGAGAATTCACAACCTCCCTGAGCAACCCATTCCAGTGCCTCACCACCCTCTCAGTAAAGAACTTCTTCCTTATAGTCAGTTTAAACTTTCTCTGTTTAAGTTTGAACCTGTTACCCCTTGTCCTATCACTGCAGTCTCTACTGAAGAGTTCCTCCCCAGCATTCTTATAGGCCCCCTTCAGATACTGGAAGGCTGCTATGAGGTCTCCACACAGCCTTATCTTCTCTGCCTGAATAGCCCCAACTTTCTCAGCCTGTCTTCATATGGGAGGTGCTCCAGTCCCCTGATCATCCTCGTGGCCCTCCTCTGGACTTGTTCCAACAGTTCCATGTACTTTTTATGTTGAGGACACCAGAACTGCACACAATACTCCAAGTGAGGTCTCACGAGAGCAGAGTAGAGGGGCAGGATTACCTCCTTCGACCTGCTGGTCATGCTTTTGAAGCAGTCTAGGATACTGCTGGCTTTCTGGGATGCAAGCGCACACTGAAGCCAGCTCATGTGAAGTTTCCCATCGACCAACACCCCCCAGTCCTTTTCCCCAGGACTGCTCTGAATCTCTTCTCCACCCAACCTATAGCTGTACCTGGGATTGCCCCAACCCAGGTGTAGGACCTTGCACTTCACATTGTTGAACTTCATAAGGCTGGAGTATCTACCTTTCCTCCAGCTTTGGTTGTCATGTACCAACTTGGTGAGGGTACATGCAGTCCCATCATCTGGGTCTTTAAAGAAGCTACTTTGTATTGGACCCGGTATTGCCCCATGAGGAACTCTGCTTGTGACCACCTGCAAATCAGCTTTTGGCCAGTAATCACACTCCGAGTTCTGCAGTTCAGCAGTGTTTCACCCATACTATGGTCCACCTCTCCGGTTCCTATCTTACCATCTAGTCAACAAGGATGTTGTGGCAGACCACATCAAATACCTTGCTAAAATCAAGGTTATGTCAAGGATGTGAATGCTGCTCCCTTGTTTGAGAGCAGGCAGTCAATCTTTTACCATTGTCCACCCAAAGTGCTGGCTTTGGATTTCTGTGCCCACATGCTGTTCAGTGTCTTATCTGTTCTATTGCAATTGTAAAACAAACAAAGCAAAGAAAGAGAGAAAATCCTCAGGATTCATTTTCTTTCTTTCCAACAATGTGGTCCTTTAAGATATCCTGTTTTCCCATTGTTTCATTTTTCAGCTAGAAGTCCAGAGGTCTCTGGTGGTCAAGGCTTTGTCTGAGAAGGAAGCTGGAATGGGAGATGCGAGAAGATTCTCACTTGCAAAGTTAAGTGGAGGATTTGGGCCTTTTGCCCAATTCTGTGTGGATATCATGATTTCAAGGCAGTTTGACATGTCTTTCTGTATAATTCTGTAACAACAAAAATATTTTTTCATTAAAAAAAAAAAAGAGTGACTTCAAATAGCTTCTCCAAGTCAAGAAAAGAATAAATAAGGCAGCACTCAGAAAAGTAAATTTATCCTCAGACATTAAACCCCCTTCTCCCCTCATCAACGTCACTTGGCTGGGCTTTCTGAGCTATGTTTTTCCATTGCTGAGTCAACTGCTCTTCGTATCTTGCTGTTGACATGCTTTATGCTCACAGACGTCCAAACAAAGAAGCAATCATTAGGTCTTGCAGCCTAAAGGTAGACCCTGAATCAGTCCATCTTGAAAGCTTCTGATGACTGCAGCAAAAACAGGTAGTCATGGCCAATATCAAAAACCAGTGTGGAAATTTTTCATTCCCTCCCTTCTTTCCTTTATTTTTGCACTAATCCCTCCATATTCTTGTGTTTTACAACTTTTGACACACAAGGCTGAAAGAGGCTGTCAAAAAAGATGTGCCCCACCTAACTTCAGCTCCACTTTCACATGAGCAAATGCACAATAAAATAAACAAACACAGTAATTTGTCACATTTTCTTTTTAAGGTGCAGAGTAGAATCTTTCAGATTGTCTTACATATATAAAACTTATCAAAAGTTTTATGGTTTTTCCAGATCTGTCTTGTTTAATATCCCTTGGCATCAATTAAAAGAGTACACATGCTCAGATACAGCCTGGTATGATGATCTTATATGGCCTAGCTGAAGCAGGATCTGCATAGTAGCATCCTTTCATATTTTATATGCCAGCTTGCCTGCAGTGTTTGCAAAGAACAGTTAATGGTGCAAGGACATCACTTCTATGGCACCAGCACATCTTACCAAATATAGATATGAGGGTAAAATTTAATCTGATGTAAAGAATCAAGTCTGTGCGCACAGTTTCATCTTTACACAGTAACACTTTTTTTCCAGTACAAAATCTAACGTGAACTTTTTAGGAATTGATTCTTCTCTGCTTTTATTTGAATGTCAAGGTCTATTAAAATTTGATAACTGTTTTTTTCCTCACTGACAACAGTTTCACCAGGGTGTCTACCTTTTGCCTTTGTCCTTTGTAAGTGAGGGAAGATCAGACCCCTTCAAGTCAGTCATATGCAAAGAAAATGATCAGAACAAGATTGTATTCCACAATATTTCCAATCATCCACCCTGCAGCACTTTAGTTAAGTGATTTTTAATTACTCTCTCATTTTTCATGTTCAGACAAGAACCTGAGTCTATGAAACTTGCTCTTGAGGGGCGTGCTAATTTCAGCACAGGCCTACATGTGCCAAGGAATGAGAGGCAAAATATGCACAAAAAAAACCCCAATAGCTTCCTATTTACTTTGAAGTACCATTTGTTGTGAGCCATACAGGACAAGGCAGAATATCTTTAAACTGAAAGAGGGTAGATTTAGATTGGGTATTAGGAAGGAGTTCTTCACTGTGAGGTGCAGCACTGGAACAGGTTGCCCAGAGAAGCTGTGGCTGCTCCATCCCTGCCAGTCTTGAAGGCAGGTTGAATGGGCTTAGAGCAGCCTGGTCTAGTGGAAGGTGTCCCTGCCTGTGGCAGGCAGGTTTGGAACTAGATGAGCTTTACAGTCCCTTCCAACCCAAATTGCTATATGATTCTAAGATATCGGGTTTTCTTTCTGTGGAGCCTGTGAGGTGTTGTTGTGATGGAAATGGCATCCTGATCTTACACACTAATTCCAAAATGCAAACTGCAGAAGCTACAATATATTGCTGTTTTGGATACTGTTCGTTGTATTTGTTTTCTTCATGTGGGCACTATATGTAAGAATGGGCATTGGCTACAAATTTTTAAACTCTGTTTTTAATAAGATGCAAGAAAGTGAAACATTTTTACACATTACATAAAGACTGCACAGGCAGAGGAGCACAGTAATATTTATAGGCTCTAGTTCAACTAAAAATCTGTGGCTAAAGATACAGAAAAATTTTCAAGAATGAAATTTTGAATATTGCTCCCAACTCTACTTTATAAGGCAGACCAGAGACAACTTACATTTTCTCAAGACCTCCAAGTTTTGTGGTAGCTAAACATAGTTCACATAAAACTCTAAGTCACCTCTGGCAGGTTTCTCCTTCATAGAAAAGTTAACCTAAGACTTAGAAGTAATGCTCAGATTCCAACCTCATGCAATCCAAACTATAAAAATCCCTTAACCATATACACTGCTACTTTTAAGAAAAAGAGCTTACCTTGGTAATGCAGATACAGACCAGCTTCATGAAAGCCCTGCTCTTCACCAGTGTCTTCCCACAGATCGCTGTCCTTACCACTAAACACTTAAAAATAGCAAATCCACTCTCTTACAAAGGATGTAAAGTCACCTCAATTTATACTAATGACCACAGGATGTGTCCACAGATATCTCAATACCTGAGGATATGCAGTATTGTGTGCGAGGCAGCTCCTGTTGCTTAAGCTAAACTGGGAGAAACAGCTGAAGTCTTTTGTGACAAGTTTGGCCTTACAGAGTGCACCTGTGTCTGGGTTCACATTGTCAGTGCTCCTGCAACCAGGGGCTGCCTCAGGCAGGCCTCATCTTTGTGAGGAGGCTTAGGATGTGAAGAAGTTGAATTCAGTCTTTGTCTTTTTTTAAAATAACCTTTTCTGTCCTGAACTATGCTTGTTGGAGTGAAATGGTTTGTTCTATCTGGCTGTACTGTGTTCTTGGATATCCTTCCTTTGGGAAAGCCTGACATCCACCTACCTGTGTGGTCATTATCAGGCACTGTCACAGTGCTTTAAGAGGCCTTATCCTTCAGATTCAAAGTAAAAACCAAATCATTTTTATGTATCTGACAAGTGTATGGGCAGCTTTTCAGCTATTACAGTATTTTAATTACTATTTGCTACTGAAGTATTTGTGATCAGCGGCAGCACTACATCCAATAACTTCCATTTCTCCAAATGCAGTAGAGTGCAAATGAGGGTGTAGGCTGTGTCCCTGAGCTGTACCTCAGTCTACCTGCAGCAGACTTACTTATACAGACAGACTGTAAGTCTTCCTCACTCTCATTCCTTACGAATTCACAAAATTTTACAAACAGAAAAAGACTATTTTAAATGTCTTACTAATTCTGAGTAAATATTTCCAGCATATGTGTACCCAAGGGTCTGTTCCTGATTATGTCTCCCAGAATAGGAAAAAAACCCAAAAGTCAAGATTTGTTTTTATTGCCTTTTAAGAAACCACGAATGCTTCATCTAAATTCATACATTAGTGTCTACTTAAATGATAGTTTTGAACACACTGAAACACTGCGGGGTTTTTCAACATATTTATAGCAGTTCCATTGCAAATTACCAAGTGTTCAATGAATCCTGCTGACCAGAGATTTAAACACTGATAAAGACGACCCTGGAGGAGGTTCCACTATTAAAAATATTGGCTTAAGATTGTTGTTTCGTTATGAACAGCACTTCAATGTCGTATAGGAAATAGACATATCAACAATCATCTCAATTCAGATTGCTTAGGTATGTGTCAAAGACTATAAAGCACAACACACATACTGATTGAATTCTGGCTTTCTGACTCAAGTTTCCACCTTTCCTGACTATGAAGACTTACTTCAAGTATGCAGAAGTCAGTGGGTGGCTGGGTGCTACAGCATTATAATTTTTCTAAAATAAGAAAGGAAAAGGTGCTGGGAAATTGAAAAGACCAAACTGTGTCTGTCAAGAATGCAGAAGAAGAAGGTAAAATGCAGCATAACCAGTTCTTACATTGAAATAAAATTAAAAGACTTTATCACAGAACAAGGAGACTGAGAAAGACTAGAATAAGCAAGGGCATTGTGAGTGTGTAGCAAAATGGATAAATAATTGATAACAAAAAGCGGGCTGCATTTCTTCGGAAGTTCTCTCTTCCTTGCTGTCTTTGACTCTGTAAAGCTATTAGTTCTTCCTTTTCTTTCATAAAAGTGTTTATTTTTTTTTGCTGTTTAGAAAAAAATAGCTGAATGTAGGAAGGTAGGAACTGTCTTTCTGTAAGACAAAAACTTTCTTGAAAACAACAACAAAACATCGTCTCCGAGAAGACTTTAAAAGAAATATCATCAGTGACCTTTTGCAAAAGCATGACTAGATTGGAGTAAGATTCCACAGGGACAATATAATAGCTGCTGATTAAGGTAGTTACCACTAACTATGTATTATTTTGCAAAAGGAAAATATGTTCCAGGTGGCCTCTGATATGGCAGAACATTTCTGCAAATCAAGTATGAAAGCAAAGCTGTCAAAATAAATGCAATATTGTGTTCCAGGTGCATGTATCTGAATTTACAACTCAAGCAGGATGTCCACAGACTAAATGAGATGCTGGAGTTTTCAGCTCACTGAAGAATGACACCATTGTGCCCTTGATACAAAAGCTGCACAATTGCCCTTGGGAAATGCTCTCCCTGGAAAAGATACTCAGTTGCTGCAAGTTTTGTGCAAATGAAGCAGGAAGCAATCAAAAGATAACAGCAAGAGGCCCAGTATGTGTCAGGGGACCCACATAGTGGCTTTGGTGAGGTATACTTTCCCAGTTTTGTATTATAATTCTTTTAATATGGTTTTCTTTGTTTGTTTTAATCCTTCTCCTGCCAGGCTTGAGCACACAGGGCTGTGGAGAAACACAACTACATTAATCAGTTTTGGTTCCTATGGATTTAGTGCAAACTTTTGTGACTCAGTAGGCTCCCAGGCAGACCACAGCCTAGCCCTTACAGGAGGAATGACTTCCTACAGAGAAGAGGAGCAGGTGATCTTCGATATCTCTGTTTATTTCACTCCATTTGCTAGATAGGTATATTTATGGGACAGAATAACCTAGTCTGATCTGTCATTTGTAGTGTTAAAGACTCACACCCTCTTACAAAGTAGAATTGGTTGTATCGTTACATTAGTGTCTTTGAAGAATAATGCCATTAAGTTTGTTAGGCTCAAAGACACTGCAGCGGACAAGGGAATCAGCTCCTCCATGATCTGTATTTTGATTTAAATTATTCAGTTTGACAACAATTTAGGCTGCTGCTGTGCTCAGTCCTCTGATCGATACCATTTCACTGCTCTCTTTTTCTACTCCCATCTGCTATTTTCATCTTTTGCTCTTAGTTTTCCACTTGGATTGTAAAGTCCTTGAATCACGATCATTGCTTTGTTCTTTGTAAAGTACCTGGAGGAATTGAGTGCCTGTCTGTAACTAGTGTGCCCAAATGGAGTTATAAATGTGTCACAATTACTACTGATGCTGCAGTTGTTATCGTATCCATGACCATACAGGTGATAAATGAATGGCAGTAAAGTCATAAGGTTTCCTTTTTATCACACAATGCATCCCACACATCTGCAGAAGGTGTTCTCACTGCAGCAGCCATAATTATTGGAGAGATCCTGCCACTGGGCAGAAAGGTAGTTCAAAATTAACTGGGCCTGTGGATTTCTTCTTGAGGCTGTCAGAAAGCTTCTGGCAATCAGACATTGTCAAAGAAACTCTCCAATAAGCTTGAATTTTCATTAAAGGTGTACCACTAAAAAAAGCCACTCTTCACTTATTGTAATCTTGCTCCATCCTAAAGGAAGATGAATCCAGCCTAGGAAGCCAGAGAGAAAAAAGGGCACTATGCCACCAGCCCTTTTGCTTCCACCAAAGGAAGATTTCACCAAAATCTCTCTATCTATGCAAGTATTCTCTCAGCTTTATGAAATCTATGTATTATGCAACAGTATAATTTTTTTTCATTATTAGTAGGATGCATTTAAAAGGAGTACATTTGCCTGCAAATTATGAACCAAAATTTTCTCACATGGAATTAATGAAACGATAGTACAGACCATTACACACACATCTGTGCACATACTCTGTAACAAAGTCTTTAGAAATGTTCCTCAGCTCCTACAATATCAAAATGACGAAGCACCATATGTCAACTGGGTGCTCCTATCTGACCCAAACCTAAGCAAACTCCCACCCTCCCCAGCATCCATCCTCTTTCTTCCCAGGCTGTCTCAGCGTTACTTGTTTATTTTCTGCTCTTCAACAAAGGGGCAGCAAGAGGTCCTGGAGGGACCAGCTATAGACTCTTAAACAGGAGTTGCAGCCCCTAATTGGGGGGTGGGGGTGGGGGTGGGGAAGTAGTGGACTTCCTGAACCTTTGGTGTTTGCTACTGCAAGGAAGGTAGGTAGTAAGATTATTCAAGCTGAAATGCTTGTGAGTTCTCCAACCTTCTTTTGAGGTTGTCAGAATTTTATTGGCAATTTTATACTGACAAAGACAGTGGTTTGATGAGCCAAAGTAGCCTTCCTGTCTCACTTAAAAAATAACATCAAACAATCACTTTGCTAGTCATCAAGTAATGAGGTGATGTAAACTGGGCAGGCTGGAAAATGGGGATTTAACCAGATGAGAAAAAAATGATGATTATCCACACATCCTAAAATCCTCTTGTCCCTTGTTCACAAAATTAGTAGCCTGAAGAGTATTATTTTGGGGTTTTGGTAACTTACTGTAAGGATTACTATGTCCAAGGCATATTCTGGAATAATACTTGCCTCACTGTACTAGTGTGTTTCACCTCTTTTTCATATGTATATAGATATATAACTGAAAGCTAAGGTGAATATTGGTCAACATTTATACCCTTTGAGATATTACACATTCTGTATCTGTGCTTCTGTTAACAAGAGTGGGTAAGCTTATGTGTTCCCATATTTTAAACCCTCTAAGGAGAAGTGCAGTGTGTCCTCTATTCCTTAAGGAAATCCAGACAAGGTCTTTTATATAGGAAGCTCTTTCTTCATTATAAAATGTACAAAGGCTGCTAAATATACCAAAATTAGTTCTTTTATCCCTAATATAAAAGCAATTACATTTTTAAGCAGCAGAAGTCCATAGTATTCTTGCAGTTGGTTTTGTCACTGGAGTCATGTCAATCCCTTATTGCCAAATGGTAAAGCCCACTTTTGAGTTAATGATGCATTTGGGGTTTTAATACTCTAGTGACAGAAGGAACTGTAATGAATCTCACTGAACTTCATTTCAGCCCATGAACCTGATATTCAGTGGTTTGGAAAAAGTCACCTTCAAGGCTATCAAACTACACTACATTTTGCTCTTTCCAATGCTGTACCTTTTTTCTTACCTTAGCTCCTCAACATACAGTTTCATTAGAGATTGTATCACTGAAGTGTAGCAGTCTATCAAAAGCTGAACAACATGCGTAGCATTAATTGTTTCCAGATTCTAGCTCAGAATATTAGTCTAAAAATATCCCTGTAGCAGCAGAGGAGTCTTTAATGAACTAAACATGCCATGCAATAGATCATAGAATGCATTTTTATTAACTGTATTGCAACTCAGGGGGAGCCAAGGAGTATATCCAGTTCTTTGATTCAGGCTGGTCAGTCTTATTTGTGGTTTCATTGAAAAGGTTTAGAAACAATGAAAGAAATGGCACTGTTTTTCTGTACCCTTCCACAAGCCTTTAAGCTACAGAATACAATTTCAGATGTATTGGCACAAATGTGTTTTTATTGGTTCCTGTAAGCTATAATGTATCCAAGATACAACTGCAGCAACCTGAAAAACAATTAGCATCTGTAAAGCAGTCTGTGACCATGAGATTACTTCGTAAAATGAAGATTTAACAAGCAGCTTCCTCAGGAATTAGTTGTGTTAGAGTCTGGCTTTTCTGTTGTTTTCTTCCTTTATTGATCCCTTCAGGCAGAAAGAAATGGTGAGTTATCTGATTGAAACGTGTGCAAAACTGTAGGGAAATCCTGCACAGCTACTAACGACACCTGATTTGATGGTGGAAGTATATTAAGCAGAGTGTTGGTCAGACCTGGGTAATTTTAATAGCTGGTTAAATAACTTAAGATAGGTCCAAGCAAATATAAAATCAACAATAGACTTGCAGTGCCATTTTTTAAACAGATGGCAGTTTAAATGACAAAACTAGTAGAGATTTGTCTCTTCTGTAGAAGTATCCTAGCATACATACTGCAGGGAATATGGATTATTTTTTTCTTTCAAATGTGAAGTTATTTGTTATCTGTGAAATGTTTACTGAGCTTGGATAGATTCTGTTGAAATATCTACAGCAAGTCAAGTTGAGCTGGTGATGTGCTTACAAAGGTTCTGAAAGCACAAGCAAGCACCTCGGCACTAACAATTCAGCCTAAAACAAATCCAAAAGCTGTTTAATTTTCCTACTGCATTTTGATACAGAGAAAGTGATGCAGTCTACAAAAGGCTTGTATAGGCTTGTCTGCGTATCTGCCAGTGCATTTGCCAAATGTGCATTTGCCAAATGTGTTTTTCTAACTCTTTATTCTGAATTTGCAGGCTTGTGACAGGAAAAAATATTGAAAGAGAAACACAGCTGAAACTACCCAGAGCGTCTTGGTGGGATGAAAGTTCTACTCCACATCCTTTCAAAACAGATTTATAAATTGCTACATATTTCCCTGAAATATAGAGCCAGTTTAAAATCTCTCATATTCATTTTACACTGAAGCCAATATGGGGTGGGAGGTTATTGTTGTTATAATGTGTACATGGCAGATTGCATTCATAATTTGATCCCATTGCACATTCTGCTCAGTTTCTTGTGAGCACAGTGAGAGTAGTCCCGAAATGCATTTTGCCTCCTGGTGGTAATGCTTAGTATACTGTACTTCTCTGTAGGGGAAACATGTGGGAACAACCCAGACATTTATGTATTCTGAGCAGCAAAAGAAACATTTTTGCTCTTTTGAAATGAAAGATAAGGCATGGTGGGTTGTTAACAGCACACATCAAATTCTTCCTCTGTCAGTACCAAATGCAAGACTTGCATGAAAAGAATACCACACTTTCAGACATTTCAGAGTACTCAAAATCCCCTGACCCTGCCTCTATGAATGTATTATTATGTTGTTGAAAAAGTACAAAGAGATTTATGGCTCACATACTGCTTAATAGCCTTTATAGGATACTCTATTTCAAGGGCACACAATGCTTTACAAAAAGTTAGCATTTTTCACATACCTCTTCTGTACTGGGCCTAATTTTGCACTCTTTGTCAACAATCACTCTCCAAAGTCCTCCCACTGTTCATCTAAATGTTCCCAGGGTGTCCATAAAGCCACAGGCAGACACTCATTTTCCAAACCTTTTGCCAGATGAGAACATTACTGCTCCTTTGCTGTTTGTCTCTGACTTCTGTCAGAGGTTATCCTCCCAGCACTGCCAGCAAAGAAAGGGTCATACGAGAGATCTCTAATCTATTCCAGGCAAAACCAGTCAGGGTTGACTTAACTAACTTGAGTATGACCTAGGGCAGATGACATCGTTTGAGACTGATTTGGAAGTGCTCATATCATACTGTTTAGCTGCAGGCCTGTGAGGGCTGTACCTCCAGCTGGAGAAGAGGGATGGACAGCGTGTGTAAGATCTCAGCCCAGAATTGGTAGACATAGGTGGTCTATTGAGGGTCCCAGGAAGGCACAGAGGAATAGCGGCTAGGAGCAGAAATAGTCACAGATTGCTCTGGTATGCTCATACCAAAGGATATTTCATTCTTTCCATATAATGATCTCAGAGCTATTTGGTACTGAAATAATATCTTAAAAATACAACTCCACCTTCTCTTTTCAGTCGTCCCATGCTGTGATAGAAAAGACAGGCAGTGGACAGTTCTGGGTTTTTCTTTTGTTTTCTTCTTAAACACAGAGGTGGTTAAAAGTTTTGAATGATTACCAGATGAAGATTATTTGTCAGACTTGTATGAACAATTTGAAAAGATAATGCACTTATTCCCTTCTGAATACTTTATAGACAGGGAAAAAGGAAAATGAGTTAATAAAATGTTTGTTGAGGGTTATCATTTGGTGTTACTCATGGATGTTATCAAAATGGAGGGGGGAATGAGTTATAAGAAAACTGTACTTTGAAAAAGGAGTTTCAAAATAAACAGAAGTCAGTGTGATGAATATTATGAGCACATGATATAGTTAGATAGTTGCTAGAACTTCTGTTTGAAGAAGAAGAGCACAAGAGGGAGGGTCATTATGAAAAATATTTCTTAATAGTGCCTTCTAGACCTTGGCTAGAACTAGGAAAGGGTGGGGGAAAGTAGACTGCGTGGTTCTAATTTACGGCCTGGGCTTAAACCACAACAGTGGTTGTGTTTACATTTGCTATTTGAGACTGAGATCATATCATAGACATTCCCAGATAGCAAATAAAGAACAAACACAGTGATAGAACAAGCAATATCTGTGTATATAAATACATTGTTTCTATAGTGAATTTTTACAAAGCCCTCCCAAGTTTTAGTCATCAATTGCATTTTGCAAACACAGAGGTGAAAACATTTTATGAATTCTAATACAAATCAGGTTTGTGACTTTACTGACTTTCTTTAGAAAAGTCTGCTTCTCTATTTTTCCCCAAAGATCAAAAACCTATTTGAAAGAAATTGCTAGAACAGAATAACATGCTATTACCTTTTCAGCTAAAATGCTGGAAATGCCAAAGAGACAGGAAAAGTTGATGTCTTTTCAAAAAGATTCATGTACATTCATTTTGGATTTCTTTTTTTCCTTTTCCCCACTTACTTTATTCTATGTAGAGTAAAACTTTGTTCTGTAACAAAGCTTATCCTTATCATGTCAGCTTATACTGTCTTCTATGCTGCCTTCTATACTGCAAAATGCAGTCTGTTTTCAGACTGAAACGGAAGTGATTTAAAAAAGGAACACAGCCAATTTACCTGCCCTTTGAGGTTCTTAGTAACATTAGAAATGTACATGCATCACGGCAAGGTCTTGGAAGAGTGATTTTGTTAAAAGACAATCATCAAATAAAGTATGGATTTTCAACAATCAAAGGATGAAAGTGCACTTACCCTTTGTGGCAGGGTTTGCATGTAATGACAAATTTCATCCCAAAGGGCTTGATCTGGCTGCCACAGAAATCGATGGCAAAACTTCCACGTACTTTGGTGAAGAAAGAAACAGGTCAAAAAAGATACATGCTGATTTAGGACAAAGCATTGTTTTCTTCAGATTTAATATGGTCTATTTTCGTATTTTTAATATCTAGTAGTTGAGTTGGGACTGGAGGGGAAAGCACATTGAATTACGGAACTTAACTCTTTTGTAGTCTGTAAACAAGAAGGTACAAACTTTAATGCATTTATACTCATGCCCCATGACATTTGACCCTTTCATTTTTAGACACCAAGTTACAATTACAGTATGCTGTCACTTTGGGGAAAAATTTCAACAATACCACTAGAATTAATAATAGTCCTATTATCAAGTGACAGTGATATCAACATCAGAGAGCTTGACCCATGGCACATCTGGGGTCAGGAAATCAGACAATGGTCTTTTGCATTAGTCTCCAGTTTGGTTAGTGAATTGCACAAATGCAAGAGTGGCAGTAGTTCAGAGATGAGAAAATGTCTGTTTGGGTAGCCCACCTTTCTGATCTTCCCCACCTTGTTTCAAAACCATTCGCTGTATCTCATGGGCCTGTTGGCTACAGAAAAGTATTTGACCCAGGTATCACCACTAGCAGAGTTATAATCTCTGTTTTACAAAGAGGCAGGAGAGCAGTAGCCAGAAATTTTCCAATCCCAGGTTAAATCAAAGGTCTTGAGAGCTCTGCAGTATGCTTTGGCACTCGGCAAAATAGGTATGTTATGTTGTTTGTAATTGAACAGACCACTTGGCATGACTCAGTTTCAAGCAATACTTTTATACTGGACTTCAAGGTGGAAAATATTTTTTTTTTCCTATCAGGCAAAGGATTAAACATTTTGTTACAGAAATAGAAATCAGAGTTCTGAAAACAAAGCCATCAACACTCAGTCCCCTGATGTCAGTTTGGGATTATCTCCTAGGGTGCCTTCCAAGCAATTGGATGGAGGCAGACTCAAGCACACATGAGAGAACTGGCAGAACTGAATATTTGCTTTATCTGATTTTGATTCTTCTATCTTGTTGGAATAACAATTAACGGCAAGTGAAGCACATGCTAAGTCTGCTTTTATTCTATTCCCTCCCTGTTGTGGTCAGTGGAGATACAAATGTTGCTTTGTCAGGCTTCTCTGGTACACTTGATTCTTTGTAGTGTAAATTCACCATATCTGATTTGGTTTTCCTGCCCCAAAAGGTTTTGTTTCATTTTGCATCTGGATGTTTGCTTGACCCTGTCGTTACGTTTTGTATCTCCAAACTTATGTTAATTTGAATGGGTTTAGCATGTGTTGGGAATGAATTGTCTTGCCTCAGTATTTAGAACATAAAAAATTCTGTACCAACACATTTGCCTATTATTGTTCTTATTGATCCATTACATAGTAACTAAAAGTGAAATAAAAATGTTGCAATGGAGAATGGGATATCTGAACTGTCACGTTTAACAAAGCACATAAGCATGTTTAACTTCATGAGGTTGCATGAGGACCTTGAATAGTCATTTCATACATGCACATAGTGTGTCTAGCACTACTTTACATAAGTTATGCATTACTGATTATGTACAGGTGGAAAAACTCAGATACAAAGACCCTCTGCAGTTTTGCAGATCATTTTCAAGTTAATCTACCTTTTAAGCTAGTTTTAGGAGTGTCATTAATGGGATTGCTTTTGCACTACATCTGGTGAGTGTGCAGACATGCCTCAAACAGCTCATTAACATCTCATGTGGGTCTTGAAAGCAGCACAAACTTCAGACTGGTTTTATTTATCCTCCTTCTGAACAGGCAAATTAACCCACACTGAGCCTCATGCTGTTTAGGTACAGATTCACACATCCAACATTATCTGTATAATGGTAGCTCAGATATCTCAGATTTACTTTGGAGGTTTTGATGTAAGCATAGATGTTACAATAAGGTGGACACTTAGGCCTGCAAATGGCCACTGACAATTTCAAGTGCTTTCCCTACAATAAACAAATTCTAACAAAACTGTCCTCAAATTGCATGTGCTCAGCCTCAGCAAACAAAAACATCAAGCCAGCTTCATATAGTAGAATCTGTTAGTCTGTAATAACCAAAAGTCAAATCCACAAGGGGTGGTTTATTAATGTTACTGAAGATTTTACCTAGTGTTTGCCTTGCTTTAACTGATACTAATTTTCAAACTTGTTTCATTTTGAACCTCCAGCAATTCAGGGAGAATTATGCAAAAAACCATTGAGAGATCTAAAATCATTCCAGACCTTTCTAGTTGTGAGCCTGTTAACACTTTTTAAAGCAAAATAATACTTGTTCAAAGATGGAAAGTTTAGAGTTGGGAATAGGAGTCTGCTTCTTTAAAGCAGTTGTCTTCAAATACAGACTTACAACTTAGCAGGTTTCTTGTGGATTCATCAATTATGTGTTTCCACCTATGTCCACTACCACGCAAATAAATTTGTCTGTGTTTATGGCTAATTTTTGTTCTAACTGTTCAAATAACTTTCAAATTATTGGGTATGTTATTGTGATTTCATTTTTGTAGGCCGGAGTGCCTGTAAGCATTCTGCATCTGTCTAGTGCAATGATTTTTTTATGTGAGGTAAAAAATGGATGATGTGCAGAATGAATCCTATCTGGCCCTGAAAGGGATACTTAATGTTTCATCCTGTCTTATGATTACTGGGTAGGAAAAAGCCATTATTGATTTAATACTCAAAGCCTTTTTATTTCTTACCTATGTTCTGACATACATTAAGCAGACCTGCCATGCTAAGTTTATTTACTGTGAACTAAAGATTAATAGTTTTATTTTTTAAGAGCCTTGTAGTTGGGTAAAAACATACTGGTTTAGATCCAGATCCAATTTCAACTGAATTCCCCACAGGTGGGAAACAAGGAAAGATGATAAGTTGTTCAGATTATACACTAATTCTCCTGTTTGAAAATGACACAGCAGCCTTCCAGCATTTCAAACAATTAGAAAGGAGGTGAGGATCCAGGGGAAATAATATCCTGAGTGAGTCCAAGACAATAGACTGAGGTTAAATTGGGTAGGACAGGTAATCAGACTGGACTTATAGTCCCTGCAGTTCTCCTAAAGGTAAAAATCTGTCCATAAATAAGACTACTAGAGCATGATTCTGTAAAGACATATGATGCTCAAGGTTGGCTGAGAAACAAAAAATCAGAAGTAATGTGAACTAAATAAACTTTTTCCAACAAATTTCATACACAGAGTAATTTTTACAAGTGGTGTGTTCAGAAGTTCAATCCAGGATAGAATTTTAATCATTTTAAGGGAAGGCACATGCTAAAACATAAAAAAACCCTCAAAAGCACATGCTTTTACTCACTACTTATTTTTGAGCATTAGTATTTTTGTGGTAGCACATGTCCCTTTTTTCACATACTGCTGCTGAAGAATGTTGTATTTCATTCACTGTGAGAAACAGAAACATGATGTTTATAAATCAGCAGAAAAGTCTGGTTCATAAAAATGACTATGAAATCACTCAGCACTTGCAGCACTTCATATTTTCAAAGAGCTGCACAGACATGAATAGCCAGATTGTAATTGACCCTAACTTGACTGCAGAGTGAGTGATG
Source organism: Psittacula echo (assembly GCF_963264785.1). Taxonomy (NCBI): domain Eukaryota; kingdom Metazoa; phylum Chordata; class Aves; order Psittaciformes; family Psittacidae; genus Psittacula; species Psittacula echo. The sequence continues at coordinate 20,792,611 of NC_137737.1, read as the reverse complement.
AAGATTTACTGCTTTAACAGACAGAAAAAATGGATGGGAGGCTGGGAGTTTGAGTATGAAATGAATTGCATCATCTTCCCCAGTACCAGGACAATCAGAAGAGATCAGATGCAGACAAGAAGCTAAGTTTTTTCTACAGTATTTCAGTATTTTTACTTCTCTGTGAAAAGGACTTGCTAAGCTTGACTCACATTTCCAGCCTTGGTGCCCTCACAGGATGAAAGATTCATATCTGAATCCAACAGATTAAGAAATAAACTGAAACAAACCAAAGGAACTAGCAGTCTTTCTGCATTACATAAATAGGTGATCATATGCAGGAAACTCAACTTCCTCCTGCTTTCTGAATACTCAAGTGGTTCAAAGAGAAAAAAGGAGTCCCTGGCACCTTGTGCCACTTCAGTATATCTGTTCATTAAAATCCTCACTTCTCCAAACCAGGAAGCATGGAGGTAAGATGCAGAAAACTCCAACATCTCAAAGGCAGGTAACATAGTGGTAAGGTACCTGTCAGTGCATCATACCTCTGTTCCACAGAGATGGGAGTGTTTGCATGTGCTTTCACTCCATTCAGTTAGGAATTAGTATTGTGACCATAAGTCTGGTTGTCAGAGAAATGTTGGGAGCCGTTTTTGTTATACAAGTGTCTTTGGGGGTTTTACAGTTCTCTGGGAAGCACTGAATAGAAAAAGAGCACACTCCACCATGTAATGTATGCATCTAAGCTCAGAGAAATCAGGTGCATAGTATCCCAAAACCTTTAGAGTGCCTCTTACAAGGACAACACTGTGTGTCTTCTGTTAGAAGCCGGACATACAGCTCTTCTTCCCGTGATCTCTGACTTCAGAATATGGTCAGGAGTTTCTGGTGAAGCTGTAATGTTAGATGGCACCATATGCCTACAAGTAAGGGATTTATAATTTCTGACAGACAATATTCATTCAGTAGTAAGTCTGCCTATAAGTACCTGGTGTGCAGAGGCTGAGCATACTTGAGTTAGGAGGCCATCAGCATAACTCTAAGAAAAGTTACAGCTCTGTGTGTGGGTTTTTTTGATGATATGTTCCTGATGTTCATGGGAAAGTCGCTCTGACTAGGTGACATTAAAGGATGCTAAATACTCCTCACAGCACTCATACACTTTGCTAAGGTACAATGAAATCAAGGTCACATATTGAAATGCTTGGAGTTTGACAGTACCAGCAGGAGAAAAGAAATTATATCTCACCTAAAGTATCTGGATCATGACAGTATTACAGTGATTATTGCAACTTACACCTGTTAAAGAAAAGATTGGTTTGCCTTCCTCCTTTCCAGCTGTGCTCCAGCATTGCCTGAAAATGTAGCCCCTCTCTTTTTCATGTAGTGGTTATCCTCCTGTGCTTGAACTTCAAGCTTATGGCCAATCCACAATGTACGTTTTCAAATACAGTTCTTGTTTTCACAGGGCTATAAATGGCACATGCCATCTGGTTAAGCATTAAACAACTGAGTGCTTTGAAGAGCTCCCAGTCTAAACATTCTTTAAAGTCTCTGCATATTAAGAAATTAAGTCTTTTAGCTTAGAACTACATTTACTGCCTTGAGTTTCTCAGGGAATAAGAAGGGAAAGTAAGGTGCTAGTGAAGTATGTCTAATGAAAATTCCACAGGATTGAATCATTTTGCTCTATATCAGCAAGGCATAACCAGTTTCATGCAGCCCTTGAGAACAAGTTTTTCTAGGTTGGATTTTGATACTTCTTGTCATATCTGATGAACAGATACTGATGCCAAAATCTTGTCCTTTTCTTTTTCTCCCAAGAAACTACTTGCTATACTACATGATATTACTTCTCCCAACAGCTCTTGCCTACAGCTGAATGAAAACTCGCACTGTGCCCTGACAAGCTGCGTGGCTTGCCAAGGTAAAAGCTATCCTTTCACCTGCAAGAGGACATTCTCATCTATTCTTTTCTGGGCCATCATGTGCCGGCCTCTGGCTGGCACCAGACATGTCCATTCTCATGTCCACAGCACAGATTCCTCAGGCTCAGGCTTGCAGCATGGCTATCCATGTTCACCACTTAGCAGAGCCAGACTTCTTTGTATGGAAGGCAGAGTGGCTCAAATACCCTACAGATAGTCCTAGAACATATTGCATGAAATGGATGTATGAAATGCACATCCTTGAAGGATAGGGAAACAAAACTCCTGGCACAATATATCAAAGGCAAGGAGAGAAGCTGTCGCATGCATACATTATTTGGCTATACAAAATTGTATTCTACCATTCTCTAATTACCCATAACCAAAATATTTTAACAGATGAAGACTACAGTGGTTTTTTTTCTAACACTTATCTTGAGTCTCTAATCTGAATTATGTATCTTACTCAGTTTCTGAACTGTTGAAAGGTATCATGGTAACCTGATTTGAAATACATTGAAATTGATGAAAAGTAGAGAAAAAAGGCAGGTAATTTATCTGAATGAATCTTGCAATTTTCTGGTCACAAGCAAGTTTTTCACATGTAACCAAATGCTTCATGTACTGCATTATGCAAATGTGTAAATCAATGTCATCTCCTATCCAATTCCATTGTAACAGGCTTGCTTTCTCCAAAACACTGAATTATTTAGCATACAATATACTTGCAGTATGCCAGAACACATGAGAATGTTATACCTGGACATAGAACTAAAGCCCAAAGTTTTTGAGAGTCATCATACAAGGAGATTCCAGAAACCCTGTATCTGGGAATGAAAAAAAGTATTGTAATTTTTTTCAGTGCTGATATCAGAGGCAATTTATAAAACAACTATTGATGATCTATTCCTAGATCTTATTATTAACAATAACCTATTGATAGAAATGCTTATTTCACCCTCCATCTTTGAAGATTCTTCTCCTGTATGCCCCATTACCAGAGCGTGGTGATCTGTCTTTCTTCCTCCCCATGCTCACTTAAACATATAAATCACTTATCCTGGCACTTGTGCACTACCCATCCTGGCCCTGCCACCCAAATATTTTCTCTCCATATCAACATTTGATTGGTAGGGCTTTTTATCTCTCAGCAGAACAACACTGGGAAATAAGAATGGTTGAGAACACCCAGGTTTCTGAGTTCTAACCCAGTCTTACCTACACCAATGCTACATCTTTTCTGATGTTTTTATTACTGTACAAATACTGAGTCAAAGATGTAGGATTTTTTTTTAGAATATTTTTCCTAATAGCTCTGTCATGGCAATCACAGGCAATCACAGGCAGATTTTTGGTTGTTCTAAAATCAAAACCCACTTAGCAAATCATAGACAGAGCCTCAGGTCCCTGAAGCTTCACTAGACAACTTGAGAGTTTTGCTTTGAAGAGGGAGCATTTTTACTGTCACTACAGGTACAAGTACCTGCTGAACACTGGACAAAAGAGAAGTCTGCAGGTTTTCAGCCAAACACCTCTTTGCTTTTAGAAAAGATGTGAAAAAGAAGGCGAATCTGGAACAACTTAGTTCTTGGTCTCAGACTGCAACCTCTACCTTAGAGAATTTTGCATGTTGTGGAGAGTGAAGAAGGGGAATAAAAGTAAGATCTGCAAGTCATCTGTATGAGCTGACAGGAACACTTCCCAATTGCGGATACAGATCCTGCTTGCAGAGCTAATACTTACATAATAACACAGTCCAGCTGATTTCCAGAAAGTCTCACCACATGTTTACTGTTTTAAACAGGGTGAAACCCAAACTAGATGCCAAAAAGTCATCTGAATCTTCCCAGAAGTTACTTGAAATCTGACATGACCCTTTTATCTTGTTTGGCAATAGTACTGCAATAGTTATAAGGACCTTTTCTCCTGTAACTGGCAGATAGGTTTCAATACATACTCTGTGATATATCCAGATCAGCACATACTGGTCTTCTCTCAATACATATCATCAAATGCAAGCATTTCAGCCTAAAAATGTGTTTCTTGGATAGTGGATGTTGATTGATGGACTCACTTAAATAGCGTGTCTGTGTGTCTTCAACTGCAAGAAAATAAAGAACAAACGAAACAATTAGCGTATTTCTCAGATGATGCTGTTTAGTCATGAATACTCAACATTTGACCTGCCTAAATGTGTTATGTCGACAGTTGACAGTTTCCAGGAATCAACCATTTACCTAGTTTTTGATATAACATTACACTGAGGAAGACTGAGCTCAGCAGTTATCACTTTTGCAGGGCCAGAAAAAACAGTTCAGTCAACTCTGATTTCCATTATCTACAAACTCTTGAAGGCCTGAAAGGAATCAAAGTAAATGTTCTGTGATCCTTTGCTGTCATTATAGTTGCAGGTAATATAAAATTTTATCATTGTGTATTTATCATTGTACTTTTATCATCGATGTCACCACTGATGCTGATACGCAAATCATTAAACAAGGGACTAGAGAATGACTAGACCTTCACACTTAACTTCACATTAGTAAGGCACCCTCTGCTTATCTGAATGGTCCCCTCTGAGCAGTAATAGGATTGACCTCCACCAGACATTCCTTAGAAAAACAGCTCCTGGAGGTAGTGTTCGTATTTAGCCATGAACTTTCTTCTGGGACTCTGTGTGCTGCCCCTCAGAAGGGCATCGCAGACGCAGCTGCCACTGCTTCTTGGTGCAATGAGGCAGAACAATGACCCTACTTTTGGCCAGCCATACCTAATTCCTGTCAGAGCTGCTTTAGGCCAGGAAGAAGCATGGCTGTAGATCTGGAAGAGCTTGGAGCCTCTGGCCAAGGGGTTTTTGGTCAAAATCAGAAACATCTAGTTGGCTAGGGTACTGTGGCAGGGAAGTTGTCAGGTTATTTTGCTCAGCTTCTTCACTGACCAGAAATGCAAAGCGGTGGCAGAATTAAAACCAACATTTTCACTGTCTTTCCTCTCCCATCAAAGACACTGGGCACACCTGCTCTTTTGAACACACCACACATACCTTTTAGCACTCTCGGTCACTTCAAAGACCTAATCCTCTACTTAGGAGAGTCTTAGATCATTCCCTCCTCTTTGATCATGCTTCTATTCATTCAATATCTCCAAATATGTGTATACTGCGTCAATACTGAGTCAGGGGGGCACAGTCAGAAAACAAGTTCTTCATGCATCAAAGCATTTCTCCTTGAAAATACAATAAGACCATTCAATAAAGAGGACACTGACTCCTTTGGAGTATTTGTATAATTCAGTACAACACCAAGTTAGGCTCCTAATACATGGCATTTAGAATTATACCAATAATACTTATTTTTTTCACACCTTTTTGTTAAAAAAAAATTTACTTTTCAGGAAGAAAATGCTAAAAAAGTCATTTGAAGCTTATAAGATCTATAAGAACTGGGAAATGAGAGCTGGGAGCCGATATTGTATGTTTTGTCCAGGAATTATATAGCATTCAGGGTCATTTGAAAAAAAATGCTGAGACCTCGCTTATTTTCTACTTCAATAAACTTCATTGAACACCAATATTGTTCTACCTCAATAAACTCATTTAATGTTCAAGCCTACGCAGTACCTCTGCCCAAATCCAATGTCTACCTGGCCTTATGTACACTTTCACTACAGCTGTTTGTATGAGCAGAATGGCTCAAGGGATTACGAATTGCAGAGGAACATTGAGCATAATGCTAATGTTTGGTGTCCTTCTGTGATGCACAAGAAAAACTCCAAGGTTCACTTCCTAAATGTGTGTGATTGTTTTCTTTAGTGGAAAGAAACTGTGTAGTGCAAAATGGCACCCCTCATTGAGAACTCAAACAGCACTGAATGCCAGAATCTAAGGCATGTGCATTGATTAATTAGTGTAAAAAGCTTTTGAATATCATGGATTATCTGAAATTTTTACCCTCCTCAGTCCTTGCAGAGCTGTGCTTTACTGATAATCATTACAGATCTCTCTTCAAATTTTATAGGGATATATATGGCACTATAAACACAGAATAGAGCACAACCTTGAGGCAAATAGAGTTTCTTGCATTCAGCTACAGGATATTTCTTCCAAAGCAAAGTAGTCATTTCCCAATTATTATGTTAGACAAGATAAATATGAGTTAACAGAAGTATCCAGCTGCCAAACTCAAAAACAAAAGAGACAACATCTTGTCATAGAGATTTTCCTGCTGCTTAATTCTCTTGTCTGCTTCTGTGCAAACACTCACCTTTTTTAATGAGGAAATGGTCCATGAAACTGCAAAAATGAAAAATGAGATATATATTCAATTAGCTCTAGTACTGTTGGCATGCCACTTCAGGTCAGCTGGAAAGCTTTGAAAAGCAAGACGTTTGTAACTTGAAGTAGAAAATCCGAATGCAAGCTCAGCTAGCTTAACTGTGAAGCTCTTTTGGCAAACCACTGAAAAACATAATTGAATGTAGCCCTCCTGGGAAGGAACCCTAACAAACTGGAGGACAACTTGTCTGCTAGCATTTGATTTTGCTTCACAGTGTTCAAGTCTTTGTGCTATTACAATAGATGTTTTGCTTACAGGAATGATTACCCTAAGCAGTTACAGGTAAGGGCCTGTTTTATCCTCCCCCTGCAGCTAACATCCATCAATGAAATGGCTTTCCATACATACCCTGCTTTCTATGAGTTTATTTTCAAAGGGTGACCATCATTTTATGGGCACAGGCGACACCTGAACAATTTACTTGGGCGTTTTTTGTGCTTACAACCCATAGCATGAATACAAATGTGATGAGCTGCACACTTGACTGAGTGGCTGCTGTGCAAGCAGAAAACAGAGACACATTTCAGCTGCAAGGCTGTGCTGCACTTGCAGGAAGAAATAGTTATGCCAGTGATATTACTTATCTACATAGGAATAAAAGGAGAGGGACATTGCTGTAGGGAAACTGTAAGGGAACACATGGTCCCAATTCAAGCCTCCTGACGATCTATAACCAGAATATTCCCCCATAGTCAATACACTTACAGATGCCTTATAAATACTACATTTACATTTTTTTCAGCCTTTTGTTTGCCAGAGTCAAGGGTATTTGTGCCAGCAACATTAACTCAGAAAAATACTGCCACCTGTGATCTGATTCAGTGCAAATCCCATCTTTGCACAGCTTTCCCCATTTAAAGTAGATAATTGTACCAATGCACTGAGTAAGTGTCCTGGGTTCTGAGTTGCCAGCTGGGCTTAAACCATGACAGTAAGATTCCTGATATTCTGTGGCATGTTTTTAATTTGGGTTCTCTCATGCCCCATAATACAATCTTCACCCCTCAAAACAATAGGTCTAACATGAGATAGTCCCCTTTCCATGCTTAGTGATGCTTATAGCTCAGTACATGAAAGGACAGTAGAGCAGTTGCACTTGTGTCAGGCTATAAGAAGCATAAGTATAGGCAATACCTGAGAGAAGACACAGATCTTTTATGTTGTGATTTGTTTCCATGATCAGTCTAAATGAACCATGAGTCGGCTAGTGGGAAGTAAACTTCAAATTCATATGCCAGCTTGTCTGCAGATTCATGTGATAATATCCTGCCGTAAAGGGCCACACAGAATCAACCCAGACTTCTGCTGTGCAGTGTCTGAGAATACAGCTCCTGGAAGGTACTCTGTGCCATTTTATTCCAGTATTTTGACTTAAAGAAAAAACCATGACATTAAATAAGTTCCTTGTTGCATATAGAGGTGGTAGAAGTTAACTTCTGGTTTAGCCTGTGATACAGCTTATGAGATAGGTAATGATTACTGACTGCATGCCAGAGTGACACAGACATGTTTAATACACGTTCAGTGAGGACCAGGTATTTGGATCAGATAAAACCTTTGCTGGTGCTGGAAAGGGGAAAAAAGGAAAAAAGCAGAGTGACTCAGTTATCTTTCCTGACTTCAGGGCAGCTGCAGGCCAGTGTGACCCCAGAAAAAGTGTGGACATTCTGGCAAGTCAGCCAAGGATTGCTAAGGACAGTGCACGCAAAAACCTGAGTCAAAGCATGATAAAGCAGCATGAGATAATAATCAAGCCTAATTTCTTTCATTCTTCCCTTTTGTCTCTCTCAAACTATGGCCAAGGCATTCATCTTCTCTGAACTGCAGTAACCTTCACTTTTCTTTGTTACTGTTGAAATCCCTTACGATTGCCCTGAGTCTTTTTCCTCATGAATTCTTACAATTCAATGCAGAATTAATCCAGTTATTTCAGCATTTCCCCTTCTTTCATTTGTCCCAAATATGTTAATGACTATGAACATTCCGGCACTAAAAAAAAAAGATACTTCTGAAGTGCTTCAGACAGTCTGGCACAGGAATCCCTGGAGGTAGATTTAGATGCTACAGATTTGGGTTCACATTTTCCTGCCATGGTGCAGCACTAAGAAAAATAAAATCCCAGCTGGCACAAACAATGCTGTTAGAAAACTGAAATTACCCTGTACTTTCTCAGGTAATGCCATAGCTGCATCTGACAGTGACTGTTGAATTCAAGATTACTTTATATATGTTTATTTCACAAAACTTTAGGGACATTAGGGCTGTATTCTATCTTGCTTACAAACCAAAGGAGTCACAGCTTTACATATGTCATTGCTTTGTTTTTCATCCAGTCCTATTCTATATCCAATTTTAGGAAATCACTTAATAATGCCAGACTTCCTGCACTGACTACATTTACAATGTATCATTATGCTTTACTGAGGGTAGACCCAGAAATGCAGACCACTGCCTTTCTACTTGGATACTTATTTAGAAAGGTATTTTAAGTGTATTTAATCAGGAGTTAAGAGCACTGCTTAGAAAAATCCGTAGCAAACTGATAAGAGTCATCTCTTTGAAGTCATTGTTTAACAGGTTTGCTTATTATTTAATACATTTTTGTAAAGATTATAGTGACTGTTAATACTCAGGCCATCAGCTGGAAGGTAGAATAGCTGGAATGATTCAGTAACATGTACTGAACTGTCAGATACCTTTTTCAGGAGAATGACAAGAAGCCAGCAGAAACAACACCAGCAGCAACACAAAAGAAATACTATCATGGAAGCAAATATGCTAAATAGCAGGGAGAAAATAATGAAGTGAAGTGACCAAGCACAAGGCTGAAAACATTAGTCAGATGTTCCCACTCAAAACACAACAGAAACCTCTTGCTCACACACTTGATATTTCCAGAGTGAGCAACTGTTTAGGAGCACTCAATTTTGAGTATAAGGCAACTGGGAAGCAGACCACAGATGGAATAGGTCAACTCTAGCTATAAGCTCAGCTGCAATCTGCTGAAAATTCCGAAAACTCTTTATTGAAATAAGTGAATCTCTGTCAGTTTGCAGCAGCTGAAGGCCTCTCTCTGCCATTTTATACATCTTGATACATCTTGAACATTAAGATCAAACCACATTTCATCATGCATTAAGATAAAAACATTGAAAAATAATTTAATGAATTTAGTTCATATTCAAAGGGAATTAAGGGTATGGAATCAGCCTTGCATTTGGCAACTGGTTAGCCAGAAGAAATTATGAGCAAGCCATTGGTTATGTAGTAACATTAGTAACAATCACAAAAAATGTTTTAATAGCTCCAATGGAACTTCGAAACTGAACTGAACATGGGTTAATGTTGTAGTTTAAGCCCAGCTAGTAACTCAGAACCATGCAGCTGCTCACTCCCCCCCGCTTCTTCCTTCCCCCGTTCCCGGAGGTTTGGGGAAGAGAATCGAAAGAATGTAACTCCCATGGGTTGAGATAAGAACAGTCCAGTAACTAAGGTATAACACAAAACTACTACTGCTACCACCAATAACAATAATGATAAGGGAAATAACAAGGGAACAGAATACAGCCGCTCACCACCCGCCGACCCATACCCAGCAGTTATCTAGCCCTTCCGAGTAACTGCCCCCAGTTTATATACTGGACATGATGTGCTGTGGTATGGAATACCTCTTTGGTTAGTTTGGGTCAGGTGTCCTGTCTCTACTTCTCCCAGCTTTCCCTCCTCCTTGGCAGAGCATTGAGACTCAGAAAGTCCTTGGTCAGAGTAAACATTACTTAGCAACAACTAAAAACATCAGTGTTATCAGCGTTGTTCCCAGGATGAAAGTCAAAAATACAGCACTGCACCAGCTACTAAGGGGGAGAAAAATTACTGCTATAGCTGAAACTAGGACAATTAGTTAAGTTATCAGTATTTAGTGTCTGCCATCTGTGTCTCATATAATACACTCTGAAGTATATAGACTAACTTAGGCTGAAAATCAATGTCTTTCTGTTGCAGTCACCTTTTGTAGAGTTGGGGGTGGAGGGGGTTGGTTTTTTTACCATTTCCGTCCAAGGAAACACTAATTATTTTCAGGTTTCTTCATAAATATGAAACTTGAATCACATTCACTGGAGGTTACTGAGGTCAGTAAAGGTTTTAGTAAATGCAAACAGACATGGCTTTTAATAGAACAATATAAAAGTTGATTGTTTTCTTCAATGCAATTAAACTGTCATCGGCCAAAATATGAAGACTTGGATACTGTTTACTTTAGCTAACAGTTTATCCAAATCCTAAATGAAAAATTCCTTCCCCTTCTTTTCTTTTGTAAAAAGGTATTCAATTACTCTTGGGATGCTGCAGAGTTGAAAAAAAAAAAAGTTCAAACCAAAATAAACATATCTTTTACAACAAAAATGACATATCAAACTGCAGATCCAATGCTGTCTTTCACTCCCATCCATTCTCTTCACATTAATAAAAATAACAGGTGCATTTTACAGAGTAGCCTGGATATTACCAGAGGGCAGACAGTATTATTGAACCAAGGGGAGGAAAGTAAATTCTAAAGCTAAATATTCTCCCCTTAGGATGTTCTAAGTAGCGTCCCATTAGGCCTAGGCCAATTGCAGTTTTGGGTATTATTGCTTAGGAGTAATAACTTTATACCACAAAATGTCTGTTCTATTACTCATATAATAATGTATCGCATTTCCAAAAACAATTCTGGATCAACAGTCAATAAAGACTATAAAAGGATGCAAAGGTGTATAATCAAGCTTTTATCTTGCTTTAGTAACTTCTAGGCAATTAATATTTCATGACATATATTAAGAAGTTTGGGTTTTTTTCCTGAGTTTATACCTAATGTAGAACTCTCTACAGTGAAATATTTGCCAGTGGCAATCTCTTTCATACAATATTAGCATATCCAATTCTTCCCTTGTGGGAAGTTTCAGCATATAATATTAATTCACTATTAGCTAATGTACTCATTTTAGCAATCTCCTGTGTTTCCATTAATTAACAATCTGGTACAATCACTGGTAGTCTATTCCATTTTACTTTGCTTGCTTTGTTTTGTTTTGGTTTTTTTTTCCTCTTTCTTTCTATTTGTTATTCTTACCGTGTCTCCAAGTGGTGCTGGTTTTTAGTTGAAAGCCTCTATCAATTTCTGCCCCACATTCAATGGTTACTCTCATACATGGCAGAAAAACTGTATCAACACTTGCCCCACATTTAACAGTTACTCTCATATGTAAGTCCAACAGCTTCAGGCTGGATGGCCCTTTTCAATTTGGTAAGGTATAGTTATAATATTTACATTAATATAAATATAATGTAAAAATAACTTTGCTAGATCTAGGATTAGTTCCATTCTCTTTTTCTTCATAATCCAAAGTCTGAAACCTGTTTCAATTTCCTTTTTTCTTCTCAGAACTGTTTATGAAATTTCTACCAAAATTGCCTTCTCACTGAAATTCTCAGGTGGGTTGTTCAAATTATGATCTGCTCACCTCCCCATTAGATAGATAATTGCGAGCTGTAAAACCTCCAAATATTTTTTGATTGAGGAAATTAAATATTTGAGTGCATGGCATGAATTACTGGAGAGTCATCCTTCAAAACGTTTCACTACATGCTCAGTTCTCAACCTCCAGGAACAAAAAGAAACAGGAGTCACAGTAATGAAAGTTACAGACATAAAATAGCAGATGAACAAAGACAAAACCTATGCCAGCACTCTGAAATTACAAAATAATATTTGATAGTTACTGCTGGCTAGAAAGGAGATTCTGGTAGTAAACCTCAAAGTTCTATCAAAATCTTCTTTAAAAAAGGTCAAGGCAATTTGGAGCATTTCGCTAAAGGCTGATTTTATTTTTTTTTCATGTACGTTAATGCTGACAGCTCTAGTGCTTTCTGTAGTTAATTTCTGGTCTGTAGTGCTTATTTTGCTATGTGTTTTATTTTCTCAAGCTTTTTATGATTAAATTTTATATCAGTGGTTTAAGAACTGAAAAAACTATTTTAAATATGAAATTTAATAGAATAAAATAGCTTTTTTAGAATAGCAGGTAACGATCAGAGAAATATCTAATTATCATTCTATCAAGCCAGAATGCATACTCCTTCCGAGATAGTTTTATTTGTTAAAATGCTTATGGTTATTGTAGTAGTACTTTATTTTCTTTTCTTTTTCAGGATGTTTTTAAATCCAGATTCTGTCAAACTAATCAAACAGGCTGTCCCTATATGTTAGAAAAGGAATTTTGAAGTTTACATATCGGTGATGTATAGGTAGACAGGTTGCCTTGTGATTCAGAGAAAAAAACGTGGTAGAGCAAAACTTACAGAGTGAGACAAAGAAAAATACACTGGCAAAATTGATTTATCAGCTGAAAGAAAGCAAGGTGAGAGGCTAGATAACAGGCAGATGGAGAATGAAAGAGGACAAAGGAATGAGGCATTGGGTATTGTATAAATAGTTGAGCCTGGAAACTGTAATACCTTGGGTCTGTATGCTTCAGATAAAGCAGATGAGGCTCTAGAATAGAAGAAAAAAATCAGAGGTGTGTAGGTTAAAGAGACACCAGAAATATGCAGGGTGAGAGGCCCACCAAAAATCAAAATCCACTTAAAAAATTGCAAGCCAGAACATCTCAGGGAAATTAATACAAAATACAGGCATGCAATGATCAAATTAAAACCAGGGAAGCAGTAATAGCAGTATGTCCTTTGAAGAAATTCTGAGGAGCTCACTAGCCATGAATTTGCAAAGTAATGTGACAGAAAGGGGACATAAAAGTCAAGCAATGAACAGAGGCAGCTCATCACAAAAGAGAGAGAAAACAGTCCCTTATCTACATGGCTTTGCTACCGCTGCATCTGGAGTATTTCATTAATTTAGAGTATCTTATGGTCAAAAATACATACATGCTGTGAAAGGGGAAATTGGGGAAAAAAACCCTCAAAACTGGGTTGATTTGGGCTGGTTTATGGAACCAAGAGGGACAGACTTAGGAGGAAAGATTAAATAAATACAGTATGGCTTAGATGTTTAGACATGGCTGGGGAACTAAAGTAACCAGGTACATACTGGCACAAACACTAAAAGCAGAAAGAATAGTCCTTGTAAGAAAACAGGAGCAGATTCCAAACATCTAAACATTCTTTTAGAGAATTACCTGAATCGTTTTCTATTGTACAGACAGCAACACAAATTTTATGCTCATAGCCTTCAATCTGTTTCTTATTTCAGCTCCATTAAAAACACTAAACTCTCCCTGATCACCCTTGGCAGCCAGTTCTCCACCACTGTCAGTAGTATGGAGATATTACAAAAAAAACCCCACAATACTCTTGCAAGGAAAGGAGGAGATTTAGGGTGGAGGAAGACCATAGGCACAAATAGATACACAGCTCAGTATTTGTACTCATAAACACCAGATCAGAAAGGCATTTTGGTGGTCCCACCCGTTCCTGCAAAAACCACTCCGCTTTATGCAGACATGTCCCTGAGAGTGCGGCTGCACAGAATCAGCCAAGCTCAGCTCATCATCAGTATTAGTACTGTGCCATACACATACCACAGCCTCTAGCCCAAAGCCCACAGGTTCCTGTTTGGGCTGAAGTGCAGCCCTGTAAAGCAGTAAGACTGCACTGGACTGTGAGTAACTGCAGGCATTTCAGGCCAGTATTATTTTCCTGGGATTCAGCTTTGGATGAGGAGCTGCTGCAAGTTGTCTTCCTCTGGAGCTGAACATGCCTCCACTGTAGCTTGCAGCACAGCATGGTGAGGAGATGCTGGGGCAGCTTTGGTGCAATCACAGCTGCTGCCATGGCAGTGTGGACATCATTAGCTCAGTGTGCATTAGTCCACTGAGTTGGTTTCCTTTAGACTGTATGGGAGGTAGAAGTAGGTCGCTTGAGAGACGATAACCAAAAAGCAAGACTGTGATTGACTATTTTGTCTAATGAACAACACAGAACAGATAGCCTTGGAAACCAAAACAAAGCACCCCAATATAAAAACAAAACAAAAAAACCCCAAATCAAAACATAGCAAAAACCAAAACCCACCATTTTTTCAATATACACCAGAATCTTCTGAACTTCACTTGTCATACAGGGTTTCCTTACCTCCACAGTCTCAAACAAATGGCTTGTATTTAGCCCTTCAAGTTGTATTGTCTCTACATGCTGTTTAAAATGTTTGACATCTGAGGGTCAGAACTGTTAAATTCCCTCAGCAGATCTGTTGGAGGTGGCAAACAGTACTTCTCCATTAAAAAAAAAGGAAAAAAAATAAGGAAGGAAGGATGGAGAATTTTTCTGTATCCATGGCTGAATAACCACACACCACATCATCAATACCATGTCCCTGAGCAGCTGAGAGTGACTGACATATTCTGGAATTTTAATGAAACCCATCAGGGAATATCTGATAGGTAAAACATCTGGAAATCAAAAATCCATGGAGTTGTGCAACACTCAAGTGAGGACTGCTTCAATTCTCATTTTTGTCACACCTTCTTCACGTATTTTTAAGCACATTTCTACCTTTAAAGTTAGCTCTGCCAAGCCTGCTGTCAGTGCAGTTTGGTTATTATCCATTCCCAGCTGATGCTATCAAGCTGACCTGTGGTGAGGCAGGGCTGTCAGAGTAAGCGGATTCTAATGTACAGTAGCTGAAATAATAAATGATAGGGGCTGTACACCAGAGAAAACTGTGATTATATCATCACTCCAGTGCCCATTAAGCTCAGCAATTTCTAGCTGTTTGAAAAACTGAGATGTCATTTCTGTAACATGTAAGTGTTTTATCGAATGTAATAAAATCCACCATTTTAACAGTGATTGCTTCTCAGGACCTGCTCACAGGACTGTTATCTAAATAAACATTTCAGAAGGTTACTTACCTCTATCAGACTTCTAATTCATAACGTGAAGCTGCAGTGTTTTGGAAATCACAAGCACTCTGTGACTCTTTTCTGTATCTGCCAATGACCACAGCATTGGGATTTATACCAGGACAGTGTCCTAAATCTGGGAAGTGCCCAGGCTCCTGAATCCTTCGCTTCCAGAAATCTTGCAAGGACTAGCTCTGGGAAGTTCCCACACTCTCCTCCCTCTCTTTGGACTAGCACGGAAGTAAAGCAAAACTGTGCTTTTAGCACTTCTACTCTTCTGCAACTGGAGAGTGTATTTAACTGAATTGTCTGAACCTTAGGTTTACATTTCATTTGAAGATATTTTTGGAAAGCTTTTCACTTTTCCTGGACTAGTTCTTCCTCCATGAAGTCCTAATCCAGATGATTAAATGTAGAAGTGAATTTTATCATCTATTTGCACCAGAATGAGCCACACAGTCATGGTTGAACTTTTGGGGGAACCGATGGCAGGCTCCCCATGGATTTCACAGGGCTTTGCACTGTCCTGAAAAAGCCCAAACCCCTTTTTCTTCTTAGGCCACTTTCACGTTTTGTGTCATCCAGGTTATGAAACGAGAACTCAGCCCTCCTAAAGTAAAGGAACTCTGAAGCCAGGAAAGAGATCTTAATAGATAAATAGTCTTGCAGAGAAAATATAAAGCAACTCTTTCACCTTTAACCCAGAGGCACGCAATAGCCTGGATGGAAAGTACTGTTTCTAATTGGAGAAATATGTGCTCAAGAACAATCTGAATGTTCATGTATGAGCTATGACTGTGAATTAATTGCAAATCTGGCTCAATGAAATGCAGAGAAAAAAAATCCAGGTGCGAAATAAATGTCCTACCAGGAAACTGAAGATACAAACACTGTCTAACAGGATTGAATGAAAAGTCATGTGCAGAGACACTGCATATACAAAATAAACATATCTTTTTAAAACCAATTAAATAGATGACAAATAATTCAATCAGTGCTTATAATTTACAAGGAAAGGATGCATATAAAAATGTCTGAGAGTGTTTATGGAGGGCACATTTGCAAGCAGTGCCTTTGTGGCAGCATTAGTTTGTTTATCTGAAAATAAGGCATAGCAAACCAGGCTTGAACAGTTTGAGATTTGAATCAAGGTTCAGGGCTAAGATACTGACTATTTGCTACTTGAGACTTTACTATGCCAAATACACTCAGAAGGAAAGATTGTAGATTGTAGAAAGAGAATAAAAAGTAGTTTCATCTCCTTCTTTCTAATATCATTGACTTCAGAAGAACTCCAAATTTATTGACTGTTAGTGAGAAAGCAGAAGCAAGTATCTTCTAGTTGGTTGCTGAAGACTCATATTTTCCTCTAAAATAATAATAATAATAAAATGTTAAATAAATATGTCTATTACTTTAGATTACTTTTATTCTGACCTCTTAATCCTCACTGGATTATGGTATTCTTTGTTTATCTTCTTCTGTACTTGCCTGTAACTTTCATGGACTGAGCACCAAAGTGCCACTTGTTCTAAAAACCTGATAAAAGAACTTTTTTTTGTGTCTTGCTAAGGCTCTGCTTTCCATGAATTGCTCTGTATTGAACTCTATAATGTGTTGCTCCTTCTATGCTGCATGGAAAAAAGAAACCCCGAACTTTTCTCCTTCTCCATTTTCTTGAGCTAATCTGGTATCCCAGTAAAAGATAGAAAGGTAACAATAGCAACCAGAAGATCCCCTCCAGTTTGTGTCTATCTCTTTAGATAGAGCTAGATCCATACTTCTTTGCACCCATTTTAGATTTTGTTTCTATTTTATCATCTCTCTTTTATTCAGTAAAAATATCAGTCCCCTAAATAGCTGCATATATTTTGAAAGTTTATGGTTGAATTTTACTGCAAGAGATAACAATCCTGAA
The DNA here is from genome assembly GCF_963264785.1 of Psittacula echo. Lineage (NCBI taxonomy): Eukaryota > Metazoa > Chordata > Aves > Psittaciformes > Psittacidae > Psittacula > Psittacula echo. The sequence continues at coordinate 20,775,552 of NC_137737.1, read as the reverse complement.
GACCACATTTTCTAAAAAGCTGAGATAAACAGCTTCAAGGTAGCAGATTTAATCCTTCCTAAGGCCTGATTTAGGACAAAAATCTACACTAAGACATAAAGACAAGTAAAAGGCTGAGAAAGTTGGGGCTGTTCAGCCTGGAGGAGAGAAGGCTGTGTGGAGACCTCATAGCAACCTTCCATATGTGAAGGAGGCCTAAAAGGGTGCCAGAGAGGGACTCTTCATCAGGGACTGTGGTGATAGGACAAGGGGTAATGGGTTCAAACTTAAACAGAAGAAGTTTAGATTGGATATAAGGAAGAAGTTCTTTACTGTGAGGGTGGTGAGGCACTGGAATGGGTTGCCCAGGGAAGTTGTGTATGTTCTATCCCTGGCAGTGTTCAAGGCCAGGTTGGACGGAGCCTTGGGTGGCATGTTTTAGTGTGAGTTGTCCCTGCCCATGGCAGGAGGTTTGGAACTTGATGATCTTAAGGTTCTTTCCAACCCTAACTATTCTATAATTCTATGAATAGTGAAGTCTAGATGATGAAATTTGCAATGACTCATTCCTCTAGTAAAGTACTCCTGCAAGTCCTAATACGTATTCTTTAAGTCAATAATTTGCAGCAGTAGAAAACTGAGGAGTGCCACATTTATATGGGATGGAGATAATCTGGATGTGAAATGAAAGATGTGACTCATAATAAATGACAGTTATGTATTAGATTGCCTTTAATTTTTTTCTTCCCTCTTCAGCTACTTCAAAATGATTACCATGCTATTACTGTCTTTTTCTGAAGAGAAATCCTGCTCTCTCTCCCTCTCCTGCCTTCCCTTCCTCCTCCATGTTTTAAGTTAAAATATGGAGAAATGTTTAAAATGTATCTTACCTTTTATAAACACACTAATTATGAAGAGCACTGAAGCAATGGTGCCAAACTGTAGCACATCTGCTCTATCACTAGTGCTTCATGTGTGCACAGAGACAACGCTAAATGACCCTGTTCCTGATCCCTCCCTGGACACTCTGTTTGGCCCCATTTCAATGACTCCATATGCTCTAAACTTCCAGGGAGAAGAACTTCCTTGCATCCTACATTTCTATCTGTGGCATATGACAGATCTGAAATCATGCCGGAGGAAAGGGGAACACCTCAGCTCAAGTCCTGCAAGTTCTTAGTACCAATGTGGATATGACTCTCAGAAACCCCTATAGCTTAATAATTTCAGCATTTCACATTCCAAAACATTAGCCACGCAAGCACATCCGGTTTATTGATACATTCAGTGAGATGTGTGACAATGATGAAAATGGAACCCCAAACAGACTTTTAACAGTGAAATCAGTCAAATTCATTTGTGCTTTGCAGAGAAATGCCCAGTTAAACATAATCCTAAGGAGACATGGACCTGTTGTTTTACTATTTGAAAAATCTGTCTTGGCCTAGCGCAGAGTTCTCTGAAAGCTTACAAAGCTAGACCTGCCTAAGGACTCTTTCTCCATTATCTAAATTGACTTTCTATGCTCCCACTGTTAAACAGGACAATCTAATTGTGACCTTGCTCATCTTTATGCAGTTCTTCACTTTGTCATTCCAAGTTTGTAGTTGATGTCAACATCTTTTTCCCTTGCCCTGGCTCTTCCCTTTCCCTTGCTCTGCTTGCTCCCTCACAGCCTTCTGTATCATTTGGAACAAGCTGAGCCCTCCTATGATGTTATCAGGCTCTCACCATCCCAAGGCAAAGGTCAAGCCACACTATTACTGTTCCTAGCTATTCATAAAAAGACACATCAATGACATCCCCATGTCCTTCACACCAGTGACATAGAGCAAGCCCCTGTGTAAGAAGACAAATGCCTTGTGGAATCAAACCAGAGTCTTCGAATTTTGGAGTGTCCAAAGCTATCACTCCAGAGATTCTCATTGTATTTTCCACCCTTTAATATTTGCTTGACTTTGCATCTGAGGAGCATACCTGCTCTCTAAACACAGCATCTGTGTTCAGACTCTAGCATCCTTTAATCTCACTGACAGAGGAGGGAGAAGGAACAGAGAGACTAATGAAAGATGTCATAACTCCATAAAATCAATTTGCTGAGGTGACAGCCTTTCTGTTGCTTTTGGTGAAAGCCACAATACAGTGTGTATTAGATTCTCAGAGCTAACATACTGTCTGTTATATATGGAAATGAATCATAATTAAAGGCATTTTAAAGTTAGTATTTGAGGCCTTCAGTCCTTGGCCATGTCAAATAGTTTTTCCTTGTAAGTTTTGGGACATAAGCTGCAAGAAGCAAATACAGAGACCATGTATGTCAACAATCATTCCTTCATAAGACCTTTCAGGGACTGATTCTGTTTTCTGAAATAAATCTAATGACCTCTTCTGTCAGGTAAATTACACCTTTGTAAAACAAATTATCATAACAAACCACATTCTTTCCTTATTTAAACCTAATTTTAGTGCTATTGAAGTATTCAAAGAGATTTCTACTTTCTAGTGGCAGAGATCCTGAAATGCAGCATGCAAAGAGCTACTTAAGGACCACATAAGACTGACAATAAAAAAGAAGAATAATAAGTATCATTCAGAAGGGTTGTGAGTTTTTGCAACACACCATCATGCTGATCCTGAGAGCTGTATTTTACCAACTCAGACTTTTTTCTAGACTCTGTAAACTTACTTAAAGCATGCATAAACTTCAGTAAATTGACTTCTGTATGTTAAAACTGTCTTAATATGTATGTCAAACCTTTTAAAGAGTACTGCAAGAGACGAGTAACGGGAGTCTTTTCAAAGGTGTAAATTAAGACAGCTAACCTTAGTTACTTTATGTAGCTTCTTGACAGGTAAGTTACTATGTAGATTCAATTTCACACAGATATGGATAAATTGATTTCAGTAGATCTAAATGAATTAAATTATATAAGAATTTAACTTTTATAAAAAGACCAAGGTATAACTTCTACATAACCTCTGCCTTTGTCTCAGAACTGAATGTTTTTAAGCAAGTCAGTCAGAAATTACTAATTGGTGTTTGTTGATTCTTCACTTGTTCTTGTACCTTTCTGTAAGACTCTTTTTTCTTTTAATATTTCAGGTGTTGGATTTCTCCACGTGGAATTGGGGAGAGTTGCTATTTGGGCAGGTAGAGACAAAGCTGTGTGGCCACTTTCCCATTGCATGGCACACAGCATGAAAGCTGGAGGAGGATACAGTCTCCTGAGCCTTCTAATACAGCTGCCTCCCCAAAACATATTTGAAATAAACACAGCAAATGCAGAACTAGACATTGTACTGTTGATGCACATCATTTTGAGAAAAAAACCTCTACACATCAGACATAACACACTATAAAGAATTAAGATCATCTCTGTTTGTCATGTCAAGAGAAGGAATTTGAGTTGCTATGAGTTACTTCTGCCTGTGATACCTGTAGACTCTGAATTCCCCATCTATCATCAAATTTATGGCTCATATTTTGTCTGCCCACAGTCTCTGACCTTTTAATTTAGAATTATTAGGTGAATACATTTCACTCCAAGGCAATTCCCGATGGCAGGAATGGGATGCTATCACTCTGTTTTGCAAAAGGGAAGACTGCCCTAATTTGGGGCCTGAAAAGAGAACAAAAATTAGTAAATCAATTGTCTTGAATGAAGACAGCCTGGGACAAATTGTGGAAAGGGCCATGGGCTGAGGAATCCTTGGCCTTTCCACAGACTCCTCAGGAGATAGGGAGAAGTCAAAGAATTCTTTTTCACTGCCCAAGACAGTACACAATATTACTGTGCTGGGTCAAAAGAGTCAGTGCCTGCAAATAGCCAGCAGCAGGCACTTGTACAAGAGATTAAGAACAAGTTATGAGGTGAGTCACTGTTCCCTTAACCTTTTTTACCAGCTGTCAAGGGTTTCTTAAGGAAGATTATCAGCTTCTCTTTCATTGCATTCCCAGTGGGGACAAAATTACTCCAATCAAATAATCAAAACACAACCTAAATGCTCATGTAACACCTACAAGTATGCTCTGGGAAGCATGCAGCTGTAGCATTTTTAGGCAAGAAATATCTTCTCCCTGCCAATCCCCCACAAGATGCTGATTCATCAAAACAAATACTTTTTCTAATAGAAAGGCTAAGGATTTTTTTTTTTGTTAGTTTGCTTGGTTTTCTTTGCTGTCTAGAAATATACTTTAGAAATTATAGATATTTCCCAGAGCTGGGGCAAGGGGAGATTGCTTTCTGCTTCAAAACAAGGTTTGGAGGGTTTATTTGGTATTATTGTTATTGTTTTATTAAGCTGCCTACCACTGCAACAGTTTTTAAAGTTGAAAAGCTAAATGAAGTATTTTGATGGATAAACAACAAATTTCTTTTGAAATTTCATTTGATGAATGCTTTTTTGAAAATTAACTCATTGTCTTCATATAAAAGAACACGAGTTATTTCATCTGTGAGAAATTTTCATGATAGAAACATTTTTTCTTCAGCAGCTATAATCAAGCGGCAGCTTATATTCATCTTTGCTTAATAGTTCCTTCTCTTGTGTTTCTTTGAATCCTCTCTGTCCTAAAGGCAAGCCTTATCCATATAGTTTCATTGGGTCCTTGAAAAAATTGTGTTTCAAGTTTTCAAACTATAAGTAGGTGATTTAGTCATGAAAGGAGACAGATTGCTTAGGCTGTCTAAAAATAAGCGTGGTCTAAGCAATTTTTTTAAGCTGTTTCTTTAGTTAATGGAAAATTAATATCAGCTGTACAGGGTGTTGGTTGAACAACAGTGTCTAAGATAGATGGGATTAATTATCTTGAAGACTTGCCTACAGGCTGACTATAGAACAAGCCAGGTGACTATCCCAGACTAGATTAACATCTTTTAGATATCTAAAGTTATACAAGATTAATGCCTCCTCTCCTTCCCAGTGAAATTAATGGTAACGTGGAGGATTTACGAGCAGTGTCTAAACTGAGTTAGTCTTTTTAAACCCTTTTAAAAGTCTTTTTAAAAGTTTTAGATTTTTTTCTGCCTCATATGATATTTGTTTCCCACTTATAAAAAAAGGTTTTGTTTTCCTAAATCATTTGATTTTATTGTTTGAACTTAATATAACCAAGCAAAGCTAACTGAGCTGTCATATTGTCATCATAGGACCATATGGGCAAAAAAGAGAAAAATATTGTTGCCCCCATTTTATGGAAGAAGACATGAGGGCACACAGAGACTAAATGGTGCTCCAGGTCTTCCAAACCTCTCAGAAATGATCAGTAGAAATATTAGATTGATGGTAAGCAGTTATTAGAAACAGAAACTAAAACTAAATAGTAGCACAGAAGATATTTTCCCATAGAGCTGTATAACGACCCATAACTGAGACGTTTTTGGACTCTTTTTTACAATACTGCTTATTTTCTGATTTTGAGTGATCCCTTAAATATATATGCTTGCTAAACATATTTATGTAGCCGATTATGTCAAAATAACTAACATAATCCTTAATAAATGCAAACCTGTTTTTCTCCTTCCTCACCAACATAATAGGAAAAAAACCCAGCCTCTATTAGAAAAATCAAGCATCTGTAATGTAGAGCCAAGTCAAAAGTAGCAGAAATAGTGTATTACATGCTCTTTTACGTTCATCTTCCATGTCTAAGCTGTCAACATTGCAGTCGCTGTTTTTTGAAAGGGAGCACAAGAACTGTCATTTAATAGTCAAGGGATATTAACAAAGAAAGAACTATCATTTAAGTAAAAATAAGAGTTGTGAAACTGATGTTGCAGCTGTCTGATCTCCAGCTAAGTTTTGGTTTTTTTATGTCAGGCAATAATATTTCATTCAGCAACTCTAAACCAGATACTAATGATAAAACTCAACACAGCATGTTGTGTTTAGACCTCTGGCAAGAAACTTGGATCAAGCTAGTAGCAGGTATGTGGCAGGCCGCCCCAGATGGCTGACACAAGGCAAATGATAGATTTAGCATGTTGCCATTTGACAGCTGACCCAGCTGAACCTCAGTGGGCTGCCAGTCTTTTTTATATCTCCCCTTTCTCGATTATACCATTACATTCCATTTAGCACTCCAAATTCACTGTCATTTACAGACACCACCCAGGCCTGGGCAGTCAGTTAAAAAGATATAACCATCTAGTTGTTATTAGCTATCAAAGTTCTGAAACATTGTCATCTTGTGGCGGGTTGAGGACATAACAAGGGAAATAGCTGCTTCTCCAGGCTATTTCCCTGGCCTTGGAACCAATCTGCACGCCTGGGGAGATTTCAGGTGCAAGGCACAGGTATGAACTGCTACAGTGGAGTTTTCTTAGTGTCATAGCATGGGAAGACTGGGACAAACTAAATCACAGCAGACTTATGTGGCAAGATGAGGTGTTTAACTTGTAGTGCTGTGGTTTAGATTCCCAGTGTAGTAATACTCATTAAACACAACGCAATTTAGCCATTAGACCCACTCACTTTTTCACCAACCTGAGGAAGTACAAGCAGTTTGCATATTTATACCTGCTGCCTGGCTACATACATAACTAACGAATAAAAATCAGACCTGACAGACGTTAAAAGGTGAGCTGTAGCAACCTAATGCAAGTAAATGATGTACCACCCTGACACTGTTTTGCTTGTGTTTAGGAGAGCTCCTAGGAAGACCTTTGCCATCTCTGTTTTGTACTGTCACATGCCTTCTTCCAGGGCATCTGAAGGACATGCTAAACTCAGCACAGTTCTTCCCAGAGATTACACTGTGTGCACTCATTATCCGAGAGAACAGTGTGTCACCTTACCTTGAGTCATCACTGAGTCAGAGTTTTAGCTTTAGCTCTTCACCACAACTTTCTACCCTAAGCTCCTTAATCATACAGAGATAAAAAGAGAGCTACAGAAAAACTTCACTTTACATAAACCCCTACAGACATGCCCAAACTAAGAGCACATCTGTCAGGGTGGATGTAGATACATCTGAGCCCATAGAGAAGGAAATATTCAAACAAGACCAGCAATATATTAATGCAGCTATATGCTTATTGTGAAGATCTGGATTCAACAAATTTGAAGGCCCATGTAGACATACCACTGGAAGTCTTCACTGCCTAAAAGAACCCAAACTCCAGCAGCATGTGTGTCTGCCTTCTCCCATCCCCAGCTCTTGGCTAACATATTTGTACTACAAAACAGAGCTCATACAAGTCCCCAAGCAATGTCATATGAAATCAAAGGAGTTACTTACACTAGAAATTATGTGATAGCATCACATCTGGCTTAAAAGAAGTACTTGAAAGTTTACTATATTCTGAAGATCAAGCCCAAGGCCATCTGGTTCACTCTGTAATATAAAAGGTAGAATTACCATTTTCATATGTCATCTGACTGTGGACTGTGGATGGAAGACTCATGGAAGCTAATGATAGCCTCATGATATGTATAAAGTGAGCAAGTTCCGTATTCTGACTGAAAGGAAAAAACAAGAGCCACCAGCACAAATGCAAGTCAAATCAGGACCTGAGCGATGTCAGGAGGGAGAAGTTCAGTAGAGAATGAAAGCAAATGGATAAAGATTTATTTTTTTTTTCAGTGGAGGCATGTGTAAGCATATACAGAGACACACAGAAATATCACAGACTCAGAACACAACTGAAAGTCAAAGGCAGCTACCTGTTGTTTGACCCTGACCTGAAAGAAAGCCAGGAGAGCTTTGTGAGGATAATGCAGACTTGAAAACAAAAGAGCATGAGAATCATGAGAGAAAGCATTCTGCTTTTGATTTCTACTGATTCAAGGAGACAGCTTTTCATGTACTTTTTTTAATAATAAACATTATCAAATCAAAGAAATATTGTCTCTCACCTAAAAATTCCTTACAATAGAAACAACCTGCATAAACCTCAGTGTTTGCTGTAGGCTAAGACTGCAAAAGGGAGGGATGTGCCACATTTAGGCTCATAAGTGGAGGCTTCTAACCCACCTATGCAGAGCATAAGGCCACAGTCCTGCACTGACCAGCCTCAGACCTGGATTTCCCAGGATCGCTCATCCACATTACCCTAATCTGGATTAGGCAGGTAAGTGAAGCTGGTTTATGCCACTTGCAGAATAGGAGAAATTACCTGACTGCAAGTAACATCAGAACTGAGCAGTCAGACAATATCCAAGCTGGCATAAAATCTAGTGCATAATTGCCTGCCACAAAAATTCCTTGAGCACTCTGGAATAGTCAGGGTTACTTTGCACCAATTCAGTGCTACACCATATGGCTATGATATTTATAAATATCATATAAATCCTATGTTGCACTTTCTAAACCCATATTTTCCATTCCTTGCAGCCACAGCCTAAGGAATAAAAGAGCAGGGAAAAAACTACATTGATAGCAGTCAGCAGAGAGGCAACATTAAAGCAGAAGTATGCCTCAAATTCCATCCCTCCATGGGATTTATTGAATATAAATAGACTAGCAGGAACAAAGCTGAAGTTCCTCAAGCACTCCTGTATCATGTTTATGATTTGGTATGATGCACATTTATTTATTCCACATAAAACAGAAGCTTTAACAGAGAGAATGAGAACATCTTCACTCTGCCCACAGTAGTTAATCCCAGGTTCAAATCACTTCAGAAAGATGAGGAAAGTTAAATCCTTCCCATCATCACCATGAAGTCTAAGTTATAATTAGTAGGTGAATGACTAAAACAGGAATGTGAGAGAGAAACAAACAGAGATGTCAGCACTTACAGAGATGCTCCACATGAAGCCCAGTACAATAAGCAGCACTGGAGCATGCTTACAAATCAGTCGTAGAGGAAAGTTAAACAATCTGTGAATCCAGCTCAAACCTTTAGGCATTGGGGAACTTCACTGTGACAGTGTTCAGTACTTGTGCCCTTTAGGTATCACCAGTGTGAGGCAGCAGCAAAGCAAGACTGCAAATCAAAATTTCTGACCTATTAAAGCTATCAGTGAGTTGGGTCATCAGCTCCAGCTGCTTTGGGATAAGAACCTAACACCTGGTTAAGAGCATATGGCATACAGCCACTGCCTGCTGCAGCCTTGGAGAGGGCAAGCATTTCCCCTCCAGCAGTGCGAAGTTGCACTGTAGTCTTTGCTATCATGACTATCTTGTAGCACTGAGGTCGTGTGTTTGGATATGAGAAGGTGGATAACTAATACCACGCCAGTCAAATCCCTGGTGTAAAGTCTGTCAAAACCAATAAAGTTTCACGATGGAGGGATTTGACCTACTATTATAATTCAAGGAGTTTCAGGAATAAGGGAAAGTAAAGCAGAATGTGTTCACTGCTTAAATGATGGTCTAAGTATTACTTTTCCAAAGCTATTCATTAATATATTTTTTTTACATCCATGAGAGTCACACTCCTGTAAATGCTGTCTCATATATTTTGAAGTATAAAAGGTGACCAGCCCCTACTTAAACAAATGAAAACAATGTTCCTTTCTATTCAAATTTTAAAGGAGATCACTGATCAGCAATTTTGAACAGGGAACAGTAGCCAGCTAATCCATATCCCCTGATACCTTCACCTTCTGATTTACCTTCTCACTGGCATTGTTCACATGGTTATGTAGTCAATCAGATGCTGAAATGTTGGGTTGGCGTTTACTCAAGCTATGTAAGCATTTTTATGCAGACCAAGGGAAAACACCTAAACTGTATGAAAGTAAAGAGCAGATGTCTGCAGTTCATTTTCCTTGATTGAATTTCAGTAGAATTTACATGAGACCCTCTTCTTATTCAAGTCATAACATTAGGGAGTCTGGGCTTGTGGTGGAGAACAACAAATGTTTGAGAAATTCATCCAGCATTCGGAGAGGACAAGCTTACAGATTTGAGCTGAGAAAAAAGTGGAGTTCACTTTTCCAGGACTGGAAAGGACACAATGGATTGCTTTTGTGTTATGTTCAGAGCTGATATTCTTCTGAAATAGCTCATCTGATTCAGCACTTTCAATTTCTGCATTAAGTCAAGGTTCTTTAAGGTGTTTGTAGCCTTTAAATTGTCTTAGTGAAGTGTCTTTGAGGGTTAATATTTTGGCTTATCTTGAAGGGGAATTGTAATGTCATTTACTTTAATCTATTTTGTTGAGCAGCTGTCAGCTGCTGCAGTCACACAGAGTCCTTAAGGAGTTAGGACACAAGCTCTGCTTTCCCTTCCTAACTGTTCTTGCACTACATTCCCAAGGCATTAGAGGACATAAAACCTGATCGCCTTCACTGATCCCCAGTGAGGGAAGGAAGGCTGAGAAGTCAGGATTATATAAATGATGCTGTCATTCCTCTGGAGAATCATACTACTAGTAGTGAAGGAAGTGTTCTCCCTTAGAGACATGAAAGCTGGCTGCTATCCTGAAAGCTCCAGCAACTATTGAAGTAGACTTGGTGTCTGGAGTCTTTCAAACACAGCATGACGAACAGTATTTTATTTTCCAGGTTACAAGTTAAGCACATAAGTATAAACTGAACAAGAGCCAAGAGATGATACCTTTAAAGCAGGCAAAATACCATCCATCAGTGGTGCACAGCTTCTCGAGGAGGCAGTGGTTCCTGCTTCATGCTGAGTTCAGAGTCCTGTGGGACTGGAAAGCATCAGTTCTCTTTCACGTGCTGACCCTGCTCTGTGCACTTCAGTCAGGCAGCCTGCAGTACTTACCCATGATGAAGACAGTCTCCACAGCTGACAGGTGTGTGCTTCAACAGCCTGATCTTTGAGAAGTGAGTGTGCAGGACAAGGAAGCTTTCCAGTGCAAATCCAGTACGAATTAAGGGAAACAAGCACGCTGGCGTACAAGTATTGTGTATTCCATAATGTGCTGTGCTCCAAGACTGTAGAACAGAGAAGGTGACCCTCGTTGATAGGCATGCACTATGGTCAATCTGTTCTTCTGTCAAATGGGCAATTTCTGAAGATCTGGTCTTTGTTTTTCCTCTGGCCAGAGTGCTTACTGGGTGGTATGAGTACCAGCCTCAGAAGAATTGATGTCTTTCCTTTTACTGTGGGAGACAGAAAAAGTGCATTTCGCAGTTGCTCTTACTTCACAGACAGTACATGACGGCTGATTGCAGACCCTATTGGAGCTCCTTCAGCCTGGTGCCATCAGGAAGAAGAGAGGTTTCATCACCACACTTCTGACTGCACCTGCAGGGCAATTCACACCCCCTTTCTCCAAATCATCGTGTTCTGCTCATGATGACCCCTCTTTAAACAGTGAGTGAAGGCCATAACTTCTGGAAGCCCATAAGAATTAATTGGGATATCACAAAAAAAACTGGCTGAGGTGGTGTGGTTGAAGTCACTCTCTAGAGGAGTGACCAAGGCTGACCAAAAGGGAAATGCAGCAATTTCAGGTGACCTTTTACCTTGCCAGCCTCCACACTCTGCCTTTCTGCCTTTTTCAGTTGCCCTGATCTTTTGCAGGTACATCTATCATTTCTTATTATTAAATGAGTGCCTTTGAGGGCAAGAAAAAAAAGGACAAGGAACAGGGTATTTTGTTTGTTCAGAGCCCAGAAAAACTTCCGTTTACTCTGGCACTAGCAGGTTCCCTAAAAACATACACTAATTCAGGATAAAGAAAAAGAGTAATTCATCAACTTTTCCATTACATCTTACTTACCATCTTTCCAGGCCATTGTAATTCAAATGTTTTCCCTTCCTCATCTCAGATAGAGCTTTTACTCTCAAGTACCTGTTCAGGAAAGAGCTTTTATTCTCATGAATATATATATTCATGTGTATATGAACATATCAATATGAAAATACAGAAATATCATCCGTACTTCACCACAGACAGTGTGCATTAGTCATCGTGTTTCTTATCTTCAGTCATGAGTGGTCATTAAAAAAGCATTTTAGCAGAATCTTTAAGCTTATTTAAAACCATATTAAAATACATTTCCTACTGACTAGTCTACAGGTATCCTGATATAGTGGTAATCAAGAAATTCACAGCTGTGCTTAAATTATACAGCCTTAAGAAAGGATGTGTACATTGATACTGGACTCTTTAGACTGCCAGTGAAAGACTGGTCCGGGCCCCAAAAGCTTCATTCTAGTCAAAAACAGTGATGAGTGGGAGAAAGGAAGCATCATTAGGTACAGTGTATATATGTGGAACAGCAATACAAAGGACTTGCTCAAGATCACACTGAAAGACAGGGCCAAAGCTGGTTATTGAATCCAAATGACCTGAAATGCAGCCCAGATGCCTTAATAGTATCCTGTCTTTAATTCTTTTAATTTCATTTAGATATTGTGATAACAGCTGTGTTATGGAAGCCTAAAATGGATGGAAATCAGGTGTCAAGAGTTTCTTGGACACAAATTAAGCACAACAGAAGAGATTTTTACTTTCTGTGGGGTGTATACTGACTTTTCTGCTCTCTTCATCATAAGAACACCACACTACTTTGACGGCTTCCCTAGCCCTTATATAGATCATTTTTGTAATTGATAGTGTTACTGTGAAAAGCAATCTGATGCAGAATTAAAAATTAAACCAAAACTAAGCCCTTAGTCAGTGTGAATTTGTATATTATTCAAGGATCCTGTTTATTATAAAGCTATTCTGCCCATGAAGATTAAAGATCTTCAAAGTCAAAGTGGTAGTGTCCTGGGTTCAGCAGTAGCAGTCATTTTTTCTCCTTCTTAGTAGCTGCTGCAGCGCTGTGTTTTTGACTTTCAGCCTGGGAACAGAGCTGATAACACCGATGTTTGGTCTGACCAAGGACTTTGTGAGTCTCATGCACTGCCAGGGAGGAGGGGAAGCCGGGAGGAAGCAGGGACAGCACACCTGACTCAAACTAACCAAAGAGGTATTTCACAACACAGCGCGTCATGCCTGGGATGTAACTGGGAGTCACCCGGAAGGGCACTCTCTGCTTGGTCAGGCTCGTTTTGGCGGGCGGTATCGTATTCTCTTCCCTTGTTATTTCTTTTATCATTATTATTATTGGTGGTAGCAGTAGTGATTTGTGTTATACCTTAGTTACTCGACTGTTCTTATCTCAACCCGTGGGAGTTAACATTCTTTCGATTCTCCTCCCCATCCCGCTGGGAGGGGGGAGCTGGGGAGTAGAAACTGCGTGGCTGACTTGCCGACAGGGCTTAAACCATGACAAATGGCTTACCGTACATTATCTTCCCAAAAGGGGCGAGTCTGAGCTGTCATACCAGAGTAGTCTGCCTCAATCATTTAGAAAAAGGCTGTGTTATAAAACAAGGTGATCTGTACACATTTTATACGCTCAATTTCACCCAATATTTTTATTTGGAAATTCAACAACAGATGACACAAAGATGTTCCCACACTTTCTTAATTAACAAGAGACTTTTTTCTATTTAAACACACGGTCCAGCTGAAGTCAAGCACTCAAACAGGACAGCAGGGAAAGGAAAGAAACAAGCAGCCCCACAACAAGATTTCTACCGGTTGTGTGCAAAGCACTAACCTTAAGGCACAGCTGGTTAAAGAAACAGCTTATTGTCCTGGCAGCAGGCAGGAAAAATTATCTTACTGCTATTCACTGGCATTCCTAGCAAATGCAGTATTAAAGGCTTCACTAACCTGGAAGAACAAAACACAGGCCACAGATCAGTGGGGCTGTATGACCTTCTGTTCTGCACCTGGTTCATCTGACTAAACACTGATACCTACATGTCAGCTACTCACTTCAGACTTAATTGAGAGCAAATGAACTCATCCAAAATAGATGTCTCACGTATGGCCAAAAAAACATCATCCTGAAATTGCATCTCTCTCTCCATCAAGCAGAAGAGGACTTTTTGGCAGCTTGCTTAGCTAAGAAGCTGTAAACCCAGTGAGACAAATCAGGTCCTGGCCTTATCTTCAGGCCTCTACAGCAAGCAGTGTGTTTATTATTCATGTGTCACTTCTACTATACAAAGTAAGCATAGGAAAGGAAGACATGGACCCGTTAGAGCAGAGTTGGTGGAGAGCCACAAGAATTATCAGAGGGATGGAACAGCTCTCCTATGAAGACAGACTGAGAAAGCTGGGCTTGTTCAGCCTGGAGAAGAGAAGGGAAGGCTCCAGGTAGACCTCATTGTAGTCTTTCAGTACTCAAAGATGGCTGATGAAAATTGAGAGATTTTTTTTTTACCAGGTCCTGTAGTAACAGGACAAGGGGAAACAGTGTTAAACTGGAAGAGGATAATTTTAGATTGGCTGTAAGGGAGAAATTCTTTACAATGAGTGCAGTGAGACATTGGAATGGGTTACCCAGAGAAGCTGTAGATGCCTTATCATTGGAAGCATTCAAGGCCAGGTTAGACAAGGCTTTAAGCAACCTAATTTTGTGGAAATGTCCCTGCCCATGGCAGGAGGGATGGCAATAAATGATCTTTAATGATATCTTCCAATCCAAACCATTCTATGATTCTATAATTTATAATAAAGAGTAATGTCTTCAAAATACCATAAACTAAATCAAAATTCAAATTCAAGATGACAGTCCCTTAGATCCTGGGTTTGTGATCTTTCATCCCAATGTGCCTGCACTCATCAGCTCCTCTCTTTGCTGTGTAAATATGCAGCATTACTGCAACATGTGGAAATCCATGACTTGACTTGCTTGCATTATTTTGGTTGCTATGTATGCACATCTGATTGCCTTGCAACCCAGGTTTTATTTACACTTCTCTGGTATTGATTTTATCAGCTGTGCATATGTATTTAAAGCCTATTTTAGTGGAAGGCCATTTAAAGCTTTTCAAGTCAATCAGTGCTATTGAGAAGCCACAATTTACAGGCACACAGGAGACGTGACAATTTTGCTATCTGGATATGAAGCAAGAAAAGGAAACAAGAATATTTTACCTTAATTTAAATAAGGACTAACCCCTCACACACTGGTAATTATTTATAAATCTTGGTCAAGACCTATGGATGTGTCCTCTGTTTTTCAGGGACCCAGAAATGCAGCTGTGGTGCCTTTCCTCCAAGGAAGGAATATCATCCTGATCCACACTCAGTTTGAATCCAGCTGCACTACAAGCATTGCCCAGAATTCACAAAGCAGAAGTGGAAAAGTGTGGACCCCAAAACCTTGCAAACACAGCACTTAAGGAAAAGGTGGATTCAGCCCCAGCCTTATCCCCTTCTTGAAACAAAAGTTGTAAGATCTTGTATGGCCTCAGTGTAATGTTGAATAAAGTGCTATGTTCACCTTATCTGTTTTGCCAATAGAAGACTGTCAAAACTATTTGAGAATTCTCTAAAAAACATGGCATATTTTAGTGGGGCAAAGCATTTTATAAAGGTCAAAACATTTTGACTACCATTTTCAAAAGAATATAATTTTTGGTTCAGACTGACCACACTTACTGTTAGGGTTGTTTGTTGGGTTGCTTTTTTTTCTTTTAAATTATCTTTCAAATTAATTCCAATGAAATATTTTAAAACTTCCATTTTTTTAATAGGATGAGTAACCTCACCCCCAAAGAAATCATTTTGGGTCAATGTGAATGGAATTTTTTTCAGTCAGTGAACTGAAAAATCAATTATTCCAACAGCCGCTGCTGAGAGCATCTGAAGGGCAATGTGAGACCAGGAGACAATTTGGGAAAGAAATGACTGATCCTGTCATAATTCTTTTCAATATAGCGCTACTCATCCTTTTCCAACAGGTTCCTTGTTGAAGTTTCCAGCTGAGTCACATCTCTTGCTCAAATTTTGCCAGGGTTGGTGGTAAAAAAGAAAATAAAATAAATACCAAAAATGGAACAAAAAAAAAAAAAACAACACAAAAAGAAACTGAAAGCAGCAGAGTTCCATTTCTGCATTTCTCAAGCTGAGAAGGATATGAATACATTTTCATGATTTAGTTAAATTAGAAGCCATTCTGAGAAACCATCATATTAACATCTAATCCCAGGTAGAGTGGGCATGGGAGGAGGTACAGTACAATACTCTTCATAGGATCATGACACAAATGCTAGCAGTAGTGCTCTCACACTTATTATTTTCTGTGATTCTTAAAATACTGACTGATTTCTCATAGGAACTTTATTCCTATTCTCTGCTTACTCTGGAAAAAGCACTACATATTTATCTATTTAAAATATTTCTTCAAATGCTTAAACCTTCTCCTACCTCTTATTTTTTTCAATCTCGTTTACTATAACTTGCTTGGGAAGCATTTACATGGGTATAATGCGTAGCCTCAAGGACATTTGACATGTGATTGTACTTACCTATTTGCTACAGAAA